>NC_089418.1:1811875-2415833 GCF_020647865.1 Trichoderma asperellum
ATGCCCCCTCACAGGATGCATATGACGACTCTTGAGGTCGCCTTCTCAAAAACCCCCCCGGAGATTGGCTCGCTCGTCTCTGCTTTACGTCCTGCCATTCCCTCTATTGCTTCATATACCCACACCCACCGGTCTCGTCTTGTCAAGCCCATGGTATCATATGACCTCTCTGCTTTTGCTCTCTCGTTTCTCCCATCTTCTGGTGAGCCTACTGTTTCACCGCCCCCAGTTGCCCCTGATGTTTCTGCTGGTGCTGTGATCCAGGGAGACGACTACACATATCACCACCTCCGACGAGACATCTTTGACAAGGTCAAGGATGCGGGCATCGAGGTTGGATCCCGATACCAGGTTCCCAGCGCTCATATTACTCTGGGCAGGTACTTGACAGATGAAGAGCATGATACTCCTGAAAAGAGAGAGAAGTGGGTCAAGGCCATCGATGACATCAATAGCTGGCTAGAGAACGAGATTTGGGATCAGAAAGATGCTCAGTTTATTGGTGAGTGGATCGTTGGGCAAGAAAGAGGACTTGATATTCGTAATGGCGCTGTGTGGTATGGGCAAGGCCGCAGTGTTTTGCTGGGCGAGGGCTTTTAGACTTAGATTTTATTCTTAGACATATCCTAGAATCAGGTAGACAAGACGTAGATAGCGATGCAAAAGACAAACGGGAATACACATGCCATTAGGATCATCTCCCTTTTGAATTGATTGACACTCATCTTTCATGTTTGCTAGTCTGAGTCTTGTCCCGTGAACTAGAGGTTGCCCAGCAAGAGACACCAGGTCGTAGTGAATTAGAATACTATCTCAGCTTGGCTTTTCCAACCTTAACACTGCGAGGCATATCCCAGTACAATCGCATGAATGCGGTCATGAAGAAATCTTTTTATTTCGTTTCCTATGAGCCGCCGTCCTCTAATCAAGGACCAGTAACCCCCCTTCGCCAAGTTCCATGATGCCCATATGCCGCAAGGAGAAGCATGAGAATTGGTAAGACCGGAAAACAACGCATTTAGAACACCAGAGCAGCACCCTTCGTCTTCTTGTCACCACTGTAGCCATAGTTAGCAACGCCACGCACAAAAAAAAAAAAGGTCCCTCAACAGGGTTTCGCTCATCACATACCCGAGCTCGAAGTGCTTGCATCGCTTCAGGGCCAGCTGCAACTTGGTCTTGCACTTGACGCACTCCAACCGCAGGACGACCTTCTTGGTGGTCTTGGCCTTCTTGTGGAAGACGGGCTTTGTCTGACCACCATAACCGCTCTGCTTCCGGTCATAACGTCTCTTACCCTGGGCGAACAGGGAGGCCTTGCCAGCCTTGTACTGGGTGACCTTGTGCTGGGTGTGCTTGCGGCACTCCTTGCCCTTGCAGTAGGTGTTTCGGGTCTTGGGAATGTTGACCTAATCCGAGTATATGTCAGCCATCTATCGGGTCGCGGTGGTTGCTCAAAGTGACGGTGCAAGTCGAAGCGGTCGTTGTCCGGCACAAAGCAGTCTTCGTCGATTGATCAATATTCCAACATCAAACAACTAGAGCGCTCGAATTTTAACGATGGAATTGCTCATGTTCCGCGAATATTTCTTCCGTTATGGCGACATGATAATTTCCCCGGTTCCTCCCCCGCAGAGATTCGATGCAAGAAAAATTGTCGTTTTCAATCGCGAAGACTGCCATCGTGCGGATGCAAACATTCGAAAGGATCGTGTTTCGTAAATCGGATATCAAAGGGGTCGACTGAGCATCGATGGTGATAGCAGCCATAAACGTACCATTTTGACGACGGTGTGCGGTGTCGTTACTTGAGTGTTTGGTGATGCAAAGTTCCGGAGTAAAGCGAAATTTGGGCGAGTTTGGTGATTTCTCGCTTTGTGGGCGATAGGGTCAACGCTATTCCTGATTGGGGCTTCGATAACGAAGTGTGGCTTACTGGGTGAGTCAGAATCCATGCCTCATTTATTGGGCAGAAAAAAACTCACACCAGCCACTCGAGTGTGGCGCGTGGAGTCCCTGTCAGGGGACCCCACCATTGGAGCGATTGAGCTGGAAGGCCAGTTATGGCTGATGATGGTATCCTCTCTTTAGAGACAGCAAGACGCAACATCGCCAGAATCGCCAATCGCCAAAATGGACCCATATTCTACAGAAGGTGAATTGATCAACATTCACACCCACTTCTACCAGTCACAATACCAGGAGGTCATCGACTTCGACACATCATCCTTCTCTGCTGAGAATGAGCTGCCCGTGCGAGTACTGAAGCTCCGAGCCCGCATCGCCCTTGGCCAGGCCGAAGATGTTGTTGCAGATGTCAAGGGTGAGGCCGTTCCCGACCTAGAAGCTGTCGGCGCTCTTGCCGAATACACTCTAGGGAAGACCGACTCAGCACTGAAGACGATTGAGAAGCTGGCTTCATCAGCAGCCGATAACGTTACCGTCCAGGTTGTCGGCGGCACGGTTCTACAAGCAGCTGGAAAGTCCGAGGAGGCACTCGCGCTGCTTTCGCAACACCAAGGAAGCTGTGAGTCATATCAGCATTGCACAATTATACCAAAGATGCTAACAGATTTTGTACAGTGGACGCTGTCGCCTTAATAGTCCAGATCCACCTACAACAGAACCGAACCGACCTAGCCCTGAAGGAAGTGACTGCCGCGCGAAGATGGGCACAAGACAGTCTCCTGGTAAACCTGGCAGAGGCTTGGGTTGGAGTCCGAGTGGTAAGGGCAATTGACAGAATGATTGGAGGTATAAATGCTAAGGTTCAATAGGGCGGCGAGAAGTACCAGCAGGCATTCTACGTTTATGAGGAGCTTGCACAGGGCTCTTCAACTTTCTCAGTACCCAGCCTCATCGCACAGGCAGTTTGCGAGATACATCTGGGCCGCCTTGAGGAGGCCCAGTCTGCCTTGGAGCTTGCCGTACAAAAGGACCCAAAGAACGCTGAAGGCATTGCCAATTTATTGGTTTTGAACTCCATTTCCGGGAACAACACTGACGAGCTTGTCGAGTATGTTTTTCATTATTCTTTGTTACAGAACACACTGCTAACAGGTCGCAGATCACTGAAGCAGGCAAACCCCAACCACCAGCTGTTATTGGACTTGGAAGAGAAGAGCAGCCTATTCGATAAGGCGGCAGCCAAGTATTCAGCCAAGGCGTAATCATAGACGAGTATCAATTTACGCAGCGAGTTATTATGTTATAATGGGGCGAAATGATAGACCATCGGAGACCACAAGGACACGAGCCACAGTCTTTCGCACGCGAATGGCTAGTAAAACGATCCAGCATCAACCTGTCTGCTGGGTTTGAACGGCCGCCCCCAATGCCTAGGAAGAGAAATTCACGTATAGAAAACTATCTGATGCTATTGGCACATGTATTAATTTTTTTTCTGAAGAAAGTTTAAATTTATAGCTAGGTAGCTGGATAATAATAGCAACTGAAGCTCAGAAACCGCCATCGCCACAGTCCCACAGCTCCAAATTGCTAGTTTGGTCATTTCTTGTACGTCTACCCTGCATATCAGTAACAACAGAGTTATTGCACACGCCCGTAACCCATAGCATTATGAAGAAGGCATGAAGTTGAAAATGCATAAAAAAATTAATAGAGTAGATTCTCCTTATGAATGTAGCTACTCAGTCTATTGTCAGCGCAAATTGAGCTAAGATGTGCTTTTTTTTTTTACATTTAATCGAAGCATATCCAACTAATCTTCTAGTTCATCCTCCGAAATCTCTAGCTGCGATCGAACATTCTTCTAAAATGCCAACACCTCTTGAGGACTTCGACGATGAAAATGAATCTCTTCCGGGCCACAAACACCATCATGTCCACCGATAGCCGTACTATTCGGCTCCTCACCATCCACCAGTACCGAGTCTAGATAGCGGCTAAGCCTGGAAAGTTGCTGATCCGAAGCTGATAATATGTCGAATTCTAGTGTACTATCTTGTGATCCCTGTACTAGACTAACTTCTTCGGATACATTCTTATTGTGAACATTGCTCGATGTCGCATTATCCTGTTCTTGGCCGTCCAGACATCTCCCTAGTGGGACATCAGTATAGTACTGCTTGTACTTCAGTAACGTCAAGGAGTATTCCTCCACATCTGCTGCCCCAGGCATAGTCTGTCGACTGAGAAGCGAGGAATTCGAACCAGCCGATGATATTGTACCGGCCGAGCGAACTGATTTGACATCGTCTCCAGAATTTCTTGATGGGTCATTATTGGCTATTGCTTCTTCGAGCCAAGCTATGATGGATTTGACAGAACGATTCTTCTTCTTTTGGGATATGCTGGCGCTGTCTTGTAGGTTAGAAGGCGAGATACGCTGGCCGATGTTGGATGAGAAGCTGCCAGACAAGCCCTTCAGCTCTCTCTTTCGATTCATGATGCTTTCTTCAATTTGTTTAACTCTGGAGTTGTCGGACGCCATTTTATGAGCGTGTGCAATGGATGAGCGTGTGCAATGGATGAGCGTGTGCAATGGATGAGCGTGTATAGTGGAAGACTTGATGGAGAAAAAAAAAAAAAAAATTACGTCGGATATTGTGTTAAATATATAAATCATGAAAACACTGTCAATTTCACAATGGACACATGTTCAAAGGCGAGTGAAGCAAAAGTGAAGGAAAAATGAACTTGCAGGCAAAATTGGGTGTTTGTCCACATTCTGAATTCTAAATTCTTGATCATCCCACGTAAAACGCCAAAATATCCTGCGTGAACCGGACCAATACATCCTGTTTCTCTGCTGTACGAGCAGGAATGAACCATAACCCATCTATTGAAACAGCTTTGTACTCCTTTTGTTTTCATTGTTAATGCGCACCGCGTACGCAATATCCACAGACACAACAAAGCCACGCTATGTGTCGTCGCATCTTGTCTTGTGGCACATTACTTCTCACTTCCCCTTCCTATCCCTTTCATTCATTCCTCTGCATTTATTTCTTCTTGGGGCCCAGGCGCGGGGCGCCAATGTTAGCGCCCCGCAGCTTGACATTGAGCACTCTCTCCATCTTGGAGAGAATGGTCTGGTCAGGCGTAGCAGTACCACGCTCGTATGTAGCGACGGTCGCTGATGTCTCGCCAATCTTCTTGCCCAGTTCGGCCTGGGTCATGGTGGGCTCGAACTTCTGACGGGCCTGCTCGATAGCCTTTCCGACTTCCTTTCCGACTGTCTTGGGCTTGATAATATCATCGGAGCGGTCGACCTTGGTAAGACGCTGACCCTCACTGCTGCCACCCTAAGAAATTCATTGTTAGCTCCACTTTCTGCAGACAATTGCAGTCAATCTTAGATGGGCGCTTGACATACTGAGTTGGTGCTGGCGTATTTCTTTTCTGTGCTGATGGCAGCACCGGATCTCTGGGCAGCGTTCAGCGCACTCTTTCCACGGATGACGGTCTCGCGGTCCGAGGCACCGGGACCGCGAACGCGGCTTCCAATCTTGGTGGCGGAATCCCAATCTTCAGACATGGTGGTAGAGTTGATGTGGTGAAGCGGTCAAAAAAAGGGTAGTGATGTTTGATTTGAGACGGTCGTGTAGCGAAAACAGAGCAGCTCAATTAAAGAGTCGGGTATATAAACGTTGAATTCAATGGAATGTTTAATGGAAGAGCAAAGTTGGAAGAGGCGACGAGTCCTGCGACGGTCGGCAATATATCCTTGGAGCAACGTGTGAGATTGAGAGTGGAAGAAGGGCTGCAATCTGACTCAACCGGCAAGACAGATTTAGTCGACGGCGCCTCCGTGGGGCTTTTCGCGCATCGCCGCCCTTGCCATGGAAGGTGCTAGAGTACCCCGGCTTACCTAATAGCGTCGATTGGCTGTGGATGACGGCATGCAGAGCGCAGCGCATCGCCAATCGAGATGACTAAGGCCATCTGCCGAATAGCGAATGTACAGCGACGCTGAGCTGAGAGGCACCTTGATGGGTAGTTGACCGGATTTCAGAGGTAATTTCCATCATTCTCCTGACCAAACCCCTCTTCGTGATTTCTTCCTTCGTTGTGTGATTCTGTACGATTGCAGTGCAACTCTCTGCCTTGCAAACGAGCAGGCAATATGGAGAATATTACGTGAAAACGCATGTCTATTCTGGAAGAGATGCTCATCACCATTACTTTCCCGTCTCATTGGACATCTCTGATGCATCTCAGCGCTTGCTGCTATTTTGATAGCCTCCCTATCTCTAGAGGCTGACTATGGCTCTAGAACATGTTCCTTTCGAGGTCTGGCTTATTCCAAGTACGACATCACTGGCCTCCAATTAATCATTATGGACAGCTTGGCGGACGATTCGCCGTTCAATGCTGTGATAACTGTCGCAGATTGGATTGACAGAGCGCGAGAGAGTTACTGGTCACTTGTGTTACCCTTTGTTGTCCTTCTTCTGCACGGAGCATATCATCAGCTTGACCGTACTCTTTTCCTGATGTGTGCCACTTGGAATCTACGCTCTTTGCTCTTACCCATATGCCATAATCTAGCCCGCTCCAAATATATTCTTGGCACAACAGTGTTGGCTTTCGCTATTTGGGCAGGCTATTATGGGTTAGGGATCATATTGAGAGATGTCAGCCAACATCAGGATGATCCGACTGGGATCTACCTAATACCTTCTCGAGTAACACATAGAAGAAAAAGGCCTAAGAAACATAGCTTTTCTTACTCTTATTTAACTGTTGGTATACCCGTGGGGTATAGAGGGAGTGTCGATGGCATGATCTCCGTTGATGAACCAGACATCCCCATAGCCTGGCCATCTGGTATTTGGCGCATGAACAATTGGTTCCGCGTGGACGCAAGAGATTATCTGGAAAGAAGCAGTCATGAACTCGGACTTCGCGGTAAACTGGATAATTATCTTGAATCTCAGGTGTGACGAAAGAGAGAAACTTATGGACGAATGTAAACTGACTGCTGTAGGGCGCGAACCCGGCCAGCTATCCGTCTGCTTTTCTCGTTACCGCGCCAAAATTTCTAGGATATCAGTTCAACCCAGTCTCGTTCTGGTACTTGTATTCTCCTGATAAAATTCTCTCCGCTATCGTACTAGAGGTGAATAATACTTTTGGCGAGCGACGACCATACCTGGTCTTGCGTGACACCTCAGAAGACGCTACTCGGATTTCTGCCCCTGGGACTATCCATTCAAACCCTTCTGATACGCAAATAAAAGCTTCATGGAAAAAGGACTTCCATGTTTCTCCGTTCAACTCTCGTAATGGATCTTATTCCTTGTTGGCCAAGGATCCATTCGAAAATAGTATGAGAAACTTCTGTGGAGTAGACATCACCATCAACCTCACTTCATCCCAAGGGCAGTCTAAGCTTTTCGCTCAATTGCGCTCTGAGGGCGAAGCCATCATAGCTTCGCAGATGAGCCTACTGGAAAGGATAAAATTCATTTTCTCATGGTTTTGGGTCGGATTTTTAACGTTCCCCAGAATCGTCAAAGAAGCAGGTTCCTTATTCTTTTCTCATCAGCTTCATGTTTGGTACCGACCAGAGCCTTTGAAAGATAGCCTTGGTAGGCTGGCGAATGGCAATGAGAGGAGGCTGGAGCCAATTTTTCGCCAATATCTACGTTTTCTTGTCGAAAAATCGCCAAATCCATTAATGGTGACATACGTACCGAGCGGAATCCTTGAAAGTGGAGAAGAAACGTTCATTTCCTCAAAAGCGTCATGTCAATCAGAGCAAGCACAACACTTGAAGATCCGTATTCTGACGCCTGTCTTCTACTCTCGATTTGTTCATTTCGCCCATGACTTCGAAGCTATATTCGGCGAAATGGCTGAAAACCACACCATCTGGGTTGATAAGCCTGAGATATTACCCAAACTTTTTTTGAAGCAACAGTCTCCGCCACTGCAAGTATCGAGTTTCGTGGACTTTATGTATTTCAAGCTGATCCAAAAGTTGCGACGTTGTCCAGCAAGGATTGTGCGCCCAATGACTTCGGCCGACATAGCTAAGCCCACAATCAGCGCAGAAGACGTTCGAAGCTTTCGAATATCCCCTATGGACGCATTTGTTCTTGGGCACTCTAGTAAGGAAACTCGAGGCTCATACCGGCCTCTACTGGTCCGAATATTCGTAGCCGACTGGCTTTTCCTTGGAATGACCGAGATTGTCTACACATTGGAATTGATCGGGCGTTTTGGCGTGGCCTGGTGGTTGGCATCTTTCTTCTCAGCGCCGAAGGATCTCACTACTCGCACTTAGCGCTGCATATAAGGATTTAGATGCAGGAACTTCTCGGGCCAACTACCAACTACGAGGTCATCTAAAGTCTATTGCATATCGTGTCTCTATTTAGTTGGCCGACCTCTGCATACACGACGTTTTCCATCCGCCGAAGCATCTATCCGTCGGAAGGTATTTACCAATTCTACCGCCTATCTATTCTATGTTATACGAGTCGCATTCTGTTGGAAAATACTGGCAAGGCTGACGCTGTATTAGCTAGGATCATATCAAAGGCCCGCAAAAAGATTTGAGTTTCTGGTCTGCTAAGGGGAAGCCCACAACTGTCAGCACACGGCTACCCAAGATTTACAAGCTGCCACGTTGCGGCATTCCAGCATGGATGCAATAGCCGATCTACATACATAGTTGCAACGGGAGGCAAAATCAGAAGCTCCAGCGTAACGACCGAGCGGGCCCTCCTGCAGCTCATTCCAAATTCTATTAGTATTTGAGATGTTTTGTCTATTTGATATGCTGCATTGGCTGGAGTCTGGGAGCCACTTTTGGCCCTAAACAACTCATGACAAATAGTTGCAGCCAATAGCTGGCGAGACCCGTGGCCATATTGCTTGCAGCGACATCGAACGGGGAATAGTGCCAAGCATGCACTGCGAGCCAGGAAGCTGAACTACTTTGCGCCAATCTTTGGATTGGGAATGTAGACGTTCTGGCATGAACCGGCTTGGGCGCTGGATATTTTCTCCAATGACGGGATTATGGAAGAATACCGCATTATCCGAATGTGTAAAACAAAAAGCAGGGACATTGACTAGGGCACAAAAAAGATATAAAGACCAATGATTCTCTCCATCCAAACAATATGCATCTCCAGTCCTTCTAGCTAAGCTTCAACCAACAGGCCACCAACAGCGATAGCTCCACCTCACAACCTGATTGAATCCCACGTCATCGACAACGCCGTGCCTCAAACAGCCCCGCCAAAAGCTGAAATACATCTCGGTATGCTCCAACCACCAGTTGCGAATACCCCGCCAATGGATCTGCAAAGCTTGTAGTAGCTCGTTCTTTCTAGCTATGAGCTACTATATATCTTCGCTGCCACGCATCTCTTGGAAACATTCACATCTTCCAGCTCCTCATTGACTCTTCTAACCTTCTTTTCCTCTTTACAGAAAATAACGAATTACTTTTCGAAAATCGTGTAAATTCTACCAGCCACCATGCCTCTCACTGGACACTGTCTCTGCAAAGCCGTCACATACTCGGTCGACGTCGATGCACCCTTCGCCACCGGCTACGACCACTGCGACGATTGCCAGCGCCAGACTGGCTCAACCTACTGTATGCAAAATATTCCCTTCAAGTTTCAGTATCATTGTGCTTCTCTTTAGAACACGTTATATTATGTCGAAACTATTGCTAACTCAATCCCTGGCCAGCTCTCGTCGCCATCGTCCCCAGGGACAAGCTGACCATCAACGGCCCCATCAAGAAGTGGACCGGCAAGGCCGACTCTGGAAACAATGTCGACCGACTCTTCTGCTCCGAGTGCGGCTCTCCCATCGCCCACGAGCCTGCAGGTAACCGAGCCATTAGCGTTCTCAAAGCCGGCACTCTCGATAGCGAGATTAAGAAGCTCTTGAAGCCTGTTAGTTTTACCCATCCTCATACCTCAAAACTCGTGTGTAATAACCCATCACAAATAGGACACCGAAATCTGGACTGCCAGCAAATTGCCTTTCTGCCAGGAGAATCTGCCCAAATCTTTCAAGTTCATGCCAGAGTAAACCAGTGAAGGGAAAAGTAAAATAAAAATAATGTAATTATAAACGAATACTGGTTCATAGGCATAAAAATCAAAATTTTGGCGAATTGGTTCTGCTATACACAGTGTTGGGGACTCATTTTCTCTATGCTGTATCACATACAGACGTATGTCATGAAATTGAAGGTGCATAACTCATAATTGATTACTAGAACGCCTTTTAAGGCGCTATGATACAATTGAATCCCATCCCATTTGCCAGTCAACGCCTATACCACATATCCCAACACTTCCATGGTGCTCACCCCGTCACAACAAGCCCATGATAATAGCGCCAGCAATCGCAACAGCTAAACCAGACTTCCCAAATGAGGAAGAGGAGGCGGCGTCAGATGTTTCGGATGAAGGAAACATCCCCGGAAGCCCCCCCGGAAGCAGCCAGTCGCTAGTTGTAGCAAGTGGCTCCATGCTATCGGCAGATGTGAATGTGTTAGTTGGGAAAATGGGAATGATTGGAACTGTTGGGGTAGATGAATCTGAAGCTACAGTGGTGACATTTTGCCTCTTGAAATCTTCAATGCAAGTCTTCTGAGGCCCTACAGCCCCTGCAGTGGGAGTAGCTGTTTGGTTGAGCACCCCAGGCCCCTGTGTTGCGACTGCGGTTTGGTTCAAGCCCTTGAATGTTTCAATGGGAAGCTGGTTGGAGCCATCATCGCTGATAGGCGTGGTGGGTGTAGGAATAACTGTCCCTGCTTGGACCGGTGTAGACAAGCTTGAGGCGGTAGCAGCAATTGGAGTTTCAGTGCACAAAGCTTTTGATGCCGCATCCAGTATTTTGCTCCAGTAAACACTGTCTTCGTTATGAAAGCCATGGTCCAAGAGGCACTTCTGGCACTCGACCCACGCAGAGAAAGTGGTTCCGCTGCACTGACATTCATCGTGGGCCTTGGTGTAATCGGGCTCACTTGCTACAAAGTGACATGTGTTGTCTCTGAAGATGACTTCAACACATGGAAGAAAATAGCCTTTTTCTGGCTCTGGCGACACATTGTCCACCAGGCAGACATCTGACTGGCCGGAGTTGCCAAGTTCGTTTTCTGTGCAAACCACAGTGGAGGATGCAGAGACGGTGGAAAGCAGAGCTGCAGCTGCGGCAGCAAGCATGGTGGCGGCGTGATATTTCATGGTGAATATTTTTGACGATAGAAGCTGCGAGTTTATGATGGATGATGATGCTTTGGCTTTGTGACGTCCAAAAAAGGCAGATAGAAAAGAAATTCTGTATATAAACAAAAGAGTACGGGCGAGCAATACTTGGATGGATAAACTTGAGAGAGTTGAAGGTGATTAAGTTGGAGGCCCGAGCAGAGAAAAGACCTGAGTAAGTCTGCGTGTCTCTTTCCTGCTGTGTAATGGCTCTTGTCGCTAAGTGACTGTTCCTCCCTATTTGCGGCCAACATAGAAGTCTGGAAACTCCGCTTTGGGATATTGCAAAAGAGAGTAAATTGCATTGTCGGAAGTAACAATCTACAGAGAAGAGGTTGCGGCAAATAGTTCAAGGCTTAGGCTACGCAAGATGCTGGTAGTCATGAGCTTGTTGGTGGTCAAATACAATGTTGCCGTTAGTATAATACATCTATATAGGTAGGTAGATAAAACATTAAGAAACAGTCATATATCCGTTGCGCCGTATTTTGGCTCGTCAAATGCTGAATAAGTAACAATAGGAAAAAAAAAAATAGAGAACCAACCCCCTTCTCATTCCGTCATTACAACACACCCAAGAGAAGAAGGAGAGTTCCGGTAATACCGCCCATAATTATCAAGCTGTTGCTCGAAACAGCCGAAGAAGCTGCATTCTTACTTGGAGCTTCGGGCTCTTGCTTCTGTACGGAGTTGGTCTCCGAGGCTGCAGAGGTGAAGCAGCTTGCTGTGCCGCATTTGTACCCGCTGGGACAACATCCAGCCACGGATCCTGCGTCCTTTCCGCAGAGAAACCAGCCGCTTGCACACTTATCCGATGCCGCCGCGGTGGGCACGTCGCCTGCAGGGACAACCACGGTGACGCCATGGGAGATGATGGTTGAAGATGGCGCTGGGCAGGATAATGTCTGGCAATCGCGATCGGTTCGGCAGCATCCGCCTCCATGAGTGGCCAGGCAACCGTAAAAGCCAGTTGGACAGCCGGTTTGAGTTTCGCCTGACTGAGTCGTAGTCATTGGCGCAGAGGAGGTTGAACTGGAGGCAGAAGACGAGGTAGAAGTAGCATCCGTTGGTCTATATGGCGGCGCTCCCGTTGCGGTCTCGGTTCCAGGGCCTGTGGCTGTTATTGTTAACGTTTGCGTGACCGGAGGAGGGACTGATGTTTCGGTGACGACGAGCGTCACTGTCACGGCTGATGGATTACCTGTAGCGGCGGTTGAACGAGTCTGGGGCGTGGTTTGAGGCGGTGGTGCCGTCGACGATGGAATGCCAGTTGCTGAAGCACTGGGGACGCCTGTGCGGGTTCCTTTCATTAGCCTTGACACCATGACGGACAGACACCGGTGGGATTTCTTCTTCACTCACATCCAACGCCTTGGCAGACATATCCAGGAATACAACAGCCGCCACCAAGCTCGGACGGGCAGCTCACAGCATCCGAAGGACAGGCGCCAACTCCTCCTCCGCAGGTAGCTCCATCGGGGCAGCAGGCAATTTGCTCAGAGTCGGAATCAGATACATTTGTGCAGTATGTTCCATCCGCGCAGCATTTATCTGGCGAGCCAATGCTTGAGCAGCTCTCCATTCCCGAGGGACATGCCGCTCGGTTCTGGAGAATCACCAAGACATCTGCGGCGCGTTTCAGCAAATCCTCTTCTGATTCCTGAAAGTGATATGAGAAGGCGGGGTGGTATCGCTTTGTGGAATTGCTGGAGCTGGCATCTTTGTCCTCCTGGTCATCGAGCCAAAGGTTCGTTGCGACGGTCGTCTCGAATGGGTTCAGTGCCGGCAGCGGTTCAAAAGCTAGGTGGTCGGGAAATAGCTTCTCGTTCGCATCTGGAAGCTGTTTCTTGATCGCAGTGGCTAGTGGTTGATTTGCTACCACTTCTGCGACCAAGGCGAGAAAGGCCGTTGGTAAGACAAGCATCCTGGGAATGGATGTCATGGTGGGAGCGGTCAACGCCTGTGGTTGTCTCGGCGAGATGAGGCCTCAATTGAAGAATGCAGATGGAGAGGCGAAATGTTGAAACTAAAAGAAGCAAATGCGCACGGAAGAGACCGATCTTTCTCAGCTACTACTCGAAAGAAACTAACGAGCGATCCATGCAAAACCAACCAGCCCTGGCTCACCTCCAGCTGGTGATGCTGGCGCCAATGCATCAATACAAACAAGCGGGTGGCTGGGGTAACCAGCTTAGCCCGCGCTTTAGTGGGCCGCTGCAGCTAAGCCGTTACAAAGGACGGAACAGCTTTGCTTGGCCTAGAGGAGAGGTGACTGTAATTTCCTGAGGAGACAAGATGAATAAAAAATGAAAAATCACATTTAGCTTTAATAAAAATGTACTTGTATACACGTTGTTATCAGCCTGATGATTTGGTTTTTTTAAGAGTGTAGAAGTGTCTAGTGTAGCCTCTTCGATGGCTACCACCAGCCAAAATGGATCAGGTAGCTGACTTCGGGTTAAAAACTATGGCCTCCATGTAGGTATACATATATATACATCGTTATCTTACAGCTCGCCGAAATTTCTATATACATGTCATACTCTCATACTGTCATTATGCTGGCTCTATATAATATCCTTTTCAAAACATGGTTTCTTTCTCATCTTTCCCGGTTTCCAGTTCGGGATGCGATGACGTCTCTTCCCGAGCTTTCGTGGGCGTTGACGCTGTAACAAACGGCGTCCTCACAAAGGAATGGCATAACAAGCCAGCAGCAACACTGACGTTCAGGCTGTCCACGCTGCTGTTGCGCACGAAATATGGCACTGACAACTCATAGTCAGCTGCTACCTTGATTGGTTTAGACAGGCCATGTCCTTCGTTCCCCAACACCAATATGCAAGGATGGCTGGCCAGTGGCCGTTCTGCCTCAACGTTGGCCGTGGAGATGAATTTGTCGTGTCTTTGCATGAGTTTGGGGTCAGGCGGCGCGACGGCGGCGTATGTCTTCCACCCTGCTTTTTTCGATTCCTCTATAAAGCTCACAGGTGAATCCACGCTGAATATCGTAATCTCTTCCACGGCACCAGCCGCGGATTTGAGCACAACCGGAGTCAAGGTGGACGAGCTGCGATTTGTGATGCCCACAGCGTCGACACCAAGATAACTCGCTGTTCGCAGAATGCCTCCTAGGTTGCCCGGATCCAGAATCTCATTGAGTAAAAGAACAAAGGGCTTTGGCGCATTGTCGTTCTTTCGAGGTATAAACGTATCTTGCCCGTTGATCGCTTCCTCTTCCTTTGATTGGTAGTCTAGTTCGACATGAAATCCTAGCTTTCCCGGCGTTTCTTCGAGTTTGCTTAATGACTTTACCGGTAATCGAGGTAGCGGCGACGTCTCTAGAACGAAGCCGTTGTGCGGCCGGCCCATGCTCATCTTGTCCATTAATCTCTGATCTTCGTTTGGGATAATCGTGACTGGGACGCCCCGCCTCTCCGCTAATCGAGTTATGATCGCATTGTCCTTCGAGTCTTTTCGATTTTCGCCTCCATATATGAAAAGCTTGTATAGTTTTCGTCTTCCTTGCTCCAGTGCGGCTTTCACGACCGATTTGCCGTAAAGAAATTGTGAAGCGGCGGTTGTGTACTTGATGTTCATTGACATCATCTGGTTCCTCCTCTCCCGAGGCGACGGTGATTCTACCTCTCCTTGAAAGTCACCGGTGCGATCAACTTGGCTCCGAACAGATGGTCGTGGCCGCTCCGAACGCTCTGTAATAGGCCGAGAGGATTCTGTTCTGCGCCGGGGGCTGCTTTCCAGCCTTTGGAAGGGTAGCGGACGCACTGGCTCTTGAACAAGAGCAGCAGCCTGGTCTTTCAGCGCCCCATGCTTAAGTTGGTAAACCAGGCTCTTCTTCCCGTATTCGAAGTCAGGATTGAGGAAGCGCTTGCGCCTCGTCTGTTTACCGGACTCCTCCTCTTCTTCCTCGAATGCTTTCCGATCAAGCTTCTTGCGTAGCTTTTGCTGTTGCCGAGGGGATGCTGCACCTTCGAGCGCCTTTCTAGTTAGCCTGCCGCTTCTACCATTGAGTGAGGAGTCTCGATCTCTAGGCCGGTCTCCGAATTGGACTCTCTCGGATCGTCGTACTCCGCGGTGGATGGCAGAGAGGCTTGCGGGCCGACTTGTTTGTAAGACATAAGCACTGGGCTTGTGCATGCAAATGAATAATTGGCGGGATAGCCCCTTAGGTCTTAACGGCCCAAGAGACAGCATTTTTGGGATATAAGAAATATTATTGAGCGGTGGTGGCTGTATTGCAGCATACTTGGAGCTAACTGAAACACTTAATTGAGCTCTTGGGTTGACGTATTTTTTTTTTCTGCCACACATAATGGGGAACGATTGCAGGGGTTCCTAGAAGGCGGTGAGCTTTGATAAGCAGCGAGCTGCCTTCACTAAGCCCGTTTCAGCGAATGACCAGCGCGTTGTGGCTTCGGCCCGCGTCTAAATGCCTTCTAGGATCCAGTACGATTCAAATCATGCAGTTTGCGATCACATGAACATTTTACCATTGTTTGCTCAGTGGCGCCCGTTCTGTATATATTGGCTTTGTATTGATGCAAATCGATAGCGCTGGGCGCTTGATCTCACGAGGTTCGGCTCCTCCACTTTATTCTGCTCTGTTCATCTTGCCTGCGGCCGCTCGCATCCATGCCTGTCGCCCAAAACATAGCAGAATAGCTTCTGCTAACCGGAAACCCTAGATGAACGAGACAAGTGTCCTCCAAAACCTGTTTGAAACGCGCGACGAGAATACCCAGAATGATGTGCCCGCGCCAGACCTTTCGATCCACGACATGAGCGACCTGGGCGATCTTGCGCTGCTGAAGGCGGCGCTAGATGAAGAGGAAGAAATGGCCGTTGATGAGGTCGAGGCAGGCGAGTCGCCCTTGAACGAAAGCTACGAGTCGACACCCGATATTATAGCTCGAACTGGCTCCGATACGTATACGCCAGGTAGCGTAATACTACATGTTGCGCCGGCAACGCAAATAGAAGTTGCGCTTCCAGAAGTCTCTGCCGAGAGACGGGCTGAGTACTCGGCAGTATATAGCAGAGTCGTCGAACGGATTGCGGCCTTTCGCGATCTTGGTGACGACGTCATTGAGTACGACGCTGAATTCACAGACGGAAGAATTGATTCGGTACGTTTATTCAGCAGATTTGTCTATTCCTACGTGAGCGGCGTCGCTCTCGAATTCCCCATAGTGACAATCCCCAAAATTGAGATGCTCCCCTGCTCGCGACCCACACTTCATAATGGCTGCTACGAATAATCGCTACTTTCTCACCTGCGCTTCTCTTGGTCGATGCTAAGCACTATCAACATTTCTTTCTCTCTCTTACATTGCAATTCCCTTTAACTCTTCATCCGCTGCCTTAAATGGGTCAGACCCACAGCATATAACGCTACCCGCCAACCGCGCCATATGTTTTTCTTATCTTCTACAATCTTTATTTTCGTATTTACAGTGTATTTATATTAACACAATTGAAGTTCGACATTTCCGGCCTTCTTGAACAAGTAAACGGCGAAGCGACTTTACGGCGATTTCAAGGATATCCTGAGATGACCGTCACTAGTAATAAGCGAAAATACGTCGCCAATGAGGAATGGGATTCTGAATTGGATGATGCTGCCTTTGATGCCAAAGCTGTAGAAGAGGAAATCGATGATGGACTTTCCGATAATGAGCCCACATTGCGTCCCAGTCGCATGCTGCGCTCACGGGAAGCGAGTAGTCGGCCAAGCTATGCTGGCGGCTCGATTAATTCAGAGGGCGAGGATGAGGACGGGTTAAGCGAAGCTAATCAGCCATCGCGCCGCCTCCGAAAGCGGAAATCAACTCAGCTGAAGCTGACCAACATGTCTCTCAACTCAAGCATACTTGATCAGGACCAAGACGAATTGGCACTTGAATCTCGCCAAACCTCAGAGGAATCGGATAGCTTCATGCCTATTGTATCCGACCTCGCAATTAAAAAGGGCCGTCCTAATCGATCTGCACAGCGTTCTCGTCGGATTAAGATGCAAAATGAGAGAAAGAGAAGATTACTTCGCAAAGTATCGGATGATTCTGACATTGAATTTGAGCAGCCTCGACGGTCTGCAAGAGCCAACAGAAATCAGACGAGCATGCAAGACGACGCTTTCATGGACGACGACTCGTTTTATGTGATTGATGACAAAGCAGCCGCTACGCCAAAGATTATCTCTGTTAGAGAAGTTTTCCAACCAATATCTCCAGACTCTGATTTCGGTTCTGCGCATATGCAGGTTTGCCATACATGTGGAGGCTCGAAGCAGCGGGGCCAGCTGCTGTATTGCCAAGGATGCTCCTTGACGTACCACAAGAATTGCATTGGATACCGGAGCAACCGTGACCATATGGCCACCAAAATTGGAGAAGATGACTTTGTGCTGCAATGCAGGTTCTGCCTTAATACTCACTTGAAGAAAGATCGCAGTGCGCCCAGACACAGCGCGTGCCAGAGCTGTAAAAAAGATGGTCGAGCCTGCCCGCCATTTTCACAAAAGAAGACGGCTCGGCAAGAAGAAAAACTTCGTGAAGAGAACGGTGGTGTCGACCCAGTTACCCCCATCTCTCCCGAGCTTATTAATAATTCTGGCAACGTTCTTTTTCGGTGTACTACTTGTCACCGGGGCTGGCATCAAGAGCATCTGCCCTCCACTGGGGATGATGCTGTTGGAACCGATGTTAAACCCGAGCACCTGAAGGATTATTCCGCTGATTGGCAGTGCAATGATTGTAACTCTGCCAGGAGCAAAATACACCGCCTGGTAGCATGGCGACCTTCTACTCAACGTAACCCCCTCCCAGCGTACGGAGATGTTAATGAAGATGAGAAAGAATATCTTGTCAAGTGGCAAGAGGCTTCATTTGCGCACTGCTCCTGGGTCCCTGGAGCTTGGTTATTTGGTGTTACCGCTGGCAGCATGCGGTCCTCGTTTGCAAAACGCGCAGCTGAGCAGAATCTTCTCAAGCTCAACAGTGAAGAAGCTATCCCAGACGAATTCATCACCCCTGATATCATTTTCAACGTCAAGTTGAACAACGCGGGCTCTCGAAGCAAAACAAAAGAAGAGGATCTTGCCAATATCTCCAAAGTCAAGAGTATGCTAGTCAAGTTCCACGGCCTTGGCTATGATGATGTTGTATGGGATTCCCCACCTAGTCAAGATAAGCCTCGACTTTACAGCGCCTTTGTAGAAGCTTATTGCGGATACATAGAGGGCAAACACTTTCGTAACGAGCCTTCTTCAAAAATCCGAGAACGTATCAGAGCATATAAGAACAACCCATTTAAAGAAGTGGACACGCAGCCTGTTGGCCTTAAACGAGGAAAGCTCATGGGTTACCAGATAGAAGGCCTAAACTGGCTGCTGCAGAACTTTCACCAAAGCCGAAGCATTGTCCTTGCAGATGAAATGGGATTGGGTAAGACAGTCCAGGTCGTTGGTCTTGTAACCTCTTTAATTCAAGATACACCAAGGGTAAGTGAATACTATTTACTGTATGTGCTGCAACAATTTGACTTTAATCCCTAACATGCAAAAGTGCTGGCCCTTCCTCATCGTGGTTCCGAATGCTACCTGCCCCAATTGGCGTCGAGAGTTCAAGCAATGGGCTCCAGGTATCAGAGTCGTCGCTTACTACGGAGGCAAAGAACCTCAAGATATTGCCTATACATATGAGCTGTTTCCAAACGGCACTACCGAAATGAAGGCTCAAGTTGTGATCATGTCGTATGACTCCGCGCAGGACCCGCGAACGTTATCACTTTTCAAGTCCGCCAACTGGGCGGGACTGGTTGTGGATGAAGGCCAACGACTGAAAAATGACCAAAACCTCCTCTACACTGCCCTGAGGTCCATGAAAATACCTTTCCGTCTGCTTCTGACCGGTACACCGCTGCAGAACAACAAGAGGGAGCTCTTCAATCTTCTACAGTTCATCGACGAGAAACAAAACGCAGAAAAATTAGACCAGGAATACGCAGTCCTTGACAAAGAAAGTCTTCCTAAGCTGCACGAAAAAATCCGGCCGTATTTCTTGCGCAGAACAAAGCTTGGCGTCCTAAAATTTCTCCCCCCCATGGCACAGATTATTCTACCTGTTACTATGACCGTTATTCAGGAGAAGCTCTCAAAGAGTATCATGGCAAAGAATCCCCAACTCATTCGAGCTGTGTTTGCAAATAGCAAAATGAGCGCAAAGGATCGTGGCAGCTTAAACAACATCTTGATGCAGCTACGCAAATGCTTATGCCACCCGTTTATGTATTCCGAAGCTATTGAGGAACGTCATCACGACCCAAAGGTACTACATCGCAATTTGGTAGAAGCGTCGGCCAAACTCCTGCTTTTGGAAATCATGTTGCCCAAATTAAAGGAACGGGGTCACCGTGTACTCATATTTAGCCAATTCCTGCAACAACTTGACATAATCGAAGATTTTCTTAATGGGCTTGGCTATGGATATCGTCGCCTGGATGGATCAATTTCTAGTTTGGAGAAACAGCGGCGTATTGACGCCTTCAACGAGCCAGGCTCTGAACTGTTTGCCTTTTTGTTGTCGACTAGAGCTGGCGGTGTTGGAATCAATCTTGCAACCGCGGATACTGTCATTATCATGGACCCCGATTTCAATCCCCATCAGGACATCCAGGCTCTATCTCGAGCTCACCGCATTGGGCAGAAGAACAAGGTCCTCTGCTTTCAGCTCGTGACCAAAGATTCGGTCGAGGAACGAATTATGGAAATTGGTCGCAAGAAAATGGCCTTGGATCATGCGCTAATTGAGAGTATGGATGATGAGGAACTGGAGGGTGCTGACTTGGAATCGATATTGAAGCATGGTGCCCAAGCGTTATTCGACGACGGGTATGAAAAGACAGCCATTCAGTACGATTCAGCATCTGTTGACAAGCTCTTGGATCGTTCTCAAATGGAGAAGACTGCAGCAAATGATGATAACTCTGCTGAAAGCCAGTTTAACTTTGCCCGTGTATGGGCGAATGACAAGCTTGGGTTTGAAGAGAGAGTAGATACTGGAGAAGAACAAGCACCAGAGCCTATTAGTTCTAGTGTTTGGGACCGGATTCTTGCTGAAAGAGAAGAAGAAGCTAAGCGAGAGGCAGAGGCCAATAAAGAAGTCCTGGGGCGTGGTGCAAGACGTCGAATGGTATGATGATCGACTTCCAAGTGACTGATGCACAAGTCAATGACTAACAACTGTACTTTTAGGCTGTTAACTACGGAGCTAAAGGCGCCGAGCAATATGCATTGGCTGGCGACGTGGGCGCTGAGTCTTCAGACTCATCTGAAGACTTTGACGTCACAAATGCTCCTGAAGACTCTGATGAGGATATAGACCCATCAACAAAAGGTAAGTCGAAAGAACAGGAACCCCTAAAGCAATAACGGACAGTAAAAATAACAAGACCTTTTAGCTGAGCGAGAAGCCGAAATTTTATCGATGCGACAAATCGATTCCAAAAAGAGCCGAGGCCTTGCCTCTTATCAAGAGCAGCAAGCTGACCCTAAACAAAGGCATAGCCTCCCACTTATGGGTGTACCACCAGGGGCACCAACGCCTGGGGTGCCTCCGCAAACGGGACCTCGTAAGAGAGGCAGACCCCGAAAGTCACTTGTCGACCCCTACGGCAATGTTATGACTACCAATAAAGGCCCTCAAGCCCGATCACAAACAACTGAACAGCCAATTACCCCTGCTTTAGCATATAAAACAGGCTACGGCAATGGCAATGAAGTTTTAAGCGGTGAGGCAAGACGCCAACAAACTCGCGAACACTATGAGCAGTATATCGCTTATCGCGGTCGAGCACCCCCCATTCAAGCGCAAGCGCAAGCGCAGACTGGATTCGAGTATGTCTCTCGCCTTACCTCCGAAGCGCAAGTCCGTGTAGCGTTGGATTACGTTGCACATGCCCAGGGAAATGTGTCAATGAAAGAGCGACACATTGCTGCCCTGTTTCACAGATTAGAACAAGTGCGGATACAAAGCGGCATTTCGCAGAGTTGAAATGCTCACTCACCGCCAGTAAGCATGAGAAAAGAGAGAATGATAATGACGGTAATGTTTTTTAATTGATTAAACAAGAGTGAATTACCACCATGTACATGTATAGCTTTAGCATTCAGCATCTAGACAGACCTGGGGGGTGGGCGGCCACCCATCGTTAGACGACGAGGGTGAAGAGGGCAAAGCCCGGAAATAATAAAATTAAAGAAATTGATCAAATAAAAATTGCCGGTACTATTTGCATCAGGCACAGAACAAATGCCGACGGATGGTGGTGAATTGGCTGCAGGCAGCCGAGCTCTAACTAAAGATTTGGACAGGGGTAAGATACAAACGGACGAGGCGAACAGCTTTGATGCCAGGGATTGGGCTGTTGAGATGGTAATTTCTTTTCTTTTCTTTTCCTTTCCTCTCTTTCCTCGTCACTACGACTGATTTAAAAACTGCTTTTCCCTTTGGCACTGAACACTTTGGACTCTATTCTGCACAAACTACTCAGTACCCTCTTGTTAGTCACCTCCACAGACCTCGTTTTTGTGTTATACCGCTGTTATCACTTCTTTCCAATTGCTATTTTCTATAGCCATGGATCGCTCCAATGGACTCATTTCGAGACAAGGAAGCATATCCCGCGTACCATGGCCCTCTGAGACATCGGCTTTTACATCTCATCTCCGGCAGTGCTCTGCTGAGTCTGCTTCGGAAAGACATCTTGGATTTGACTGCACCCACCCGGCTTTTAGTAGCTATATCTTCCAGATTCCTGGCCAAGATGACAGAGATGCTATCAGACAGCAGCAAATGATGTATCCTATCCAGCATCAGATGAATCACACAACGCCGGGCACCACAGCTGCAACTGCATCTCGAGGCCTCGCCTCGAGCAACTGGCGCACTATTGGCCAAGACGGAAGAAGCTTCACACGAGTCCTTCCTCAGGCTCAGCTAGGCACAAACTTGGCTCAGGCGGCAATGGGACACGGCGAAGAAAGAGGCATTGCGACTGGAGCCGGCCCCGTCTCTTGGCCCAGCAGCGTGAACGATGGGTATGCGTATTACCTAAATCGTGGCGATGGACAGGTAACCAGGCTCATACCAGCCGACGTGCTGCCATCTTTAAATGAGATCCCGCCGAGAGAGCCTGAGCAGCGAGGAATGATCGTTTTGCCTTTGCCACGAGGTGCCAGGCCAAGTGGAACGGCAGATATAAATCTTGCAGTAACAGTCAAGGTGAGCGAATTTCTACTTTGCTAGACTTCTTTCCCCAAACAGAAGATGAAGCTGAGGCTCTTAGGCTCAGACATCTCCACACTACACGCCTCGACGGTCATCAGATGTCGTCCAGGTATGTCTTAATCAAGCCCTGACTCATCCTCTTCCTTCTTCAACATCACCTATCTATTTTGACCGATTTGTCATTTTGTGAGGCTCACGGAGATCATTCTTTCAGAACCAAATCGACCGCATCGTTGCCACAGGCCCTAATATGCACAAGAGGAACAAGGTTTACTGTGATATGTGGATCCATGAGGGCAGATGTGCATTCACCCAGACGGGATGCAAATTCAAGCACGAGATGCCCCTGGATGAAGAATCCCAGAGAGCCCTTGGACTTTTTCAGGGTCTGCCTGCTTGGTTCAAGAAGCAGCAAGAGGAGTCGGCTATGAGAACAGCCTTGGAGAGTTCTAGTTCTAGTTCCGAAGCCTCACCTACGACTTCGTCGTCTCGAAGCTCGGAATTTGCTTGGCAGAGTGTTGCATTGGGTAGGATCCCAGGACCGGTAGATCCTTTGGCGGCAATGTCTCAAGATAACAATAAGCTCCGTATGTTCAATGGTGAGTCTGGGTTACGATATTTTGGCATGGTACTGATCTATAGACTCTTCAGATGCCCTCCGCCCATGTCAAATGACAGACAGTCGCCCAGTTCCGTTTTCATGGGGCCCTATCGCCCGTCCGAAGGGGCCGACATCATTTAATGGCCCATGGGGAAAGGTCCCTGGAAGTCAGACATAGGGCCGTGAAGCCACATCAATCTTTGCCTTGGAGAATCATAGGGTGTTATAAAGGAGATGGGAAGATAAGAAAAGGTTAATAGAGCAACTTCGGTATTAGAAAAAAGGATTTATCAGGTAATTAGGCGAATTTGAGGAATATCACGGTAGCTATGTAGATGGGAAGAAAGACTATACACTAGATTATGCTCTTTTTTTGGTGACTAGAATTATCTAGTGTATCATATTATGAACCTTTATGTTCCAATGGAAGAGAGTATATACGTGCTAGATAGGGACTTTATGATAGACAAAAGGGGCTAAGAAGGACCAAAAAAACACTAGACATATAATAATAGTAAATGCGTGCAAAAAGAAAATTTGAATGCTCATAGCAGGGCTTGAACCTGCGACCTCCGCATTACCAACATTGGAGTCATTGAACCCGAAATATTAGTACGAAGCTCTAACCAACTGAGCTATACAAGCTATCTAATTGTAATGGCAAACGCCCCGAAAACGGGGATATCAAGCCTCAGCTTGAAGACGTATCCACTAGATGCTTGCTGACTAAGCCGGCGTACGGCTGCCTAACTGGACTACCTCTCCTGTGCAACAAGATAGGGCTTGAAGAGCCAAAATTGTCTTGATGAACAATTAATGCGGCCTTATTGCTATCTGAAGAAGAATTGAAATTAGCCTTTAATGGTGAAACAAGCAATACTTTGTCCTATTTCCGTTATGCAGTCCTAGTGGCCAAAGGCGTCCAAGTGGTGTCTATCGTTCAGGGGCAGTTATATAAAAAGCCAAGAATCTAGCAATATCCGCCAATTTCATGAAGGATCTTTTTAGAAGAGTATAGAGCGTTCTTCTATTCTCAAGTCGCTCAACAATCATGGACCTTTCACAGCTCCCAGATGTGAGCAACCTGCTTGTCACGGCAGATAATCCAGCTCGCGATGATATACCAGGCATGGACCATGAACGATGTGCTGCTCTGCACAATTACCTGCTACATTACGCCTGGCTGGCTGAGGGCCATCCATCATCTAGTCTGCGTAATAACACCAATACCTTCTTCACCGTTCACGGTGCCGCAGCTGAGCAGCTTCGTCCGCGGCTCAACATGTCGCTGGCGACTTTCCTTGACAGCGCCAAGCTGCCTCCTGCTGGCCCTGAGCGGCCGCCATTCTTCTTTTGGGCCAACGCGCTCTCCGACCCAGAATTTCTTTTCGATGAATGGCTGGCTGACATGTTCGACCAGCCAGCAGACAGCCTGGTGTGCTTGTACTTCCCCAACATTGGTCAGGGCGGTGAATCTGGCGGCGGCGTGCTCTATCACCAACGCTACCACCGTGCCGCGGTATTCATGCATATGGATGACCACGGCTTTGCGTTGCCCTTGGAGGAGCACAGAGAGCTTTGGCACCCACTCGAGACTGTGCTGTCCAACTGGATTGACCTGATTCGCCTTGGCAAGGTTACAGCGTCACCCAGGGACGAGCCGGCCCTGTTTGGCAGTGAGAAGATCGGCCCCTGGGAGTGGCGACCTTACAGTGAAGCCCAAGTTGCGTCTTGCATCCGCGCGTGGAACCGCCTGTGCGAGGCCATTGAGGCGCGGATGCCATCGCAGCCTCCTTCAGCGGTAGATCTGGGGCCTCTGCTCGCACCCGCCGTCCTAGATGAAGCCTCAGTGCCGCAAAATTGCTTTTCACGCTCCTTTCTCACCGCTGCTCGTCGGCCTCTGTTTGATTTCATTGCTCCCGGCCTTACTCTCCCCCCCGCAGACACGTCTGCTTTCGCCGCGGTGCAACCCTTCACGAAATTATCTCGTGGCTGTCACACCATACCTTCTGTTTGTATCTTCCCCGCCGCTAGCGGTGAAGAGGTTGATTTGACGGGATCGTCATATCCGTTTTCTATCGGCATTGATGACTCAGTGCCGTCCCGGGTCGTTGCCGGTGTGTACAGCGAACCAGTTGATAGGAATAACTACGACTATGCCGAGGAAGGATTTCGGCTATTACTTCCGTATGGCTTCAGGGGTGACTGGGATGCTAGTCTAGGCGCGCGGAAAAGCGATGGATCAACTATCGAAAGGAATAACGGCACAGAGCTTTTTCAGCACGGATACAAACCTTTTGGCGGCGACTACTACCGGGCTCAACGGCTGGAACGTTTGTTTGACTGTTGGTGCAAGCTTGTTGAAGAAGGTGTCTGGTCGGTTGGTCCACAAGGAATAAAGGGCACCATTGACACTTTTAAGGAGGCTGACACAGAGCGGTGGAAGGACTACCTCATCCCGCCCACCTGGTGATACGCCGCCAGCTTTACATCCCCTTATTTGGGGCCTAGAGCTATTGGCTTCGGCGTATTCCGACCCGTGAACAAACTTCACTCCTATTCTGGGAGGATGAAAGAAGTATGTAAGGGCCTGCAAGGCTGGACCTTGTATTAACGCCACAATGGTTGTACAACAAGCTTAGCCATCTT
This sequence comes from Trichoderma asperellum, assembly GCF_020647865.1. Taxonomy (NCBI): domain Eukaryota; kingdom Fungi; phylum Ascomycota; class Sordariomycetes; order Hypocreales; family Hypocreaceae; genus Trichoderma; species Trichoderma asperellum. The sequence goes on from NC_089418.1 coordinate 1,837,642, forward strand.
CTTTCGCAGTCAGTGAGTTATATGTAATGTGCTAAATTTAGCTTTTTGGGTAATTAATAGTCATCTAGTGAGTGTTTATCACTCATCTATAGTGTTTTCTTGAAAAACTACGTATTGAAAGCTTTGAGCAGGCAGCGGTGCATGAGGCTAATTTCGGACGAGCTTATTCTTCTGTGAAGGATTATAACTGCTAAACATAGCATCCCTTAGCCGCATTGTTTTCGGAAGCAATAATACAGTAATTAGAGTTCTTTATTCGAGTCTGACACCTTCTAAGCCTCTGGAAACCTCTCACATCGTTCACCCAAGCATTTGTTCTTAATCTAGAGGGAGTAATTCTTCAGAAGAACATCTCAAATTCAGAGTGCCTATTTACGTGTTAGAGTAGATAAATTTGTAAAGGAAAAGACGGACCATGAGATTGGTTGATTGCAGAACGCATGAGCTTGCGGAATTTAAAGGAAGGTAAATCTCCGCCCTATGTAACCCTATCTCGCACCTGGGAAGATGTAGAATTGACGTTCCAAGAGAAAAGTATTGCTGGCGGACAAGCCGCTGAGAGGAAAAGGGATTTGCTAAAACCCGCGAGATACGTGCTATTGCCTTGCGACAAGGATATACTAGGGCTTAGGTTAGCACTTGTTGTATTGATAAGGCAAGCGGCGCTGAGCTAAGTGAGGCGATCAATCCGATGTTCATGTGGGGTCGCTGGTGTACGAGAGGCTGGACACTGCAAGAGCTGATCGTATCCGTTGTGTAATTCTATGATCAGGATTGGAGTTTCATTTTCTCTAAACGTGATATCGAAGGAGAACTGCCGCGTATAACATCAATCAATGATAATATTCTGATAGGAGAAACGTCATTAGAAAGCGTTCTGGTCTTGAAGAAGACGTCGTGGGCGTCATCTTGGCAAACCACCCATACTGAAGATAGAGCCTACTCACTTCTCGGTATTTTTGACGTCAACATGCCTCTTCTCTACGGAGAAAAGAAAAAGCATTTTGAGACTGCAAAAGAAGATTCTGAAAGCTTCGACAGACCTTTCTATATTCGCCTGAGTATCTGACGAGAGCGTAGACACTCGCACTTCGCCAAATCCTTGCAAAAATTGGCTACCCAGCTGCGGCACCTTTACCAAGTCTAAGCCATCATCAACCGATGATATGTCTATTAGAGACCAGGTTACTCAGGCCCAAATGAATGGCGAAGTTTAGTTGAACACACAATTGAGGTAGTTACAGAGGATTCAGAATCTGAAAATTGGTCTTTCACGTGCCCGACGTCAGTACATCTGCCTGAGCTTCACAGAGAAGAAAGTAAGACAATAGCAGCTCTCAAGTGATGTGGTATTGATAAAACAAATATTATTGTAGGTGAGAATTGTATGTTGATGTTTTGTAGGAAATACATCATAACACTAGGTGGCTATTTATTGTCACCCTAAGCCTATCCGAATTCAACAGAATAAAAAGCCTTGAAGTCATTTTGCTGATAACTTCGGCCTTCTTTCCCAAAATACTATCGATATTAGTCACTGGTACTCAATTTTGATCTATGAAAACAGGTAGTCTGTCCGCCAAAACAGTATGCTGTGGAAGAGAGGGAGACTATACATTATCTGTTCTAGCGACACTACTTCCAGGGTAACGATAGATTGCAACCCAGACCAGACAAAACAAGTATGTCCGACCTGTTTGCCCACGTACAACGCCTTTTCAGCCGCAGCTAGTAAGTGCACACCCCTCCACACCAACTTCAGCTTGGGTATCACAGGATATGGCCCCCAACCGCGCATCCTCCGCATATCCTTGACATTCCAATAGAACATGTGCTTGCAGCATAGGTCTAGTATGCAGGGATGTTCATTTTGTTTCGGGTAAACCCGTGTATAAATAAGTAGGACCTAAGATTCGTTTTATCTCCCAAATCTCTCTATCTTGTTGGAACACTTTTTACTCCAATGTTTAGTTTTACAGTCAGTGGAACTCAATTTTATGCCCACAACCGCGATAGTTATCGACTACCATTATGGCGCAGGTACTGAATGGTACGCTGCAAGGAGACGATCTACTAGCTGCGACTTACAGGCAAGGTACATTAGAGTGGAATCTCAAAAATGAAAGCTTGCCATTGCCAACTGTGCGCGTACAGCGACAGGATGCGCACTATCATGTTCGTGCTTTATGGCATAAAGCAATGGGCGCTGTTTCGCCCAATAAAAAAAAGCTGCAAATAGGGTCGCAATTCCGCTACAGTAAGCTTGAAAAGGGGGAAATTCGAATCTTAAGCATACACCCAGGGAAAGACGAAGATCCTTTGAGAGCTACCCTTTTCAAACGCAAATTAGAAGATGTTCGTGGCGGATATGAGGCTCTGTCTTACACGTGGGGAAACCCCAAAGAGAAGCCCTTAGACAAAATAATGATCCGCGACCTAGACGCAGAGCTACCTCAGACAGTAAATATGAAAACGGTGGTTCAAACTGCGGTCGTTAAATCCGTCGGAGGGGCCCCTTTCAGCATCCGAAATAATCTGTATCGAGCACTTATGAGGCTGCGGAAAATGACTGATAGCCATGTCAATATCTGGGTAGACGCAATATGCATTGACCAATCGGACTCGGGTCATAGAGAAAAAGAACAGCAATTGGCCATGATGGCCCAAATCTACAACTATGCATCTCATGTCTGCATCTGGTTGGGCGACGGCCTCGAGCATGCCGAAGGTGCCTTTAGCCTCGTTCGAGACATCATGAACTTCAAAAAATTCGATACCAAAGTCCAAAGCTCTGACACAAAGGAAAATTGGATTCAACTTATTGAGATCATGAAGGCCGCTTGGTTTAGTCGCCGATGGATCATCCAAGAAGTCGCTCTTTCGAAGAGCGCATCGTTACATTGCGCCAACCAAGTTGTCCATTGGGACGATTTTGCCGATGCCGTATCGCTTTTGCTAGAAAAGATTCATGTTTTGAGAGCTAAATTTGACGAGGAAATATTTGAAGATGTTGAGACAACAAGCGCTTCGATTCTCATTCAATGTCTCGACAATATTTGCCACAAGTCCTTCACGGGAGACGTGTTAGCCAAACTTTTAGATCTCGAAACTTTGGTCTCAACCCTTCTTGGTTTTCAAGCGACATCGCCTCGGGATACTATTTACTCAGTTCTATCGTTGGCCAATGACCCCCCTAGCGAAGATGAGCCCTGGGCCGAAATACATTCTGAGCAACTCGAGAGTAATTGGAGAAACGATCACGATGTACCATTAAGCAAGGATGATTTACGGGAATTAAAAAGAAAAATTGCGTTGCTTCCAAATTATACAATTAGTACACGAGACGTTTTCATTGCATTTGTTACTCGTTCAATATATAAATCGAAAAGTCTTGATATCATCTGCCGGCACTGGGCACCTAATGTCACTGATGACAAGTTCTCGGAGAAAGTACCCATGCCTTCTTGGATCTCGAACATATACAAAGCGCCCTTTGGTGGGCCTGATTCCTCGAAAGGGCGACAGAACGGCCAAAATTTTGTCGCCTATCTTCCTCATGACCGACGGAAGCGATACAGGGCTTGCGGATCCTACTCGGCTGAATTTTCTATGGCTTTAGATCCATTTCTTTTATCCACCGACGGCCCGTCTCTAAGAAAGAGTATGAACAGGAATAGAGCTCATAGCCTTCGCGCGCAATTTTCTTTACAACCTCTTTCTTCACCCCACCCCACCACGGTACTATCTCCAGTGGAGAACCGCTCAAGTAAGTATCAATTACAAGTTATCCCTTTATCTGTATTAGAACTGCTGATCTAACACTAAGTATTGTCATCCTAGCATGGATTGACCGGTTTCCCAAACTACAAATAAGCGTGACAAATGGCCTGTCAACTCCGCCATCTCCAACAGTAGTAGAATCCCCTTTGTCTCAAGAAACCAATAGAATCGGTTCAACACCTGCCGTTACACTCAGCGACCCATCTGGAGAAACAACTGGCATAAGTCCGGCTATAAGACCTGAAATCCCAAGATCCAGTCGAAACAGCGTCTCTGGAAATATGAAGTCTCGCCGAAATTCTATCCGACTTGTTCCATCGGACGTCGAGAGAAAGTATCAACTCAGCGGCGTGATCAAAGTCGGTGGACTTGTGCTTGGGAAAATAAAATATCAATCAGATGTTATGCGAGGCGGCATCATCCCTGGCGAGTGGGTTACTCGGCTAGGCTGGAGAGCTGAAGAGAAAAAGAACAAAGTCCCAGATACGCTCTGGCGACTTTTGGTAGCTGACCGCGCTGCTGGAGGTGGAAAGCCGCCATCATGGTATCAACGGGCATGCTTGCATGGACTGGTTGACCCTCGTGTATCTGACAACGAGGGCAATATCCACTCTGTCACGCCGCCGAACCGCAAAATTTCGGAGATGACAACAGAATACTTTCACCGTGTTGAGACAGTAGTTTGGAACAGAAGATTGTTTGAAGCCGAGGCTGATGTAAGCCATTTATCGGATGTCCAAGTTCTTACACCAGAGACCAAACAGGCAATGATCATTTTCTGCAAAGATATTCGCTCTGGGTCAGCATCAGGGCCAAAAAGTCTCTTTGGACTGGCACCTAAAGAAGCCGAAGAAGGAGATTTGGTGTGCATTCTTTTCGGTTGTACGGTTCCTGTAATCTTGAGACCTATAGAAGACCTGGGGCTGTATAAGCTGGTTGGAGAAGCGTATGTGCATGGTGTTATGGACGGCGAAGCGATGATCAGCAGCGAAGTGGTGGATGAGATGAGAATAGATTTCCAAATATGCTAGGTAGAGATTGACCTTTTTAATGTTCAGGCTCATAATGTAATCGAAATATAGTATTTAAGCTTTCATTTATAGCATACATATATATCCCTATTTAAATTTATGAGATGATGGCTATCTTCTTAGGCTTCGTTCCCAATTGTCGACTCAGCTTCTCTCTTCCGTAGCATCGTCTACATCAAGCGACGAACCTTCCAATCCAAACTCGGCAGGATCAACATCACTGTCGTCGATTCCATCCATGACAATTTGGTAACTTCTTTTGTCTGAGCCGGTATCTTTATGAACTGACAATAAAGCACCATCAGTATACTGCGCGTGTGCAACATCGCCAGCTGGTGAAATCTTGATTCTCCGAAGTTGGAATGCAAAGACAACCGTATCTGACTTTCCTTGTGACTTTGCTACGCCTGATGCGCCCTCAAGGCCCAACTGAGGAAGTACCGTAACGGGGACTTGCGGCAACGGGGTATCGACACCTAGGCTAAGATGAAGTTCGTTTTGTTCTGCAGCTTTGATAGTTGAGGAAGCGCCTTCTGCAATCATAATACCGGTCACCATATAGAGCTTGGTGCGCCTTAGCCAGGAGTAGTTTTGGGCGATGAAATTTTGCACCTCCATTTGCTGCAGACTTTGCTTTATATATTCATCGCTCGGTATAAACCATTGTGTCTGTAAATTATTAAAAGACCACATCTCTTCGACGGCGGATGAGTTTTTTTCGCCGATTTTCCCTTGAAGGAATTGCTGAAACTTTACAAAGAGACCGAGAGCAAAGCTTTTAGAAGCTTTCAAAGCGACAGTGCTCTGGGCAGCATTGTGCAAGTATACATTTTCACCGGCAGAACCTGGTGGGACTGGTGGATTGTTAATAGGCTCCTGAACAAAGCTCGGATCCTCAACTATGCTTCCGAGCCTTATTGGCCCTTCCGGAGGAATCGTCGTTATAGGTGAAAGAAAGTATGACTTGACCCGGGCCGAAGGTAAAGCCATAGTGAGAACAAAGCTACGCCAATATATAAACAATAATAGTAGCAACTGATTTAATTATACGCACACTTGAAAAATGTTTTGGATTGCCCTTCTAATTTGTTGTTCAAAGACTTCTATAAGGCAAATCAAGCTTGATGCTACTATGGTGGGCGGCCACGCGCTCTCAATCAAATGGCCCCCACGTTTGTTTCACACGGCGATACCAGGCAACAGCGCAATCTCGAGAATGTGAGGCTGTCGATCAGGTGGAAACTCGCATAGTTGGTAATGCTGGGCCTAAGAACGTGAGGGGGATCTAAACAAGTAGTTTGGGGAAATTGATACATTCACACCATGAAATAGTCCGTCATACAGCCTTGTTTTTACTATCAATATCCAATAGTATTAGTCCACGTGCCAGATCTCCAGGGGCACCCATGCATGGCGATTCTTTTTCGGTGTGATGTTGCCTTTTAATACAGGATCTATTGGCCGCCTTCCAAGCCACACCGTCTTCTATTGCGTACGGTCACACACACATGGGGGAATAATCGCGCATCTTCTCAGGTAACTGGTAATGCTAGGAATGCTATGAAATAATCTAAAAACTTGAACATTTGTTAAACTTCCTGACTATACACTTGGAAGTCAGCCTTACCTCCAAGCCTTCGTATACAGCCACAGCATAGGTAACTATTGCTCTGATGTATAATACTGGCTCCTCCGACAACATAAACCAGCTCTATGCATCTATTGAGGAATTTGATGGCGATATTGATCGCCTGATTGATAACTGGCAAGCTCTCTATCCTTCGGTGAAACACCAGCTTGAGACAGCGGATGAGTTGAATTTGATGAATAGCTTTGCCGAAATTTTACTTGATAGCGGAAAGCTTGAATTGGCTACATCAGTGGATGAACATATCCACGAGATACTGGAATCTGATACGGAAAGCGAGTTAGATGAAGGGAACCGCCAACGTTTGTACTCTCTCATAAATGGGAGATGGGGCGGCCATGCAAACTCGCCGACAGCAATCAATTCTAGCCCGGATATTTTTCCGATTAGCTCACAGTATAGCACAACTTTCTTACGCAGTGATGAAATACCAAGGAGTTGTACACCAATAGCAAACCCATATCTCTCGCAGAATAACTCGGCTTTCTCACGCATAGATGAAATTCCAAGAAGCTGGGCGCCAAAACCAAATCCAGGGCCCGTGGTTAGACCAGATCCAGCTCCGGCATATAACAGCCAAAACAGGATAAAACCTGGACCAGGACAACTATCGCGACTAAGACACAGTCACTTAGATTATACATCTGATCCTATTAAAAAGATCGAATTATCCGAAAGGACAATAAATGAACGCTCTTTACCGCCTCGAGAGAGTCCACAACCTAGATCCACAACAATCCAAGCCGGCAGTGCGGCTCAAGAAAATACATCGATTGCCCCATTATTAGGACAGAACTATGATCCATCTTTTGGATCTAAACCGTATGCTCCACGATATGCTACTAGAAGATATAGGTTGAGAAATATTTAACATCAATATAGGCAGAGCCAGGCGGGTCTTTGGCAAACATATCTAGAGAATAGGACGCATAAGTTCATGTATGGCAAAGACGAACGATTCTTCGGCACAAACAGCATCGAGGGCCCGGCGTACGAGCCTGTTAAAATCGCAATCCTCGATTCTGATATTTCCCCACAACATCTAAGACCATTCAGAATGCGAGTTAAAGCCAGAGAGAACTTTGCTGGCGGGCAACAGAATGCTGCCGACACCGACCACGGCACGACAGTTGCTGAATTGGTGCTCAAAGCATGTCCAACATCACATGTCTATATCGGGAGAGTTACCAAGCTAAACGCAGCTGGTGAATCTACTGTTGATGTCGAAGCTGCAGCAAAGGCAATTGAATTCGCAGCTGACCCAAAGGGGTGGGGAGTGGATATTATCACCATGTCTTTCGGCTGGACGCACGTCAATAAGCGCATTAGCGACGCTCTTTCTTTTGCCAAACAACATAGAGTCCTCATGTTTGCTTCCACAACAAACTACGGGTTCGCCGAAACAAATAGCATTCTCTATCCAGGCCGCGCGCCAGAAGTAATTTGTGTGGACGCCGCAGAAGACACTGGGCAGCTGGCGGGCTTTGCCATTGAGGATATAAGCCAAGGGCGCATCGAGAGATTCTCGGCCCCAGGTCTAGGTATCATTAGTCCTGTTTCAGGTGAAGCTATGGATGGGAGCTCCTTTGCGTGCCCCAAAGCTGCAGGAATTGCGGCATTAGCAATTGAATTTACCAGGCAATTTCCTCTATGTGACAGCAAGAGTGTGCAAGAAGCAGTTCAACAGCGCGAAGGAATGGTAAAAATTTTAAGGGAAATGGCAAAACAAAATTCTTCGTCATCATCCAAATTTCTTTGTCCATGGGAGCTTTTGGGTGATGACGATGGAGTTTACGGAGGCGATGGGCAGCCTGGCAGCGAAAGATACTTTGTTGCACATCGCTTCGTCCGAATTCTAAGGAAAGAGTATGGGCCGCATATTGGAAGGGAAATATTTAATATATAAATTTGCATTGGGTGTTTTCACGAAAACCACCAATAATTGTGAATACGCGAAATATCGCGGTTCTGGAAATGACCACCATAAAATCGTATAGCTAAGGCTTCTTAATATATGAATGGAATATGTTTCATCTTGCATATAATGCTCAGATACCGCCTTCTCATGTTTTTTAAGTTAGCCTTTAGGTCAAATATTCCCCTGAATTCTTCTTACTTTATAATTTTATGGCAGTTAAATAACTAAATTTCTATTTTTATATTTGGTGTTAGTTAGAGCAGTTTCCAAGTGCGTTCCCCTGTTATTCATAAATTACCTGAATAGTAAATACGTACATTATATTTCTCTAAGAACCCCCTTTTCCTTCTTATGCCTATCAAGCTTTTCCATATATTTATCGCTAGCCCTTAGCGCTTGGAGTAAAATAACAATTGCTAACGTATCAATACTCATCGGTATCAGGACAACAATACACTTCCAACTCTCTGAAATGTCAATATATAGCCAGCTGTCAGAGTTCACGACCTTTACGACATTTGTGTTAATCGAATAATTTGCTGTTAGAAAGATCCGACGCATTTTGCCAGGAACAAGGGATTGCACTGTAAGCTCAACCTAGAACCAAACACTCAAATGTATCACAAGCTGCTTCTCTTTGCCGCTGGCTGCAAAGACGACACACGCCAGGGAACTATTTGATCCAGTTTCTGACCCCTTGTTCCCGAAGGAGTGAGGCCGTCACAAAGCTCGGGGTCATTTAACGAGGGAGAGAGAACGTATGTTGTCTCTCCATCTAATACTAGCAATCCTGGGATTTTACAAGGAGGCCAGGCAGCCGCAACTTGTAGATCAGCAACCCAGTTGAGGCACAGCCAGGTCTATAGGCTCATCACAGAGTCAATAGACAGAGAAGTGTAAAATCATATAAAGAATCACTTTGATTCGGCCCTCCTCCAGTCATACATAATTCTTGAAACCAATACCCTCAGCCAACTCGAGCTTCAGGCCCTCTGGAGACTCGGTGGTCTAAAAAGCAGCCCCGCGATAACTTGTAGTGGGGAAGCGAGGCCCCATTGCGCTAAGGCTACGGCTAAACTCTGGGCTTAGCGCCCTATCAATCCTCCCCCACTATCGCGCGGCAGCTTCGTGAAGCTTGAACGACGACATTCAACATTCAACGTTCAGCATCTTCCTTGCCTGCTCTTGCAACTGCTTCTGGGACTCATCTTGAGCTTCATACAAATTAAGCCCCCCTGAGTAGCACAATACTCGACAAGATCTCGACGGAGCACGACATCAACCCTGCTGAAGAACTAGGCGGTCTCCTCTGAGCATGACGATCGGCAAATAGCCAGACCAAGCTCACAACGGCCTGTACATCTTCTGTGGCCTGCATGCCCTCATCTATTCTAAACCTCTCCTTCTGCATCCTTCCTTCTACTGTACCTCCACCAGATCTGTGAAGCCGACCGACGATGGACGAGGCTAAAGTCATCTTCTACGACTTCTCTTCGGTCATCACAAGCTCGACTTCCAAGGCTTACGATGCCGCCGCCAAAACCTATGCCGCAGCCGTAACAAGGCTACCTGCTGGCGTACGAACCGCAATTCAGCGTGATCCCATCGAGTCTCTCCAGGTATTTGCATTTCTTCTTCTTATTTGTTGGCTACCTCCTACCGTTGGCCCTTTATACTGACAAACGGTGCAGCTAGTCGACCCCGCTACCAACTCTATCGGATACCTCGCGATCATCGATGTTCTTCTTCACGGCTCTATTCCACCATCCGTTCCCCGCCAAATATTACTAGACAGCACTCTCCAATTTTTATTAAAGTTCGATCCAATCCAGATTCGATATGTCGGGTCTCTATTTCGAGCCCTGCTGGAAGACCTCGGCGGCTTGTTTTCGGTATGAGATCCTCCCCGCCAATAAGATATCTTCCCATTAATACGTCAACTACTAACCATGACGCACCACATGTGACAGCCCACGGTTGCAGTAGAGCTACTCTCAAACGCAATCCTTCGAATCGATCCGAGCGGATCTACGTTTACGTCGACACATCTAATCATGGCGAAATTGGCGTACGATGCAAACTGCATTGAGCCTGCTCTCAAAGTCTTCGATGCCGACATTCTTTTCTATCCACGAAACACACGTTTCGAAGAAACAAAGAGATTATGCGATGCAGAGCTCGAGCCCTATGCCTACATGTCCTTGACCGGTCTTACAGATGCCATCAAGAGCACCTCTATACTCGAATATCACTTTATCCAGGCCATGGCATATCTGTCAAGGAGAGATTGGCGCAAATCACAGACAGCATTGGAGAAAGTAATTGGGCACCCGACTAAGGATAAAGGTGTTAGCAAAATTATGTCGGAGAGCTACAAAAAATGGATACTGGTAGGGCTGCTCAAAGATGGACGGCCCCCCAGCTTCCCTCACTACATTACTAGTGCAACAAAGGTTACATTCAACGGGTTAAGCGAGCCTTATACTAATGTGGCCTCATTATTCACCACGGAGAATGCGTCAGCGCTAAAAGAAGAAGCTTTCAAGGGACAATCAACCTGGGAAGAAGATCAGAATCTAGCTCTTATCAGAGAAGTTATATCATCATACCAGAAGTGGCAGATTATTAACCTTCGCCGGATATATCGTCAAGTTTCCATCTCTCAAATCCGACAGACGACCTTGAGCGCTCATACAGCCGAGACATTAAAAAGCGATGATGACGTCCTCGCGCTGGTCAGTGACATGATCGAATCTGGCATGCTCAAGGGCCAGCTCCAGGTTGGACCTACGGCCGAGGAGAGCTACCTGATGTTTCACGAAGAACATGATTTGATGACGGAGGCTGAATTTGCAGCCGAAGTGGCCCGTAGCCATGGCAGCATCGAGGCGCTAACAAAGCAGTATCGGGCGACAAATGAGCGTCTGAGTTCTACAAAGGAATACGCACGACATGTAGTGCGTGAACAGAAGCGAATGGAGAAGGATATGGCAGATGCGGGAGTCGGCTTCGATGCGAATATAGAAGATGAGGACCTGATGACAGGTGTGCTAGGCAATATCTAGAACATAGAAAAAGCAGGCCTGGAGAGTCAACCTTTTGAGTTCTCCGTTGGCTACTACGATGGGGATGACGATTACCATGACGACGAAGCTTGAGGAGAGAAACGATGAATACTTCTGTTGTCAGCCAACGGGCATTACGAATGGCGGGGGATCAAGCTGTAGAAGAGGGAGTTATAACATGAATAGAGCATTATAAGACACGTCGTCTCCCCTATGATACACGATGCTGATATTCGACTGTGTGCTTTTTGAGTGATGTATATGTGGACCGCGAGCTAATTCTTATTTCCCAGTCAGGGTTTTGACTAGCTCCAGTGCTTGAGTATATCTGGTACGTCTATCCTGCGATTTCCTATCAATGTCGCTTGTCATGACACTCATTTGCCCAATTAGGATCCTCCGCCAATATGTGACACCATGAATATATAAAATAAATGTATCTATGAGTCCGTATAGTGAACGCATTTCAACATCAAAAACAGTGGGCACTGCAGGCCAGATCGTGAGTCCCTTTATGTATTTGATTGTCGCCTTCCCGCTCCCAAGCCGAATCTTTATGATTAAAACAAAAAGCAAAGCAATAAATCAGAAGTTGTTACGCCTTTTCCACCCTTTATATCTTTTAGATTATCTTCATGACATGCGAGTTCTCCGACGAACAAAGTTGGGCAATGCGTACGAGTCGTGCTTCTCCTGCATGGTCGATGCGGAGGGGGATCCGACTCTCGAGCTGTTTCTCTTGTCCGGTGCGCAGCAACATCCCATGGCTGCGTGCAACAGGAATGCAAAATCTGTCGACAAGGCGGCGATCCACATGAATGCAAACATCTTGGCACCAATATCGCATTGAATGTTGAGCTGATCCTGCGCCGTGAGAGCAATCTTGGCAGCGACACTAATGACGGTGGCAATGATAGCGGCGACCGTGAGGACTATGCCTGCTACGCCGCCGACGAGGGAGGTGAAGAGGCTGAACCATCGAGTTCTGAGGACGAGAGGGGTGGCGAGCAGGAGGACGAAGTTGAGGACGATGCCGGACATGAAGAAGGCGTACATGACCTGAGATCCGATGCGGAGGAGGGTGAGGATGGTGACGACTTCGGAGGGCAGAGCGATTTTGGCGCCGGCGAGGAGCTCGCCAACGAGGACTTCGACGGGATTGAACCAAAAGAAGGATTTTGGCGGAGAGCAGAAGGTTACGCCTCTGTACAGTTCAAGGTCAGCTTCCGAGCTCGTTATTGGTGTTCTCTCACATCTCATGAATCATAAGAGGGAGGGGTTAAGGCAGAAGAAGAAGTGACATACTCATCGTTGTATCCCTCACAGTAACTCCACACACCGACTTGATAAAAGTCATGAAGGCCGAGACTCCGTGCCACAGAGTTGAGCAGGTTTGAGTTTTCGACGGAAATGGGGATGATGTGGGAGACGTCGAGCTTGAAGAAGAAGATGTCGTCGAGGATGGGGTTGATATGCGTATTGCCGATGAGGACGAGGATGAGGAATGGAATCGTGATGAAGTAGCTGATGCCGGCGATAGTGGCCGTAACAGTCCGCACGGCCATTGCTTTTTTTTCTGTTTATGTTTATGAAGACGAAATAAACGGCAAGATGGAGATTGAAAATGGCGAATAAAGAAGAAGCAGAAGAAGATGGGACGAAAGGGAGGAAGGGGAGAAGGGAGGGGCGTACAACGCCCGTGTTTTGTTTTGGGTAGGGGGGTAGACTTTGTATAAAAGAAGCAGAAACGAAAAGAAACAATAAAAAAAGACAAAAAGATGGGTAGAAAATAACGAGATACGAAACGAAATGAATTGAATAGTAGACGAAAAGAAAGAAAAGTCACACACACTCAAAAAGAGAAGAGGGAAGAGAAGATCAGATGGCTCGAGCTGAGCGAAACATTCAATGCACTCACACGTCAAAATCCTTGCATGTGCCAAGTAAACCACCTGAGTACGAGGGGCGCTACCACAGGCGGGCATGTACTGCGTCACACAGCTTTGCTAGCACAGGTACAATGCGCCAAACCCGCCAGGGGGGAGACGACGCAGAGAATCGCCGTCCGTCATCGCGGCCCATCGGATCCGCTGGCATGAAGACGGCCCCCTTGAGGGCCTCTCAGCGCTCTTGCAGCCAGATCCACCACGAGGCGCTGTTGCTAGCGGCTCGGCTTAGCGCTGGGCCTGGGCGACTGGGTGAGAAGATTCGGCAGCAGAGACGCGGCCAGGGAGCCGATTTGGGAGCACGCAAGGTTCCGCTAATTGGGCCTGGAGCTGGAGGCCCCTCCACTACCCCTTGTGCTGGGAATGTATTTTAGATGTCTTGTTTGGCTTGACTCGCGAGCGTGAATGGATGGTTGAATAAAACTTGCTTATGATGAGCCTGTTGGACAAGAGACATCATATCATGCAGCATGCAGCATCGTTGGCCTGTCGTGTCACTATTACATATCTACGGCTTACAGTATTAGTAGCAGCAGCAGTGCATGCAGTAACCTCCACTGTAATATTGGGCAGCATCCAGCGCCATCTATTACTGCTTGCAGGTCCATTAGCGCTAGCCTCCCTCTCTGCTGGTATCCGCACAGCTCCCGGCAGATCGGAGCGAGAGTGCCGAAAGAGGTGCCTGGCCGAACCGCGAGAACGTGGCCCGACGACTTCGCCTCATGACCTGCGCCCGAAGCTCGGGATTGACGAATGACCCAGAGTGGTATTGCGTGCATCAACGCTCAGAAACTCTCACAGCACACGATGCAAAAGAGGCTGCAGCTGGTTGACAGACGGTCTCCCCCATGTGACGAGACGGGCCATCATCAGGCAGGCTCATGCCCACAAAACGATAGACGGCTGGCCCACGCCTTTTTTCGCTTTGACTCTGGCGAGATGAACAACTGAGATGCTTTCCAACCACCTGAGAGACAGCGCAGATCGGCATTTAGCGCTCTCCACGCGCGGGCAAAAAAACAAGAGGTGCCGCCTGTGCGACAAACGCAGAGTTGGTTGGCCAGTTTCCCTTGACTATACTCCGTACTGCTGTATGCCTTTCTCACTGGCTGAACTTGGTTCTCTGGCTGCCGTTCGCTTCGCCTTCCTTGGCATCAGGACCATCAACAAACCTGCTGGGGCGGGGAGGGGCTGAGACATGTGAACATGGGTCTTGTGTGCCAAGGAGAGACGGGGCCCATGGGCGGTGCCGGCGCCTTGCTGCCGGGGCCCCATTCCAGGTGTTACAGGAAGCGCCAGGGAAGAGGGCAGACGCCGCCCGCATTGTAATTGGTAATAAGACGGCGCTGTGTAGGAGAGCGTCGAGAGCCAGTCGCTTTGGCCGCCGGGCCGTGGCATCAGGAAGCAAAGGGCGCGGCATCGACTGACAATTGGTGTGGCACGCGTTAACGCTGCTGCCGCTGCCGCTGCGGTTACAGTGCTAGGTATTACCGTATTATTATTAGTATGGGCTATGCGCCGCTTTGATAACATCATTTGTTCCAGGGCGATCTTCCCAGGGTCCATATGCAGATCTCAAACAAGCATCAGCCAAATCCCACATAGGAAATCTGCCACTACTGCTAATAGCTATTCCCTGTTTACGCGCGGTCTCCTTTCTCTCACTATTCTCATAGGACGGTGAAAAGAGCTCGCTAACAAAAATCGCGGAGATCGAAACACGCCAGCAGAGGAAACAAGAAACGAGCGGAGTGGAAACACTGGGGGAGATCATATCTTGGTTTCACGGCCCATCCGCAAATCTCCACCACCCTTTTCATTTTTTTGGTCCCCTTTCCTCTGCTTCCCCCCCCCCCCTAGTTACTTTATTCCACATTATCCGTCTGGCACGCTTTTTTTTTTATTTTTTTATTTTTTTTTGAACTTGAGAGATAAAGATCTAAGCCTTGTCTTCATTGTCTGTTCCTCATCGATACGAGGTAGATAACAGAGCGATTGGGCAATTTCCCCCTTGTTTAAGTGGAGAGTGGCAGTGACGTCTTGGCCTTTGGGCTGTTCTCAGCTTTCCTTACTTACCTGCTCTCTCTCTTCCCGCAGTTGATGACGACTACGAGAGGCGTTTCTTCCAAAAGTGGGTGAGCTTCTGAGCTGTCTCCCGATCGCCGTTTTACGAGCTGCAGAAGCTGTCATCGCCCCGTGGCGGAATACGCTCCTTCGGCACGGCATCCGGCCTTGCTGCCGGTGATTCCACGTTTCCCTTGTTTTGTCATCGGGCATTGCCTTTTTTTCCCCGGGTTTCTATTTTCAACTCTGCTATTAGGAATACAGTTTTAGGGTTGATAAAGAATTGGGTACTACTCCTCCTGAGCCGGGTTGTCTGGGGGAACGTTGAATATTTTTCCTAGGGGGAGGCTCGAGCACCGGCCTTGATATCAACGTTAATCTTCTACATTGAAATCCACATCGGCCTCAATGAGAGTCCCGTACACAGCTCTCGGCGCGCTGGCGCTGCTGGTGCAGGCCATCACGGCGCAAAAGGTGTCGTATTCGGACACCACCGGCCTCACCTTCTACCAGGGAACCAAGACGCAGCGAGTCGGCGGCGATCCAGTCCCTACCGGCGTCTACCACTCATACAGCCACAAGATCACGCTCACCGGTGCGCACTCCCAACCCACGGGCTCGGGCTCCAGCTCCTCCAGCACTGTCAGCGCCAGCTTCCCGACCGGCTCGCTCACCAACGGCGCCAACCTCACGGCGACGGCCACCGGCGTGCCGCAGCCCACTAACACGCAGCCCTGCAACCTCCACGTCGAGTTCTGCACACGCAAGTTCAGCAACATCACGCAGGTTGGCTGCCACAACTCACCCTTTGTGCGGCCCGGCAACTCGGGCTCCAACCAGGAGCTGCCCGTCAAGACGCAGCTGGACGATGGCGTGCGCTTCCTGCAGGCGCAGATGCAGTTCCCGGCCAACAGCTCGGTGCCGCACTTCTGCCACACGACCTGCGATCTGCTGGATGCCGGCCCCATCAACGAATGGCTGAGCGAGGTGTACGAGTGGGTGGACGCCCATCCCTACGACGTCGTCACGATTCTGCTGGAGAACGGCAACTACTCGGACCCATCTGTCTACGTGCCCTATATCCAGGAGACGGGCATCCTCAAGTACACATATGTGCCCACTGTCTTTCCCATGGGCATAGAGGACTGGCCCACGCTGGAGAATCTCATCCTCCACGGCAGCCGCGTTGTCATGTTCCTCGACTACAAGGCCAACCAGACGGCCTACCCATGGCTCATGGATGAGTTCTCGCAGATGTGGGAGACGCCCTTTGACCCCGTGGACCGCGCATTCCCTTGCACCGTTCAGCGCCCGCCAGACCTGTCTACCTCGGCGGCCCAGGAGCGTCTCTACCTTATGAACCACAACCTCAACGCCGAGTTCAACGTCTTCAGCTTGGAGCTGCTGGTGCCGGCTGTGTCGCTGCTCAACGAGACCAATTCTGCGGAGGGATATGGCAGCGTGGGTCTGGCTGCGAATAACTGCCGTGCTGATTGGGGACGCGCGCCCAATGTCCTGAATGTGGACTATTACAACTATGGCTCACCGCCAGGATCTGTGTTCGAGGCTGCAGCGAGACTGAACAACGTTACGTATAACAATACGTGCTGTGGACATGTCCAGGCGAGCGATGCTGCGTCACTGATGCGAGGAGCGAGAGGGCTGTTTTTAAGCTGGGCGAGCGTTGCGACTCTGGTTGCGTCGGCATGGTTGATGCTATGAAACGAAAGGATCCACGAGTTATTGTAGTCAGTTGAACTTTTGGGTTGGGAAACATGGCGCAGAAAGCATTGAATTGAGGAGTTTTTGGCAATGTAAAGGAAGAAAGATTTTACGGGACTGTGTTTATGGTTTTTTTTTGTCATGGGAGACTTACTAGAACAAATTTTCTTTTTTAAATCCAGCTTAGCAAGCTTAGCACAGCGTGCTACATTAATAGAAATGAACATACCATGAACTTTTGCATAAAACATCTGTGGAGACTGGAAGAATACCTTACATGTCCGTTCATCTCACAAAACTGGTCGCCGGCTAAGCTGTGCTGTCGTGCTAAGGAGCAGCGACGTCCCAAGTCTTAATTTAGAGGTGCTTACGAGAACAACATATATGACCCGTCTGTCGGGGGTTTTAAGTCGATGGTTCTCAACTCTTTCCCCGTCGGCAATCCGGCTACTAGTATCAACTCATTTAATCTCTTATGCTCTTGTCATCGCGCACTAGACTATCTCATTAAAGGTCTTAAGGCACCTCTAATATAGCCGCCCCACCACAACCCCTGCATTTTCCACAGTACCTAATCATAACCTTAGTTATAATAAACCTTGCGCTATATAAATTAATATATACATTAGTTTTACAATACCTAATAGCAGATTTAACTTAAAGATAGCTAAAAGGCATACTTAATAACTAATCTAATACCTCTACCTATAATCTACATTAAATTTAACTTAATTTTAATTTTTTTTTATAATTTAATTATTTAATAAATATTCTTTTCTTTATTATTACTATTTTAGCTTTTTTTATTTATTTTTTTAATTAAAAAATAAATTAAATATATAAATAAAAAGCTAATCCCTAGCCTATATAAATTATTATTAAAATACTTATTTAAAAATACTTAAATATTAATCTTTATAGAAAAGGTATATATATAAATTAATATTTTAATTTATATAAAAATTTATAAAAAAATATACCTTAAAAATTATTAAAAAACCTTTAAGTTAAAAAACCTTTATTTAAATTACTTTATTATTACTTTAATATTATTTAAATAGTTTAAATAAATTTTCTAGTGCTTTTAAATTTTTAATCTTTTTCTTTATAATAATTACTTTTTAAAGTTATTTTAATATATTAATAAATAATCTTTATATATATAAGCTATATCTTTTATAATTTATAAGCCAGGCATTAATATTACTATAAATAAATATATAATTTATTATTAAAGAAGGTTTTTTAAAATAATATTTATTTTTTAAAAGTTAATTTTAATTAAATTTAAAGCTTAAGTAATTACTTAAGCTAGCTATTTTCTTTAATAATAATTTTATATACCTTTTTTAATTATACTTTAAAAAAAAAAATAATTATAAAATAAAAAAAATTTTAATTATCTAGCATTAACTTAAGCTATAGTCTTTTTTTTTATTAATTAGCTAAAAAACACTAACTTTTATATCTTTATAAATAACCTTTTCTTTATAATAACCCTCTTCTGCCTTCTTTAGCAGCATAGCTATATTACTACAGGCACCTGCTATATTAATAGTAGTATAAATAATCTCTTTATATAAGCAAAAAAAAAAAAAAAAAAATAGCCTTAGGGCTAGATTATTACTGCTTTTATACCTAATGGTTTTATAAATAATTTAAGTTAATAGATTTTCTAGGAAATTCTTTATTAATATATTTTTTTTTTTTCTTAAGTAAATTAAATTATATAAAAAAACAATGCCTTTATATTATTCTTTAATATAATATATAAAGGCAATAAATTTAAAATATAATATTAAAAATAGCTATTATTAATAAAATTAATTATATAGGCTGCTAAATAAATTTTTAATAATAAAGTTATAAAAATACTTTTAATTTTAAATATTATTATTAACTATAATTTTAATATAAACTTAATTAATATTAATAATTAATTTTAAAATTACTTAAAATATAATTATTATTATTATAAAAAAAATTAATAGATAATAGTATAATTATTTCTCTTTAAAGTTATATTAATAAATAGTTATTTTATTTAACAGCAGAGATTGCTTTTTTAAAAACAGTATTATAGTTAAATTAATTAATAAATATGCCTTATAATAGATATTTTTTAATAATATAGTAATAAAGATATATTAAAGTAAAGATTTTAGGCTAAAGATATTTATATAGGTATTTTATAATATAATTATATTAATAAAAAAAAATACAGTCCTTGCTTTAGCTACTAAGGCCTATATATTAAGGAAATAAAGTTATAAAGTTAGGCATTATAGTAAATTAATAAAAATTGCATCTAGCGCAGCACTATAACTTCCTGGGGTTATAATAAATGTAATATAGCTATTTATATTAAGGAGAATTATTGGGACTTCTATTATAGGCTAAAATAGCAGGGAAAATAAATACCTTTTATAGTCAGGGGTCTAATTGGCTACTATTTGTGGATCAGTACATCAGAGGTGCCTTAAGACCTTCAATGAGATAATCTCACTCAACTGCTTCAAGATCGCCGGAGTGAATCAAATCCGCAATAGAGTCCAGACAAGAACAAACGGGAAAGCCTCATCCCGCTCACTATCCCGCTCACTATCCCCCCCTTTTTTATTTACTCATCATCCCGTCTGCCACACACGAAAAAGGCCGTTTGTGAGGCTCAACAATAGACAACGCCATTGGCCTGTTGCTTTTTTTGGACACGGGCGTGGCACGTAGCTTTTCCGTCTGGCTCTTTGTTTTCTTCCCGCCAGCCTCTCTCTCTCTCTTCCGACGACCGCTTACGGCGAAGCCACCGGCCAATCACAGGTCAATCCAGCCCAGGGGTTTAGCCAAAAAAGCAGGCTGTTGGCGAAGCTAAACTACTGCTACGGTATCATCCACGCCGGGCTATTTTTTGGCGCAATAGACGCCGCTAAACAAACGGGCTTTTTTTGGGGGCGGGAGCAAAGACACACCCACCAACAAGAGACGCTATCCTATCGCATGGGAGAGGCGGAGGCCTGCGAAGAGCTGAGCTGAACTGTGCTCTTTGCGTATGTAGCCTGGCGTGGTGGGTGGCTGACCAGCCCTACAGCTCTTTTCGTGTCCCCCATGTCCTGCGAACTTGTCGATGACGGACTTTTGGATCCTCCAAATCTGCCGGGGTCTCTCTCAACTCTTCTTTGTCTCGAATCTCTTTGTCTTCTCTATTCCCTTCCAGAGTTAAAGAGCGAGTTTCTCGGCCATTCGTTTGATAAACTCGCCTCACAAGGTTTCTGTTCATCGTCCTGCATTCGTTCGCCTTAGTTACTGCCGGCTCTCTGCGGCTGTATCGCAAACAATAGTTTCGGGTACTACACTGCACGCCATCCGCTACCGTTCGTTCTAGCACAGAAAAACCATTCAGCTAGCATCCGGCATCCAACACAGGCTACAGCTCTTGCCTGTAACCTTTCTCCTTCTCCTCTTCTAATCTACCTCCAGCCCAGCAATGTTTTGCCAGCAACGCCATGGCTCGTAATAACCATCAGGGCCAAGATCCCCTCAGAGATCCCTGGGCGGGGCCACACCCAGACCATCATCTCACGCACAAAGTCTCCGGCCTGTCTGACACTGGCGATCGTGATTTCGACCCAGTGCTGCGAGGGCGGGAATCCATGGTATCGATAGATTCCGAATATGACCAGCGTATGTCTGTGGTGTCTTCCCCAAACGCATACGGTTCTCAGACCTACTCGCCAGCCTCCCCATGGTCTGGCTCTTTTTCGTACTCCGGCGCCGGTGGGGGATATGCTCCCGTGCCTGGACAACCCAGCCAGCCTACGAGAACTTTGTCCAAGGGTCGTAAGCCGAGCTATTCTGCAGTACACCAAACGGTACCCGAGAGCATAAGGGAAGAAGAGCCATATGATCTGCCACTGCTCGCGTCGGCAGCCGCCATGGGCATATCCAAACCAGCGTCGCGAGGAAGATATGCCGCCATAAACGAAGAGGATGATGATCATGACGCTGTGCCAGCATTTGATTTCACAGCAACTCTGGGGCCGCTGGGCGCACACGATGATGAGTTCATCAAGAAGTTACAAGAGGAGGAGTCAAGGGGGCACTTAACTGGAGGTATAGGTCAGGGATTCCGAGCCGGCTCTCAGGTACGCAGCGGCGAGCTTTTGTCGTCGCCCGTTTCTGCTCAGCCCGGCTTTGCTCGATCATTCTCAATCCGAAACGCAAGCAAACGCCTGAATCGCTCCGAGACGCTGCGTCACATGGGCCAAGACGAGGCCAACCGTCGCGGCGAGGTCATCGAAGTCATCATGGAAGAGCCGGTGGGCGCCGACCTGAGCAACATTGAAGGACCCAACATTTCTTCTGGTGGGCTGCGACAAACGACATACTCATCATACTCGTCGGCATCCAGTATCGCGGAGAAGGGGAAGGAGAAGACGACTCAGACTTTCTACCCAGAGTGCAACTGGAAGCCATTCTCCATGCGATGGCCCTATCTACTGTCGTTGATTCTCCTCTCGGTAGCGTTGGCCGTTATGCAGGAGGTCCTCTTCCAAATGCACAAAAAGGACCCTCTCGTCAAGTTTACATCTCCGGACCAAGTAGAGCAGGGCCTCTACTTTGTCATCAAATTCGCGCCCACGCTGCTGGCCGTCATATACGGCGTTCTATGGCAGTTTACCGACTTTGAAGTCCGGCGTCTGGAGGCCTTCTATCAGCTATCCAAAGAAGGCGGCGCTGTGGCCTCCGAGTCGCTCAACATCGACTACGTGACCAGCGTCAACCTCTACCGGCCATTCAAAGCCCTATGGAAGGGCCACTATGCCGTCGCAGTGTCAGCCATCGCCACCCTTCTCGCCGTGTCGCTGGTGCCGACGTTTGCCGCCGCTGCAGTTGTGCTCACGCCGAACCGAGATGCGCGCATGGCCGATCCAAACGGATACAAGGATCTCAACTTCAATTCGGTATGGTCACGGCTCCTGACATCGACGCTGGCAGTAATTGCCGTGCTGGGCTGTATCCTCTTTTATCTCCTCCAGACACGCAAATCCGGCCTCATGTCCGACGTCCGGGGAATCGCTGGTCTCGCATCTATGGCGGTGGTGAGCCACATTCTCATGGACTTCAAGGACATGGATACGGCTTCCCCCCGCGACATCCATAACAAGCTCAAGTACAACCGCTATACCCTGTTGAACTCGTCTCTTGCGCCTAGCGAATTTAATTCGTCATATCTGAATGCAGTGACTTCTAATGAGAAGCACAAGTATGACGACTTTGACCTGCCCACAAACCCCCACCCGATTCTGCTTCGTGGAGCGGGCATCATTCCCATGATTATTGGAATTCTTCTATTCACCGGGTTCATTCCCGTGTTCTTGTTTACACCCGCTGAAGTTGTGACGAACAAGGCACCATTTGTCGTCACCATCATGGCCGTCATCGTCAAAATGGCCTGGGGCGGCATGGAGACGGGCGTTCGGATGATGGAGCCGTATTACATCCTCTCCAAGAGGCACGCGCCCGCCAAGACGCTGCTGCTGGATTACACGGCGCTGCCCTTTGGCTACATGCCGTTGCGGGCGCTCTTGAATGGCCATTTTCTCGTGTTCTTTGTCGGATTCGGCAGCATCATGGCTGAGTTCCTGACTATCCTCGTGGCGGGTCTGGCTACCGTTGACGGGCACGATTTCCTCCTGACCTGGAATACCACAGACAAGGCTTGGGAGGTCAATTCTGGCACGGAGACAGTCAAGTCCTTTTACGTATCCGTCGGGCTGTCGCTCTTTATCCTGCTCTACATGGTGGTAGTTGCGCTCGTCGTCTTCTTCCGTCGGCGACACGCCTTCCTGCCACGGCAGCCCAACACCATTGCCTCGGTGCTGGCGTATATCCACCAGAGCAAGATGCTCTACGATTTTGTAGGCACAGAGAAGTTCACCGCATCGCAGGTGCGGCAGAAGCTGGGCGAATACAAAGTGTACGGCCTGGGATGGTTTGTGGGACGGGATGGGCAGAAGCACTGCGGCGTGGATCAGGAGGAGCTGATTAGCAATTATAAGCACGGCATCAGTTTGAAGGAGGGGACTCAGCCGTGGAACATGCAGTGGGATGTTTTATAAGCCTTTTGTTTCTCTGGCTTTTTTTTTGTTTCTTTGATTTTTGCTCGCCTACTTAATTGCTGCGCTTGATATCATTGTGGGCTTTGGTTGCTTGATTTGGTTTATACCTGTATATAGAATTTTGATGCATTTACGCGGGATAGCGACAGGGTATTTTACATGCCAAACACGACCAAATTGATCTTTTGCATTTTTATTTCAAAATGATGGGCTTGTAAGGGAGGGATCGTCTATTGCATTGAATTATAAGTTATATTGCGACTATTCCACTCCACCATGCACAACAGAGCCTGGTTTCAGCCTGCGCGAGGCCTCCATACGTACCTGATGTCCTATGATTGGCAAGAATTCTTCTTCCTGCGGCAGAACTGACTTTCCGTCTTGGTCATGGGTTGGCTGGGCCGGCAAGGTGATTTATGCAAAAGTGTCCGGCTTAACGCACATATTGCCGCAGTTCTCCGAAATACAGCTTTCCAAGTGGAAATCCTTGATCTGCAACGCGGCGGTGCGTGTAAAGGTATCTCTCGAATCTAGAGCCGGTCAGATCTTGAGATTAAGCGAAAAGGCAAAGTTTAGCCCGATTGACCACTTTGACATAGCCTTTGCTACAATTCTCCGACTACACGCAAGCGTTTTTCCTTCATCTTCATTTTCATACGATGAGAAGAGTGGAAGGAAGCTGTGCGGAATTCCCGCCGTCATGTCCCTATCTCAGAGGCCAGATAGCCCATCTCGATTTCTCGATCTGTTGAATGAGACGGATAGTGGTCTGCAGTGCATTCATGTTGGAGACGCTGATACCACCATCTTTGGTCTTGATCTTGCAAGGACGAGGCAATATTTCTTCCAGGGTCGGGCTCATCATTGCTGAGGATGACGCTGGGAGGTACGATCATATAGAATTAGATTATAGACTTTTCGAGCGGAGGACTTTTCGCATAATAGAGAGAGTATGGATGTCATAAACACAAGCTTTGTATCTTGATCTGTCAACTGATTTGAATAAGATTGGTAGATGTGGTAGATAAGCGAGTGGATATGAGGCTCAATCTCAAATGTACATAGAAGAGCATGTGCAAGTGAAACAGCAAAGACATAATTACAACTGACAGATCAGGCCTAATAAAGAGATGTAATTTTGTCATAATCAAACATGGAGGATAAACTCGCTGCTTCACTTATCAGGTTTGTTCAAATTGCCATATTCCTACATACATGATTGCTTACAGGCCCGCGTAAAGATTTCGCTAACTAAATCATGTATAATTCATAAAGTCCTATTCGAAGGGTGACGATTAGTAAAGGGAGCACTTTGATAACCTTTGCTGCGCCTCCAGCAGCGATGAGGCTCATGGGGCTGGGTTTTGAATTATTGGGAGTGGCGTAAATGAGATGAAGAGCGAATGAGCTTTGATTAAGCCGACTCGAGATCCAAGGGACTTTTTAATAGCGTGGTAGCATTCCGGTGGTCTGGATTGACATTCGTGGTGATGGAACGTGCGTTTGTGAGAGAGGCGCATGTATGTCTTGGAATATTGGGCGAGACACCCACTCAACTCTCTATAGTATTTACGTAGTCAGGTGCTTTAATGCTGCAAGTTTCTGATTTATCGTGTGCCTGAGCGTTTGACGCCACTCTGGTGAAAATATCGTGAATGCATGCATCATGTGGCTTTAGCTTTGCCCCCCCTTTGCGCTCGTATTCTCCAGCTCCAGCTCCTGGGAGCGATCCATCTTCATCTCATTGTGGTCATCCTGATCAAATGGCCTCTGCGCGAAAAGAATGATGATGGGCCCAGCGCGGAATTTCAGACAATGAGGGAGGAGCGACTGAGACATGAGACATGAGACCTGATGGATTGATTATAATATATTTGACCGGCGGGAGAGCATGCAAATTTACGTGTATGCATGTACTTTGGCTCGTATTCACCATGGCAAGGATCTGCGCCGCGCCCCATCAGTATCGTAGCAAGGCCATGACGCCCGTTTACGACACCATCTCCGGATTCAAGTTTGCCAGCAACACATATGAAAAATACTTATGCACCAAGCGATTTATAATAATAAGAAAATAAAAAAAATCGCTCAAAAAAAAAAAAAAAGATAAAAATAAAATGCATTCGTTGGTTCCACGCATTCGTTGATTTTCATTTGCGTGGGTTCAAACTAACTGGCTAGGGCATCCTGCCGCAGTGGAGGAGGAACTTGAGAAACATGGCATCGGTACCTTTGGCAGCGTTGAGCGACAGCGCCAAGCGCATGTACCCCGCATGACTGGCGCGAGTAGCGGCAGGATGGCTCCGGAACTGGTAGCTCGCAGATCGGCCCCTAGTCGATACGTGCAGCATCCTTCTATAATAGGGCACGACCCAGTGGGCAGTCGCTGCGCCGGCTGGTCCATTTGCATCGGCGCGGGGCCCAGTTATAGCAGCTCCGGCCAGCACAGTAGAACTGAATTCCAGGAGGAATGGCCGCCCTTGTCCAGGAGAGCAGAGCTGTTCGCGGGTGGCTGGGCGCAGCGCAGCTCTTTTGCGGCCGTGGCGCTCGTCTAGCCTCGAGAGCTGCGAGGGCTAGAACCGTGCATACATGTATGCATGTTCCTTGCCTGGAAACACGCGTAGTTAGCACCGCGGGTACCTCAGCGCCCGGCGCGCCATATGCCATCTACCTGTCTGCGTAACGCGATGACACCATCCGCCCACTAGTCCAATGCGTCTACCCACTGCAAGCCCACTGCAAGCCCACTGTAATCGCCCCGAATCGTCTTCTCCAGGAATAGCAGAAGAGCATGCACCAGTCGATTCCAGGTGGCCCATGCTGGCCCCCCAGTCCAGTCTCTTTTTCCTGCATCATCAGCATCGCACCGCGCCTTGGCAACGAGATCAAGAATCGATCCCAGCCGTCGCTGGAATCCGCTTCTTGTCTTCTTCTTCGTCTTCTTGCCGTCACCCCGTCCGCTCGCTCTGCGTCCTGTGCAACCAGAACTTCCGCTCGCTTTTCCCTTCGCTTTTTGGTGCCGACGCATCCGCTGTCATCCGTTAAACCTTCCGTGTCGTCAGCGACGCTCTTTTTCCTCGTTTTCCGCCTGGAGCCAAGAAAATCTCGCTCGCTTCGCAGATCTCTCTGCATTTCGTCATCGGCCGTGCATCACGACAAAAATAGCGCCCAGCATCTTGAGCGACGAATCTCGAATCACCAGCGACTCCGACTCTCTGCATCTTGACCTGACTATTCGGACGCTGCTGCGAAGGCGCCTAAACGGCCGGCTCAAATCAATTGTGCCGACGGAAACGACCGAGTGCAGATACGCGCTCACCGTTTTCTCACTTTGGTCCATCTGACCTCGTATTCCGCCCAATTTCCCCTCGTCATCCAGCGCCACTGCGCGGACCGACCAGCCCTTGACGAACATCGATTGTCGCTGAATTTTGAACCGCCTTCACCTGTCGCGCGCAACGAAAAACGAACGACGAAGCAACCCATCAACCACCATCCACCATGCGGTCGTTCCTGAGAGCGCCGCTGGCCGTGTTGGCCATGCTCGGCATGACAGCGTCGCCCGTCGCGGCAGAGAAAATGCTCTTGTCCAACTCGCTCAACCTCTGCCAGCAGGACTCCAGTTTGCAGGCCAGTCTGTTTAATGTCGTCTACACGCCTGGCAACAACTCGGCCAGTGTCACCATGGTGGCCACCTCATCGGTGCAAGGCAAGGTCAAATTCGACGTTGAGGCGTCTGCGTACGGCTACACCTTTCTCAGACAGACGCTTGACCCTTGCGACCTTGGTCTCGCCGGTCTCTGCCCTATGGTTGCCGACAAGCTCTCTTTTGGCTTCAACTTACCCGTCAGCAAGTCTGCCTCTGACAACATTCCCGGTATTGCCTACCAGGTGCCTGATTTGGATGCCACCGTCAGGGTTCGCGTCAACTTGACCGGCACCGGCGAGACTATTGCCTGTGTTGAAGCCGACATTTCCAATGGGAAAACCGTCAACCTTCTTGGCGTCAAGTGGGCCACTGCTGTCATCGCTGGGTTGGCCCTCGTTTCGTCGGCCATCATCAATGGGCTGGGACATTCCAACACTGCTGCTCACGTCGCTGCCAATTCTCTGGCGCTTTTCGGCTACTTCCAGTCCCAAGCTATTGTCGGCCTGACTGGCGTCCGCCTCCCGCCCATTGTGGCGGCTTGGACCCAAGACTTCCAGTGGTCCATGGGCATCATTCGCGTAGGCTTCATGCAGACCATCTTCACTTGGTATCAGCGCGCTACTGGCGGCACGCCTTCTACCCTCTTCGACTCTCTCACTACAGTCTCTGTCGAGGTTCAAAAGCGAAGTCTTCAGGTCGCTCGTGCCGGATTGGACCTGGCCAAGCGCAGCGTGGCCATGATGCCCAAGTCTGCTCTCACTCTTTTCAAGCGCGGCAACATCACTACCGGTTCCGGAAGCTACGTCGTTTTTGGCATCCAGCGTGTTGCCTTCAAGGCTGGCATCGAATCCACCAACCTGTTCTTGACTGGCTTGGTCTTCTTTTGGCTCTTTGGTCTCTTCACTGCGGGCGCTGTTGTCGCATTCAAGGGCTTGCTCGAGCTGCTCGGCAAACGGGGACTTATCAAGGCTGACCGCTTTGAAGACTTCCGAAATGGGTGGATCACCGTGCTCAAGGGCATTCTTTTCCGTGTTTGTCTGATTGGTTTCCCCCAGATGGTCATCCTTTGCCTGTGGGAATTCACTCAGGTCGACTCACCCGCCGAGGTTCTTCTTGCCGTCATTTTCTTCTTCGGTACGCTCTTTACCCTGTGCTGGGGCGCCAGCAAGGTTATCCGCCTCGCCCGACGCTCAATCGCCATGCACCGCAACCCAGCTTATATCTTGTACTCGGACCCTCAGGCTCTCAACAAATGGGGTTTCCTCTATGTTCAGTTCCGTGCTTCAGCGTATTACTTCATCATTCCGGTTCTTTTCTATACCCTTATCAAGGGAATGTTTATTGCACTGGCTCAGCGCAGCGGCGTTACCCAGGCCATCAGTCTCATCATCATCGAAGCCGGGTTCCTTATTGCAGGCTCTGTCCTTCGTCCCTGGATGGATAAGAGCACCAACTCCATCAACATCGCCATCTCCGTAGTCAACTTCATCAATGCCATTTTCCTCTTCATCTTCACCAACGTGATCGATGTTCCTCTATTGGTTGTTGGCGTCGTCGGTGTCGTTCTCTTCGTCTTGAATGCAGTCATGTCCTTGGTCTTGATCCTCATGGTCATTTTCTCCACTGCCCTCTCGTTGATCCGCAAGAACCCGGATGCGCGATACCAGTTCATGTCCGACGACCGTGCATCCTTCATGAAATCACAATCGCAGCTGAACGCTACTACAGAGCTCGATGCTCTGGCTGCTACGGCTCGAGGCGATAAGCTTGGCTACAAGGCTGCATTTGATAACGAGTCCCTGGAGTCGTCTGACATTCGAAAGAACAATGAAGCATCTGGCTCTTATAGCATCTCTGCTACAGAGTCCCAGAATTCTTTCTATCCCGGAGCTCAGCCTCACGCCCCGGTTCCCCTTTTTCCAGCCCAACGCGGTGCCAGCCCGCTGCGAGAGAGCGTGGTGAATCCACAAGCATCTGGCGTTTCTTTGGCGCAACAGCGAACGCACACTGCTAGTCCAGCAAGTGGGCATCGGTCGCAACACAATGCTAGGTAAGCCACTCTTGCAAATTCCTCTTGGTAAATTTCAAGTCTTTGAATTAACTCAATTTCCTTCTCTAGCCCCTGGCAACGTGGTGCAGGTTATGACCACTAGAGCGCTTTGATGCAAAAGCATTGATGCAATAACATTGCAATTCTTGATTTTCAATGTATTTTTATCTCTAACGACGAAGGGGACGTTGGCATAAGTACGATTATCCAGCCTGCATGGAATATCTGGCTAGAGTAGACACGTTGGAGCTTCCAGCTTGTACTTCTTTGCCTTGTATGGCAATCCGACATGCATAGCCAATTTACGACTCTCCAAGTTGTACACGCCTTATTGCTAGGCCTTGCTTTATGTCACGCCGGCTCAGGGCTAGAAGATGTGATGGCGTTTGTAGGGAGGTGTTTGGCGTTGAGGGACCATGGGGTTCTGTGGGCCTACGAGAGGCCCGGGTTTTGTTTTCTTCTTTTTAAGCCCCTTTGGTCCTCACTCCTTTGTATATACGTCGATCATTGATAAGGAGCTGGTGAGCAGAGGTGGAGACGATCATTACATCATAGGTAGCTCGAACACAATTAGGCCAAGTTAGTAGGTCTAATAGCCTTGGAGGAGATTCACTTCTCGCGCCATAGGATAATGACATCAAATGTTGAATAACTTGTTCAAACACTCTTGCAGCTTTGTGAAACGTAAATTAGCCAGCTTATAGTTCTAAGAGATAGATGTTACTTTCCTATCAATGCTGTTGAACGTATTACTACTACAAGAGGCTTTGTTCCCGCTGACACTCTTTTTTTTTTATGAGATATCGCTTTTTCTCTTCATTTTGCTCATAAATCATTACAATGTCTAAAGATGACGGGTTTCATTTAACCTTGACCTGCATTTCGAACAGAAGAGTGTCAAAAGAGAAAGAAAATATTCGCTTTTTCTAACCTTAGTATTCTATTTTGTAGCTACCGCTAAAGGTTCAAAGAAATTACCTAGTAAATAGTAAAATACTAAACAGACAAAGAAGAAGAAGAAGAAGGAGGAGGAGAAGAAGAAGAAAAAAAAAAGAGAGACAGGGGCTAGAACCAAAATAACAAAGCAGAGAAAATGAAAGAAGTGTTGTCTCAAGTGTATAGGCCAGCACTAACCAGAAATTATTAAAGTGTAAAAAAAAAAAAAAAAAAAGGCGAGGACATGAGAAGGACCGATATCCAGGGAGTGTTAAAAAAAGAGAGGAACAAAGAGAATTTTGAAAAAAAAAGTTGTCTGAGTAAAATAGATGTTGTACATGAGGTGCGTGTGCGGTAGGTAGGTAGTTGGTGCCAGCTCACACTTCCTTTCTCTTTTCGCGCCAAAACTCCGTTTTTTTGTTTTCGGAGATTTTAAAGTAAAGCAAAGCAAAGCAAAGCAAAGCAAAGCAAAGCAAAGCAAAGCACGGGATAGGCTAGAGCTATTCGAGCCGAAACAAAGAAAAGGCACAAAAAGGACTAATTAAGTAGAATGAAGATGAAGTCAAAGTCAAAAAGAAAGGGGAAAGTGAGATATCGAAAGATACAAGGGGGGGGGGGGGGGGGGGGGGGAAGGAAAAGGAATGAGCGGGAAAAAAAGAAGTTGCCATGGTTAAAACACAAAGCCCTCTTGTATCAGTTTATCCACGTCCCCTCCCGCCGCAGCCACGGCCTTCATCGCCGCCTCACTCAGTCTCCTCCTCTTCTCCTGCGCCTCCTTCTCCCTCCGAGCCTTCGTCTTCGAGCTGCCACTCGGCGCCACGCCCGTCATCAGGATGTTTCCGTCATTTGGCGTGAAGTTGACGAAGCCCAGCCCGTCGCCTCCCAGGCTGATGCCGCCGCCGCCGCCGCCGCCTCCACTCCCACCGCCGATGATACCGCCTCCTCCTGCATCTCGCGATCTGCGCTTGCGGACTCCTCCCGGCGTATTCGGCGCGGACCCGGGTCCCCGGCCGGAGGTGCTGCGGACGGAGGAGATGGATCCTGTGGAGCTGTGTCGGGACTGATTGCGCATCTGGGAGTGCGCTTGCGTGGGGGAGGCGGAAGGGCCGCGGGTTTTGCGCATGGGGGAAGAAGACATGTTTCGATGCCGAGTCCCGGAAGAGGGCGCTCGCGGTGGCCGACTGCAGCGCTCTGCTCCTGGGATAGGGGGTGGCGGCGGTAGATATGTCTGCGCGGTGAGCGCGATGTCATTGACGACCCCTGGCTGGGAGGGCCGAGGCTGTGGCATGTGAATCATGAGACCGGCCGCACTTGCGTCTGGTAAGGGCGCATATTCGTAGGGCAGCTCCCCATGCTGCGAATGCATTGCTTGGTTGACGCTGGCGTTCATGCTGAGATCCCACCAGGCTGAGTCTTGGCTCGTCATATATTCCGGGCCACCCCATTGATCTGGTGCGGTGGAAGTCATCATCTGCTGTTGCCAGCCGCCTTGCTGCTGCTGCTGCTGTTGCATCTGGGAAGCGGCATCGACGGTAGCAGTAGATGCCATCATACTTGGAGGCCCCTGGTACAGCTGCTGCTCGCTCTTGATGCGGCGGGTAGAACCATGCACTGGCGTAGGATCCATGCTGCCATGATTGTAGTACTGCATACTTGGAGAATGATATGCCCTTGGCTGCTCAGCAAACGGGTCATCGCAGAAGCCATGAATAAAGGTCGATGTGTTGGGGTCATACGCCATAGGCGATGGACTCTCATGTGAGACGCTGCTCATGCTGCTCTGAGCTATGCTGTGCATTCGTGATGCGCGAGACTTGATGGCCATGGGAGGATGCTCCAGTGTAGGAGACGCTGCCCTCTCAATAGGGAGCTGCTGCTGCTGCTGCTGCTTTCTGCTCTTCCTTCCCAGACTGGTAGTTGCCTTGCGGATAGTAGAAGATAGTGCCTCGACGAATTTCTTTGGTTTCCTAGTAGTGTTTGGCGGCGTGGGAGATGTTGTATGTGAGACAGAAGAATGCTTTTGCGGCGAGCGAAGGGAGATGTCTTCAAGGCGTTGCAGCTCAGTGTCCGACATGGACTTGCGGCCGAGATAGCCAAGCTGATGATGTGTTCCGCCAGTAGCCGGATCGGCAGCTACTCTGAAAGCAAGCTCAGAAGCGTCAACTCCATGACTCGCCGCAGACGTAGCAGTGCCAAGGCGGGAGCTTGTGGAAAAGAAATCGAATTCGTCTGCGGATGAGACAACCGAAGAGGCAGTGACCATGGCCGCAGGGTTCATGAAGAACGAATCCGGATTGCCGCTGTGGCAATCATCGATGGGAGTCTCAGGAGCTACATCGCCGTCAAAGTTCATAAACTGCCCAAAAAGGTCGTTTGATGCGTCGGACGGTAGTCCATCCGGGCCTAAACAGTACATGTTGGGATCCCTATCGACGGCAGACTCAATTCGGAACTGCGCCGCCCAAAAAGCCATCAAACGGTGGATCTTGGTGGCAAGTATCTCTCGGATTCGGGAGTGGCGGATTTTGATTATGAATTGACGGATGCGGCTAGCATTCAGATTCGCTTTATCACAATGATGGGAGATGGGTGAGTAAGGACAGCTCAGTATTCGCCGGATCCGAATGTACAAAAGCAAAGTTTAAAATGAGAGAGAGAGGGAGAGGCAAAGTAGAAGAAAAAAAAAAGAGTGTGGAGATGCGTCCTGGAGACGGAAAAAAGTCCAATTCAAGAGGGAAAAGAGAGAGAGGAAGAGAGAAAGAGAGGACATCAACCGAATATCCAATCTCAAATCTCAAGCACGGAGCACAACCAGATTCATTGACTAAACAGTCCATCTATATTAACACGATATGCGTATATTCCGGAAAGATACCACAGCAACCAAAGCGTTTCGTTCCTTGCTGGGGTTTCCCTATACGGAAAAGGAATGCACGGGGCCGTGGCGACGCATTCCATTGCCTCATCCCCAGCTTTCTTTCCAGGCGTAGGATAGGTCCAGCCTCGTCTTGGGCTATCTCACTAGCTGAAAAAAGCGAAGCTAAGCTGAAAAGATGATGGGAGCAAAGGGTAATAAGACAAAGAGGTCCTATGTCAATCTCATCGCGATCTGGGCGTCAGAACCTCATCGTGATCTGCCCACATGGCAGTAAAAAAAAAGTGAGCACTCGCTCAGATCAGTTGCTGGACAAGGACTCAAACATGCTCCCGAGAGATGAAAGGTTGTTGAAAGTAAACAAGATGAAACGAAGCACTGCAGCACGGCACTGGCCGCCTTGATAGCAGCTACTGCGAGGCACCAAGCGGCTTCTCCATGTCTGCCCTGCTTTCAGATCAACAACTGCCGATCAAGCCCTCAGCTTAGCGCACTTGCAGCCAGCTCTTTGAATGATTCTCTCTTAGCCTTCTGACCTCACTCAGCTCCAACAGAGAGAGCTAGGCCACCCAGTCCATGACCGCAATTCCGGGGCCCAGTGTCTCAGCAACGAATGCCATTGCCAAGTCAACGGCCGCTCCTCAGGGAGAAACCATCCAGGCACCATGAGGCTGAGCGGGGCCAAGGTGGTCAGGTCGACTCGTTCTTTGTGTGCACAAAGGGCGAAATGCGAACGGTCCCCTGGGCAGGAAGGGAGAATGTCTCTGCAGAACAAGAGAGCTAAAGAGTTCTAGCCATTATAATCAACGCTCGGCTCCGCAGTCTGGTCTGCTCTGGATCAGCATCCGGAGACTTTACCGGCCCATCTTGCCCTATTCTTTATGCATGAAGGCTCTGGCACAGGGATCACTCGACCCTCGCAGCCAGGGTGTGATACATCATATAATGAGATTTGACGGTACTGTGTAAGAGGGCCAAGAAGAAGAAGAGTTGAAGGCCAGAAACACATCCCAGTAAACATGCGACTCAGCACGTGGCGGACTAGAAAAAAGCAATAACCCTCCCCCGACAGAATCAGATGACAGAGCGACGATGGCACCACGCCCGTGCCCCGTGCTTTCTTTGAGGTTACATGGCCCTGGCCCCATTGACCGGTCGCACAGATCAAATGTCCGAGTTGAAAAAGCACCTCATGCTTCTGTAGGAAGTAGGCGCCGAAGTCCCGCCAAAGGAGAGCAGAGAGGCGACATCAAAGAAACCCCCCCAGTTCCTGCGTTCGGGGACCTGCATAGGAGCACCAGTCAATGCAAGGACGACAACGCCATGATTGGACAACAGCAGCGCTGGTGGGCCACGTGCAACGAGCGAGTAACAAACTTGCCAAGCGAGGAGAAAAGCAGCAGCAGCGCTGTCGAAAATGGCACATCCAAACTTGGAAAATACACGCAGCAAAGAGAAACCGCGAGGCAGGCCATGAGCTCCAACGTTCTATAACTGCCGTGGCAAATCCAGGCTCCAGTCCCCCGGCAAGACGCGCTCACCGCCTCCTCGTAGCGGCCGTTTAGTGCCCGCGCCACCCAATCGGCGGCTGTGCCAGAAACAAGCATTGAGCACTGCTAGCAAGTATGGAGCAAAAGTTTAGCCAGGATCCCCCCCTAAGCCCAGGCAAAACCCACCGGTCCCGAGTCCAAGCTGGCGGTATCGCCCTTTGCGCATCAACGATGGTCAGATTGGCGCCCAGTTTTATTTCGGGCTTGATTTGCTGCTGCCCGCGATGATGGCTTTTTCGCTGCATCAGGGTGGAAACGCCGGCGATACCACGTGGACTGCTTGCACTGAAGAATGCAGTGCTACGTGTACTGTATGTGCAATCCATCAATGTACATGTGTGTATGCACATGCACTCCATGCAAGCATTGATAGGAGTGGTAATTTGTAAGTGAGTGGGGGAAATGAGAAACTGATGAGCTTGACGCCTCTCGTGCACAATAATGATGTCGTGGTCTCTGCACACACGCAAGCGAGGATTTTACCAGACGGGCCGTTTGTTTCTAGAAAGCAACATGTTTGCTACTATGGGGTATACTAAAAGTTACTACTATTGCTTATATTTTTTCTTACTTTTCTTCCCAAAAAAAAAAAACCAATATTCTATCCTGCCCGTCCGTCCCGCGGTGGGAACTCGCCGGTTCCCCCACGCATCAAACAGCGAGTCAGGTTCCATGTCCCCAAATCCCAAGATTGCTCCCAGTCCCAGAAACACCCCCAGCCTGCATAGCCGGGAAAACGCCGTTGTCCAGTCCTTTTTACCAAAGATGCATCCCCGCTCCCATGTTACGCCATCTTCCTTCTCAAGTGTTGCTCCATTCCCCTTTTCCATGGCCGCGGTAATACGGGCAAGGCGATGCCGCCGCATACGCACGCACCACCTGAAGGGGGGGAGAAAGAGTAGGGAAAAAAAGCAGGGATAAAGAAACAAAAAAAAAAAAGAAGCAAAGAAAAAAGAGAGAGAGAGAGAGAGAACGCCGGTGTAGAACGTTGATATCATTTTTTTTTCGGGATCCCGCTAGAAAATGTGCAGTGAATAACAACAATTTGAGAAGTGAATATGTAGCTGGCCTGCGCCAGAAAATGCCGTGTACAAAATGCAAATGCGATGTAGAGTCCCCTCCAAAAAAAAAAAAAACGCCGCGTAATGTCGTGTCTAAGTCGTTTGTTTGTGCCAACCTTGGCAGAGAGCAAAAGTGTAGTCGAAGGGTGGATGAAGCATGAAGCATGTATAGATTAGCTCAAGGCAGAGGGAGAGATGGTGCTGCCTCTGTCTCGGTAGCAGCAATGGCATTCTCTGCGGGAGTCTGCAGTTGACTCAACTCGCCGCCGACGCATGTGGGCTCTCTCAACGTGCGCAGTCTGTGCTCCTTCTTCTTGTGCGACCTCTTGCGCATGCGAGGCACGTTGCGCACGAGTTTGGGGCAGCGCATGGCGGCCTCGGCAGAGGTGGTGAAGCTGAGGAGGCCTTGGCTCCTCAGGCTGCCGGCGAGCTTCTCACCCAGCCAGGGATACTCGTCTGGCCCCTCGCTGTAGCCCTCGTCGGCCTCCCCATCGTCTGCCTGCTCGGCAGCGTCGATCTCGATGGCTGGCACCAAGTTCGAGCGCCCCGATGGCTGGGCCGGGCTGATAGCAGGCTGTGTGTCGGCCTGCATCCGGGCCAGCACTCTGGAGGCGACCTCCGGGTCGATGGTTGTCTCTGGGGCAATTGGGGAGACCTGGGCAAGCGATAGTGACAGGAAGCGCCGCGACGGGCGGACGCGCTGGGCTGACGGTGGCACAGGCATGAAGGGGGAGGCGTCATCGAGGTCCATCTCCATGGCCATGTCGTCCGGGCTGCTGTCCAACGCGGCATTGTCGCCCATGGGCGGTGACGTTAGTCGGGATTGGTGTTGCTGCAGCAGAGTCTGGCGGCTCATGCGTCGAGAAAGCACCTCCATGGCGAGACTGCTGCGGCTTCGATAGTGTCGCTCACGGGCCCTGGGCCGGGGCATCGAGGCCTGCTCCAGGGCTGCATCAGCGTCATCAATGGGCAGAGTGCCCTCCATGGGCGGCAGCTGAGGCAGCATCATCTCGCTGGCATCGGCGAGGCTCGAGGCACCCTGGGGCTGCATTGCGGTGTCGTCGTCGTCGTCGTCGTCCCGTCTACTGGAGGTAAGAGCCGAGGGGTCGCCGCATAACAAGTCATTCGCAGGCGGGTGTCAATAATTACTGCAGGCGTTTGTTGGGTTGGATCCTGTTGGCGGGCGTGTCTGAGGCGAGGTGATACGAGTGCTATTGTGCGTATGTCCCACTGGTCCAGGCAAAGCGGTAGTGGTTGGTTTGAGATGTTGTCGAAAGGCAGTGAGGCCGGAAGATGTGTCGGGGCTTTTCTCTTTTCTCTTCTCTCTTTTCTCCTCTTCTCTCTTTTTTTTCCGTTCGAGTTTAAGAGGAGGAGCGGGTACCAGTATATAAGAACCGGAGATGGGGGGGGGGGGCAACGCCATCTAGAGGTCCCAGCATCATTTAAACCCGGTCAGCAGCAGCATCGGTGCTGTAGGGGCGCCAGCAACAGCCACTTACCGAGACACTGTGCGCTAGGCGGGAGGCCCTGCTAGCAGCTACAGGCTGCCCCAGCAGCACCGCTGTTTACTGGAGAAGGTCCGGAGCCCGGTGCCAGGCGCCACAGGGCAGGGCAGGGCAGCCCTGGATAGCGCCTACAAGGGCCTCGTCCCAGTTGGCACCGCGCCAGTTGGCAAGGTCCCGACCCCCCCGGCCGCCTCGATCCCGAGAGATGGGATGGGACGAGTGAGAGGTACGTCAACGGCGCTGCACACTGTGGGCACCGAGACGGCCGCCGTCCGTAGCGCTGGGATTGAACATATAAGCTATCCAGCTAGCGGCGTTAACACACGACCACGGCGGCAGAGCTCACGACGCCACAAGCACTAGCAGCTAGGCTGCGCGTTAGCATCGGAATATGGCCTGAATATACGTGCTGGTGCCCAGCGATCTCCGCTCGTAGGGCGGCTCCAGCTTCAGTAACGCCGTCATCAAGCGTTCAAGCGTTCACTCTTGTTAGAAACACCGAACGCCAGCCGGGGAGGCGTCTGCTGGTCTTCGTATCTGCCTATACATGTACCCTCGTCCTTTGTGCTGTGGCTCGCTCTGAGAAGGCGCACGAGAACCCCCAAAAAAATCATATCCATAAATTGAAGCAAGGGATTCCTCTTTTGGGGAGTGCTCTCCCAGCAATCGGGGCCAGCGAATAGAAAAAGACCTCCCAGCACCCTTAATTCCAGCAACAGACATGGACCAGGCCGCGGGCCGCATCGTGCGCATCCGAGCCAGAACAGGCGACTGGAGAGCACCCCGCCGGCGGTACGCCAGATCCCAAAGCAGCAAGCTCAGCGTCTGTCCATTGCTATAATACTTGTCAGTAGTTTAAAGTGCTCACCCGGCTTTGCTATTCATGGCACCACCTGCACGGAGTAACCCGAATAGGACACTAGAATACCTACATGTCTAGTAATTAGTTACCTTAGGTAGTTGGCATTCTGTATAAGCGCACATAGGTATGATGTGTGCCCGCAAATGTTCCAGTTGGCATTTGATGATGATGATGCGGCGGACATTGGAAACTATTGGCCATTTTACTAGGTACTAGCAGCTGGATCCAGCACCGCTGCTGAATGAGGGGAGGGAGATTGGTGTTGGTTTGCCCAGCACAAAGCAAAGCTATTGGCGTACTTGCGCACAAGCCACGCAGCTCGAGATGGCATCAGATCTGTTGGTTCGACAGTGCCCACACATACTGTCAATGCCTACTGTACGTGTCATATCACTGCTGTATGCGACTACATACAAGTAAAACTATGGGAACAAAGCGGCGCATTGGCGTTCTGAACATCCACTTGAGCATAGAACCCTCCGAACGGCTGTCCGCCTACATGCACTTCAGGCTCCGCATCCCTCGAGAAGGTACTGTATCCTCGTCCAGTGAACAGAACAGAACATATTACATAAGACAGGTAGGTAGACGTACTTCACCTTGTACCTAGACTATTCCCTTCTCGAGTCACTTCTTGCACACCCATGCAAAATTTCCTTCTCTGGACAATGGTATGCCTTATCAGCAGATGGTCGCTCCCAGAGCCCAGAAGCGAAACTCAGCACAAGCCAAACGCTCGCTGAGAAAAAGCAGAGCGCTAAAGCCCCAGGGCGAGTGCTCTGAAGGCTCCAGCGGCATGACTAAGGCGCCCGCTGCCAGCCCGCACAGACGCTAAACCCAACGTCCCCTTAGCGCATCGACCATTCACCCAAACAGGAAATTCGACTAGTCGTCTTGTGCATGGCGCTAGGCCCGCTAGCGCATTCTGCTGCTCCTAGCATGTACAGTACAGAATACTCGACCTTGGGAACAGTACAGCAGCCTGTGCCTCGTCCATTTCGCCTTTGAATCGTCTCCGCCAAAGCGGGCGTCACCCCCGGCAGCATCACGGCGCAGACTTCCCTTTTCTATGCCTGACGCCGTTCATGACAGGCCACCTCACTGCTAGCACTCGTGCGAAGAAATAAGAATCATTATGCACAATTGCTGTAGCTCTGCTCTTGCGGAGCGTGCGGTATTCCGTACACATGGACAAATACCGAGCACGCGGCGGCATTCGCCAAATCTCGTCATCTCAAGCTGTGGATGCGTGCATATACCGGTTGGTGCTGACGGCAGATCTGCTCGGTACTATATATCTTGGTGCGAACAGTGTACAAGTACATATCTATGTATAGCAGAGCTGTCATGCTACTGGTTACCCAGGCAGTTGAATCTGGGTCTATCTGAATTCATCAGCTCGTACGTCCACTCGCCGTTCCATTCTTTCGTCCTCACCCCCCCGGAGCCTGTATCTGACTGGCAGCACATATAGTATAGACAGGCCAGGGTATCGATTGGCAGGCCCCCCCCTATGGAAAGAATCGCGGCCTATACTTGCAAAACCCAAGCGCTCGGTCCACGGGAGAGGAATCCGATATCAAGGAGGCCATGGCTGTTTTGCAAAGGAACAGGTAGTGCTGCAGGCACCTGCGGCTTCACAACGCGATCGGTGGCAGGGCACATGGCGTAAAGCGGCGCAAGAATGCCGCAAGAATGCCGCAAAGGAGCTGCTGTGATGGTTTGGGGGGGGGTGTGGCCCAAGGACGACACACGCACCATGGATGTCATTCTCGTACTTGCGTGGACGTGACCTTGGTCTCTTTCTGCCTTGTCTGCTCTGCTTTGCTCAGCTCAGCTCTGATGGCTTCACGCAAGCGAGCGTCGCATTGCCCAATTTCGCACCGAGCGTATTCGAATCGCCAAGAGAGGAGGACGTGTAGATTCCCAAAGTAGGTCGTGGCTCATACTTCATGCGTGTTTTGTGGTCGATGAATCCGGTGCGCGGCCGATGAACCATGTGGAACTGAGGTGATTATTAAATGACGGAGAGTCTCCTTGTAGGCAGCAACATTCAAGTACAAGTATCAGGTTATCGAAATCCTTCCAGTAACACTATGTAGATGGAAATCTGCCTGCACTATATGCTTTGGGCATGTCAAACTCCTAACAGGCAGTGGTGCTGCTCAAGAGTACGAGCTGCACAGTAATGCCATCTGCAGTATCCATGTCTTTTGGCTGACAGCACTCTATCTGCTACTACGAGCAAACCAGGTATTCACGTGTGCTTCAAGTCTCCACGCTGCACGCTCTTTAGCCACCTATACCCTTTTGCACCTACGCCAGCTGGGGTTCCTCGTGTCTCAGGCTCAATACGGCTGTAGCTTACTCCGTAGTGGTATGGCATCGACGAAATGAGCTTCTCGCGCTTCGGTATTTCCCCCCCCCCTTCAACGCATCGACAGTCGAAGAGTTTGATCTCCTACTGTATCGATGTCATCGAGGGGTACATTTCAAAGGGGGTTCGCCAGCTAGCTGGGATTCGCATCACTACGGACACTGCCGCACGATAGCATACTAGCCCCTGGCTCGTGCAAGAGAAGACTGACAAGACCACCGTTGGAAGCGCGTGCCGAGCAAACCCTGCCCCTTCGCAATGGCTCTGAGCCAGCTCTCTGGGATGGATGGCGTCCCAAGAAGTGAGATGGGCAGCAGGGACAAGCAAGGTGAAGAGCCGAGGAGAGGGCGCCATGACCCTTGCACACCGGATCTTCCCCCCTCCCTCCCCAGAACCCATGCCAATCTTATACTGAAAAGGACACCCCTGTACATAGAGTAGTAGATGAGAGCTGTCGTACGAGTAATGCGAGGTCTGTATTAGACACCAATGCCAAAAATACGTCAGGGGGCTGCTGGGCTGTATACCATGTACGCTATGCGGACTTCGGATTGTCGCTTTGCAAAGATACCGCTTGACGCAGTGATAATATCATACATATCAGCTATGAGACCAGCGGTAGCGTCTTAATTTAGAATAGAAGAGAAACGAGAAGAGCCAGAAGGAATGAATGCGGGCATGGCCTTGTAGTGACAAATTCAATGCAGCATCCTACGGCTGGTATTGTATGCAAAAGGATCACCGTTTTTGTTATCTTACAAATAGAGCATTGGAAAGGTTAACGTACGGAAGATTCCGCAATAAGCCCATTGTCGCTCCCGGGAAAGCGGTTCGATCCAATAATTCACTCTATATACATACTACTGCCTGCATTGAGATTGTGTCCGCCAGCCAGTGAAAGCTGCAGATGGCTCTTATCCACATTCCTCTTAGTAGTCATCCTCAATTTTGACTTTGTGAGAGTGCGTGTACTGTATGAGATTCAGCATTGGTGCTGACATTGGATGGATCCCCATCACATGAAAGAAAAAAAAGTGCCCGGAGGAGATTGTATTAGCATATTTTAATTCAATTTTCTATTAGGTATTGCTTTTATTTTTCTCCCCTCCCCTCCCCTCCCCTTCTCTTTCCAGCATAATCCGTCTTTCAGTAAATTTCGCTAACATAAAATGTTCGCCGAGAGACGCAATGTGTCGAGACATTTCATCTTCATGCTGCGAAAACGCACGGGTCAACAGACCAAGCTCCCAATTTGGCAATTTGTTGGAAACAATAGCTTGGCCGATCGCTTGATCCAGCCCCAAATCCAGCCATGTTAATACTAAGAGGCCCTGAATACAGGAACGTGCACAAACTGCCTCGTTCTTTGCAGGGTACGAGGATGCCAGCAATCGTGCCTAGGTAGCATTCCCGGACAGCCTCGACTACGGGCATGGGCATACCGTAGTATACGAGCGGATTATTCTAGCACCGTCTTGCACAGGAAATGGTTACAGTGCCCAAAAAGCTTTCCGCCTGCGGTCCGCCTCTCCGATGTCAGGGGATCTCTGGACTGATGTGAAAGAAGCATCGTGGCGGAGCTTACAGCGTATGTGCTTTGTGCAGCCGCCATACTCCGTATAAACCGAGCCGGCCACAGCGGATTTAGAAAAGGCCCTGATACCGCAATTGATTTCAAAGCCTTACTGTTGGCAATACTAATTCCACCGTATTATCTCGCAAAACTAGCCAGTGGAGTCTCTCTCAAAAGTGCTCTTGGTCCAATAATGTTGCTGGGTGGTCATGGTGCTTGTTTAATACCTATATGAGGAGTTCCGCTGGCCAGACTTATGAGGTAATACGGTATAAGTCCGATTATACACGGAATTGTATAAACCCGATTATCCACGGAAGTATAGGACTCAACTCCCAACCTCTGATCCAGCTACCACTAATCTGGGAGTAACACTCACAGGCATGCATGCACTTTGCCTCTTCTTTTCTTTTCTTTTCTTTTTTTATTCCTTTCAACAAAACACACTTCTCTGCACACATGCAGTATGACTCCTCTCTGGGGAAATGTAACCCCCCCGTTCTCCGTCTTTGATCTGATCCATCTTTTGCCAACTCGCTACCAGTATCTTGGGTTTGCTTTCATCCAACAGCATACACCTAAGGCCGTGATCTAATATATCTTTTTTCAACTAGCCAGCTAATTAGCTAGTATAAAAGGGGCACTATACCTAAATTAATAAGGATTTTTAGTATAAAATTATATTACTTTTCTCTATTAAGCATAAAATATTATAACCCCTGCTTATAATATATTAAACTAGCAGAAACTATAAAAATGCCTATAATAAAAATAGTTATTAAATTTTCTATTAAATTTTACTTATAGTAATTAATTAAAAATATATATAAAATTATATAAATTTTTAATTAATTAATATTTATTAAATTTTATTAAAAATAATTTTATTAATAATTATAGTGCTATTAATAAAAAAGATTATTATTAATAATTATAAAAATTAAAAAAAAAACTTTAATATAGTTATAATTATATAAAATTATATTATATAAATAATATAATAATATTAAAGTTATAGTTATAAAATAAAGTTAATATTAAATAAT
This sequence comes from Trichoderma asperellum, assembly GCF_020647865.1. Classification (NCBI taxonomy): domain Eukaryota; kingdom Fungi; phylum Ascomycota; class Sordariomycetes; order Hypocreales; family Hypocreaceae; genus Trichoderma; species Trichoderma asperellum. Next base: position 1,880,416 of record NC_089418.1, read on the forward strand.
TTAAAAGCTTTATAATATTATTATAAAAAACTTTTTTAGCTTTTTAATTTAATATTTTATAATTTTTTTTATATAAAAAAAGTAATATTTTTTAAACTTTATAAATAGCTTTATATAAATATAAAAGTAAAAAAAAATTATTAATAATCTTTAAAATAAAAAATATTAATATTTTTATAAATATATATTTTTAATATATTATAAAAAAATATTATAATATTTTTTTATATTAATTAATTAATTATATTATAAATATTTTATAATTTAATTAATTTAATAAAGAAATTATATATAAACTATATTTAATAATTAAATTTATTATATTTTTTTTTTAAAGTTAAATTAATTAAAAAATTTAAAAGCTTTAGTAATATAATTAATATAATAAATAATATATATATTTTTATATATATTTTTATTATAAATTAATAAAGATTTTAATTATAAAAAAATAATATATTATAAAATATATTTATTATTATTATTTTTAATAGCTTATTTTTATATATATTTACTAAAGCTAAAGGTTTTATTTTTAATTTATTATTTTTATTATAAATATTAATTTAATTTTTTAAAATATTAATAGTAAAATATTATTTTATTAATATTAGCTTTAATATAAAAAAAAGCATTATAATTTTATATTTTAAAGTTTATTATTATTTTAATAATTAAAAAATTACTATTTAAAGGCTTAAAAATATAAAAGAATTATATAATTTATAATATATTTAATTATAAACTAAAGTTAAGTAAATTTTTAAATAATATAAATAAAAATAAAAAATAATTTACTATAATACTATTAAATATTTATTTATTAATTAAATTTTAATTATTTATATTATTATAGGTTTTTTTAATTTTATTAAGCTTAAAAAAAAGCTTTTTAAATAAAAATATTAATTAAATAAAGATTTAATAATAAAAAAAAATAAAAATATTTATTTTAAATATATTAATATATAAAATTAATTCTTTAATTATTAAATAGCCTTTAAATATAAAATTATATTTTTAAAATAATTTAAGTAATTTATTAAATTTATTTTAATAATAATAGTAAAAAAATTAAAAAGGTTAAAAGTAATAAAAATAATTAAGTAAAGGCTTAATTTAATAGCTTATTTTATATTAATTTTATATTAAATTTACTTTTAAATATTAAAAAAATAATAATTTTATAAAATTTTTTATTTTTTAAAGCTATTTTTAACTTTTATTTAAAATATTATAGCTTTATATAAAATATTTTTATTAAAAGTATATTTTTTATTTTTTTTAATAATAATAAATTTTATTTAAATATATTTATTAAATTTTAATTTATTTATTTTATTATTTTTAATAAAAAATTATAGCTATATTTATTAAAAAAATTATAAGTATTTTTAATTATAATTTTTAATATTTTTTTTTTATAGTTAGTTTTATAATAATAATATATTTTTAAGGCTTTATTTTTTAAGTTATTATAATAGCTATAAGTTTATTTAATATTTTTAATTTTTTTTTTTTATTATTTTTTTTTATTTTTTTTTTTTTATTATTATTAATTTTATTAATATTTTTAATTATTATAATAATAATATTAATAATATTATTTTTTTTTTATTATTAATTAATAATAAAATTATTATTTTTTTTTTATTTTTTTTATTAAAAAATTATAAAATTAAAAATAAATTTTTATTTTTTTTATTAAATAAATTATTAATAAAAATATTTTTTAAGTTTTTATTTCTTTTAGCTTAAATAAAGTTTTTAAAGTTATTTACTTTTATAATATTTTAATTAATTAATTATTTATTAAAAAAAATTTTATTTTAATTTTTAAAAAAAATTTTATTATTAATTAAAAAATTATTATTAATAACTTTTATATTAAAAAAATAATATTTTTTTTTTATTATTACTTTATTTTTTTTATTTATTAAAAGCTTTTTATTATTAATATTATAATTTATATTTAATAATACTTTAGCTTTTTTAAATATTTATTAAAATTTTTTTAAATTTTAATATTTATTTTTTATTATTTTTAATTTTTAATAATATTTAAAATATTATATATTTAATTATATTAATATATTTTTTAAAGTTTATTATAAATATATTTTTTTTATTAAATTTAATTATTTTTTTTTTTTTATTTTAAATAAAAAATTAAAAAAATATAATAATTAAATATTATTTTATTAATTTAATATTTTTTAAGCATTATTTTATAATAAATTACTAAATATTTAACTTATAGTAACTTTAAATATAAAAAGATAACTTTATATTTTAAAGTATTTTTTATCTTTAGTCTTGCAGGGTCGTTTAATAACATTAAAGCCTTATAAAAGCAGTATAGCCTTCTTTAATTATTTTAGTCTAGTCTTATAACCAGGATTATATTAGTATAAGTTCCTCAATCCACTATTTTTACTAGTCAGATGTAACTGGCTAATTAGCTAGGCTGGCTAATTAGATGTATTGGATCACGGCCTAACAGAGGTCGACCAACCGCTTCTCCCGAGCCCTTGGGTTCCAGATCAAAAGTAGAAGCTCCGGGTTCTGAAAAGCAAAGAGATGGCCCTAAACCCAAGCGAGAGATCCCGCGGCATTTCTCCCGCTCTTCCCGCCCATGCCTCGGCGAGTATTTAATCCACAAACCATAACAAAACAGGCAATGCCTCCTGTCACCTCGTGAGTGGGCGCCCGGAAATAGATTGAAAAGAGGAAACGACTCCCCTGCATCCCCCCCCCTGGTTGAATACAAAAGCTGTTCGTCAGCCCTGTAACACAAGTAGCGGCACCACTTCCCGTAATCCTGGACCCATGCCAACCACGCTGCTGCCATGCCGCAGCTGATAGGTATTCCATCGTAGCAAACAAGACAGGGCAGGGCTCGTAGCTAACGTTACCTGCACTACGGAGCACTCTCCCCTTCCTGGGAGGCTTACTATGCTCCTCACGTATATATGTTCCGGTTTATTGATAAATGACAGCAATTCAAGATCTGCGGCCGGCGTTTCAAACACTTACTTGCAACGGGGATCAAGGAGCCCGTCCCAAGCTCCTGTCACCAGGTAGCACGTAGTAACACCGATGACATGGCCCGTCTTCTCGTTGCTTTTGGCACCGCCTACTTGTATTAGCTGCCTATGACAATCACATGGAGTGACCAAGCGACCCTCCCTAACTCTTTCTCCTTCTCGTCGTCTGTCTCATAAGTGTTGAAAAGGGCTAAAGCAGGTTTTCGGCGGGTAGTAGTCTCTACCGGATAACGCCGTTGCAGGAAGATTTCTCCGAGACAAATCAGACCCAGTGCGGAAAGTAGTATATGTACCCCTCCCCTTTATCCCATTCCCAGACCTTGTCGGTGCATGTTTTGCTGCAGTAATCCACGAACACGTCCTAAGCTTGTGCCTAAAGACAAAGACACTGCTTGCTTCTAGAAGAAGCCGCGAAAGCGGAAAGGCAAATTTCCAAGGCAAACATTTTCCTATTGATCTTTTTAGGCTAGTTATAGTTGCGCTCGGCTCCGACTTGTTCTGTAGGGCGCGTAGGCTTCGGCCCCGTATACACGTACTTTGCAAGGTCTCATGAGAGATGCTATACTAGTGAAGGGTGTGTGTGAGTGCATGCACTAGGTAGATACAAGGCATGTATGAACTTCAGCCTGGGATACTGTGCATTTCCTTGGGCCTATCGCCGAAAACTTCATGCTCCGAGGCGCGCGCTGAGCCTCCTCAGCTTTGCTTTCGCAGAAGACTCTAGCAGAGCCTTCGGTCCTCGGTCCACGGAAGCGTCCGAGCTTGTGCTTTTCATCTCCTACTCCATGAGGCGTCTGAGCGTAATGAGGCAGATGGTCCTAGGGGCATTGTGATTTACTACTCTTATCTTTAGGGGCAGCCACAAATATTAGGTACATGTCGGTATTTAATGAAACCTGGCCAAAGCATGGATGTGCCAGAGCGAGTAGCATCGCACGAGCGTCCAGTCAAAAATAGTCTCAGCTTTCACAGCCATGGGAAAAGCTACCAGATCGCACTAGCAGTAAGCGAGGGATCATCGTCTCATGCATCTTCTCATTCATCACTGCAGGGCGATGGTACCGCGCTGCTGGCTCGGCGCGTCCTCGCGCCCAGGTCTGCTGTCAATGCACGCCTCAACCAACACCTTAAAATATGGATTTGGGCGGGAATTTCGGACTATTACTACCTGCTTACACTATATTTGCGTGAAGCGAGCCCGTCCGAGTTCGTGTGAATGCCAAACAGTAGATGTTTTAGACCCTACTTTCGAGCACTATGATGGATGGATAGAGGTAGAGCATACAAGTAGTACATACACTCATGCACATGTAGGGCTCTCTCGTACATGGCTCACGCGTGTGTTTTCTGAATCAAGAGAGTCCAAGCTTTGTGCTTACATGTATTCTTACTACATGTAGTATGTGCTTCCTATACAGGCAGTGCATGTAATAATCGTTGCCGGCTTGGCAAACTGCCAAGCTTCTGGGGAAGTCCCAGCATTCTCGTTCGTATTGGTTGCTTGAAACTCCTGTCGCTTACGAACGAAATTTTGATTTCCTGACAGGACATAGTCGGGGTTGCCTTGAACGCCGAGGATGAATCGCGTTTCTGGGGCACAAGGTAGTATTCGATTATGAGCTGATTCCAAGGAACAGGTTCACGTTTTTACAATCTATTGCGTCGCCAAGACGTACGCGAATGATCTATTGACGCAATCGTTCAGGGGGAAATTATAGACCCCAAAGTTCATGTAGAATCAGCTACCCTGAACATATAGTAAACATGATAATAGTATCTACCCTATTTTATGAACTTGTTCATTTTTTTAAGCGCATATATTTAACACTGCTTATTGATTCTTTAGGATAGAAAATACATAGTTGGTTATAGTAAGTGTTGATTATCGGACTGCATTGCATCTGCAGAGGATACACTAGGAGTTGGACATAATGGTTTAGATCTCATATGAATACATGTATGTTATCAACCTGAGGAATTTTTTCGCCAACAATCGAATAAGCATAGCCCCTAGTTATATCATACAAGCTCTTTAGTATACAATTCGTAGATTCATGACGTCGTTAAAAACCGTTCAACTTCCCCTTCTCAGATGCCGTTCTGTATAAGCCCAGCTACCCACTCTCGGCCTCCATCTTAACCTTGCCGCCCATTTCACCACACTTCTTAGCTACAAGGCAGTGATTCATCGCCATAATCAGGCTCTTGTGCTGGTTCCCGCGGACATTATCCACCGCCACCCAATTTGGATACGTTTCGCTCGTCGATTGCCGCCACAGATCCTCAAACAGCGATCGCCACGCCCCAGCTGCCATTTCCAGGATGCTGTGCGTAGGCAGCGCTGCTTGTATGCCTTGCTGCGTGACAACCCAGTCAGCAATGTGTACGGGGCTGTCTGGTGTCGGACGCACTTCGTGGAATCTGTTCACTTGATCATGAACCATGTCATGGACGTGCGCAGCATTGCTCCACTGATGGGTGAGAGGAAAATTTCTGCCCGTTACAAATCCGTGTTGGCTGCCAGGAAATTTGTCGCCGTCCATTTGTCGCCAAGTTTCGTCAAAGTTGACAATGACCGCAGAAGACTTGTTGCCGATGAAGCGGCTTAGAGACCACTGAGAGACATCAGTGTCGTTATCGGGGAAGCTCATTCTATGCTCTAAATCCAAGAACTGGGCATACAGAGCCTCTCGATCATCTTGATTCAGTGGATGAAAATTACGATCTCCGTTCCAGGCTTGATCGCCGTGCACATCCCAGATGATCAGCTCGCCAGGATACTTCTGGTTGAACTCGTTGACGAATCCAATCATCTCACGCAGAGATGCCCCAAGGACACCATGGTACGAACCGAGTAGGTGGCCTCCGTGTGACTCGCGAAAGTCGTCTCCGATTCTGACAGGACGGAAATCAAGAACGCGGATGCCGCCATTGCCGAGCTGATGGCGAAGATGGATGCTCTGAGTCTGGGTGTTTGACGGCTGTCCAAAGCCAACCCTCTGGAAGCTCTTCCACATGCCAGAGTGGTGCGACCTTGGGAGAAGAATGTTTCGCAAGGGAACGTCGGCGAGTTCAGGGAGCATGGCTTGCATCCAGTCGATAGGCGGATCGTTGGTGATGAACTCGCCTTCTTTGCCTGCGAGGATAAAAGCCGAGCCGCCGGGGAATTTGTTCACGCCGAGATCGTGTTTGCTATCCTTGAGATTATTTAACGAGAACAGTTCATCCTGAAACTCGATTTTGAGGGAGCTTGGGTAGGTGTTGCTGAACCTGAGCATGAACGACGTTGGTTTCGAGGTGCCCACAAGGCGGTACTCGACATCGGCACCAGAGTCTCTCCAGTTGAAAAACCCTTCTGCCGGCTGGATCCAAACGGAAATAGACTGCCCAGGAAGAATGTATTCGGGACAGTCATCTAGCCAGTCAGGCATCTGGTACTGGTGGATGTACCCCCTCTTCCACGTGTAGGGAGTGGCATTAATGAGAACCATCCAAGTCTGATCTATATTCTGCATGCCACGGGAAAATAACGACTGTCCACTATCCTTGTGTCCAAGTACTGGTCGTGGGTTGAAGAGCAGCTCTTTGTACTCATTGTGCAGGGTCGCTGGTCGAGAGTTGGGGGATGAATCCTCATCTCCCTCTTGTTGTAAAATTACCGGTTGGGAATTGATGGGGGCTGTGGCCTTGCTGCTGAGAATCGGTAGTCCTGCCACTGGCGAGGCCAGAATAAAGAAGACGAAAATTAAGTGCGGAGGAAACATGATTATGAGTGCCAGATGTTGTCGACGCTAAGAAGGAGAAATGTTGCCGAATCGTAGATAGAGATAAGATTGGAAAAGCGATTTTGTATTCTCTTGGAAGTATGGAGAAGAGAGTATTTTGGGTTTTTAATTTTTCGTAAAAAGGATTGTCTGGAAGCCCTGGTAGAACTAGGCCCATTGAATCGTTATATAGATGTTGACGATATTTCCAGGCAATTGTGAAGACTTGCCAAACAAATATTAGAGGGAAAAAAAAGGGAATTATGATGTACTAGAAGATTACTGTTTGTTTATTTACATCTATTCTTTACGGTTATGAATACGGCAAAGTTTTTCCCGTCGTGTATACCGTATTGGCTCCAAAGTTTATTGAGTCCCACCACAACTACGAAGCGGAAGATGCTAAAACAAATTGCGTGGTGACGTTTGCGCGCTACGCTGCAATGTACTCATGCCCGAACAACTTTCGCACTGACATGATATGATTTCGAGAAAGAAAAAAAAAAGCTAATTGAGGATAAATTCATCGTCGAACTGAGCGCAGATTGGCGTTGTTAAGGCCAAGACATCATCAGGCGAGAGAGGTTATCGAGACATCCATGATACACTCAATAATCCCCGAACTGGCTGGGAATGGGGGTAAATACATATATGGAATGTAGCCAGTGTGGCCCTAGCGTGCGTGAGGATGATGATGATGATTTAAAAGTATACATTTTTACGCATTCTATAGCTTTTAAATCGAAACATTGTTTTTCGCCTTCATCCTAGAAACTTCAGTCTTACCCTTGAATAGGTAGCAATGTAAAAAGATGGTTTCTAGATTTGATCGTATTGATGCTCGAAGTTTTAACATAAAGTTGTTAGTAGACTAGGTGACATCACGGCAGCTCATATGCACATTATATATGTATAGACCCGGCTATAGCTAGTTTTGGCTTGACAATCTTAGGAAGTGTTCTTGATGTATCAATAGCCAAAGAGAGACCTCAACGCGTATATGCATTTTGTCAAGCATAAATACCTAGACAAACCAGCCCATGACTCAATTCATCCTACAAGACTCCTTGCCGTATCCAACAGTTACTGCGTTGTGGCGGGGTTTGTGTTTTTGGAGATCATAAGCTCGTAGTTTTCGCGTCGGGTAGTGTGTATACCTCGATCGAATATATGTTGCGAGCGCAGAAAAACAGACTTTCGCTTTGCCGCACCTCGAGAATCCTATGCGCGCCAGCGTCTGGCAATGGCTCGCGCTTATTTTCCTTAGTGCAAAAAGGCTAAAGGGGAAACACAAACTTAAAAACAACTACATTTGATCCGTACCGGCAAGCTTGCCCTATACCTCGCGGATTCGGTTCTCGGCAAGTTAAGCTGAAGAGATGTCTTGATTTATGAGACATGCATAACAAAGTTACCCCTTGCTGGGTGGGAACTAAGTCTAGTTGTTTGGGAACATGAATTAGATGATGGGAGAGGTGCGCAGAGCCATGGTCAGCCTAGTATGTGCTATTCTGGGCAGTATCAACAGTCATTCCGTTAATGGAACTAGAGCCCTATTATCGTGGGGTTCATAACGTAGTCCTCTTGCCAGTTAGAGTCGTCTGGTTATTGGCTAGCTGCACGGTCATCGACATAGCACTAGCATCATGGTGCTCACCAGAAATTTTTTTCTTTTCAAGAGTAACGGGGATACACCCCACCTAGCGTAAGGCTATTTATTTCTTTCAATAGCCTCTTCTGTCTCGTACTATGTAGAACAAGATTAAAATACTACTGACAGATCTATTTGGTGTGTCAGGGCAGTTGATATCTCTTTCATTCTGCGGCAAGAATATTCTAGGCTTCTTTGCAGAAATCCCATCTCAACAGGCTGCTATATCTGTATAAAATGAAAGCAAACTTACCTTATAAACACCTTGTGTTATAGCATAGAGAACACAACGTGCCAAAAGCCATGGTAGGTACCTATAAGCTTTGCCAGCGTTGCAACAGCGGGGCCATGGAGTATAATGGTGGTCTTGTATCAATCTTACATGGATGCTGATCGCCTTCCAAGCCTTGCCCTTTATTCGCTGGCTGCCTAGGCGCTGACAACAGCGCTTAGATGCGCCGTCGGCCAATAGTCTTGGCCGAGCAGGGCCGCTGAAGAACGATTCCAAACAGCTGCGGCTGCAAATTGGGGGAGCGGGGTCGAGCTTGGCGGCTTTAGTGGATGCATAGGTAAGCAGTTGCTAGTCCAGGTCAGGCCACATCGTGCAGGTATTTGCAGCGAGTTCAGCAAGTACTTGTACAGGAAAAGGCGAGGACGGTGCTGCATATTGTACTTCACAACTGAGAAATCAATGGATATCAATAGATCAGTATTCCACGTGTAATTGGAACAAAAAACTGCAGTGCAAATGACGTTGATATGCTCTTCTGTTCGCGCCTGCCCAGGTACCGGCCCTGGGAACTTCACTAAGGCAGGCGCCACTTGACACACGCCTGCATGCACGGATGGCACTTAGTGTGGGTGGCCTCTTTGTGAGCATGCGGTCCATGTCCAATATAAGATCCAATGACATCTCCGCAGCATCCTTTCTTCTTCTCTCCTGCTCGCTCCTTTGTAACACGGCCTTCTTCTCCATCTCGAATCGCCTCTGCGCATAGCCGATCCGCACCTCAAGGCCTGATCCTCAGCTCAATTGCGTTTGGTTTGGAGCGCCCATCCGTTGCGCAACACACAGAGCGGGGCACCAGCCGGCTGGTAGCAAACAGCTCAACCAGCTCGATTTTGCGACTCGACTCGTTTCTTCTTCTTCCCAATCCCCTTCAACCTGCTTCATAGACAGCAGTTCTCCAAGGCGACTCTCCTATCCACCATGTCTGGCCAGCAACCCCAATACTATCCGCGTATGTCAGCAGCCTACACCAGCTTCACCCCGCCTTCTTCAACTTCAAATACTGACTCGCGGCATCATCGCAGCTCCTCCCGGCGCGCCTCCAGGACAAGGTTCGTCTGAGACGCCACTGCGCAAGACGCAATGCCGATCAAATTCTAACACAGACGACAAATAGTGCATTCGCCGCCGCAACAGCAACAACAGTATGCGCCTCCCCCCCAGCAGCAGCAGCCGCAGCAGCAGTATGCGTCTCCTCCACCACAGCAGCAGTATGCGTCTCCCCCTCAGCAGCAACAGTTTGCGCCCCCTCCTCATCCTCCCCAAGGAACGCCCGGCTATGCCCCCCCACCACAGCATACGCCGTCCCCTCAAGTCCAGCAGCCTTACCAACAGGCACCGCCGCAACAGCAACAGCCAGCACAGTTTGTTGGAGCCGTATCGACGACCGATGACGTTGGAACCTTTAACGGGGGAAGCTACCGCATTAGCCATCGCGATTCCAACACAATTCTTACTATCCAATTAGCCAACGGCGCCCCAATTCATGCCAAGCCAGGTATGTTGAGAGAGAGAGAGAGAGAGAGAGAGAGAGCGTCTCGGGCAGGTTCCGTGTCCTGATTATTGCCAATTCTGACTCAAAACAGGTGCCATGGTTGCCATGTCTCCGTCCATCACTCTCAAGGGCCATATCAAGTTTAGCGTCAAGAAGATCATTGCTGGCGGAGAACTCTCCAGCTCTACCTTTACGGGGCCTGGAGAACTTATTCTCGCGCCGTCGTCTCTGGGAGACATCACTAGCATTAGGCTGACCGGCAGTGAGACATGGTCGGTAGGAAAAGATGCCTATCTGGCTTATACGCAAGGCATAAACAAAGACTACAAGCGCCAAGGCTTGGGCAAAGCGATTTTCAGTGGGGAGGGCCTGTTTGTTTACAAGGTAACCGGAACTGGCCTGCTTTGGGTTTCAAGTTTTGGTGCCATCATCAGAAAAGATGTGAGTTTAAAAGTACAGTGCCCTCTTTGCCGGTTTGACGGTGTTGACCTTTGGAATAATAGCTTGCGCAAGGCGAAAAGTATATCGTGGATAACGGCCATCTGGTGGCGTGGAATACGAGCTATGTCTTGGAACGCGTTGCCTCAGGAGGCATCATTTCCGGCTTGTCTTCCGGAGAAGGCCTTGTTTGCAAGTTTACGGGCCCTGGTACGGTCTTTATGCAGACTAGAAACGCACAAGAGTTTGCTGCTTTTATTGGTGGTGTTGCTCCTCAGGATGTTTAGGAAACCGGAGGATTCTCGTACCTTTTGCCGACCAAGTGTATATGTATGAAGCTGATATATGTCCTTTTTTATTTTGGTGTGGAAGCGGTCTATCAATTTTGTACTACCTACTTTGAATACATTTTGCTTTTCCTTGGGGTTTTGATATTAGCAATAGCTGAGAGCCTTTTTGCCAAATAATATTGAAGAATGAAATAGAATCTTGGGAAAGCTATAAGACGCTTCTTGCTGGGCTAGACAAATCGTCATATATACATCGTTAGCGGAAGCCTCAGCCGATGCACTTGCACTCAAAACAGACATCGTTATATGCTCAAAAAGTCAAACCTTTCGATAAACTCTTGCAAGGCGTAACCCTAAATGCAAGAGTCAACGAACATATTGCCGTCTCAGTTGCTACGGCAAAGAGCCAGCCACGATTTACATGGGCGAATCTTAATCCCAGATTTCTTGTTGTTGCGCGACGCTCAGATTTATAAGAAGCCATCGTGTGCTCAGCTCTCTCGCTCTCTCTCGCTCGCCATCTGCCTTCTTTTTGGGACTGTTTCGTATTCCAGTCAACAGATACGGTCTATCACCAGCCCCTGGCACTCAAGCGCGAATTTTATTACGAGCCAGGGACTTCATTGCGAGATTTCTCTGGTCCTAAATATATGTCAGCTGCCCGCCGGCTGGAAGCCACTACAACAACTGGATATCCGCTCTTCAACTTCAAATCTCCGGCTCTCTTCTGCCATTCTCGATTTCAACTCTTGCTTCGGCAGGAAATCTTGAAGCAGCGTTTGCCTCCTCTCTCTTTTTGCTTTCTCTCTTTCTTTTTTTTTTTTACAGCGAATTCCTGTGCTTTAATCCGATCTTCAAGCCACTGTATCCCAAGAGTGTGATTGTATGGGAGAAGATTTCGGCGGGTTTGAACTTTGAGACTCGACGACCAAAAACTGTTCCTCGTCAGCGATCAAAGCGATTATAAAATCAGATTAAATTTTTACCGACATCGGCTGAACTGCCTTGCTCTCCTAGCTGAATAAGCAGTAAGTGAAACAGATAATGCACCCAGATATATGTGTGATATAACGGAGACTAATCTTGCTCCCAGGTTTGAAAATGCCCATCTCAGCCACCGCTAGCCGTTATAAACGGACATACCATCCTCCTGTCAACTATAAGAACGCGGGACTAAGGAGTGAAGTCCGTGGCAAGGCGCCAGGAACCCCTTATGCCTACCAGCAGCTGAAGAAGTTGAATGACCTGCACGCATTGAAGAACCCTGATTGGCGAAACCGTCCCTCTGACAACAGTTCATCGGCAGCGAATGATAGTGAACACAATATTCCAGAAGTGGTTGGTGCCGGAGAGCAACGAATTGGCATGGATGCCTCTCCGCCAACGCCAAGATCTGCCGCACAAGGCAAACGCGAAACAGAGTCACAGCAGTTTATCAGTTCGTCACAAGATGGTGCCGCTGCAAGCAACACCTTGAGATATAGCCAGAACGACATTTTCGCGATATCCTCTAGAATGGAACAAAGGATGCTTAAAACTCTGGAAGAAGAAAAGCCCGCTCAGTATGAAGTTCTGAAGCAACTATCCCTCTCATCCTCCATAGAACATCCCTTGAACCTATTTGAAGTTGCTCCTCTGGGCAGCACCCCCAGCTACTCGACGAAGACTGTCGTGGATATTCGACCTCTGAGAGGAAGCTTTGAACAGCGGAAACAGGGGGCTTCCAGCAACAGCCAAGATGAGCAGCTAACAGCAGCGCTTCGAGCCGCCGACGCGACGCCTCTCAGAGTTCGAGCGCATGTATACCAAGCTCGTGGTCCATACACAATCTCGGATGAGCGACGAGCACGAAAGGGCTTCTCTGAGACTCACGAAGCGTATGAATCGCAAAGTAACAAGACTCATACTCACACCAATGAGCGTCAACTATCCAAGTCGGATCGTCCAGCAAACGACACAGGGCCTGCTACGAAAATTGAAATCGAGCGGGACGAAGCTTTCCAACGATTTTTAAACAAGCTGGGACAAAATAGCAAGGGATTCCAACGGAAAAGAGCGCAGGAACAATCCAGGATGGACAGCGGCTACGACGATGGCGTGAAGGAATCCCTAAGAGAGAGTCCCGTCGAAACGTCCACACAGCGGCATCGGGCGCACGGCGCTGATCTACGGAAGAAGCCTAATTCTGAGCTACTCAACAACAGCCATGCTCGGGGAACGGAGACTCACCACCAGAAAGACGGGAGCAGCAACTCGGCGGACTCGGGCGTCTTTCCCAATATGTCAAGTAAATTCAGAAATTTCAATCCCAAAGCGAGAGAGTTTCTCTCATTCGCTCTGTGTACAGAATCCAGCCCTGAAGAGGGGAATATGGAACCGCTTCAGCCATTCCCGGCTCTTTTCACTCAAAAAGATGGTCAGGCAAATGTCGCGTCCCTGGCAGAATTAGCTCCCCTCACGGATATCTCCTCTGTCCAACCGCCGCCTCCTTATGGATTTGTGCCATTTGCAGCTGCGAACGGAGCTACCGACCCTCTAACACTCAATAACTTGATGGCGAGAAGATTCATTCCGGTGTCTGCAGACCAGTTCGGAGGCTCGCTCCAGGCGCCAGCTATCCCATTACAGCCACTATCTTTGGTCACCCCGGCGATGTTTCAACCGCAGCCCGTTTTGCAAGCAGCACCAGGCAATATAATGGGGTTTCAAGCACCTAATCTTATGAATACCGCATTTCCTTTGACAACCAGTTCGGCTAATGCGTACTTCAACATGCCGTCCGGCCAAATGTCGCTCATGGGAGCCGCTCCTCCTCATCCACCGCAACCACAGCCACACCCAGTACCAAAGCCTCGCCGTCCAGACCCAAGAGACCAACAGGCATACGAGGCGTGGATTGAGTGGCGCAAGGCGAACCAGCCAGGTTATGCTTACGAATGCCGCCTGAGACAGCAGCGACGAGCTCAGCGGAGCTCAGAAGAGAAAGTCCCGGGTAGGGTCACTGTGGGTCATAAGTCCGAGCCCTTGCCTCATCGTGAGACTTGTTAGATGCTGTACTGGATAGCATCATTCATTGGGGATGCTGTAGTTGGACATAGGGCTTGACCTGGCGCTCATGGTGCGAAAAGAAGTGGCACCCGAGGTGGAGATGTGAGGGATGGCATGCGCCTCACATTTCACTTTTTGTTTCTTCGAAAGTGTATTATTTCAACGCTCTCATCTTTAGTGTGTGTTTGTTCCGTAACGTATATGCAGATGTTCGGAATCAGCCGCAATAGTGGATAACCTTGTTTTGAAAGGGGGTGGTTCAACAACATTTGTGTTGCTTGTCTAGACAGCGGTGGGCAAGGCAACTCTCACATGTGTGAAATGAAGATTCGACACCGTATACCCCGAGATGGTGGCAGCGATATCAACCTACTACTTCTTTTTGTTTCTCTTCTTCTTTTTCTCCAACGTCACTCAGCTCACTGCTGTGATTCGTTATTCCTGGACTGCAAGGGAGGGGCGCCAGGCATGACGTGGTTCTGATTTCTCCATTCAATCTGTCGGATGATGTTGCTTCTAGGATTACCCCTGGTTGGCATTGTGAGTTGAGTGGCTTGTTTTTGGCGATGAAGAATGGCTGGCTAGCTGTGGTTGGCTGCTGTGAACAGGATTGATGATGATTGGTATACTTAGGAGGGTTTAATGGAGCTGGATTACGAGGTACCTGCCACTTGGAACTGTACAAACTATTGCTAGCTATCATGTATTTTGGTAGGAGGAGAGGGCAATTAGGTGAATGTTTTGTGTTACGGTATGGCTTTTTAGGGTCTCTGAGAATTAGTTAGATTAGATTGCAATGTATTCTACAATTTGCTATCCTATTTCATCTGTCACTGACTACTCTGTAATTTCAAGAAAAGTCCATTGGAATTTGCGCATGTAGAGAGCTGCTACGGTGAGACTATCTGAGGCAGGGATGGGCGTTGAAACCGGGCAGGACTTTTTGTCTCTGACGATGAGACACGGAACTTTTGCGGCATGAATACGAAAAGATGCACTCCACCCTGTGAGAGTGACGAAGGGGATTCAAGCCCGAAATAGTGTGTATACAGTACGTAGCGGTAGGGCAGAAAAGAAGGGGAGAGAAAGAAGGGGGAGAACTGCCACGCGTACTATGTCTTGGACATGCATCATACGAGTTTTTTTTTTTTTTTTTTTTTTTTTTTAAATTGGTCTAAAGGTTTTATTGCCACTTGTTGCTACGTTATCATGTCCTATGCTTGCTGTCTGTGGTATAGGTACCCTGCCGCCGTATCATGTTGTGTAACATGGAATGGGTTGTGGTGGCGGTAAGGGGTCGGTGGGGAGGATTTTTTTGCTTCGCTTTCGTTCTCGCTGCGAGTCAGCTATTTTGATCGATGCCTGCCTATGAAAAGTAATCTAACAAGTGGATAGGATATAGGACTATGAGGAGGCAGAGCAAAAAAGTATAATGGGGAGGAGATTTGTCTGTAGTACTAAGGTGTGCAGTCTTTTTTTTTTTTTTTTTTTTTTTTTTTTTTTTTTTTTTTTTTTTTTCGGGGAGGTTGCACTCACACTGTCTGGGAGCTTTTTCTTTTTTTTTTTTGTGGTTCGAAATTTGAATTTGATTGCTCTCTATGATAAAAATAGCCTGGGATAGGAAAATGCCGGGTATGAGTTTGGTGGGTGAGTGTGTTGGGGCATTTGTTTGTCCTTGTTATCTTTTGATGGGTTTTGAGGGATCTGATTATATGATGTAAAATAATAAGAAAAGGTGGAATAAATGTGAGTTTTGCTGCCTTTTTTTGCCTGCTTGCTTGCCTTCCTGCCTGGTGTATGCATGTGCTGTGCAGATAAAGCTGCCTTTTACGACTGGCTTACATGCCCTTGGTTACGCCTCGATTTCTGCCCTCCCTCATGTCCCATTCATTAGGACAAAGAAAACATTTATTACGAGTCGTTGAGGACGGGGGCGTGTGTATATGCAATAGGTAAGGTACGTTCGCATCAAGCTACGACTACGTGCTAAAATAACAAAAAAAGCAAACAAACGAACAGAAAAAAAGAAGGAGAAAAGCACAAGAACTAAACTAAAAGCAAGGAGAAGAAAACGCAAGCCAATCAAAAGTCGGTGTGAAAAGAGCCTCAAATGCGGCTCTGCGTCCGGCTCATTGGTTTTCATGACTTGAGGCTCTTTCTCCCCCCCGCGAGCCACGCGCTAGGCATGCACCGTGGCTGCTGCATGAGAAACTTGATACGCGCATGTGTCTGATTCGACCGAGTTGAGCCTCCCTCGCCAGGTGCTGGGTACTGGTACTCTTTCTGGCAGATTGGATACGGGTAAGCGGTGGTTGCGGTGCGGGTTGTATATAAAATCACGTACCTACTTTGCAAGTATATAGGTACTATAGGTAGGTAGAATGCCGATTGCCACTCACACCCTGATGAAAAAAAAAAAAAAAAAAAAAAAACGCCTGTATAATAAACAGGAAAACATCAAAAATGAGCAATAGGCAACGCCATCCATCACACGAATGTCACTGTATTTCTTCCATCTCCCCCACCGCGCATACCTACATGCACACGCCCCTCCCCCTCCAAGATGAATGACAGAAAAAAAAAGGGGGGGTATGGCAATTAAGAAAAAAATAAAATAATAATAAATAAAAATAAATGAATAAATGGATTGAATTAAAAAAAAAAATTAAAGGTCAATTAAATTACACAAACCCCAAAATCACAAAACCCAAAAATCCCCCTCCTAGGGCTGACAAGGCAGATACGTTCCATCGCCCTACATGTATGTATCCTTTCCCCTGGTTTCCTCATGCCTCCCAAACACGCCCCCAAAATGACATCGTGAAAATTCATACTCAACCACTCAAGCAAAATCACACGGCTCTGCGTGCGGTCAACACGCATCACCTGCAAATCAATTGGCTGGCACTCACTCCCGGCTCAAGGGCGGTCCCACACCGAGATCATTAATACTACCCTCTCTTTTATTTTTTTTCTCGCCTCGCCTCGCCTTGCCTTGTTCTGCCTTTTGCCTTTTTCTGCATGGGAGAGATTAGCCCCCATGGGAGTATAGTAGTTCAAGTGGGTGGTGTTTATTTTTTCTGCTTTTGCTAGAGGCTCTGTCTGCCCGGCCCCTGGAGTGCAGGAGAGTGAAAGGCTGAAACCCCCCAATTCACCTCCCCCCACCTCCTTCGAGGAAGTTGTCAGGGATGAGACGAAAAGCTATGAAACATCAGACGACGGATGATGGATTGTTTCGTAGTTTGGGGGACGAATCCTGGGAACCGATATTCTGGGTCAAACCATGGCTATGGCCTGGACAAGTCATTCAACGTAGTTGTTACACAGCAGCATCAATCCTACAAGTGTTGTCTAGGTATTGGCAAGTCAATTGGGGAAAGAAATCGTACTTCATTTTCCATCTGCTCCACCCTTATCCACCCTGTCTACCTATTACAAATGAAAATTTTGATCTCTTTAGAAGAATCGTGGTATCATGAGAGGACATGTATTGGTGAGAATAAACAACGGCAACAAACAGTAACGGCAAAAAGTACAGACTTGAGAAATAAGAAATCATATGCTAGATAAAGCCAAATGTCTTGAGACCCTACCATAAAATTCATGCCAATGCCCCCCAATGCACTAGTAATTAGCCAAAAAACCAAAGATTCGATCAGGAGAACAAGGCTACTCTTCGCCTTCGGTGGTGGCTGTGGCCATCCTGTATTCTGTGTCTCCTTTCAGGGGGTCGCAGAGCTCCCATCCCATTTCTGTTTCCTTGACGATGCGAATCTCGGGTTGCTGCGCCCATTCAGTCAGCACGTAGTCGTGGAGCCCTCCAAACTCTACCGGAGGCTCCTTGCCGGCAGCCGCGTTTTCAAAGTGCTGCTGAGCCACGTGCTCCATGCGCTCGTCCCAAGCGTTGCTGCCCCTGAACGATTTATCGCAGGATTTTACGGGGCAAGGCATCCAAGTTGGGAGCCGGCATCGGATGCGCAAAGCGTCTTCTTGCATTCTCTTCACCATAAAGTCGGATCTGGCATCCGCGCCCTTGTAGTTGGTTGTGCTCTGGCCAGCAATGTTAGAGTGCATGCGCCGAATGTGCTGGGTGTACAGGTCCTTGCGGTTGAAGATGTTGCCGTTCGGCTCCAGGCCTGCGCGCTGCTGGAACACCGACTGCCGCTCATCGGCGCATTTGCCTTCCATGCAGACCCAGTATTTTAAACCCAAGTGCTTTGTGCTAACGTGGCGCTTCCATTCGTTCTTGGCATCAAATCTGGCGGTGCAGCCTGCGTAGTGGAAGACACAGATGTAGGGCCGGGGGTGAGCCATGCCCGTATGCTCGTCAAGAGATCCCCGGCTTGGGAAATGCTTCTTGCACTTGTGGCAGAATCTTTTGTTTGTCGCGTAAACCTTACGCTTCCTATCACCTTGCGACGAAACCTCGTGATCAACAGAGGCTTGTTTGCCAGAGGAGATGGGATCGTAGCGATATTGCGAGGCGCGGCTACGCCTCTTCACCACCCTGGTAGTCAATGCCCTCTTTTCAGTGTTTGGTGGCATGCTCTCTTCCTTGATATGTCGGGCTGGGTTGGCATAAGGAAAAGCAGCGCAGGGAGGATAGTGACGAGCGCCAGCACCGGCAGCACTAATGTGTGCGCTATGAGCGCTGATATGATCCAAGGAATCACTGCGGGGAGCAGCATCAAACATATATTGTCCATTGAACTCGTGACTTTCCCCGTTGCAGTATGTTTGGTTTGCAATATGCTTGTGCATGTCTTCATCTTGCGGGCCTGGATAGTAGCTAACCTCTGGCTGTTTGGTGCTGGATTCATAATAATCAGAGTCATATGGAGTTCCCAGCGAGATGATATTGCCTTGTGCATCTGGTGGTGTGGGGGGATCTGCCGCCATGTCGTAGCTACTACTGCCAATAGATGGGCTCTTCGTCAAGCTAAACACCGGCGAGCCATGGAAAGAAGACGGCGATCCATTCCGTACGTAATCAGCTTGATAAATGCTGCCGTTGGAAGCGTCGCGAGTCAGACGAGGGTCGAGGCAAGCGTCGTTTGGAGGCTGTTGAAAGCATGATGAAAGCACTGGAACCTGCCAATATTGCGAGCTATCGTCTGAGCAGTTTGACTCTCTCAACAAGGGATCAATTTGCCCATAGAGAGGATCTTCCCCGATGTCTGCACCGAACGGTGACATGGAGGTTGCTGAGTATCCAGTGGGCACTTGGCCGTAGACATAGTGAACCCCTCCGCTGGTTCTAGTGCTGGTTACGGAGAAAGAAGACATTGAAGCAGGGGAAGAAGAGGTGGTGGTGGTGGTGGCCATGATTTGAGGGGTTGCCTTTTCTCCCTGATGGCTAAAAGAAGAAGAAGAAGAAGAAGAAGAAGAGGAAGAAAGAAGAGAATCGAAAATTGCCAATAATTGCACTTTCAAAGCAGCAATGGCGAGGATACGGATGCTGAGCTAGGCTTATTCTCTACTCAAGGAGCAAGGGCGTGAGTAGTAAATGGTGAGACAAGAGATGCCATAAAAGAACAGCCCAAGGAAGTGGAGACTATTGCTTCTTTTTATCGTGTGAGGATATATAAAGTATGAAAAAGGTAACACAGGGCTTGGTCTGTCAAGCAGAGGCTGAGTGGTAGATTGCAGAAGAAGGCGATGGAGAGGGGAGTGTGTTTGATATGTGAGCTTGACCAAGGTGCAAGTCAGCAGTAATGCCAATGGAGAGGTGATCCAAGGCCCGAGAGGATGGGGAGCTCGAGGCCTGTTATATGGATCGGGACACGAGATCCATCCAGCTGGTAGATATTAAGCGGTACGCCGGTGGCCGAGAGAACACTAAGAGCCTCATGACGGCTATCGCTTGGTAGCGCGGGTGGATTGTACTGTAGGTACATTGCCTAGACAGGCACGGCCAAAGCTGCGAATCCCGGCCAGAGGGTGTGCCGTATCCTGGAGGAGGATTTGCTGCCGCACCCACCCAGGCCTGGCTGGGCCTAGTCCAGGGTGCTGGCTGAGATGGAGGGTTGTCGCGTTTCCAGATCAATGTGCACGCCCCTCGACTCAGACTCAGACTCAGCCTTGGGGGGGCGAAGCGTTGCGCATCAGAGCATGGGGGCTCTGGCCGACAGAGAACAAAACCCATCCAGACGACGACATTGCTGCGCGCTCCAGATGCGGCGAGCGTACCGTCATCGTCTCAGGGCCGAACTTATGCTGTCACGAGCGGAGCGTAGCATGGCCGGCAGCCCCCATCTGCCGGAGGCTGCAATACTGCCGTCCCCAGCAGCATCATCTTTGCTGCGTGCTGTTGGTCGCGACCAATTGCCCACCTGGGTAGGCATGGGCCCTCTCTCTGTGGTGAAGAGCAGCAGCAGTTGGCTGAGCCTGGCCCGAGGCCGTCTCCTCTCGTCTCCAAGGACCATGCCGTGACTGGAAGCCTCCCAAACGAAGGCCACGTCGACGGTAAGGCAGCTCCCGCCATCACCAACATGCCATGATACACGAGTTGAGTTGGAGTCTCAGCCTCGCCAGGGTTCGCTGCCTCTCAAGGCCCGTCCTTGTGTCCTGGCCGAAAGCTGGCCGGCCAGAAGCTGGAGGTGAAGGCGAATCTAGACAGGAAGAAGAGGCCAGCCAGCTAGCAAGGGGATACCTGGTACCTGCTAATCTGCACCAGGACAGACCCAGGGCCGTCGGATACATGGGCTGAAGACTGAAGGCGGTGGTTCGTGCGGCAGCGAACGCCAAAACTTGGGGTACTGGGTCCGGTCTGCGCAACAAGAGTCTGACGAGCCAAAATCAAGGCCCGGGCCTTTAGTGCGTGTGCCAATGCTGGCGGCGGCGGGAGGCAAGCAATTAGACAGGGGTTGCGTCTAGCCCCCGAGCAGCTACGAGCAGCCTGTCCTTGTACTAGTATGTAGTATTCCAACAAACAAGCAAACAAAAAAAATAAATAAATAAAAGTGGACGCTGGGCGAAGCAGATGGTGATGGGAGAGGCAGAGGGCGAGATGCCGGGCAGACGAGCAGATGCGCGGCATGCTCGACAGGCGGCGTGTGCAGGCTTGCGGCCCACTCCAGGTGCTTGCTGCAGGCAGCATCCTTTCCTATCGCAGTCCTAAAAATGCTCTGTAGTGGTAGCGCAGTGTCGCATGGGGAGTGATCGCCCTGTTCCTATTACTGGAACTCCAGCTGCTAATTCTAGCGCCGCTACTCCGGATGGGTGTCTAGCCAGAATCGACGTAGCACTCGAGGCCGCGCTAAATCTCGCTCCACTCTGTGAAAGCAGACCGGGGAACGCCAAATTGGCCGGGAGCGACTTCGCTACCGCCCGATGCCTTGCACCGAAACAGCTACTGCTAATTGAGCCAGCAGAAAATAGGCTTTTCTGCTCTTCTTCCCGCATGTCGTCGCTTGCTAGTGGCTTTGCCTTGTGTGGGGGGCTTCCTGCGAGACAGCAGAGCAGGGAGCTATCGTACGAGATCCGCATAGATGGGCGTCTCACGTCCGGCCTTGAGAGGGAGCGAGGAAGCGCACAACCTACGACATAGCGATGATTTTGTCTTCTTGGCTCAGGAACCAGCGGGCCTGCGTCTGAGAGGGTGGGTAAGAAAACAACCTCCGTCCGAAAATTCAAGAGATCCAGCCCCCCCTGGAGGGAGCTGAGCGCGGTGAAACACTACTCGTCGTCTGCAGAAACAGAACAAGACGATCCCGAAAGATGACTGCTCCGGGCCCCGTGAGATCCAAGGTCCTGTGCGACACACATGCCCAGCGCTCCGCCCTTACTGGGAGGGAAAAGCACAACAAGCAGCCAAAATGGCGGAGCGAGGGCAATAGCTGCGACGCCTAGGTAGGTAGCATTAGGAGTCACGGACAGAGGCGCTGTGTGCCACGACTCTGGCCGTGAGTGGCGTGCCGCCTGTCATTGCATCCGCAGTGGCAGCAGTTTTGACGCAAGTTGTGCGCGATGCTGCATTGCATATGACGGCGATAACGATGACGAAGGCGGCAATGATGATGATTATGTTGGATGCGGCGGTGACGACGATGCAGACTCTGCCCGCAGCGCTACTCTGCTAGTATTATGATTGATGCCACTGCAGCTTCCTGCTGCTACCATCGATTGCTGATGGTGATGCTGCTGCTATGTAGCATTGCTACCACTTGTACTTGCAACAGGAAAGCACCGATGGGGAACCAGTCCTCGCACAGCAGCTTGGCGGGACCGTACTGCTACTGTCTGACGAACGAGCTGACAGCATCGACGCTCCATCCTATTCGCCCGCCCTCATCTAGTGGCATCTACCATCAAATACAAATACCAACCGGATGCCTGACTCGCTGAAAAGCTGCAGCTGTGCTGGGGCTTTTCAGCCTAGCGCTCAGCATGCCCGCTCCCCCATCCAATCTCTTACCTCCATCTCTAGCAAAGTCTAGCGCTAGATACCATTGATTGCTTTCAACCGCTAGCTTCATGCTGCTAACCAGACTGCGGTCTTCGTTGGACGCCTCCCACGACCTGTGAGAGCCAATCGATGCCTTGGGAGGTGATTCGGATACAGTTCCGGGGATTATGCCTGAGCGTAGCGACTCGGGTGCTGCTTCTTGCACTAAAGATGCAATGCAAGCATCGTCAAGGGATATAGTACAGGATGGGCAAATACCAATTGCCCATCCAAGGCAACATATGGATGTATACTCTTTGTGAAATAAAAGGTAACAATAGCCGGCGCCGCCTGGACGGAGCGCGTTTCTGATATTGCAGTAGTAGGTAGTCTAGGTGGTGGACGGATACGAACCTTGCCCCTGCAAACATAGAGTGCTGATGGCACCAGGTACCAGGGAGTATGCTTCCTATCTACCTCAGTAGTGGATGATGGCGACCTACATGCGTCTACTTCTAAAAAGAAATACCAGAATGTTCCATATTTCTCCCTAGCAGTCAAAGAAGAAGCAAAAGCCTCCAGTTGGCGTGGGCTTCTGGCAGTCTGCCATCTAACAGCCCTAGGGAGTCTTTGGCTCTTACCAGCGGCCTACAACAGGTCCTAATTAGCACAACCAGTACCAGTACCAGGGAATTGCAACCCCACGCTCGCTCTGGCCGAGCTGTCGCGCATAGATTAGGGATGGCTTGTTGGTCTAGGTCTGGACTCTAATGGTGTTTTTTTCCCTCCTTCGCCGTCAGTGAGCGGCCAAGATACAGACTCCCTTTTTCCACTTCTCTCCCTGCCCTGCATCCTTCCTCCCGCCGTCCTCTGAGCGACTGCACTAAATATCTCCGCGGATGCTGCACGCCCTCTACAAGCTGCACGTTTCAATAAGCCACAGGTGTAGGTATCTTTTTGCAGTCAGCAGTCAGTCCCCCGTACCATACAGTATTATACAGTGCTGCCTCCATGGCGCCACCCGCATCTTATCCGCTAGCACGAGGATGAGCACAGCGCTAAAGTATTGGCCTTTCCCCTCCAGCTCGGCAGATCTCCGTCCCCCCCTTTGTGCACTCTCCACGCAGAGCTAGTCGGCCTAGCGAGGTGCTAACATCAGCTCCGCGCCTGCTAGTTGAAAACGACAGCGTCCTTGCCTTTTTTGTTACTATTTCGACTTCCATCAACGTTCTGATTGCGAACCCTTCTCTCTGCTTGTCCTACTCTTGCTTCTCCATCATTTGGATCAGCACAGTCCGCTTCTGACGTCTCCAGCAATGCCCTGCGCAGCAACAACAATCCTTCGAGGCCCTCGGAAATATCTTTCCAGCCCTATCCACCCTGCTGGAGCCTCTTCCAGGTTTCCCACTGGTACAGGTCCTGCTAGCCGCAGTGCCACCACCACCATATACGCCGCCTTCATTCGCCGTGTCACCGTGCTTTGGACACCGTGGGCAATGCTGGATAGCCGCTCGCTGCATAACACGCTAGCTGGCACCTTGCCTAGCTGTATCGCTGACCAGCATTGCTTGGCTCCCGATACGTCAGTGATATTCTGGCATGGAAACAGGCCATGCTGCCTTTGGTGGAATCCCATAGTACAGTACCCTCCGAATGATAGAAGCCGAGCAAGAAGCCGATTCCACAGAGCTGGACTATCGACCTTACTGTTTTGCTAGCTTCAGCTCTCTGCTGTGCCTCAACTCGGCCACACCTTGATATGCCATCACCGCATGCTATTACTGGCCAAGCGAACACTGCGACGCCAGAGGGTTTAAAAATCAAGGATTAGACGCAAACGTATGAGAAGTCCGGTTTCGTTAATCGGCCCGGGCGATTATACCGGCCGGTGCAGTCAGAATCAATGGACTGGAGCTGGTCGGACTGGTCCCTAGGATGACGGCGCCAAGGCGTTCAGTAATGCTCCCTTCTCGCACGCACCGAGATACGCATCTGCTCAAATCGCAAAACCACTCGAATCAGGCACCATGACTGGACTTACCAAGCCCCCGATTTTTCAGCTTCGCTTACAACACCGATGATAGTTCTCGGGGCTACTGCAGCCAAAACGCTGCCAGAGTGGTGCCGACCGAGCACACATGACATATCACGAGTGTAAAACTTTGGACGTGGGCATGAATCTAGGTGACCAGGACCTGGAAGAAGCAGTGGCAGCACCTATGAGGGACCAGAAAGAACCAGGTCCGACTCCACCCAGCTGGGGAGTATCTTAAGCCTTACAAGGGTGTCGGGCGGGCGTCTTGGTATCGTGGCATTGGATTTGAAATTCTGTTGATCAACACATCCAAGACACAAGCTCAAGCCGATGACTATCGTACTTCTCGGTGTGGCAGTAACCGGGAGTCAGTCAGCGCACAGGGGGAACGCCAGCTTGGTGCCCCTGCTTGTGTTTTTGGCAGAGATGTCACATACACAGGGATAAGCCTGCACCGCGATGGCTTGCGCAGGCATAGCAGTACAGGGCCCATCAACAATATTCTAGTCTTCGCCGATCTCTCGAGATGGTGTACAGCTAAATTCTATCAAGAGTCCTATCCGCTGCTCGGGTACGGATGAGTGCCCGATGACACTCGTACACTACGGGGCGGCCGTCTCGGCGCGTCAACTGCAGAAGCTCCATATCGGTGCAGGCGATGCCGGGTGAATTTCTACGAGTTTTGGCATTCAGTACGTTAACATATACTCTCATAGTGCTTCCATAAAGTCAATACAACCGTAGCGCATTTATCATGTGTCCAATCATGTGATGGATTGCGTTCGACGAATCGCCACGATGTACTAGCAGCTCTTGTCAAGGCCCGAGATGACTTCGGCAGCAGTTCTACCATCATCTTCTCGGAGCTGCATAATTATGCTGTTCAAGATACTTGATTCATAATAAACTACGTATGGAAAAGAACTACGCGGAGCTGAACTCTCCCTGGCCCTGCCCCTCCCCCCCTCCACGATGCTGTGATACCTACTCTCAGCACCATCGTCATATCCCCTGCCCCTCACCACACATCCAAAGGCTCATTAGAATTTATTGATAATCTCAAATTAAAAAGCTACAGGTATGCCGGAGTTTCAATATCAGGTCCTCTCAAACCTCTCGACTCCGAGATTTGCACCAGACTAAGCAGGGGCCTCGGCCTGTGTAACGCTCCTTCAACTCTCCGTGGCCGTGGCCAGACTCTAGTCAAGCTGCTCGCTTCATACTCGACAGCATAAATCGTTCTGCCCATGCCATGCGCTCGACAGGCCACCGACAGTACAGGAGAGTGCATTGCATGTATACAACAGCTCAACCTGGCTGGCCCAAGCCCAAGGCTGGCGTGGACCCTAATACAGCACGGTATGCCCTATGAAGGGCCTGCATCATTAGAATACCACTGCTAGTGCCTGTGCTCGCACAAAGTAGTACATGTATTTGGATTAGGCAGTAGCGGTGGTGGCTTACATTGACGGCAGACTACGAGCACCCCCCGGGGCGCCCGGGATTGCCACGTGGGACCTGAGCCCTTTACCCTTGCTATTATCTTGTTTGTCGGCCGTCGGCCGTCCTATACTGGTACTAGTACCATCTCACGATGCATGATGGCTGTACATGCTTTGCATTCATCGTACTAGCACCGTGTACCAGGGAGTACCTATTCACGATCTTAGTTTGGGTCAACTTGCGCCTTCGGAGTCGCCTTGCAGCCCTGGCCCTAGGAAAAAGCGATACATCAGGTGCAAAGCCAATGGTGCCTTTCGCTATTGCAGTCTCTGCTACGGGGCGCGTTAGAGACCGTTCCTGGTTCATTTCCGCCATTTGCTCCCCTTGAAGCCAGCACTGGAAACCGGGCTAGCATTGATGCTACTCGTCTCCCACCCCCAAAAGAAAACGAGGCAACAATACGACTCACCAGGTCCTCACCAAGACCTTGGGGTTGTTATGTTGTTGTCCGAGCCTGCTCGATATCAAAAAGCATGTAAAGGGCATCAAGGATTGTGTCTGCAAGCTGACGGAGATCGATTCATCCCATCTCTTGTCTCATCTGTTGTCTTTAATCTTCTTAATATACCTCCTACCCATATCGAATCCTTCTGCATCGCCGCTCAATGAAGCCCCGCTGGGGAACAACCTCTCTAACCCGGCGCCAATCATAGAGCCATTGTTGCCAAACAGACTACAAAAGCGAGACAATCGAGGTAAGGCATCGTGGTCACGGACGGCACTAAGTCGACGGCCCCCAGCCGATGGACACTGGCTGCCTGGTGCAACTTGCTAGAGCACTTAGCTGTACCTCCGACGACTTACTGGGGTATACCGGAAGTAGTACACTGAAAGCAATGTGCCAGCTAACCTCGAACCCTTGGTACCGGTACCTGCTCCGTAGCAACCAGAAATCCCGGTTTCATTTCAATGCGTCCGCGTCGCTCATACGGCAGTCAAGCTCCGTCGTCATGCCTATCTCCTGTGCATCACATGGAGTACCAATACCTTAGCTGGAGGCACCCTTGATGCCGGCGCCTTTTTGCCTCTCTCGTACCGCTGGCAAACAGGTAGATCTCATTAGCTAAACCATTTTCACTCATGCTCAGCTGGGAATCGCATCGACAATATAGCTTCTCCCCCTATACGAGACGCTCCTTAAGTTCAAAATGCGCCTCACCTCAACTTGGCAATTGTTGCTCGAGCGGCGCATGCATCCTCCTACCAAGTCTCTTCGTTTCGCATGGTGTTTGCTCCTACGAGAACCGAGTACATTATCCGCAATGCAAACATCAATCCCTCAATGCCTGTTTCTCTTCCATCACCCTTATCTCACTCTTGGTCGACGACCCAGATCAATCAATATATTCATCGTGCAGATGTGCCGTAGCATCGCCCTTTCTTACGTCTAGCACACAGCCGTCTCCGGCTGTTAGCACAGGTGCTCTTCAACGACTTGGCCGGAAGGCGATGCCAGCTAATGCACGAAAGTCGCTTCGAGGTAACATGACTTCACGCTCAACATTTAAAAACCATCCGCATTTGGGGCTTTGCTCCGGCCCTTTTCGTGCTTGCGGGGTGTGGGCCTTATTCTATATCTGCATATAAATAGACGAAGGATAATGAAACCCAATTTTCTTCTGGAAGGGAAAGAAGGGAGTCTTTGACGGAAATTCTTTTTGGTAGCACCCGCTGGTATCTCTTGTTCCATCTCACTCTCCCCACAAGGTATCAGCCTGCCGATATCCAAATACGAGTATCACGCACATGCGAGTACTCCGACTTACCAAGTTGAGAACATCTATGTCTCGGGCAAGTGCTCGGTTGAGGTTGTTCTAGGCATAGCTGTAGTTCACTTCTCCGAAAAAAAAAATGAGAACCATTCGCGGTAAGCCCAGGTCAGACAAATCTTTTTTTTACCAGCGATGATAGGCCTATATGGGGACCAAGACGGATAACCCGGCCAATGACCAAATTCTCAACCAACAGACCGTAACATCGGCTATCACCCTGCATTCATCCTGCCTCTGTCTCCCATTTAGCTGGCCCCCTTTTCTCAATGCCTTTTTTCTTTTTCTTTTTTGCCTTTTTCCCATTTGGTTTTCGCTAAAACGCTAATGCAGCTAATATTACGAGGCGGAAGAGAGACAAGTGGAAAAAAGTAAAAAAGAAGTAGAAATTGCCCAAGCAAGACATACGTCAAATGTCTTACCCGAAAAAGAGGAGGGTGGGATCCTTCGCCAAAAACCCTCTTCTATGGCGTTTTCCAAAGACCGAAAAAAGGCAACCTATGCGCCAGTGCCAAGACAATAGGCACCAAGACGCCTCTTTTGTTGTTTTTGCTGCTGGTATTTGCTTCGTATCTCTATCTTTATCTCTCTCCTTTTCTCTCCTTCTCTTTCTCTCTGATGTTACTCGCCTAGTAGGCTATGCCCGTGTGCAGCGTCTAATTTCGGATCTTTGGGGTAGCACTCGGTAGCACTCTGGCTTCCGCACACAAACGACGGCGCTTATCCCGCAAGGATCCATTCAACACTTTGACTGCGCCTCAAAAACACATTTGTTTTTATGGACTTTTCTCATGGCTTACACAAACATACATACAGAAAAAAAAAAGATAACAACTTTATCCAGAAGGCTGCGCATCCTACACAACCACACTGTATCGCTTCGGCAGTAATAATAGTAATCCTTGGAAGCTAATGTAGGTACCCTCGCAGTCCACCTGCAAGGCTTCATGAAATATACAAACTCGACTTGAACATCCAAAAAAAGATCATCATCAGCCGACAACATCGGCATGGCATCTTACTGTCTCTTTTTCCTAGTCTAACTCTCCTCCTCCCTGACTCATTAGGTCGGTTTCGTGTCCAAAATCCGGAATCTGTTCCATTTTGCAGTTATCGCAACGCTTGTGCCCACAGGGAATTTCCATGCACTGACTACTTATTTGGTAATTTTCAGGGTGGTTGCAGGCGCACTACTCGTCGCGTTAGATATACCAAATACATATAGTAAAGTCAATGTGTAGCAACTTACGCATATCCAGATAACGTTGAGTCTCTTAGCAGAGCGCATATCCAAATTGTCCGCTGCCTTTCGCTTCTTCACGGCTCCAGACGAAGCTGCCACAGCCTTCGGCTTCTTGCCAGAGTCAGAATCTCCCTCTGCCAGTTTATCTTCAAGATAGCACCAGTCAGCCATGGTTTTCTTCGGCAGGCCCTCTTTTCCAAATAGGTGATTATCAATGTGATCGCATCTCTTTGTCCATGAATTGACAACCTTCTCATTAATTTCAATGAATTCATCGCAAAACCCACACCAGAAGCGTGGGTCGCAATGGCGACCCAGCCTGCAGCTTTCTAGCTTATTCTCAATTATCTGACTATCTTCCACATTATGATCATGCTGAAGGTGAGTCTTGAATAGCTCTCGACGAGGCAAAACCTTGTCGCAGCGAGGGTAATCACAGTTCCAGGATTCCATCTGGAAATGCTGGCTACTCTCGTGCCTTTTCCAGTCATTCTTACTGCCGAACATCTTGTGACACGTTTTATAAGTACATCCATAAGGTTTTTGATGTCGTTTCATATGCTTCCTGAAATGATATATTAGTTACCGTTTCGATGTGACACATGATGAGTTGGCCAAGGGCAGGTAGAATATATTTACCTAAGTTCACACGCCCGTGAGAATGGTTTGTGGCATTTTCCACACCTGAATGGAATTTTCGATTGGCGCTCTGTTTGATCATTGGGAGCAGTACTCTCATTTTGTGCCTGTTCTTCATGTTTTAGAGCTTTTTCTAGTAAATCTTTAGGGACGGCCTTGAGAAGCGAAAGAACATCCAAAGAGCCATTTTTATCTGATAGAATGCTTTTTAGAAGCTCCGCGGGATTGGGTGAATTGGCAGGTTCTTTTGTAGACGTTCTGGAGACCTTATCCATATCATTGTCTGCTTCTTGGGATCCAGATATGCCGCTTTGAGGAGCACTGTCTTTAGACTGGCTAGATAAATCGAGCGGCATGGTCTCAAGTGCTAATGAGTCATGGTGGTCAAGCACTTCATCTGCAGCCTCGACTGGGTTGCCTTCTTCCTGGTCAATGTTTTCTTGCGCCAGCTCATCATGAGGGAGCGCCGCCGCGGAACCTTCCAAAGACTCCCCACGTACTGGAATCCTAGCGATGGCATCACTGGCAAGAGACTGGGGACCAAGAGCTGTGGCCAGTTTGAGGTCGTCTAGGATATTTGATCGCGCCAATTGCGAGTCGCACCCGCTTCGTGGGCACTGTGTGGTTAACAACAAATGATTCTGCTTTAGAGATTCGTTTTGTAACTGGCCCAGTGCAGCTGTTGGGAGCTGGCTACTCCGCAAATCAGGCGAATCTTGCACCTGTGTCGGTCGAGACTCTGGATCAACATCAGCAACCGAGGATCCCACACCTCGGAGGGCATGTAGCTCGGTTTCATCTGGCCTATTGGCAATGGTTTAGTGTTTTAGTTTGTAGAGTAAAAAATAGGGGCATCAAAAGTACATACTGGTCACGGTGATGCCTATTATCGTCGCCGTCTACACCATGAATGCGAGCTAAATGAGCTTGGAGGCCATCGGCAGTCGGCCACCCAGATTCTTTTCCCTGGGAACAGCCACTATGGCGACACGTATATAGATGCGCATGGGGGGTTAGTGCTGATGGCGATTCGGAATGGATGGGTCCGACACGGATGCCAGCGGTTATAAATCTGCCATCTCGGAATTCATGCGGTTTTGTTGGTACTGGGCTGTAAATGAGATGTTAGCATCTCATCTATATATAACGGCTTGATTCAATTGTAAAGAAAGGATAGCACATGCTGGTAACGATAGCTTCTCAAATCATCATCTGCTTTAAGCGTTATATTATGAGCGCGAGTCAAATGGCTCCGGAAGTTATCAGCTCTTGGCCAGAGTTTCTCCTTCTTAAGGATACAAGGTTCATGGGTGCAGATAAAGATGGGCCCATTGTTATCATGCTCACGGTGAACCGTTCTCTTATGTCTACTGAGATCGTTGGTCGTGCTGAATCCCTGAATAGCCTTGGGGCATTTTTCGTAATCGCACTTATACGGCTTATTATGCCTGTGGTTATGTTTTCTATGACATATTAGTAAGTAGGTGCCGAGGAGGAACCTCGAGCATATTTGTTATATGCCAAACGTACTTGAGCTCTGATTTTGTCTTGACATTGGCCCCACATACGTTACAGTGGTGGAGTTTAGCATTGGCAGATTGGCGAGATGCCATCACAGGCGTCTTATACATCGGGACCGTAGAAGTGAGATTCAGGTCCCCAATACCAATAAGCTGTTCCGCCGTCTGGGTATCCAGGAGCACAGCTTCCGTATACCTATCATTTTCATTGACAGATGTGACGCTCTCAATAGCGCTGTATGTAGTGCGACTGCCTCCGTAGCCAGAGTCTAGAGCGGTATCGCAATCAGAGGGCACAGGAGGGCTTCTAAAGTCTTGGAAGCGTGATCCTGTGTTATAGGCATATGTGGACGAGCGAGATGGGTTCAACGACTGTGCCGGCTGGATGACACTGGCAGGAAACCAGGGATCATCCGAGCCGGAATAGAACTCATAGAACATGCTATAAGGCTCTGGAACCTGAGGATTCTCCCCACGAGAAGGACTCATGCTGGGCTAGGAGCTAGTGCGGATAGGGCCGTTGGCTGGCGTATACCTGCGTGGCTGCGCACCGCCTGTCGGTGATATATGCGTGTCGATTCTCTACCTCTGAGGCAAACTTGAAGGGAATAGAGATGAGATATAGTCTCAGTGCTGAGCAAAGAAAGGTCCTCGCGAATGTCTTGCTTTGCCCAGTCGATGAGGAAAACTAATATGCGTCGTCGAGGACACAAAACAGCGGGGTTGGCAGTTGGAACACGACGGTATGTGAGGGGCCAGAGTCGGTCTGCGGATGCCCTCAGCCTCAATAACGGGAGTCAAGCGTAACACTGAGTAACAAATAGGAGCAGAGACGAGCCAAGGCACACATGCGCACGCAGCAGAGCCAGGTCGGGCAGCATTAGCCAGCGAAGGGGCACCGTGCTGGGTCGAGCATCACCGCCAAAACTTGTGCCGTGGTTTGCACCAGTGACAGGGACGAAAGAGGTTGAGACTAAGACGAGGCAACCAGAGACCGGCGAGGCAACTAGCTACTAATAATAACAGCTGGCAATGTCCAAAGCTAGCGGTCAACGGCCACGGCGTCGCGCGGACACCCGCTCCTCTCCCGCGATGAAGGATCAAAAGTGCTTGGGGTGGCTGAGATGAGCGTTGGCAGCCAGATCTTTTTGTTGGCAAATGGTGCAGACAGATGGTATCAAGACGCGGGATGTTGTCTCCCGCCCTGCCTCAGTCTGCCGGCCCAGCAGCGCCTCTGGCCAGTGGTGTTTCGTCGATATCGCTGGCGATCCGGAAGGGCGTCCGATATCCGGCACTGAAGCCGCGATGATGAAATGCCTCTCGCCTCACTTTTGCTTTGTTCGGTGAGACGCAGCGTCCAATATGCAGATGCAGTGCACGGGCATAGCACGGGATTCGCTCTGGCCCAATCAGACGGCGCAATTCACCGATAGCGCGCAGTTGCTCAAGGAAAGGAGCATTTTCTCGATGGCAGGAGCCCATGAGCACCCATGAGCAGCCAAGGCAACCGCGACTAACAAGGCAACCACCGCAAGGCAACCGCGAGGCAACCGTCACAAGCGCAGCGCAGACCGCGACCCAGCCCGAAACCCAAGATTTTTCAGCCCCCAAATTGCATTCCCGGCTGCCGTTTGCCGTATCACGACTTTGTCCAGCCAGCCAAGAATGTTCCATCCTATTCCGTGCATCCTATTCTTTCCTTCCATCCTACTCTTTCCACCCTCTTCATTTATTCTTCATGGCGTTTTCCTTCTTTTTTCTTTAGTAATCTTCTTTTATCCAATTCCCTTTCTTTCCTTTCCTATTTTTTCCCCTCTTCCCACCTCTTCCCACCTCTTCCATCTCCACTCCTTTCTGCGCACTGGCGACGCAACACACTCTTGGCTCTCAACCAACTTGGCGTATGCCGTGCAGATGTCGCTACCAGCACAGCCCTCGGCCTATGCCACAAATCACGATTCATATCGCCACCATCTGCGTTCATCTTGCGCCGCTTGTCGCATGTCCACGTTGCGGGTCTGATAATCTGCGGCCATGTAAATTTCGTGGCTCCTGTTATGATCCATTGTACTTGCTGCCGCATAAGCTGAGGCTGCTGCCCCGGTTTTCTTGGCCAGGCAAACAATTTGCCTTGCATTGGGTTTATAAGCCAGCGCTTGATCTGGGGTTTGGCTCATTTAATCAAGCGATGTAGGAAGCTGCTCCTGACCTGTCGTGAAATGAGAGTGATGATTAGCTTCTGCAGTGCCATGTTATAGAGGTAGGTGGTCGTAAAATGTACCCATAGACTTGTAACAGACTTGAATAGGCAGGTGTAGGGTGGGTTGAAGCGTGTAGAGTAGTAGTGACTTGTTGGAGGGTTGATGCCGAGCTTCAGGAGCTTTACTTTGCGATAGCATGACATATTTCGGCGAACACAACCCTACTTGTAAGAGTTTTGTATAAAGAGTTAGTACTAGAGTTTTGTGAGATTAAATACGCCCGAATCATCTTTTGCGCCGTCTAGATGTTGTTCTCGAAGATATCGGATAGAGTGATGGAAAGAAGAACAGTAGTGTTATCTCTGCACTTCCCATTTATAAATCCTTCTCTTTCCGCTAAATGCCGCAGAGTGATCCGAGCGAACTAAAAATAGACCCTGCCTTGAAGCCTTTGGGCAGCTATGGGAGTAATAAAATAACATTTAGCGGCAGCCTTGTGCTTACACTGACGCCAGTAGATAATGTTCGGTGTATCTTTCAGCGCCTATAAGATGCAATAGCTAGTGAACACGAGCATTAGAAACAGAAGCTAGGATTTTCTTGCCCTGGGTTATACATGGGCTTCTATGCTGGTAAATTTCAATCTCGTGTTCTATACATGAGTTGTGAAATCACATCCATTAGTTTACCTGTAGATGTAGACGTTCACTAGAGAGACATTGCAGATTTCACACAAGTACTAAGTTGTTTTCCGTTGATATTTGCCTTTCAGAGTAACTTCTTTTTTTATGCAGGTAGTCTCTAGATATATATAAATATATATATGTGTATATATTCATAACATGGCCTAATTCTACTTACAGGCGAATTATTTATACTCTTTATTAGAGATATGATATTATATTGTCAATATCAACCTGTCCATTATCTACCCACATTCACAACGTTGAGTTGTCATGAATCACACAGTACAAGTAGTCTCCCTACTGGCCGAATGGGGCACATGGGGCATGTGCTGAGGATATGGTGGCAGGGGATACGAATTTGTCTCGTAGATTTTATTGATAAAGATTCTTCTGCCCTAAAACTTAAGCGCTTCTGTAATTCATTTCTTTTGTGTATTGAATGAATGTCCGTGTGAAATTATCCACAAACTAAAGCCAGTTTACAATGTAATGTGTAAGTCATTGCAGAAAAGCAGCAACTTTGCTTGTATTACCCTCAAAGATGGGCCCTTGTCGCCAATTATGGATCTGATTGACCAGCCAAGAAATACAAGTCGAAGTATCATTGGAACGTATCTGGGCATACATGGGTATTCCGTGTAACGCTCTCAAAATTCAAATTGCTGCCAATGGCAGATTTAGCAGAAAGGAGTATCTATATTTATTGGATATCAAGGTCAAGACCTCCCCGCCGCACCACGCAGCTTGAAAAATCTACCAAGTACCTACTATCTAGAAGTACAAGATTCTTCGCGTCACATACTCCTTTCATCCCCAGGTCATGGTTGGACCGGGGAAGCCAGCCGGCTGCGTACTGGCGGAGCTCAATTTGCAGAGGTAGAAAACCTTTTTTTTTTTTTTTTTTTTTTTTTTTTTTTTTTTTTTTTTTTTCCATTTTTTCATCATGTTTGCTTCTCTCATGTCACAGCGGCCACCTGCTATATGCAACTCGCTAAGAACAGACACAGCTTCCAAGGGGGCCGTTGCAGCACTTATCGACTCTTTGTATCCGGGAATGCTCTATCCTTGCTGCAAGGATCGTGACCCACACAACCCTTGCCAAGCCGGGATGGGTCCAAATGTAAACACAAGATCTACTACTGCTTCTCCGGTGTGGGAGGATCATGTCATCCGCGTCGCTTTGAGTCACTGGAGCAGCATTACCACGCACGAATTCTGACTTTGAAGTGTCTGACTTGCCGTATCCGTAAGGTCACACCCACCGACTCTCACTCATCTATGCTTAGCGAAGCCCAGGAACCCGGAAACCACATCCAAGCTCAATAAGATCAATCTGGGTGTCTCGGTCCCCATCTAATTAATCTCAGCCATGATATTTGGACAAAATATCAATACTGCTACTAATAACATTGATAACAGAATTGGAGCAGACGCCTTTAAAGTGATACAGGAGGCGCCACAAGGGAGATATCCCCCTTGTTCCGCGCAGCTTTGCATTACCCCCCGCTGCCATTTGACGTCCGTACTATGATTTTCAAGTGAAGGGACATGAAAAGATTGTGGCCCAGGACGCCGTTCAAGGGGGGTAGTCGCCCGAGTAGTAAAAGGATGCGGGGATTATAGGATGCACGGGGAGAGATGACAAGCATTACATAGCCTATGATGGACAAGAAACCGGTGGTTGGGCTTTTGCGTTCTTTTGAATTCTGCCTGACATGGGCTGCTATCCAGCCCTCGACAGCGCGCGTACGCAGCTGAGAGTGTTTTATGCAGGCCTCGACTCCCCAGCCAACAGAAATCGAGAGGATGAGGATGGGCAAAGGCCTCGCTGGTCCGCTGGTCTGCATATGCATCTCGTGGTGTGCTAGATAACGCTGTTCCAAGATCTAAGATCAGCCTGTACTACGGCCGTTTTCTTCTCTTACTACATTTAACAAGAAAGCTTCTTTTTCATAGGCTCTAGGTATGTTGCACGACCTCGATTACTCTTTGTGGAAAACAAGGGAACAAGTCTATTGCGAAAAAGCAACCTGTTGAAACCAACAGGGGTACATGGATACACCACGTAGCTGACAGATTTTTGACTGGCCATCATCTTTCCTCCTTCCATCATGCTTATGCTTGGAAATCCGTATTCGGAATTAGAGCGTGTATGTTGCCCTCATGGGATACCACGACATCTGTCTTCGTGCGTTCAGCCAAGGCACTTGTTATTCAGCGCTCTTGGGACTGGGTAAAGTGAATCGGTGATTTATTTGTTTGCAGACATGCTGTCACCACATGGCGAACGAACGTTTGGCAGCCTGTTTGAAGGCCATGAATAACTTGTGGAAGTACAAAATGAACATAAAAAGCTTCTGAAGCCCATTTCTCAAAGCCGTCTTGCTCTTCTTCTTCTTCTTAGGGTTATATACTACAAAACATGCTAATCTTTTAAACGAAAGACTTCAATCTTTGATATAGATACCAAGCTTTTTCACTACAGCCCTGCGGTAAGATTTAAATGACATGTCACTGTACATATCGTATTGCTGCTAATGTGATCTCGCCCATTTCCCCCTCTCCAGCTGACACAAATTACGCTATATCGAACTTTGGCCACCACAATGTGCGACTGGGAAGAGTTCTTGTTCACCTGTAACCACTCCCGAGTCCGCCTAAAGTCCTACTGCCATTTTGCGCGAAATGATCCCAACCACGGGTGTCTGGGCGTCAAGGTGCTCCGCAACTCATGGAGGCAAAGCGTACCGTGCGATGAGTGCGCATCCAAAGGTGTATCGCATCGGAGGACTTGACTGAATGTCACTACTACATTTCGATGGACGACCATGAAGCCGGCGAGCAAGGGAGGGGTAGGGGTAGTGACCGATGTCCGGGGCTTGGAGATGGTCTCGGAGGAGTGTACATCAAACTTGTTTATCGGTATTTACGCATGAATCGTGTTTAAGTGGAAGGATTTGCGGCTGATGGAGGGTCTGTATTGAGAGGGGGAGAAAAAACGACAAGGCCGAATGAGAGAGGGGGTTATGATGTGTCGATAGCTTGATTCATGCAGTGGACGTGGTAGGGGAGGGGTGCCCTCGACGCTAATTTAAGATTGAGATTCTCAGGTGGAAATCCACTATGAGATGTTCCCATGTCCTTGACACTTCTTCTAGCGAATGAATTAGTAGTTGTCGCGATGCAAGGAGTGTGCATAGGTTACACGGCGTGTAACACTCACCCACACGGAAGCCATTCCTACCGCTTTGCGGAGATATCCAGATCCTTGGCGAGATAGCATTGATAGAGGAGGGGGAGTATCCCAGAGAGCCTAATGCAGATGAATGCATGTTTTACCCATTTCGACCTCTTTCTCAGGCGTGGCGTTTACAACACTAGCTGATGCGTAAATAGTTCTCGTATGGTGCGAATTCGCGAGACGAGGAGGGGGCGTATGACACGTGCTTGTGGAAACTGTGCAGACCTGCAAAGGACTTATGCTACATGTATTTATGGGACTTTGGGCTTAGCATGACTCGTAGTTGGTTGTTGGTTGTTAAGATATAGGCGCGTACATGTCGAGTGTCGGCCGGCCTGAATACTAGGTAGGTAGAATCTCCCCACGATATCCACGCTCTATGTAGTCTGTGATACGGCCCACTTATATAACATTAGGTTCATGGCTGTACCACCATCACTTAAGCCCGATGCATAGTATCTATGACAGTTATATGGTATGTAGTATCACTTCGGCCGAGTGGATTCCTTCGGCGGAGTATTAGTCTTGAGATGAGCAGCGAGGTCAACATCTGCTGGTAAGCCGCGAGCCTGTGGCTGCTTGTGGACTCGACATCTTGAAGTCATGCATACATGTGTATACCTCGTTGTATCACAATTGACCAAATCGAGACTATGATACAGGTACATGCTTTTTTTCGTGCCAACTCATTACGTATGAATCTCAAGCAACTA
Source organism: Trichoderma asperellum (assembly GCF_020647865.1). Lineage (NCBI taxonomy): Eukaryota > Fungi > Ascomycota > Sordariomycetes > Hypocreales > Hypocreaceae > Trichoderma > Trichoderma asperellum. Next base: position 1,918,374 of record NC_089418.1, read on the forward strand.
TGGCTGTTGTGATGTAGTATTAGGTAGTGCCAACTGTTCAATGCCCACATCTCATATATACATACTATTCTGACGCCCAAATAAGGTACCAAACATTTACTGATTGGTGGCTCCCTCTACAACTCCCACCACGTTATATCTCTTAGAGAAGAAAGTTATCCAATCCTCAAGAACGCCCTTTTCCTTATCGGGAAGATCGTGCCAATCTGGTCGGACGTCTTCTGGCTTGACGGATGTCATGCCTAATGCTCTGGAAGCATCTTTGCCGGCGAACACTACTTGCATCTTTAGATTAACTGCTTGTTTTCGATGCAGTGCATAGACGCCAGTGACGGTGCACTGTGAGCATGGATGTGCTGCCTACCATGATATGAGCCTCCAGGCTGGTACATCTTGTTGCCGGACACATCATAAACTTTGCCCTTTAGAGATCTTGTCAGTTATGCTAGCTGCTTATATGCCGGAGTATTATGGAGATGTACTTTGATTGCAACATAGCTCTTTTCTCCGTTTGTGCCTGTAAGACCGAATTAGCCGAGGGTTCATGAGATGTCCGGTGTCGTTAGAGAAGTTGGTCCTTATGAATGGCCGGTGTAAATCATCATCTTTACTGGTATTAACAGAGACGACTCCATGAACTTCCACAGCTGCAGCAACTCTTGCTGGTCCTCCATGCTGATGTCCCGAGGCTGCGAAGCCGGCATCACAAGCAGAATAGAGGGGCTCAGGGCGGCTTACCGTTGGCCTTTGCCAAGTCTTCCAGAGATATCGGGTCGTCCTTGGGAGGGTCCAGCTGGACGGGGACCTTGGGTGCAAATCTTCCAGACATTTTCTCTGTGCTCTTCTCGCCAGAACTGTGCGGTGCAAGGCAAAAGAGCTCGGAAAGAGTGTTGAGCTCTTGATCACTCGCTCGGCATTCACGCTGCCCCCCACCCTCGGCACAGAAAGCGCGAATTGGAACGGTGGCGCACGGGCCACATGCCACCAAGATCCGTTCGCATGCCGTCATGGGGAAACATTTCTGGCCTTGAAGCTTCACTTGCATGTGCTCAACAGCCGCGGGAATATCTCGAGGCGCAATGTCAGTGTCTGCAATCGCCTCGCTGCGGCCGGTCGGGGGCAGATGCCTTCGCCATGCCACGACGGGGCTGCTCTCCGTGCAGGTCAAATCGCCCGCGGCAACCGTCCACTTGCGCGCTGTTGTAGCTCTGCGACCCGAGCAGAGACGACACCAATCGACGTCTCCAACGCCTCGAGATCACGAACCAACGCCTGGGAAGCCTCAGATTACCTTTCGCCAGTTTGTTGGGCGCGCTCTGGGAGTCAGTCTGCGGAACCTCGTGGTTGCGCTGAGCCCTCAAGGCATTCGGCGGTCTTATCGCGAGAATCCAGCTGTGACCACGATGAACATTCTCCTGTGAGTGCCCCAATGTTTAACATGATTTCTCTCCTCCAAGTAGCTAGTCTAACACTACGTAGCTTGGTATTCACTTTTGTCTTCTCCGCGGTAGCAATCAGAGCCTACATCAATACGTTTTACAACTCGCAGTTCAGCAGATACCCGGAGCCTGTCGCAAACACTTTGCGCCGCGCCATCTACTACACCAATTACAAACCCGATCCCGAGCTTGCTCTAAGATATTATAAAAAGGCAATGGAGCAGTGTACAGAAATTGGGCTAGACCCTTTCTCTGACGAAGTGCTGGGTATTAGGATCCAAGTGGCCTTTTGGCTTGAGAAGATCAACAGCCACAAAGCTGCCATCGACGTGCTCGAGTCAGTTCTCGGAGACTGCCGGAAGTGGGTTGATGTCATGGAACAATCTGTAAAGGACGGGAAAGTGAATGACCAGGGAAGATATGTTGGTGAAGCTCAGCAACAGGTCGCTGCAGCGAATACCACCTCTGATGACAAGCCCAAAGAGGAAGCGGACGAAGCTGCCCCTGCGGAGCCCATTGAGACTCTGTGGCGCAAACGAGAGCGACTGCTTTTGAAAGCCATTTCCACAAGCGTCAAGCTGGGTGAATTGTACGCAGATGAGCATGTGCTCAATGCTGACCAGTCTCACACTCATCTTGTCTGGGCAGTTGAGACTTCGCTGAAAGAATTCCGAAGGCGCAGAACCGAGGGCCCCAAACCCGGCGAAGATAAGTGGCTCAGCCCTGAAGAACTTGGAGGATCAATGGAGTCTCTGGGTCGAGACTATGAGCGCCGCTCCCAGTTCCAGCTCGCCATCCCCTTATTCTTCCAAGCTCTCCGACTATGCGAAAGCCCCTGCCACCGAGCAGTCATCATGAACAACCTGGCGGCATCATTTGCTCAGCAACCTCTTTACGCTGCAGGTACAATGGAGCCCTCTGAAGGCTTAAAGGAGCTTTTCAACGATTCTATGCCAAAGACGCGTAAAGAATTTCTCGAGGCGGGCCTGAATTGGGCACAGAATGCATACGTTCACGCCAAGGATGTGAAGGGTGACGATCGTACCCCTGAGTGCGATGAGGCATGCGCTGTTGCGCTTTGCAACTGGGGAGACGTGGCAGCCATGCTGGGCAAGACAGAGCTGGCGAAGAAGAAGTACAACGCGTGCATTGAGATGAGCAAAAAGATGGACTTTTCCGAGGGGGTTAAGCAGGCGCAAGAAGGTCTGTCAAAGCTGACGACTGCGTCTTTGACTAACGCTTGAAAGGAATACTTTTGAGTTGTATATACAGAGTATGAAAGGACAGCCCATTGACTGCCTACCTTTCAAAAGAGATGGCCATCAATGCATGAGAGACGGCCCAACGCATCATCTACTGTATATTATGTCCTACACAGCCCAGCTACTGTTGTATACTCCCAACAGCAAATTTCGGCCAGAACCTATTGTAGCTTAGGCTTAGTGCCATTGATTTCTGCTCCGTGTTTGTTCAATTTCCAGATCCTCGATATAGTGGAGCGGCTGGGCGGTTGCCTAGCGGAATGGAGCTTTGGCCTCTTGGCGATACCGATAGTTGAAGAAGAAGGGAAAGAAAAAAAAAAAAAAAAATAGTCAGAGGAAGCCTAAATGAAGTTTTCGGTATTAAATAAATAGCTTGCCAAATAGCTTCAATTCGTTTCAAACGAAAACATACTTTTTATTTTTTCATCATTCTGAAAACGCCAGTCGCGCTGATACACCAAAGCCATCACTTACACCGTCTCTTCTCTATTCTCACAATGGCCGTCTCATACATTCACCCCATGTACCGGCTCTTCTTTCAAAAAATAGAGCCTGCCATCACACTCTGGACCGGCTATGTCAACCTCCGCAACCGCACACTCGGCGGAACCTTGCTCTTCAGCAGGATCAGCAGCGAAGAACACTATTACCTGTTTCGAGACCAGTTCGTGCTCGAGCAGATGCTAAGCCTCATGACGGCATTGATGGCCATGGCCGCAATCGTCATGTACTACGCGGACGACGTCCGACTATGGCGTCGATGCCAACTTGTGCTTTTGATATGGAACTTGGCGTGCTTGAAGGGAACTTCTGACGTGACGGTGGAGTGCATTTACTGTGTAGAGCTGTGCACCGTATTGGTGATTATACGGCTCATGTTTTTGTTTAATGTTGGGAACCGGGTGCGAGGCAGCTATGTCGAGAATGGCGTTTTGAGAAGGCTGTAGAATTGAGTCGGGGCGGATGAGGATGATGAGGGATGTATGATATATATCGAGGTGGCATTAATAAGAGGGAAACATGGGACGCGTTTGGGCATGGGGCTATGAAGACTCCATGTAGATAAAAGCTGTATATATCACTTGTGTAATTGGAAAGGTACCACAAAGAATATTGATTTAATTGATTGCAATTTAGCTTCATTAACGGCGAAAGAAAATCATATGCAAAAAAAAAAAAAAAAAAAAAAAAAAAAAAAGAAAGAAAGAAAAAAGGAAACACAAGACGACAAAAGAAACAAAAAGAAAAAAGGATGATAGAAAAGAAAAAAATATAAGCCGACGGAGACAGGATTCGAACCTGCGAGGCCGAAACCATATGATTTCTAGTCATACCCATTAACCACTCTGGCACTCCGCCTATTAAGCTTATTGATAATCATTACGCCAAGTAGCACTATCAAGGACGTGGGGTGCAGGCCCGCCCGCAATTTGCACAGTAAACAGGCTCTCTACAACATGCGTCACCTATTCAGAGTGTTTCACACACAAAGCACATATAGCTTTAAATACTTGATTTTTAATTTTCATTCACCTGATCTAGGTTTTGAATATCATTAGATAGGACTCGACTCCCTTTGTGTTCGGATCATAGTCTCTCTATAGCGAGAAGCCGTCTCTAGATCCACTCACTCCTAGACTGACGTGAGGACGACGACTATCCACTTTCTGCTCATACATCTATTTCGTTTGGTCCTTGGCTTCCTCGCTTACATACAGATGACATGGCCATCGAGACGGTAATGGAGATGACTCTAAAATAGACGAGCAAGAGGTGCGTCGACAGTTGTATGAGACATGGCTAACTTCGTATAAGATGAAAGATTGTAACAAAAGGTTTCGAATTTGATGTCCTTGATACTACTGGAATTAGGTATATTTACTTATTTGGCTGTTGCTCCGAACAACATCAGCTCATCAATATCCCCATATTCAGCACCGAGTTCCTCATTTCCAACAAGTATTACGCATTGATACCGATCTCTTCCCCATCAGCAATCGAGTCTGCTTCATGGACATAAAACTGCATCAAACTCCCCGCGCAAACAACTCCAGTTAATACCGTTTGACTCCGCTAGCTCTATCAACTCCACTCCAATCCAACCCAGTATCACATCAGCAACTTGATCCAAACCGATGGCAGCGGCGTCTATAGCCGCGTCGATGCCTCGCCAGGCGGTTATCTCATACGCAAGATCCGCATCTTCCTCCCCAAGCACATCAGCGCAACTCAATCACTCTACTTGGAGAAGCTTATCAGCTACTCATTCATCTTTCGAAATGGCCTCGCTCCACAGAATCAGGGCTTCCCCTATAAACCTCTTGCTTACGTACCAGAGACAGAGCGGGATGCTCTGCAGCACACGTTTCCGACTCATGGCCAGGATAAGTTCTCTGCCTACGCCCATTTTAACGTAGACCCTAGCTTAAGAAAAAACTGTAGCAACTTCGTAGTAACACTTGGAAACGTGAAAGGAAGCGAACCCTGATTAGTATCTCACTCACCGAAGATGTAAGCGACCATCTGGGGGATGTGGCGAAAGTGACACGAGCCTTACTGAAAAACAAGAAAATGACTGCCAAACTCAACTGTGATAAAATTCAGCAACTGGACTGACTATGCACATGTTTCCTTTACGACTGCAAGAGTGGATATGGAAACTATACATTACATTGACTTGAGCTTCAGCGATATCTCAAAGCCTCCAAGGCCGACATGGTAACAGATGAATCTTTTGGGAAATGTATGGCAGTTTAAACTTGAAATAACGCTTAGATTACATTTCATCTCATCGTGAGTCGATTATCCCGCGACACATTGAGTTCTGGCACTTAGAAATCCCATAGATACCAAGCCTTAAAGAAGGTTTATCATCACCCATATAAACTCCAAAACACCATGCTCCCTACTTCATATTCGAACGCTTTTATGATCTGTCATGGCATTTATGCCATCTTTTGTCTCTTTGCATCCAAACCGTCTCCATCATTAGCACTCGTCGCATTTGTGGGAATATCAACCAACGGTGATCTTGCTCCATTGGTTCCATTCCCTTCAGCTGGGAGGGTTCGCTTCATCGTCGGGGGCTTATATTGACCTCGATTTGCAAGAGGACTGCCCAGGCCACCCGGCGCTCCTATTCTACGAGCTTGGTCTAGTGATGGGTTCATTGTATTGCCCTTGGCTTGAGAGCTGCCGATTGACTGTCGCAGCGACGCAAAACCCCCTGTATTGCCACTTTGCGTAGAAGATGGTGCTTGGCTGTTAGCCGGAGGGACATGCTGGCCGTTCCTCGCCACAGGCTTGGATGATGTGTGATCAATTCCAGGGGTTTTTCGTATAGAAGGGCTTTCCGCCTTGGGATTGAACAGTTGCTTTTGTTGATTCTGGTTGCCGCTGGATTGATTTGGATCAAGTGTAGATCTCGCCGAGAAGAATGCCACGGGTTCCCCTGGAGGCGGCTGTTGAGGAGGAGCCATTGAAGAATCTTGGGCTTGCGGGGCATTCTGCGGTCGTGGTGGCTGTCCTTGCCTTGGAGTATACGGCTGGGGCTGGGGCGGTCGATTCATGTTGTTCCCGGGTATAGGCTTTGCCGGTTGTCCAGCCGGAGGCTGGGCCTGCCGTGACTCGTTTGCAACAGTCGCTGGCTTGTCATGGAATGGGTTGGCAGCGCTGGGAAGTACGATCTCATCTGGATGGCCTTCACCTGGTACGCAAAAATCCGCCTCGTCAAGTTCTATAGATATTCAGCCTCGATTTCTTCAAAACCATCCGAGGACAGCATACCCCCTAAGAAGTCATCAAATGAGTCCATGGGCTCTGGCTTGAATCCTCCAACAGCGGAGGTGGAAGCAGTAGTGGCGATGGCAGGAGCATTAGTCTTCGCCCCATTGTTGACAGCATTCATGATTATATCCTTTGTAGGCTCCTTTTTCGCAAAGTCTGAATGCCGATGAAGGTTATCCGGATCAAACTTCTTGTTCGGCTGGGTCTTGATCTTGGTAACTTGCTTAACGTAGTCTTGGTCGTAGATGCAGTTGCCCAAAACATTGCCAAAATTCCTCAACGTCCGTTTCAAGGCATCAGTCGTCCCCTCCTTTTTCGCCTTCTCAAAGGCCATCGCTTTTCCCTTTGCGTTCTCTATAGAGCCGTAGCCAACGTCCTCGTGATACGTGCCATCTCGGAGAGTGACCCGAACGATTACAGATAGTCCGATGCTCACACGCTGTGTCTGAGGATTTTCGTCGGCAAAATCGACTTGGATGTTCTGTATCGAGGACGACCATCCATTGAAGCCGAAAACTTCGTTGGCGAGGCCAATCACCTTTTCGGCTGTGAGATAATGGACCCGTGAACCGCCAGGCCCAGCGCGTGAAGAGATGTATTCAGGTCCGAGCTGTTTATCAAGCCGTGAGGAGATTGTGGCAATCTCTTTAGCCGTCCATTCTGATACGCGGGGCTTGGCCTCTTCGAAGGGGTTAGCCCACGCTTGGTGTTGATCGCCTGGACTGGATGATGTTATTAACGAGTTAGGCTACCACAATATGAGTGAGGGAGGGCATACGCAGGCATGGAGGGCGGCCGAAGTTACTCTAGCATCGGTATAAAAAGCGCGAGAAAAGAACGCCAGCCCCAGGTAGCTCTGGATTTAATAAGAACGGCCGCCCCTGAGTATCTGGAATCCTTGGCTACTAAAAAGGTCGTGTTGGGCTTTCATTCACGATATGTCGCGTTAGCAGCATAGCAATAAGCGCGTTCTGTTTAATGGGAAACAGGAGAGCACGTGACCTGCCAAGGTGACAGCTGCTAGAGGCACAGTACCTACAGTAGTACGTACCCGAGATTCTGCAACCACCAAGAAATCTCAGCTCAATTGCCATCTAGTCCGCCTGACCTCTACTAGCATGTCGTTAAGCGCCTCTAACACCAACTAGGTAGGTAGTGTACGGCTAAAAGAGCTTCACTGCGTCGTCAGCTCTGAGCGGTTTATTCACTGGATTTTATGAAATGAAGAAGAATTGAGAATCTAAACCCCCCAGCTTCTGTTTAACAGTACGGTTGTCAAGCAAATACAAAGCAAGTTAATCATCAGCATAATTTGCTCTTGGCTGGTAGTTTCACATGTCGAGATTCACATGTCGAGAGAGGAGAAAATAAAGTTGATCCACGCCTGTTCAAAACACAGGACTAGGAATACTTTTGTAATTTTAAATATTTACAGAGGATGATGTGTTCGTACCAGTACAAAGACCAATAAACCAGAAAAGTGCCACACTGTAGAATCCCAACCGCCACTCGATAGATAGATAATGAAAGGATATCAAAAATTACAAAGGAAAGAGGTCAACGCCAAACCAGCCAAGTTGTGCGTAAGGAAAAATGAGTGCCGAAGTCTATAATAACCCGTTGATGCAGGGGAATGTGTTTGTCGTGATGAAAATATAAGTGTCGTAGCTTGCTCTAGTGTCGCCTCGGGTAACCATCGGACTGGCGAGAGAAGAGAAAGAAAAGAAAAAGAAAAATGCAATGGTCTAGCCGCTCTCCGTATATTATATAGCAGCGTTTACCAAGGTCCGACCCTGACAGGCGAGCCGTATGCACCCGATACAAGCTGGTTGAGAATAGAGCCTTGATCTGACGAACCCCCATTCTCATTCGATCCCATCCAGCCAACGCTATTTGACATGGCTGTCATGGCTGTTGCTAGACGTCCTCCGGATTGTTCGTTATGCCGAGCAAGTTTTTGGTCCCATCCATCGGAATGCAAATTAAATCCACCGCCTCGCTTCGCCGCTTCATTGATGACCAAAGCCCATGCCTTTGAGATGTCTTCGTATGCGTTATCTTTGTGATGGCGGTAAGTCTGTGGCTGCCAATCCGGAAGGTTGTGAATGAATCTGGTTGCGCCATCAAGGAATTCCAAGGATTTGGTAGGCTGAGTCTCGATTGGAGGGAGAAACTGGGGAGTGAAATCGGAGAGCGCATCGATCAAGGCGATGATGTGACTCTTGACTCGGTCATAGGTATACTCTGCGCTGCTTTCGCCATATGGAGCGGCAGCATTCAGCCTCTCTTGATAACCATGCAGCACGTTCATTGCTGAGTCAACGGTAGGTCGGGGCGCGCCTGAGACCACCTCCTGCCCAATATCTGGATGGCGCTCGCAGATGCGTTCCAAAACTGTTCGCAGTTGATTTGTGTCGAGGGTTTCCAAGAGTCGTGGTAGAGAGAGTGGCCTGCCGATCAAGTCGTTGGATCTGAATTTTTTCGACGGGCGGATGAGGGGCCGAGAGGATATGGCAGGGGAGCTCATGGGTGACATGTTTTCGTCTCCATCTTCGTCGGCCTTTCGTTTCCGGCTGCTCATGTTATGAATCGAGGGGACTGCAGGATAAGCGTCAGCCCAGTGATATTACGTCAAGAATAATGCGAATGAATGTAAAGAAAGAAAGAAAGAAAGAAAGAAAGAAAGAAAGCAATATCGGCATCAAGACAGAAGAGCGTGACTCACGGTTTCGCTGGGTTAGATGCATGTTTTCGTGCTGGTGAGGGAAAACCGGTAACTGCGGCGACAGCAGCACATTCATCGTGACAGCAGAGCGTCGAGCGACCGTGCGATGTTGTGAGTTCCGACTGCCGCCGTCTGGGATGGGATGGCCGGGGCGCTGGTGCTGAAGGCGGATGCTGTCGTCGAGATGGCCTGTCCAGGATAGAATATTTGTATTTTTACGATGTCCGCCACGCTAGTCGATCCCAAGGGCCGCGTTCATCACCGTCCGGATGAGAGGGGCGAAGGGACGGAGTGGAAAGAGGAGAAAGAGGACGGCGAAGAAAAGATGTGACGGGCTACTGCGGTGGAATAAAGAGCCAGAGAGCGGTCAACGGGGCCTCTGCATGGGTGCCCGGCCAGTGCAAGGGCAGAAGTTGAGTTGTTGCGAGCGAGTGGGTAGCAGTTAAAGGATGCGGAGACTTGCAGCTGGCCAGGTTGCGTCGCCAGGGATGGCAGAACCTGCTAGCGGCCTCTGAAGCCGCCGCAGCGCACCGGACACGTGACGGCTGCCGTAGCGTTCGCTGCGCAGCGTCGCGGCGGGCTGCTAGCGGAGGCCTGCCGGCTTCCTACAGGCCCGTGGCGCCCCAGAGCACAGCGCCGCTGCCCGCTAGAGGACGGTGGCACGTAGGCACGCTCGGTGCAGGTGCGCCTCTACGTCAGTCAGTGCCAGAGCGTAAGCCTCAGCGGCCTCGGCGGGTGAGCCGGCAGCTGGTTGGCCCGTTGGGCTGCAACGGCGCTAGCAAAAACGCCAGCACTGCACTGCGCGCTGTATGTACGAGGATGGAGACGCTACAGCTTTCACGGCAACTAAGAGGAAGAAAACCTTGGGCAATCGTTTCAGCTGATCCGGACTCGAGAGCTCGCTTATAGGTGCCACTGTGTTGCCTGGCCGAGTCTCTCTCTTGTGCAGCAGGCTTTCTTGTCTTCTCTGCGGCGCTATAGCGCCCTGACCCTGCAGCGTGCCTGAGCCGTGCAAGGGAAAAGTTTCATAGCGCAAGGCAAGGAGGGCCCCTTGCGGACCCCGATCTGTTTGTTTGCTCGGAGAGCCGCATGGCGAGCCTTGATCTTGGGCGTGGGAGGCCACTAACGTCCGATTCTCACTAGGCAGTTATTAGAACTGCTACGCCGTGCCGAGCCTTGATCCTTCTACAACACAAAGCACGACAACTGCGCAGTTGATCCTCGCACAGGCGGCATGGCGGTTACCCAGACGGAGCTGGTGCTCCGTCGTACTGCCACTGCCACGACGACTGCTTCTGCTGCAGGGCACATGTACGAGCAGGGCCATTCGTGGGCGGTCCAGTCCAAGCAGAGCAGCGAAGTCAATGCATTGAGCAGCTGGAAGGGAGCCAGAGTCATGTCATTTCGCCTGAGCGACTAAGTGTGCAGAACTAGACCCGGCCCAATACGGCTCAACTCGTGCTCTCCTTGCGGCAGGCCAGCCCATCTCATTGACTCCAAGGAGGACGTATGTAAAACATCAAGAGACCCTCGCGCAAACACCTGGCCAGTGCCATTGCGACGCCAAACTCGACCGGTTTGCGCATCTCGGTGCGCACGTTCCAGCCCTTCAAATGGGTTGAATCACCAGTCCACGCTGGTCCACGCTATTGCATTCGCCGTGTATAAGCTGCGGTTTGATGCCAATGTGGAGTTGCAGCATGTTAATGCAGCCGTGCTTAAGACAAATCAACAGCACCACCGTGCCTAGCAAGGTACACGACTCAGCCTGCATTCGGTCGCTCGTACGAATCACTGGTTGACTTCTCCCACATTTTTTTCTTCTCTAGCTGCTTTGCGATGTCATGTCTATTGAAACCTTTTTCAACCATGCGTGTCACGCTAATACCGGGCAAAGACGTGGCCATGCGCCACTTGGTCGCCTTGGCCATTCAGAAGCCTGCGGTGGCCTGGCGTGACACGGCGAGAGTGTGTGGCGGGAATCCTCCCCTATGCTTATTACGCTTATGGGATGGTTCTGGCTTCCAGATGGTCTTCGCCGGATAAAAGCAGCAGCAATGGCGTGCATGCTCGTGGCACATCATCTTTTGGCGTCGGATTGGCTTTTTTAGAAGAGCCGGTCTCTTTTGGCTTCTGAGAGCAGAGCAGAGCATCAATCTTAGCACTAGCCGCTTGTCTGGCTCCTCTGACCCCACTTAAGTTCGGGTAGTTATCGCCTTATCGATTATGAGATTCTGAACAGGGTCCCAAAAAATTTCTGCTGGGCATGCCTATTCAGCGATATTGGGTAATCGGTCGGTACACATATCAGGCTCTCATTCCGTCAACAGCACCCTCATAATGGCAGCCACAGAAACAGAATCCCCTCAATTGGCGGAAGTGGATAACGCGGCCACTTCTAGCAAGCGGAAGGCCGATGTCGAGGAAATCGAAGTCGATGTAAACGCACCAGAGCCACCTTCTAAACGAGCGCGCCGTGCTCTCAAAAAGGGAAAGTCATTGCCGACCAAGCCCTCAAGCGACGACGAGAAAGAGGATAAAGACGAACAAAAGGATGGCAAGGACAAGGTCCGATCCGAGCATGGAGTTTGGATTGGCAACTTGCCGTTCAGGCTGACCGGAGCGGAGCTTCGCGCATGGTTAATAGACAACGCTGGAGGCGTCATCACCGAGGAATCGATTACGAGGGTGAAGCTGCCTACAGTAAAGGACGCTAACCGACGCAAGGATGAGAAGCCTGCGAACAAGGGATTTGCCTACGTGGACTTTGTGGATATCGGCGCCAAGGTTGCAGCCATTGCGCTCTCAGAGACAGAGTTGACTGGTCGCAAGCTGCTCATCAAGGACGCCAAGTCATTCGAGGGCCGCCCCGCTAAAGAGAAGGAGCCCGAGGCTACGGCCGGAAAGGCAGAAGGGAAATCAGATGCAAAGGCCGATCAGCGCCTAGAGGCAAACACCAGCCGAAAAGTGTTCGTGGGCAACCTCAGCTTCAAGACGACCGAAGACGACTTGATCAGAAACTTTGAAAAGTGCGGAGAGATTGAGTGGGCCAAGCTAGCTACGTTTGAAGACTCTGGAAAATGCAAAGGATACGGCTGGGTCAAGTTCAAGGAGCCCGAGGCCGCCGCGTGGGCCGTCAAGGGCTTTGTCAAGATCAAGGAACAGGTGGAAACCGAAGACGACTTCCGCGATGACAAGAGCGACAACGAGGCGGAAGATGAGGAAAAGGAAAAGGAAAAGTCAAACCAGAAGCAGTTCAAGACTCGAAAGTGGTGGGTAAACCGCATGCTGGGTCGGGAGCTGAAGCTCGAGTTGGCCGAGGATGACCGGGTGCGATATAAGAAGAGGTTCGGCAAGGATGCTCCCAAGAGGGCAGACGACACGTCAAGGCCTCCCAGGAGAAGCAGGCCAGACGAGAGAGACGACAGCAGGGGAGTCAAATCATCAGAGCCTGCGCCATTCAAGGCCGCAGAGGACATTGCTGTCGCTCGTCTTACGGGTGGCTTGGTCCAGCATACGGGAACCAAGGTTACGTTTGACTAGCATCGGCTATCTTGTGACAAAGATACCCCTTCCAGCATCTTTCTTGTTTGTTTTTCTTCTCGTTTTAATCTACTTACTAGCAATGGAAATTTGATGAAAGCATTTTTTCGAATCGATCTAGTCTCATTTGTGTTGTAATTTGTAATAATACATACCTTATCAAGGCCAACCCCTCAGTATTCCATCCGCCCGATTGCCGGGTTCTCCGCAGTCCTTAGTCAGTGCTTCATACTATTAGCTACTACAACAGCGACGATTGATGTTCGAGGCATGAGGATTTCGGCTCTTTAATTGTTTTTTTCCATTTTAATGTCTAAAGATTAGCGACATCGTTTCCAAACTTGTGTACATCTATTAAGATTCTAAAGCATATATACCTTCTGAACAAGATGTATCAGTCACAGATTGCCTTTACACTGGATACGGTGTGTCCCTGGTAAACGCCCCATTGTTTGTAATAAGATCCTATGCGAAGCCCTTAGTTAACACTCATTGCCGTGAAGGACATACATAGCAAAGAAAAAGCATGATTCACCCACGGAACGTATGGAAAAGGAAATCTCTGTTACTAACTGATAACCCCACAGATTGGATCAAGCCCTCTCCCAGTTCCGGTCCTCTCCCTTATCCTCCACCATCACCTACACCCTGCATTTTGAACCCTACCAGCTCAGTCCAAGTTTCCCGCCTGGATCAATCGACAAGAAACAATGGTACTTTGAGCACAAACACAAGGGCAGCGTCGATGCAGAGGACGCCTTCCAGTCGCAGTTGCGCAGACGCGCCGAGCCGGTGGGCATCGAGCTGAGATTTGACGGCGTCATGGGAAACACGCTTCACGCACACCGTGTGATTCAATATTTCCAGCAATCCAAGGGCCCTGAGACGGTGAATAAGCTTATTGATGCTCTGTATGTGCGGTACTTTGAGCAAGGGCTGCATCCTTCCGAGGATGACGTCCTCGTAGAATCCTGCGTAGAGGTGGGGATTCCGGAGGATGAAGCGATGGAAGTTGTTCTGGATAAGGAGCTAGGTCTGGGTGAGGTGCAGACCAGGTTGAATGAGATTAAGAGGGATGTAGATGCAGTTCCAGTGATTACGTTTGAGGGGAAGAAGAGGGATATTACACTGATAAGGTCAAAGGAGGTGGAGGAGTATCTGAAGGTGTTGGAGAGGATTGCTAGGGAGAGCTCTTGATTGCTACTTCTCTATGGATAAGTGAATTGCATCATATTATTGCTCCAAATCGGTCGAGTAGAGTTGTATTGTAGTTATAAACACTAGATTACATATAAAAGACTGTCATGATCGTACTGTACATATCCCTCATCCTGATATCAATACATAAAAAGGTACATCAAGGGAAAAGCTGCTAAATGAATGACACAAGAAAACAAAAGACAAAAACAAACTTCTGTAGCCGTTACCAGAATCATATCATCGTATCATCGTAATAACACCATCCATCATCCTCACCCCTAAGACGGGCTATAAATCAAGGGCACCAACGCACTCCGGCTGTCCATTGCTCTCCAGTCGTCCATCACCATGTCCCTACCGCATCCACTCACCTCCCTCACATTCATATATCGGCGTGCGGAAACTGCATCTGCCATCCTGCTCTTCTTATCATAAAACTCCCTGCTGAGCTTCGCCAACACGGCCTCTTTGGCTTTCTGCAAGGCGTTCGCTCTAGCATCTGCGTCTTCTGCAAAGAGGCGATGGCTTTCTTCTTTTTCCAGGCTGCGCTGTACAGTTGACATGTCCTCGTTGGTGCCAGCCTGATGAAGAGAATAGGGGGAGTAGATGGCCGGTTGGAGGAGGACCGGCTGGGGTGAAGAGGGGATGATGGGAGATGTGATGGACAGCGGCTCGGGAATGGCGGAGTAAGCTATTTGGCTGGATTCAGAAGATGGCTTGAAACGCAGCTTTGATGGCTTTTGGCCATGTACAGGGGAAGAAGACTTGTGGCTGTGGGAGGATAAGGGAGGCGAAAGAGGATATTGATACGTATATTCAGGGGCTTGTTCCATCTTCTCTCCCGTGGAATGGTTTCTCTGGTGTCGGCGAACACGTCTTCGTGAGATATTAGTAGAAACGCTCGTATCAGACTCTCTTGGCACAGCAAAATCGTTTTTAAATTTTGAAACTGCATTTCTCGCATTATCATCCAAAGTAAGGCCACCGAGTTCTAGGTCCAAGTCCATCAGTTCTCTGCTGGCAGCCTCGGCCGCCGCACTTGGGCTGGGCAGTCCCCCCTCTTCGCCTCTGCTAGTTACAAGAGAGTACTCCGAAGGCACTGCGGTGCTGCTTCGAGACCAATTGTCATCAGCCTTCACGGATGCTAGGGCTTCTTCCCAGCTGCCGTTATTGGTAAGGACAACGTTCTCAAAGCCGAACTGCTTGACTGTCTTTTGATGGGAAGCAATCAGGCTCTTTAGCTGGGGAGAGTTCATGGCAGCATTACGGATTTGCAGATAGCGCAGCTTAGGGAAATGGATGGGAGACCGGGGAGGGCGCACTGGGAGAGGAGACATGGGAGAAGTAACCTCATGGAAGAGCTTCTTGGTAGCACTGCGAGGCGGCGCGAAGAGAGGGTCAGCGGACAAGGCAATGGGGCACGGTCCTTTGGCACCGATCCAGGCAAAAGTGAACTTGTCTAGTCTTTCAGAGAAGCAGCGGATGTAGTCGTCGAGGACTTTGAGATGGTCAAGGCCGGGAGAAGGACCGTAGAAGTCCCACGACTCGACGGTGATGTGTAACTTCTTGATCTGCTGCCATCTACGATTGGCGGATGGAAGGCTGCCAATCCCATTGATGTACCTGAGGTAGTTGAAAGCAGAGGGATGAAGTGATGAGAGAGAGAGTTTGTTGAGCTTTGTCATCGGTGAGCGCTCGATGGCGATGCGCAAGCTGATGAGGGCATAGTCGACAATGTCTCTCCTATACCTTTCCCTGGGGTCTTGGCCGGGACAGCGAACGGTTAGATGCCTCATATTTGGGACATGATCCATGGCATGGATGAAGCTGGGGACGTTTGTGGCCGCATGGAACAGAGGAGGATACTGCTGGGTCAATATCTCTCCGAGTTCAGTATTGGAGTACTTGGGCCGTCTCTTGCTAGTTGTGCTGGTGGTGAGAGGCTTATACAAGAAGGTGATCTCTTCACCGGTCCTTGGATGGACCAACGGTGGGAGAAACGTCGCCTCTGAGTGAGCAAAGTAGAATGTCAAGTGCTCAATGTGATGTCCAATGCGGCCCAGGGCAGCAACGCGCGAGGGCCTGGTGAAGGTGCTGGCCGTGAAAGTGACATGAACGCGGGTGAAGAGACGCTTGGTGACCAAATTGCAGCAGGCAGATGAGGCCTTGCGGATGGCGCAGATGTCTGAGATGGACAGGTATGTGAAGAGCACGTCTTTGATTTGGTGGCTCCTCAGCGTGGCGATGAAAAGTTGTTCAGTGGAAGCCATATCTGTCTCATATCGTGGGCTCAAGCAATGGCTGCAGTTGGGGTGTTTGTTTCAAGTATTGCAAGGAGGTATGTTTGGCAGTCACTATGGCCGGAGCCCTAGTTTCAATGATATGATGGAAGAGTGGCTGGAGATGGACTTGAAGGAGCTGTGAAATACCAGGGAGGTATCGAACAGCTGGGAGATTTGAGAGGCAAGAAGGTTCCAATTAGATGGATGCTGGAGATTTTGAAGGCTTTCTTTATTATTATTTCTTAATTAAAACAGCAAGACATAGGATACAGTGCAGTAGAAACCCCTGGTGTATCCAAAATACGCCGAG
Organism: Trichoderma asperellum; assembly: GCF_020647865.1. Lineage (NCBI taxonomy): Eukaryota > Fungi > Ascomycota > Sordariomycetes > Hypocreales > Hypocreaceae > Trichoderma > Trichoderma asperellum. Next base: position 1,934,921 of record NC_089418.1, read on the forward strand.
AGGGATCCGTGATTGCGTTCCAGCAAGCAGTACATACTTATATATCATCCCACAACCCTGCCTCTTCCTTCTCCCAAGCCCGGCATTAGGCGTATAACCCTCCCCAAGCCACTACACTTCGCGTGCAATCACTGGATGCCGCTCATCCACTAGATATAAGTAATACAAGGATAAGAGAAAAAAATTCACCTTTTTCTCTCCGTAGTGCCAGCTTCCCTCTTCCGCGCTCCAATCATCCTGCAGCACCCTGCATCGCCAAAGTCGCCGGCTCCAGGAACAACTGGCCAATGACTCACCACTATAACACACATGAAGAAAAGACAAAAAAAAATATTACAGCCCAAGTTTCTCGCGACGAAAACGCCAGGCAAACCCGCGTCCGCGTCAGAGGGCCGCGCCAGCAAAGGCACCCCTAGTTGGACAGCGAGCTGCATGTGTCCACAGGGAGAGTCGCATGGCTTTCTTGTTTCCAGCCCTCCAGTGGGTTGGCGATAGTGTGGGGGGGAACAGAGGTGCATAAGCGTGGGACAAGGGTTGGTGATGTTTTTTTTCTTTTTTTTCTTTTTGTCAATTTTCAGGTCGGTTTGGCTTGATATCGATAGTAGCTTCCCACACGACCATCTTTAGGTGAGGTTCCGAGCGATTCGGAGTGCGATGCGGTGTAGTGTACGGAGTAGGTGGGCCAAATTAAAGCTTGGCGTGAAGCGTAAGCGTGATTTCGTCCACCGAGATGCACCAAAATGCCATTCTCTATCTACGAGCATAGATGAAAACTCGACGTACTAGATAGTTTCAATACAATAACCAGTCGCTGTAATAGATTTTTGGCAAACGATCCCGGAGCCACGTCGATGTGTTTCATCGCACCCCGTACGTTTTACGTCTCTCTTGGGCCCCAAGACCGTCTCGTCTTTCATCCCAATGTTCCCGACTTTCATGCCCAACACGGCAAGGAAGTGGTAGAATCGCATCCAATGCTCGGCGCTAGCCACGTCCTCCCATGATAGCCATGAGCCAGTCCACAAAATATCCGCTTTCCCCAGCCCTGGGCGCGTTGAGACGGACCTTTATCGCCTATAAGCACCCGCTTGCTCTCTTCCGGTAAATCACGAAAGCATCTCCGTCGCAGCGCGCTTAAAATGGCTGGCTGTTCGTTTTACAAAGCAGCACTGCTCTGAAGCAGTTATTGAAGGCGAAGTCAAGGTCTTGTTTGACCTGGATACTGATTTTCATGCTACTTGGTGCCCCAGACCTTACTCTGGATGCTGTCCTATGATTGAAAAACACGAAATACGTTGTCTGGCATAGCAGGAGTACCAGTAGCGCTCCTGTTTCGATATTCAGGCACACTGAGACATGCAGCATCTCCACGCGAGGACTTGCATGAGAATATGCAGTCTACATGTACCTCCGTAATGTGCTCTCTCCATGCTCTCTAATGGTCGTCTCCTACGTTGTGTATATCCGTTCTACCATACATTGGGTAAGCTCCTGGCTTCTAAAACTGGGTGTTTGTCTATAACATTGGACAGCAAAGCCGTCCCTCATCGAATCATTGCCTCTAGAATTCAAGGACTATAATGTAAGAGGGTATCAAAATGTCCAACACCTGCTTGGTTCATTCATCCTCCTGGGAGGATCATCTGTGCTTGCAATTCGATTTATCCCCGGATTTCATTGGATTTCCCAACATTCCACTATTATGGGGCCGAAATGCCACCTCAATATCTGCCACCTCTAAACTTTCCTCCTCGGTAGCCTCTGCTTCCTCCTCTACCGCCTCGTCCACCTCTGTCGCCTCGTCCACCGCCTCGTCCTCCTCTTCCAGACACGGAAGAGGGTGGCGGCACACTGCTATAATCCCGTGAAGGCGCTGGTGGTCTGGCGGGAAGCGAAGATCCGACTTGTCCTTGAGAATAGGCCTGTCTTGCTGTGCCTGGTGCAGGCGGGCGCCTGTTCGACGGGTGTGGAGGCAAAGGAGGTGGTGGACCGGGCGGGAGAGGAGGCTGATGGCTTCCATTGGGGGTGTGGAGGTTGGTCGACACTGTAATACGGCCTGTCCGCACCGGTTTCGGTGCAGCTCGATGACCCAGGAATTCCACATCATCAGAGTCTTCGCCCTCAGAGTAGTGGACAGTGTTGGCACGGGAAGCGTGGCCGCGGATTCTCAGGTCTGACGATTGGTTTGACAAAGGCTCCGCAACACTGGAAATCGCAGATGAGCTGCATGTTGGGTCGAGATATTGGTCCTTGTTTGCCAAAGACCAGGTGGGATTTGGCGCGGAATCTTGTCTCTGTCTGCAGTCTCCGGCAAAGTGTTGTCCGCTACCGCAAATAGAACATGATACTGGCAATGCAGTAACAGTCTTGATCGTTCCCGTTTCAGGGTGGAATGATCGCCAAATCTCTGTGCACTCAGTCTCCAGATGGTCGGGCGAGTTGCAATAGCTGCACGCGCGCCCTTCTTGTTTGGTAAGGGCTAGCTTCTCCGTACACGAGGCAGCTTTGTGGCCAAGTTGGTTGCATTTGCGACATCTGAGTTTGATGGACGTGCACACATAATGCCAGTGGTCATTTTTTCCGCAAAACTTGCACGAGTCGTTTGTGCAGCCGTCTGCAGTGTGACCCTCTCGCCCACAGAGCAAGCACATGTTGGATGGATCGGCAGCCGAAGGAAAGTATCGATGCTGCTGTTGCAGGGCGTCGTCCCCCGACGGAACGCCTTCTCGGCGCGGCATGGTGGTTTTGGTAGGCTGAGGTTCTGGCTGCTGCTTCTGCGCGTTTGAAGCCTGAAGTTGTGGGTTCACATCGATGACATAGCCGCCACTGGCCTGTGCTGCCAATTCATCAGGCTGGCCATCGCTAGCAGCTGGTTCATCATTCTTGTAGTTGGCTGTTTGCAGCTGGTCCGACGCGTCTGACCGGCTTTGCGGCTCAGTCAACCCATTTGCTGGCTGCTGTGCCTGCGCAGCCTCTGGCCGAAGAGACGCCAGCAACTGTGCCAGAGATGCGTCTTCAAAGTTATCAGCGGCCAGCTTCGCGCTGCGCTTTTTGTTCGACTTTATTCTGCTGTGGATATCGATGTATTGAGCGTAAGCAGCTCGAATCAGTGTAGGTGTTAACTCAGCAGCATGCGATGAGTTTGCCGTATGCAGAAGCTGCACCCATTCCTTGAACCTTTCAAGCCAAGAGCCCTCCCTTTGCTGTGAAAACACCGGCAGTTGAAGTGATAGCGAGTCATTTGTATAAACCGGGGGGTCTCTGGGAACAAAGACGGCGCCTGATGCAGAGTCCCCTGATCTCTTCCCCTCGCTGCCTGTATCAGGTGTGTGAACCTCACCCTCAGAATCCTCATCAATTTCTCCTTCTTCTGATACCTTGGCGCCTGTGATACTATCAGCAGAGGCAGGGCTTATCCGAGCACGTTTGGACCGCTCTGCAGAAGCATTTTTTCCATCGTTGCTAGCCGGGCTGTCGTTTGGGGATCTCCTTTTCTTTGGCAAGGGACGCTCGTCTTCGCTACTAAGAATGCTGATAAAGTCCCCTGAATTTGATTGAGCTGCAGCCATGGCGTTGAGTGAGGCAGGGCTAAGCCAGGGTCTTTAGGCGTAGTGATGTGAGAGCCTGGTCTTTAGAAACACTCAATCTCTCATCAATGCATCCGTCTGTAGCGTATAGTAATAACACAGAATGCAGCTATACTGCGGCCTCTCACCGTGTGTTACTTGTGAACAGATGGTGAAGAGATAGGTAGCAGCAATAGTGCTTTTGAAAGTCTAGGTGGTCTCCAGAATCCAGACGCGGATAGCGCGAAGCTAGCAAGCAGGAAGGCACTGAGACTCGCAGCCAGGGTTATCTCATCAATGCACCTCCGGTATTGTATGAGCTCAGCAATTTAATGGTCTAAATCTGGATTTTTAGCCACCCCAGAGCTTTCTGTAGTTGTCAAGTTGAGGAATGGCGATCTTCAATTGAATTGAAGATGGGCTGCTAATCATTAGGGCGATAATTGGAAAAAAAAAAAAAATGTAAGCGGCAAATTGCAGGGCCCATCTTCTTCCGAAGTTTAGCCATTGTGCTGCAGATGCGCAGTAGTGCAAGAATGAAGTGCTATTACGCGCTAGAAGTGGTAGTATTCAAAGTCGAGTCTCGAGAAGCCCTTTTGAGGAGAGCTCTTGAAAAAGCTACGACTACAATCATTAGATAAAAAAAAAAGAAAAGACAAGAAAAGATCCGCAATGCTACTGTTGCATAGTAGTGCAGGGCGGTACTCTTAGATGACTCCTTTCTTAGAAGACACTATTTATGTCATAGATGAGATAAGCGAGAGAGCTCGAAATCACGTCCCTTGATAGGAGCAGTCGATTGCAAAACCACCAATAAAAAGCTCTGGCATGAATGTATTCGGGCTAGCCTGGAGATTCCATAATGCGTTTCCTAAAAATAAACAAAAGTACTGTAGTAAATGCACGTGGCACTCCGTATATGACAGGCTAGGCATGATAGAGCAACTCCCGAAAGATACAGGATCTTCCTAGTCTACGCCAACCATCTGTGGGAGAGCTATTAAACGAGTCCTTGAAGATATTGTGCGGAGCCCAAGCGGCGTAGTTGGATCATTTGACGCCATTAATAACAGATAATCCCTGTCGCCGAAATGACGAAGCAGCCTTCTGGAAGTTGAAGATGCAGGCCATCGTGGCTGTATCCCCCGTAATATCTACGGAGTATATCTTTCCAGAGTCAAGGGGCCCGGCAATCTAATGCTGCTACGACCTTTCGAGAAGGGCTAGTACTCTAATTAATTTCTTCGTACCAGATAAATGTCGTCTATTTTTTTAGATCACCCGGATGGCGGCTAGATTGGCACGTGTAGCATAATTAGATAGCTACTACCTAGTACTAGGTAGGCGATACGGGGGGCATGATGCTTGCATGGTTGGATAGACAGGTGGTACTACTCCGTGGTACCATCAGTGTCACAACTGAAACCTCGATGACTCCGGTTGTCGTTATCCGTCCGTATTCTTGCGGGATTGTTGATGAAAGTCCAGCATCCTGCTTCTGCGCGGTCCTCGAAGCCAGCTACATGATCCTCCCCGGTGTTGGCTCTGCGTGCTACCACATAGATAGGCAAATTAGCATGCATTAGCTGCGCGGAAACTCAAGCAGCTTCAATTTGCTGTCGGCTGATTCTCCTGTTCCTGCAGGTACTGCGGCGCCCCTTTCCAGGGTGTCTCCACAGCTTCCATAATAAACTGATCCCGGCAGCCAACGTCGTCAGCCTGTCCGTGCCACCGTTCAGATTTGTCTCCAAGTTTCCTCAGGACGCTGTTTAAGCGAAAAGAATCTAGGGTTTGGCGCGAGGGGCTCAAGGAAGTGAGGGCCGGCGAGTCGCATCTGGTGTCTTGCCCCTCTGCATATAATGCGCGTAATGCGCCGTCTTTCCGCGATTGCGTGAGCACTCCATAGAATTCCATACCACCACCAAAGTGTGTTGCCTGTCACCTATTCGGACCTAAAAGCAGGCACCGAAAGACACCTCTGCTGCCATCCACGCATTTCAGAGCAGCGCTATTCGTATTCGGTCTCTCGTCTCCACTTGGGACTCGAACCAGCCAACAATTGGCCACTTTTAGAGAAAGGTGTTCCTTGGAGCTCGTCAGCCGCGCTTGCGCTCCAGTACCTCCGCCGCCTCTAAAAAGACGAGTTCCGCCAAGTACCCGGGACTCGTGCAGATTACCGCCCCCCAACTATTACCTAAGCGGTAGGCCTTAGAATTGCGCGTCCGGACGTGCGAAAGGAGCATTCGACGCATAATCATCCAAGAAAAAAATCACCACCATGCCGTCGACTTGCCTCCCTCCATCCTCACAGACTTACGACGCCGGCGCAAAGCCCGCCAGTAGCCGATTCCTCGACATGAACGATCGAAGCGCCGGTGGCCGCCGGAGGAGGTCTAGCAGCATCCTCCAGGTCTACCATGAGCCTCCCGAGACGCTCGAGCAGATGAGCGACCAGGCCGTTGTCCCAAACATGAATGCCAACTGGACAAATCAAAAAGGTATATTGCCGGCGCCGACTAGCTTGATTTCTGCACTGTTTGGTGCTTGGTGGCTGATTCTGATGCTAACGTGCTGTGCGCTTCGACAGGGGCTTGGACTATCCACATTGTCATCATCGCCGCTCTCAAGATCCTCTACGATGTTATCCCGGGCAGCTCGCAGGAGGCGTCGTGGACGCTGACCAACATGACGTACATGGTCGGCTCCTACATCATGTTCCACTACGTCCGCGGCATTCCTTTCGACTTCAATGGTGGAGCCTTCGACAACCTGAACATGTGGGAGCAGATCGACAACGGAGCCCAGTACACGCCCACCAAGAAATTCCTGCTGAGCGTCCCTATCGTGCTGTTCCTAATCAGCACGCATTATACGCACTACGACTCGACTTATTTTGTCATCAACTTCCTTGCTACACTAGCCGTTGTTATTCCGAAGCTACCATTCGTAAGTGCTGTCCATGGCTTGCATAGAAGCCAAAATCTCGTGATATCGCGGATCAACCACTAATTCTTAAAATCAGAGCCACCGAATGCGATTCAGCTTCTTTTCAGACATTCCCGAGGAAGAGTAATTGTTCCCTTCGGACTACATACGGCGTTTTGGGGTTCGCATCAATATGAGCTTAGGCATCAGGAAGTACAGCACAAATACGAAAGATATATAAAAAAAAAAAAAAAGGAAAAAAAAGTTAGGGTTGGAAGGCTGGGAGTAGCGGGGCAATGGGTATCCTATACAAAATAGCGAGCATATTTGTTCTATGGTTCCGTCCACAAATAAGGTTTATTATTTATCAGCGATAGTTTTCAAGGACAACAATTGGATTTGAAGACATGCAAATACCGGTTTCTTTTCCTACGGGTACAAACTCAGAGACTATCAGGTGATCGTCTAGATCAAGGTTGCGAAGCTGAGGCTGTGTGGCAGATACCCTTGGGACTACCCGTTGGCGGCAACCTCAGTTTAGCAACATGCAAACTTCCATGGCTGGGCCCAGCTTGCTGGTACACGATACATGGCGTTGGCGACTTAAAGTAACTTGGTCGAATAAATAAATGGAGCGTTGAGTTTGGAAGACGAATAAATTGGAGTGAATCCTCCTGTTGAGAGAGATTTCATTCCTTGTCTCTATTTATTTTCCATCTCGTCTTGAAATAAGAAAAGCAAATCTCTTCATTCTTCCACTTCAAACAAGTAACAACCGTCTTCAACCATGCACACTCACTTCTTGCTTGCCTTGGGCCTTGTTGCCGGCTCTCCTCTGGTCCGCGCGGACATGGATGGCGGGTATCTCAAGTCCATGTTCAAAAGCCGCCTGCCCGTGCCAACGAGTTCAGAGTTTATAGATTCTCGCTTCTACTCGCTCTGGTCGTCTTTTCACAAGATCTACCTTGAACATTTGGCGTCAGCTACCATGAGCAGCTCTGTTGCTGCTACTGCTACTACTGTTGTTGTTACTACCACCATCGAGCCGACTGAGCCAGTGTTTACCATTGGCCCCGGGAGCCTCGTTCCAACGGCATTTTCAGCATCAGGACCGATCGAGACGGTTTCGTTCTCCACGACTGTCACTCAATCCGTCTCTTCTTGCAACAGCACTTGCCCGTCCATTACTGCTCCCCCTGTTCTTCCAGAAACCACTAGGGCTGTCCAGCCATCGAAGAACGGCACCGCAGCAACATCTACGGGAGGAGTAGAACCAGCTCCAGCTCCGAGATCTACCAGCTCCAAGAGCCGGCCGTTTCCCAGCAAGACGCCGCCACCCTTGAACGGGCCCTTGAACGGCGCACCTACAAATGCGGCTCCAGCGGTAGGCACTATAATTGTCGCCATTGCCGGATATCTCATGATGCTCTAAAGCGGCGTTACTGGTATGGGCTCAACGATTCATTTTTTTTTTCTTTTCTTATTTATTTATTCTTAGGGGAGTTTAATGGGATATTGGGGAGTTTGACTATTTTTGTTTTTTCTACCTAATGGACGGAGTCGTAATTTGGGAGTGTAAAAGGCAGGGGTAAAATTTGAAAGAAAGAAGAAGAAAAAATTGTGTAAAAATGATATTATTTGTTCAGTTTTAGAATGGGGAATAAGCGTTACAGAATATAATTTTTGGGGTGGTTTATGACTCAAATGGCTTGTAAACTTGCTCTCCACTTGTGAATTTATAGTTGTAAAGTTGAACACCTGATCGATCTTCATCTTCGGCTCAGATACCTTTGAAGCTAAATGCTATTTTTAAAACTTGGCTAGCGTTATTATAGAAACGATTACGAATCACTAGGGATCATCAAAGTTAAAAATGAGGCTCTTTTACACCAAAGAGCAACGATGTTGAGTAAAAGCGCGAACAAAAAAACGGCATGCTGACGAGAAATAATTTGGCAATACGAACCAGTTTCTCTCCTGGTGTGTTCAATAATCTTTCTTCTTATGGATTTGTAATTCGTTCGGCTGCGCCGGAAGATGGAATATTCGGAGATTTCGTAGAGCCCGCGCCTCAGAGACCCCTGGATGGTGTTTTGGACTAGGGGTCGCCAATCTAAGCTTATTCATATGGGCTTGGCTTTGTAGCCAAGAACGATGTATTTTTAGGGGCCCAACATGGATACGGAATTCATATGAGCGCTTTTAGCAACTAGTATATGAAGTTAGCTGGGGGACTATTGTAGTCAGGATGTTGGGGATTGCCTACTTCTAGTGGCCGCTGAGGCCCGTTGCTTTCATTCCGGAGGCTTATGGCTGAAGCAAGATCAGCCTTGGACTGCTGTAGTTCTACCACCCTCTATATGTAGAAACTGGTGAGTGTATAACTATCTATTTATAGAACGTGTTCGAAGCACGTGTCAACTTCAATATGTACCTCGTCAAAGAATCTCGTACAATGAATCGAACAGCGGTTATTTCTTTTATTTGTTCGATTCGGTGGATTCGAGCCAGTGCCTAGTCTTCTAGGGTTGGATTCATAAGTACGTACATGTTAATAGGGATTCTTAATATAAAATATCGAAAGGGCTGAAAATTACCAGTGTGGCTCCGTAAGGTACGCTCTTGAAGCCTCAGGTAGTGTGAGGCTATTAACGATATGCAACGTATTACCTAACCAACAGCGCCACACGATGGTGTTAATAGGAGAACTCCAATGGCTGGACTTCCACGAAATCTTTTGATTACATTATGTCTGTCTTTCTGTACTACTTTGCCGTCAAATCGTAGGCGAGGTATGTATGCCTGTTTTAGGCCAATCTTAATAATCCCGAGAGTAATTCGCCACGAAGAGAACAGATACTATTTCGTTTGTCAGCTCAGTGTCCAGATTTACGCGAGATTTAGGGATATCAAGCCATTTTGTATCGTAAGGCTTATTTTGTAAGTCACCGGTTAGCATGGATCCCTTGGTTGGTAGCTCAGCCCCTAGGTGCTTAAAGGCATATTTCTATAAGCAAAACTTATAGAATATATGAAGCGCAATATGTTTTGTAACCGTGATGAATAATAAGAGGCCGCCAGTGGCTTTGCTCGAGAACTTAGTGGGATGTGAGCGAGCAAACATAACCTAACCAAAATGCTTTTTGCCATGTACCAGCATCTTCTATCTAACTTTATGTAATATGTTATCCCTGCTGGGAGGCGGGTTGTGACCTCCAAACTCTAATTACAAGATATATATTAGCTACGTCCTACGTCCTACAACAACTTAGAAAAAACAAGCTTTAATGCCCCTTTATAATTGATCTTCTTGTTTGATGACAAGTATGAAAAGCGTATCACACGGGGGACGTTGGCTCTCTCAATCCATCGAACCCGAAACCACACAATCCCCCTGGTTTCGTACAGCTGCTATCACAAATCTTGGCTGGTCTCGATAAGAGATCTGTGCAGAGTCTTAGTTCCGTTTTGAGTTGGATAGCATTTGCAAAGCGCTGCGTTGTCTATTACGGCAAGCGAGTCGTTAACGCGACATGGCCTAGCTGCCGTCCGCTGCCATTTGGCTAGTCAAAAGGTCTTTACGCCTTCGTATCCAGAGGTTGATAGAGTGTTGAGAGTTCTTCGTAGGGCTTATGACTTCCATATGTACGCCACTGAACTTTGGATCGACTTTATTTTAGAGCACCTTGAGCTTGATCAAGATCTCATTTTCAAACCGTATTTCTTTCGATATGATCGACAGCAACACTGAGGCAGGAGACATACCGTTTATGAAGGAGAGATGTCAGATGACAATTCGCGAGCAGCTTAATCTTTCAACCTACCCAGGCATCAGTTTCCACGAACTTGAGGAATTCAAGCAGATTTTTGGGACTTCAGCGTCCGCATGCCGAATCTGGACGTGCCGGCATGCTTTTTCGATTTCAACAGTCCCGAAGACCTCATCCTTCATGAAACAAACCATCGAAAACAAATTTGCCACTCTCCAGGTTGCCAATATCCCCTCTTTAGCTCAGCAAAGATACTAAAAGACCGCATGGGAAAATTTCATGTTCAAAGAAGCCGGACAGTCCCGCGAAAGTCAATCAAGAAACATGTACAACCAAGTGGCCCTACTTTAAATTTCTCTTTCCCATCGCCACCCTCAGTGCAAGAACAGCAGCGATTCAATGGGTCGCTAGGTATCGGTGAACATTTCGTTAAACGGTTCTCTCATGAGTCGCCAGGTATTGTTCAACTAAATTATAATAAAATGCTAGATTTTGTTAAGCCTTTTGAACGGGCCTCTGATACTCTACACAGTTTTGATGACCTGTACACTGCTGATATTTTACGGGGGGACATCAATATATCTGCATTTGATGATGCCGATTGAAAAGACGCCATATCCCAAAGGTTTGATATATGATGTCGGTTTAAGAGAGGCCAATATCATAACTTTGAAATCCCTGTTCGGTCGATGGAAGGGAAAAAATACTATTGTGTCGGCTTAGAAGACGCCCAATACCATAATTCTGAAAGTATATGAGGCTAATCTAAGTCATATATCGAGATAATTGACACACATGCTGTTTTTTTTGCTGTTTTTTTTTTTTTTTTAAAAAAAAAAAAAAAAAAAAAAAAAAAAAAAAAAAATACTTCCAAGACCAAAGATCTGCCCACCTTAGGATGCTTTGGGCTGTGGCATTTGTCCCCTACGTTTAGGTTCCAAATCGTTCTTTTTAAGCGTCGCTGTTTTTGCTATTGCAGGGATTAACTCAATTCATATTTGCCAACATTGTCTTCAGTAAATAGATAGGTCACAACGGGGGTGCGCTCATATTTAGTTTCAGCGCATAAAAAAATACATTATGATATTAATGACTAATAAAGGAAATATTCTTTCAGGTCCCAGCGCGGTCGATCCTCAAGACAATACACCTCGCACCCCTTTGTGGTATCATTATCAAACTCTTCCCATTCTCGCACATAATAAACAAAACGTTCGTTGTTGTATGTTCTCTTCCACTCATATCTTCGTTCTTTTTTTTTTCTTCATTTTGACATTTGTTTTGTCTAAAGACGGGTATAAACATCGCTAGCATTATCATTGCTCTTTATGGAAACCGAGCAGTTTCATCGTATTGATAGAGGAAAGCGATTTCCTCTTAGTAGTCTGCCTTGCTGCGGCGGGTGCGGCTCTTCTTGGTGCGACCGGCACAGCAGGTAATGAAGACCAAAACAGTCGCAATCAAGGTCAAGACGGCAGCGACGAGAATACACCAGACGGCAGGGCCCCATCGAGCTTCAATGTTGTTAGGGCCTCGAGAGTTGACAGCGTGCTTGATGATTCCGAAGGCAGCAAAGTCACAGGCCATTGCGACGAGGGTGGCGACAAAGGCCAAGAACGAGAAGAGAGAGGCGACAAAGGAGCCAAGGATGCTGGTGCCCAGGCAGAGCAAGAATGCCAAAAAGGTGAGGCCAGCGGCGATGGGATGCAGAATCAGTACCCTCGTAAGAACCTTGGCGCTATCACGGTCGGCTTTAGAGAACGAGACCTGGGTAACCTGTGCCAGGGCGGCGGTGGCATCATAGCCAATGTGAGAGGAGGTGCAGTCATCTTTTCCACTGTTCATTGTCAGTCTTCCTTCTTACATACGCGTCGAAAGGCGAGAAGCGGTGGGGGAGTACATACTTTGAATTGATGATACAGTACCCAAATGTTCCATACGTTATCCTGTCTACAGAGTTGCGACCAGCGAAGTCGACCTTCAAGATGGAGAGGTCATTGACGACAGGCGCCGTAACCGATACGACAATCAGAAGTGCCGTGGCAGCAAGCAGCAGTACTGTGCCAAAGTAATGGAAGAAAGTACCGACACCCATGATGGAAGATTGAAATGCACAGAAGCTGGTTACTGCGGTGTATAGTTGACTTCAATGTGTGCTTTTAAAGTTGCTTTGGATACCTGCAAACACACGAGATACAAGTAACGGGAGTGGTGTCGAGTGTCGAGTGTCGAGTGAATTCAAAGTCGACAGAAGTATGAAAGAGAATGAGAGGTATTGGGCGAGAACAAATAGCAATGAAGGAGTGTCCAAAGCAAGGGACAAAGGAGGCAGACGGTCAGCATATAAGCCAGCTGTGACGGCGCACGTCTCCTGTTGTCTCACAAGGATGAGCGGCCGCCGACAGCAGATGGGTACCACAGGGAGGCGACGTCATGAACACGAATAAAATTAGGCTTATAGACTTGCCAAGCTCCAAGAATTTCCACCGGCTTTTGGCTTCTGTCTTGGAAATGGACATGGTTTGGCTGTTTAGATGCGCGGCTTAGACCGGTCCACTCTCGCCTAGCACATGTTGGTGCCGACTGTGGCTCAATCAGAGCAGAGCAAATACCTTCTGGGAGCAGTAACATCGCCGCGTGGGTGCTCTACTAGTGTCAGCTACGCATGTACAGGCACACGTAGGTTGACACCAGCGCAACGCTCAGGAAGGCATCGCGAACAGGCTTTGCGGGCTTCTGGCCAGGGAGCTATCCTTCCTTTCGGCATGGCGCAGCTCCGCTCACGCGTGTCTCGGGCCAACCAAGGCACTGCGCCCAGACCCTTGTCGGCAGAGAAACAATTCCAAAGGCTCAAAGCCGTACAACCGCGTATTGCAGCTCCATCGGATCACGGCTGAGCCTTGGAGTTCGCGAAAGCTGCGGGTGACGTAGCGTCCGTGGCTGCGCTAAGAGATCGCTGCCCTGCTTGGAGCCACAACGTGGATCCGTTTTCCTCAGCCAAGGCCTGATTCGACATGGATCCAGGGCCTGGCGTGGCGGCCGGCTTGTAATGATCTTGGAACATGCTGTATGCTATCGTCAACCAGAATCACATGAATGAAGTAAGAAAATGCGCACATTGACTCTCTTCTACCCTGCCTCTCCTGCGTCCACGTAGGGAGCTTTTTGCGCAAAATCACTCCTCTGTCGTGAGACGGGGGTGAGACACACAGACAGGCCAAGCGGAATCTAGAATCTGGAGACAGTGCGCCACGCCCCTGGCCACAAGAACGGCGACGGTGTGATGGCTATGCTTAGCTGCGTTGGATGGCGACCATTCATGTGACGTAAACAGATATTTTCGTCGACAAGCCTCAAGCATCCCACCCCTTAGTGTGCATGCATGGCCACATCATCGGCGATGGGCTCGTGTGTTCGAAATTACACATAGTTATGCGCACATGATGATGAAGTGACACCAACAACATCCAGGCATTGTACCCTGAACTGTAGCATTACCATGTGCGCGGTAGACAACGAGAACGCGCAGATCCAGCATCATTGACTTCTAATTTAGGCAGCCGTTCATCCCTCATTATTGTCTTGGTGCAAGCAGCTGTTCCATTTTGGGAGTCCGTCAATCGATGTGTATGTTGACGGTGTTAGTTGTAGTAGTACTATTTCCCTGCCTTGGTCTAGGAAATTAAAATTGGTGTGCCCTCTTGAGACAACACAACGCGAGAGCCAGCCTTCCAAGCACTGAACAAAGTGACATATTGTGCGACAAGACGCACAGCCCAGCCTCCCACATTTGCAGCGCCGTGTTGCATCTCCCTCTTGATTATTGTAGAGAATAAATCAAGCCATCTCAGTCACGTCGCATCCATTGTGGAACACAGTCGATATCTACAGTACTTCTCGGCCGTAGCACTTGCAACGACACTCGAGACACTCTGGAGTAATCGTCGCAATCCTGCGACGCGGAATAGCTCTGCCGGCTTACTCAGTCGTGCCTTTCTTCATTTTGCTAGGGAGCCATTCCCTAATCCGCTTTCTTTTCACTTTGCGCTCCATGCGCACCGCACTCCCTTCACTCACGAGCCAATGCACAAGCCCTGTGCTGGCTATACTTTTGGGCAGCGACTGCTTTAGTGTTGTTGCAATGAATGACTGTTCCTGTTCGTACGCATCGGGCCAGGGGATGTGCAGGGGTGATCCAGCCATGGCAAATCTATGATTGTGCTCTGGCGCAGGGAAGATGTGTATCTTGAACTCTGTCTGCCCTTGCTTTGGATCTCCGTTTAGTCCTGAGCTCGCATTATTGGTCCGCTCCCCAGTCACTGTCGGCTGGAGGGTATTGAAGCCTTCGGGTTCGTCCAAATCCGCAACGTAAATGTCCTCCGCAGCCTTGCGGGTAGGCTCCGTAATCTTGTATGTAAGAGGGCTGCTGGCTACTAACCTCTCCGCAGTCGTAGACTCCTTCGTTATCGATACATATTGAGAATAATGAGTCTAAGAATTCGCAATTCATTTCTAGATTAGGTAGCTGTCCTCTCTTCACGTATGATGCGTCTATGCAACCAGTGGGCTGGGACCTACGGGAAGCATCTTGAAAAATTCAACCGGTCCATATTGCTCCAACACCTGCAGAACTGAGCGACGTTCGGCGAAAGTGATTGGCGTAGGGGAAACGAGCACACGTATAGACCTTTCGCGAAGCGTCCGGTCCCGTAGCTGGCGAGCTACATTCCCAACTGCTGCCATGAATATACGGCGTGGCGGCTCTGAATGAGGCGTAAATGAAAGGCGATGGTTGATGCGAAGAACAATCAGGATGCAGCCTCGTCGGCATAAATCCAAGGTCATCTAGCTTGGTACTTCACTGGCAGCTGAAAGAACGCGGTGGGCGGAGTACCCTTTTAGTGGACTCGGCGCTAGTTGTCGGCCCGCCACAAGGCTGTCGAACCTGGAATAGCTGCTAAGCTGAGCTTCAGCAACATCACAACTTTGTATCCGCGTGCTTGCTCTAACGCTTGCAATACCTTTCCAGTCGCTCTCTTTAGCATGCTATGTGCCCTTTTATGGGTTACAAACTGATGTATTCGAAAGGTTGATCAAAGATCCTCAGGCTTTCTCGCCTCCCTCAACTACTCATCAATCCGCCGCCCCGACGACTTGATAACTTCAACGATCTCCACGACTCTCCACGACCACGCCCCAACTACGAATTGCGCATACACAGGATTTATTATGGCGACACCAACACCTATGAGGCATGCGCCCTCACAGCAGGGACGCACGCCGTCGCATCAGGGCCCAACGCCATCACAGATTGCCGGCGCGACGCCTCCAATCTCGACGCCATTCTCCAACGCCGCCCAGGCCGCCTTCTCTCCTCGAGGACAGCGATCACCACAACAAGTGAAGAAATCACCAGCGACGTCGACTCTGATGGGTCAATCAGGCATGGGCGCTTTAAATTTTGACAGCCCTTCGACTGCTGCCGCTATGGGCGCTCTGGGAATTGGCGGTAGCTTCGACATCGGCCTCGAGAACGTCAGCGTCGGCGAGCTCGATACACTAAACGTCCCATTCGCTGGCAAGGATGACAAACTAAAGCGAGAGGATGACAAGTTAAAACGATTGGATCATATCCTCGAGCTACTAAACGTTGGTGTGCACCGACATCGCAGATAGGAAGCCCCCTAGGCTAACATGTCATCGCAGCAAAAGAAAGGCTTCGTCAGCGAAGCCGGCCTGGAACGGCTTGCTCAGCGCCTCGGCCTCGAACTACTGTCTGAAGAGAATACAGCCCCAGACGGACGCAAGAAAAAGACATTGGCGATTGCAGGCTCTGCTATTGCCGTCGACATCGTACTTGATAACAACATTGTCCAAAATGTGTCATTAGCCTACCATGGATCGGCGCCATCGGTTTCTAAGCATATGGAAGCAGCCAGCCAAATCCTGTTAACAGACTTGAAGCTTGGCCCTAACCAAAGCCCTCTTACGAAAACACTGGATAAATTCGCATCTAATTTTGGGCATATAGCCAACTTAGACAAGCTCAGCATTATTCCTGGTCTCGACTGTTATGAGGCTCTAGCCGGTATTTTCACTAGCTTGGAAAGATTACACCAGTGGGACATGGCGAATTTACGAAAGGAACCGGAGATGGAGGGCAAAGCGGATCATTACCTGTCTCTGGCCGCTCTCTGCACTCGACACGGCTATCCTGTCATGCACGCACGAGATAGGGTTGGCCTCGCTTTGCAGTACTGGAAGGAGCTGCGATTCATACCCCCTTCAGACAGCAAAATAACATCACTTTCGGAGGATGAGAAAATTTGGTCCCTTTTGCTTGATTGTGCACCTATTGAAGCACTTGGTATGCCTACATCTATCGAAACAATTGGCCCGCCGCCTGTCAGAGTGTCCGAAGACTGGATCTCCAAGGATGTGGTGAAGGAAGTCCACCAGGATCAAGATCAAGCACTGAATCCTACTCCTTTCCCTATTCTTGATTGGCAAGAGCCTGATAATATCTCGCTCCCATCATCAGATGAGAACAAAAACGCTAGCATGGGTGTTTTGGGACTAGATCTCTCAATGTCTCCTCAAGTCACGTTTACTGTTACGTTTGACCCGCCCGTCATCCTTCCACAAAATGACTACGCGCGACTCTACGCCTACGCAGGAGCTGAGCCGCCTAACCCAGATCCGACCGAGTTCGAGCAACGTTCTCCTCCCACATTTGACGATCTATTCTTCCCCATGTTGGCTGGAAATAAGCAAGATCCCAGTGAGTCGAGGACGGTTACGCGCCTGCGTGACGTCCGCGTTTTCGATCAGCAGGGGAAATCTTCCATGAGAAGCCATCATAACACTCTCTTCATTTACAAGCCCATTTACTCTAAAGCGGTTACGAAGATGCCCTTCTCTCATCCGCGCCAGCTCATAGACATGCTCCCGCTTCTGCGGCAGTTTGCCTTCCTTTCTACGCTGCTGAACAATAGTTTTGGGTCAAATACTAAGGGGGATTTACCCAAATCAAGCAAGGCTCCTGCTGCCTCGAAGACGGTCAAAGACGAGTTGGCTGCTTTTGTGGACTTGAGCGACGATGAAGGCCAAGGAGAAGAAGAGAGCGCAAAACGAGAGGCGACTCAAGAAGCAGAAAATGAGGCGAAAGAGAGCACAGAAGAAAGTGGAACTGCGAAAGATATGGACATGGACGTCATATTATGGGTTCATCCATCACCGCACCTCCAAGTCGTCTTCTCCGTCAAGGATTCTACCATTGACATTACACTTCGCATTCTGGAAGGCGGCACGGTAGAGATTGTAAACGAGAACGTTATTGAACAGCACGAAAAGGAAAGCAAGGGCAAAGGAAGGCCGATCAGTAGGGAAGATCTCGGAAAGGCGCTTGAACGGCTTGAGGATCTGTGTAAGTGGGCTGAATGGATTCGCACCCGGCTGTGGCAGAGTTGATAGAGCAATGAATAACTTCAGTTGATACCCTTTGAGTATATCTACCGTTTGCATTTTGTTTTTATTCATTCTGTCTGTGATATTTCTCAGATAAAGAACTCGCTGTCTGGTGTTGGCTGAACAAACCTACTTTATCAAGTGCTCCCTTTGTCAACCGTTTGCCTCTTGTTGAAACTCAGTGTCTTCATCGTTATATCGCAATAACAACAAATTCTATGTCCATCTGGTTCAAATCCCAAAATACCACTGTATCTACAAAAATGCCACTATATCTACATCGCCATGCTCCTCCTAATTTCCCAAGAGACTTCCTCAGCAGCAGCAGCCCACAACCACAACCACAACCACAACCCACGCCAACGTCCATCACCAAAGCCCTCTTCAAAATGTCCCTCCCAACATCTCCTCTAGACAAATCTCTACCATCACTTCCTCCCTTGAGTCCTCTCAGATCTCTCTCTCCAATCCGTCCCAGAAGCCCATTCACATCGCCCCCTCCGTTCCAGCCTCTACCCGCAACACCTCCAATCCCCCCCAGAGATTCCAGAAGACTGTCTCAAAGGCCATTTTCCCAAAACCTTTCTGAACCTATAATCACTCCTCGTCCCGACTCATTCACTCTTCCACCACCTTCTCACTATCATAACATCAGCCTCGCCAATCCCCATCTCCTCGATCTCGACAGTCTCCATCTTCTTACCGACGAGGGCTTCTATCACGTCGCATTCTACCCCGCTCAGGGCTCATCCCCCCCTCGGATCCAGTACTGGCTCCGCGCAGAGGACGTTCTGGTAGGTCTTCCGGGAAAGGATCGCGTTCCTTCGGGACACTGGACGAGGCTTGTGCAGCTCGCGCAAGAAACGAACGTCGGGCAGATTGGCAGTCAAAAATCACAAACAGATTCGGAACAAAAGGGCCCAAAGGTTCAAGAAGTGAGGCTCTTAACGGCACTGTATAGTCCTGGACAGGAAGAGGACACGATGATGGACGTCGTGGACTCAAAAGAACAAACTGCGCCATTCGGAGAAAGTCACCTTGGCAGGTAGGGTAATTCAAGTTGGCGCATTATTGGTCATGAATTCGGTCTTGAAAAGGTTTTGGTACGTCGTCAGAGTGTAGTGCCAAGCAACAGAGCTAATGATTCCAGCAACTCGAGTAGTCTATTTGACTAGGGATGCAAGTATTTTTGCAGACATTTTTGGATGGGAGGCTATGTTGTCATCTATGTTGCTGTTGTTGAGAACTAACGTTGTATTAACTGACGGTTGGAGATTTAGTTACATCATAGTACGAAATACAACATAATGGATCAAGAATCTTAGGCTATTGGGCGTGTTCTTCATGAAAAATGATAAAAGAAATTTTTAAGAAGGTTACTACCAGTATGACAAGATCCTTTGATCCAACTCTATGTGTGTATATGTACGTCCATCCATATGCAATATGGGGGCACTTGAATAATCCAACAAAACGCCTTAATTAGACTGTCCTGCATTATAATTACATCTTCATCCTAAATCCACTTCCCCCTAATCCCCCCTTCTTTCTTACTATAGAATCATACTACTTACAATAGCATAGCAGCTAGGGCACCAACAAGAGCAAGAGTGCTCATGCCGGTGCGCACAGCGCCGTTGCCGACGGGAGGGAGACAGTCAGCGCCAGTGCAGCCACCCAGGCCGCTGGAAACAGGGATGGGAGGGTTGCCGGTAGCAGCAGAGCTGCCGCCAGTGCCTACAGGAGTGGGCACACCCACGATGCTGGATGCCCAGGTGTTGACGGGGCCAGATCCCGGGGCGCTAGGAACGTTGGAAGGAGCACCAACAGGGACAACGGGGACAACGCTGGGGGCGCTGCCAGGAGCGTTGCTGGGAGCAATGGGAACAGCAGGAATGACAGTGCTAGCAGGAGAGCTGCCAGGAGCATTGCTGGGAGCAATGGGAACAGCGGGAATGACAGTGTTGGCGGGAGAAGAAGGCGCCACAGGAACACCGGTCTGCTGGCCAGCAGGGAAAGAAGTGCGAACAACCTCAGTGGTAACGCGAGCAGGGCAGTTGGTGATATCAGCAGCGCAGCTGGTGATGGTGTAAACGCGGGTGATGTCAGTGGTGATGGTCTCAGGACCGCTGGGAACACCAGCTGAGCCAGCAGGAGGAGCAGGAGCAGCAGTGGTGTGAGCAGCCAGCTCAGAGCTAGACTCGGCAGCCAGGACAGGGCAGATGGTCGTGTACAGAGCAATGGTCTCGGTAGTGACGGTGGGGCGGAACGGGCAGTTGGTAACCTCAGGAGGGCACTGAGAGATGGTGTGGACGTGAGTGGTGAAGACGGTCGAGGTGGTCATCTGAGGAGCGGAAGAGATGGCAGAGCCCGCACCAGTAGCAGTGACAGAGGAGTTGCTCCATCGGCTGGTGGCGACGACAGTACCGGTAACAGCAGGGACAGAGGAGCCGGCGGCAGCAGACTGGCTGGAGATCACAGAGGTGGGAACGACAACAGCAGAGGATGAAGCAGCCTCGGAGGTAGCAGCGGCCTTGGAGGTAGAAACAGCCTTGGAGGTAGCAGCGACCTTGGAGGTAGAAACAGCCTTGGAGGTAGCAGCGACCTTGGAGGTAGAAACAGCCTTGGAGGTAGAGACAGCCTTGGAGGTAGAGACAGCCTTGGAGGTAGAGACAGCCTTGGAGGTAGAGACAGCCTTGGAGGTAGAGACAGCCTTGGAGGTAGAGACAGCCTTGGAGGTAGAGACAGCCTTGGAGGTAGAAACAGCCTTGGAGGTAGAGACAGCCTTGGAGGTAGAAACAGCCTTGGAGGTAGAAGAGGCCTTGGAAGTGGTAGGCTTGGCAGTGCTCTGGCTGAAGTAGCGAATGTCCTGGATCTGGAAGTAGGACTCGGCGAAGTCACCGGGGAAATTGGAGACGTAGTCAGCGCAAGTACCCTGGCCAGTAGTGGCAGCGCAGCTCTGCTGCCAGAAGGCGGGAGTGCCAACGGGGTTGCCGCAGAAGTCGATGTCGAGAATGAGGCGCTGGCTGGCGAAGTGGCTGTCGATGTTGCAGTTGGAGTTCTGCAGGCTGACCGCAGGAGTGCCCCAAGTAGCAGTATCGGGGCTGGACGAAGCCAGGTTGGAAGGCTCAGCGCCTCGGGCCCAGTTGTACAGCTTGATGTAGTCGCTAGTCCACTCAATGGCATCTAAATGGACGTTGTCAGTTTCCCTTCTCGCAAAGCCAAAGGCACCATTATCACTTACAGGTACCACCGCTGGGAGAGGCCCAAGGACCGGTGCTGTCGGCGGTAGTGCAACCCTGGTTCTGGTACTGGCTGGGAGGGCTCGAGAAAGTGTTGTCACAGTTGCTGGTAACAACGGGAGACGTCTGGCCGGCACTCTGGAGGATGCACTGGCCAAATTGGCGTGAGCTGCCAACGTGGAAGGCAGGCTGGTTGTCGAGGATGTTGTTCCAGCCCTCGTACACGTCGATCTCTCCACCATTGGGCCAGTTGTCACCAAGAGTCCAGAAAGACGGCCAGCTGCCGCACTTGTTGGCGGGCAGATGAGTGAATCGCGCAACGATGAGGCCGTGCTTGTAAGAGGCTGTGGACTCGAGTCTCAGGGAGTTACGGCCAGGGAATCCGGAACCCTTGAGGACGGTCTTGTAGTCAACTCCGAGGTAGACTTCGTTGTTGCTGGTGATCTTGGCCAAGCCTTGTGCCTGAGCATTGGCCAGGTTCTGGTAAGTCACGAAGCCAGCGTTGGTATCGGCATCCTATGCTATCAGTTAGTGGGATATGCTTGACAACTAGTGGTGGGTCAATGAATATCAAGGAGAGCCATACGTCAGTGAAAGTAAACTTCTGGAAGAAGTTGGTGTGGTCGTAGGTTTCGGCCAAGGTAAACTGAGTGGCAACAGCACTTCCGGCACAGGCCAGGAGCGCCGTGCTAAGGGCGTTGAGAGAAGGCATTTTCGAATTAAAGATTGACAGAAGCTCGAGTTTCGTCTGAAGGAATGACTAAAGTACTTTGGTGAATTCTGTTGAAATGAATGTGCGTTCGACGTACGATACGTCAGAGGACGAGCTACGTGGCTCAAGTTGTCGTAGTAGACGAGAGAAGTTGACGAAGGAGTGCGTGATGAGACACTTCGGAAGAGCAGCCGTCCTTCTTTTAGGCAGAACGGCCCTCGACCCCTGTGTCCCCTACGGGAAGCTTATTCATGGAGGGAGCATACTCGAAGTAACTTGCACAGGCAAGGCCGACAATATCGGTGGATGAGCAATTCCACAACGGCCAGAAACCCTTGCCGCCCACCATTTAGATCCTACTGCAGCAGGGGGGCCGCCGTATCGAGCACATGAGTACAAGCGAATACCCGAACAGATCAGGGGTCTCTTTGAAATGGGCCCATTTTGGGGATGTGGGAAGCAGTCAACGTCCAATCACTTGAGAGTAAACATGGGGACGGCGAATCATGTAGATGATCCGGGAGGGGAGCCGAGCCAAGTTGGTAATGGGCCCGAACTCTACTGGGCTGGCTCCCAGACAAAACAAACAGAAATAGAACTGCGAGATTGCAGCTCTGCAGCGAGACGCCGAACACTCGGTCCCCGTATTCAAGATCAACATTGGCTATCGGTAGGTATTAGCACATGAAGTCCTGAAGTCAAGGCGATGAAGCCAGGATGCGAACATCGGCCACCATCCTATCTCAGTATAGCAGTGGCGTTTAAGCATGAACTGCTCGCCTGCCACAGAAGACATGTGCAGTCCGCAAATGGTGAATCATCCCACCCCCCCCCTCTCTCTCTTCTGCGACGGAGCCGCTAATGCAGGAACTGCATGGGCACCAGGGGCAAAACATTTATTCTAGGCCTTTCACGTCCTTGAAGAACAAAGATTTCTTCAGCACCCTTGTAAGCTAAGAACAGCCCTAGTAGGAAGACTATTGGCCGTGAATCCGGACAAGAGCGGGATTCGTAAGAGAGTATCCACACTCGTTCGTATATACGGAGTAACGGCCAACTGCCAAAAGGCTCAGCTGCTTGAAACTAGGCGGCAAAGCTTTTCCGTTAGTTTCGATTCATTGCCTTGAGCCGAAGCGTAAGCACCCTGATATGGGCTTGATACTGCATAAGTCACCCTCAATTTAGCGGAGTATCCCCGGCATAAGAGCGAGAGACAAATGCGTCCAAAGAGAACCACACGTATACGCTCCAGCTCTCAGCATGTACAGGTATGCGGATCGTATCTTTGTAATAATCCGGTCTATCCGGTTTGGGAACAAGAAAAGTTAAACAAGTTGTTGGTTCCATGCACTTTTGGTGCCGCGTTTGCTTCTGACTGGCATACGCCTTGTCCCACTTGGGTATTCGCCGAAACGCTGCGCCACGAAAGGAGGGTAGCATAAGATATGCGTGCCTATCATCTAATGCCTCGACGGCCCGTGGGAATTCATGTCTCTGTCATATGTAGGAAAGACTAGTGCTGCGTATTGGCTGTAGTGTCAGTAGTAGCTGCGGGCTTCCTCTCCTCTCTGTGCAGAGAATGGCCTCGCGTCAATCTTGGCGCAGCGATGCATCTTGAAAGACGGCGATGAACATCTCTCCGCAATGAGACGGCCCCAGTTCCGAGGCGAGAGCGAGCACAGGGCGGCCGATCGACTCCAGCAATTCGAGATTCTGCAATACCAAAGGGGAAAAAGAAGAGCTCTGGCGGGTATTATAATAAAGCAACGATCGCAGCGCTCGTGTAAATCCGTGCGTGCATGTCGTTTATGCATTTAATCAACAGCGCGAAGCAGCACGGAAGACGGAGATTTTCCCTCCGTATGGCAGCAGCCAGGCCTCGCAAGTCAGAATGCTTCAACGGCAGAGGCGCCGGAGCAGGGAAGCTTCAGGGCGCTAAAACGCCTGTAAAGCTGCCTCCTGTCGCTAAAACCCGCTATGATTGGACGCCAGCAACGGCAAGCCAGGGGCTGCCGCCTTAGCTCAACCGTCTGTTTATCAATGGGACAGCATTACGACCAACCTCAAATACTGTATAGCACGGAGCAAGATGTCGAATCACCTGCAGGTGTTATTGATCACAATCACCACAACCTCTCAAGCAGGGGCATTTAGACTTTAGAAACAAAAAAAAAAAAAAGCACCTTCAACCAGGGTGGGGAGCAATACATATGGCCAAAAACCCACTTCCAGGTTTTTTCTCGGAGACTCCTTGGAAGCTTTCATAAAGCTCCACTCGTTACCAAGGTCCCTTTTCAGGGGGCTGCTTCCAGGCATCATTTTTGCAGCAGTCCATCTACCGAGCAATCACCAAATCGCTTCCGCGGGAGCTGAAAATCCTCAGGTCTCTCTATGCAAGCCCCATTTCGCGTATATTGTTCCCTGCTGAACCGACCGTGCTTGTGTTTGCAGGCCTCTCTCGCGTCGTGGACAAAGCTGCGTTCCCGGGTCTATGGACATACGAGATCTATAATAGTATCACTATTTATCCTTCTTCATCTCATTAATCTTGATTTTTTATAGAGCGTACCAAATTTGTAATACGAGCCTGTATGGCGACAAGCATCACCTACTCCTGAATGCTCCTTACTGGCTGTGGCGAAATAACTGCTCGTGATGCCTGCCAGGGCAGTAAGAGTCTAGAGTTTCACCTTTGCGAGGCCTGGCAGTGTTCAGTTTCCGATTTTGTTGCTACGACTTACCATATCGGGAATTTCTAGAGAACCTAGAAAGGAGTACGCTGTAGTATTCTGAAGATTCTAAGCGTCTTGACTTGGACGTCTTGTGATATCTGCTCCGTGTCTGCTCCCTAACGTATGTCAGAAAGTGCTATAGACGATCTATTCTTCATAGACATCTCACATCACTTCATCTTCTTCATGAATTCTCTCATACCAACCTTCGCCGTCTGCGTCGTCTTCCCATCAACCTTAACATTCCTCACACGCACCCAGCTCTCGCCCACCGTCTGTATATAAAACGCATCATGCTCATCATCAACTCTGACATTTCTCTGAATATCGTCTGTTTCATTCCCTCTTTCGTACCGAAATACGATTTCTTCACTCCTTCCCGTCACGTCCTGCTCAGACACGCTCTCTGCATCTAAGAACAGCACTCGCTTGAATTTTCCTTTGTCGTTTCTCGCGTGTGTCCACACTGTATTGAAGATATTAAGGAAGCGTGCAATATCTGGAGAGTTCCATTCAGGCCAGTTGATTTGAGATTCCCCTTTGCTCACTTTCGGTGCGTGAACGAGCTCTTTTTCTTTCAGCTGGTCGGCCATCCACCCGACGTTCGTATACGGCAGTACATGTACCCCGTCCCGTAGTCCTTGAACAAGCATCTCTGCGCCTACTTTGGCAAGAGATTCTGTAAGATGACGTAGCGTAGCACCAGCTGGGATGGGTATGCCTGGAGATGGTGTCTGAGCGAGAACAATCCCGTGGTCAAAAGCTTTGGGATCCAAAGTTTGTAGAGACACACCGGTGTACTTGTCGTTGCGCATCATAGCATGGTGAATTGGAGCTGGTCCGCGTAAACTATGTCATATTAATGACCAGTTCAGACACTGGAGTGAGATTGACAATAGAAACACTCACTGTGGCAAGAGAGATGGATGAACATTTAAACCACCGTATTTTGCCGATTTCAGTATCCGCGGTGGAACAAATAGTCCAAAAGAGACAACCACAATTAAATTAGTCCCTTCTGGGATCTATCATCAATTGATCAGTCCTCCTTTCTCGAAAGTATGGGATAGAAAAAGAATCTTACACTCCACCCTCTAAATGTCTCTCGCTGATGTATTCTCAACCCCAAATGTTCTGCAACAGACTTGCACGGTACTGTCTCCGCATTAGCATCATGTCATAACGCTCGAAAAAAAAAAATTAATGCACCAACCCTCTGTAATCTCCTTAAAACCCCTCCCCGTTCGCCTTGGTGGCAGAACCATCACATCCAAGGATTCGATTAACTTTCTGTTCACCTCATGTTCTCGATGTAACGCACGCAGGGATTCGCAGCTGAACGCATCTGAGCCACAAAATAAAACCCGGAGCGGGTCAGAAGCTTTCCTTCCTATATCAGATGAGAAGCATCGCCGTTGAGAAGTGGCCAATTTCAGCCGTAGAGAAGAAGCTGGGTTGAAAAACGGGCGAATCATTATACAATCAACATTTATTGTATAGCAATTGAGCACAGTTACAGATGATGGAGGAGATTATTCCTTTGCACAGGATATAGCCATCCGATATAATATGTGTTGTAGTTCAAAGGCTCACTGTAGGGTACATGCGATGATTTTCGCTGGGCTGGCTAATCACTCGCGTTTGGTGCAAATATGGGTTATATGCATCGCCATTCGCACAACCGACATCAACACCAACACATTACGTGTTTGTGGCTTTGCAATTATTTTAATGAACTATATCAATACGCCTCCATGTCGTGCTATTTACAGTCAATCCAAGGCTATACTCCACTCACACGCCACATTCCAAACGCTTCCCTCCAGCTTAACATCCCACGTAGGCTGTTCAATCAACACCACGCTTCCCATCTCCACTTCTGCCCTCTTACCCAGGCCAGTCAACTTCCCCTCTCCAGCTAATATCCATTTCTGCGGCACATTTGTTGAGGATGCGCGACCTTCTACGAGATACATTCGCCTCCCCGATCTGATCTGCTCCACGTGAATCTTCACACCGGACGTAGTCTTCTCGCCATTCTCTTCCCAGCTCTTGACTTCCGAAAGCCACCCTTGAAGCTGGGCCGCCATTCCACCGGCAACGTATCTCGCACCCCTTCGCTGCGGCGAAAAAGCTGCTGGAAGGCCGCCGTGATGACCATCAGCGATCAGGGGCTTGAACCGTGGTGCCTGCTGAAATACAGGCTGCTGAAGAGCCTTGGCGTTCGATGCGGCCATAGGCGACTCCTCGCTATTGTCCGTGCCCATAGCCGAACCCTCATCTTCGGAATCGGCAATAGCCATATTGTACGCCCCGTAGTCAATGTTCCCAGGTGTCGTTCTGTCCGCCTTTTCCATCCCCGGAAAGCCAAGCACAGGCGTGGGTGAAATCGACATCTTTCGTCTTTTCGCTTCTCTGCCCATTTCAATACCCTGCGGTGCTTCACTTGGACTTTGTGACTGAATATCAAGCCATGAATGGGCTTTGGTTTTTTCGCCTATGTCTGACGACGGCCATTCCTGGGACAATGAGCCAGCCTCCGACTCAATATCGAGCACATGGCAGCGAGAGCCGCGTTGCGTGGTCCCCACGGTAGCTTCTCTATCATCGCCTGAGATACTTGACTCGGATATGACATCTTCATCCTCTTCTATCTCAAGGTCCCTACCCTGTGTAGGTCTAGGGATTGAAGATGAGCCAAACCGAGGCGTAGATTGAAATTGAGGGGGAGCACCCGGTGTCTGCGACGACGACTGAGTTGACCGTCTAGGCAGTAAAAACCGCCGTGGCGTTGGCGTCTATTATGTATTTATTTCATCAGCACTTCTCATATTTATGCGTAAAGCTTTGGGTAGATGAAACTCACGCTGGGAAATGGATTCATTATTCGATCAACGCATTGCTGTCACTACCGCCCGCTTCATCTTGATGGTGCAATAAAAACTCTACAAGAAAAGAAATGCCTGATCATTACCAAACGCGCCTATTAACAAGCGCACTGAGCATTTCACTCAAGCTGAAAACATGCCCATGTTACAAGAGCGTTTTAGAGAGAAAGAAGGCAGATACCGTGCATGCACTTAAGCGGTAACAACCGTGGGGCAGACCCGAATAATCCGACCGTCGCGGTCCCGGAACAAGAGGCTCTCCGAATTGAAGTTAATTAAGGCGCCCCTTTATTCACATAGGTAACTGTATAAAATTATGTTTAGGAGTTTCACTTTTAATCTCAACTCTTACTTTACACAGACAGATATAGAAAACATTTTGCTATGAATATTTGAAACTTTTATTTTGAATTGCTTGTAAAACATTATTCACAGAAGTAGCGACGGTTAAATCATTACTACTCTCTTCCTCTCCCCCCATGCTCTTTGTACAGTATCAATGTCATAAAAGACAATGCAGGCTTGCAAGACTTGAAACTCGTTCGTGTTTCTTGATAGATGAGATTCGTAAGAGAAAAGAAACAGAAGGCTCTCTCGTTATACGATCATGCAAACAGATAGAAATAAGCAAATAACCAGCCCGCAAGTCCGGTGCTAATATCATAAAAAAATTAAAATGAACGCCGGGCTGTATATACATCTCTCGCCATATTTCCCTCATACGTTGCGTAGATTTTTGCCATGATGAATATTTGCGCTTAGCAACAATCATAGTACATCATTCCTCCCCTTCAAAGCGGCCACTATCAAGCTAGTGGGCTATTCGATTCAGCCGTAGGCGTTGTCGTTGAATAATAAAGATGAATGAAAATGCAATATCCTAGAAAGGAATGGCAATAAAAGAGAAGGGGAAAAGAAAAAGAAAAAGAAAATGGCGGTATTTGTTAGAATAAAGCTAGTATAGAGAAACAAGGGCTCAGTGAGATATAATGAAATGCATCAAACTGTAGCTAAACAAAGGAAACAAAGAAAAAAAAAGTAACATCAACCCTTGAGGATAGTGTCGAGGTCCTTTAACCGTAAAACAGTTCAAAGCCAGTCTTATGACCTTCCTTTGTAGCCTTTGTATCTTTGACAGGATGGAGCAAGATGGATGGTAGGCACGGTCGTCCGTGTTGCTGCTCCCATTCCTGGCCACCAATGCCTGTATCAATCCAGCCCATCCAGTTGTTGTACATTCGGTTTGGCGGCTCTGCTCGGTAGTACCAGGAATTGCCCTGGTATCGTCGCTCTCTGCCCCAGCCCATGGGGCTTCCATATCCACCAGATTCTCCCTTGGGGCCAGGATTGAACCATTGGTTGAGGAATTTACCGTTCCAGTCGCGATCCGTAAAGATGGGATGCGGGGCATAAACCGCCTTGAGACCATGGAGCAAGGCAACGGTCTGAGGTGTCATTTCGGAGGCAACGTGGTTTCCGCGCAAGTTCTCGACATGCATGATATCTAAGAGACGCTTCGACAGACGAGAGTGGGTGACAATCGTGGTACGACGAGGGAGATCGCGGGCCCTGTGAGTTTTGTCTGAATATCCCCAAACATTATCGCGAATAATCCAGTTGCTGTTCACAGGGTCGAAGATCGGACCGAGAGTGATGAAATCCGCCTCTTCATCAACGCCCCATGTATAGTTATCTTCCTCTGGTGACTTCACAGGAGGCTTGGGGCCCACGGGTGTGATAAAAGGCAAGTCAGGGGCACCCCAGACGGTGGATCCGCCATAAGTTTCCTCTACTTCCTTTCGGAACGTCGTATCATAGTCGCCGTGGTATTCAGGAATATACCACCGCTCATTCCTCTCCCAGGAACCTCGACGCGGTTGCTTCGCAGAGAACTTGGCCAGATTATCAACCATGTCATAGTGATGGCCAGTGACCCGGAAATCCATTTCCCAATTCCAAATATAATCGAATTCGGGATGATCAATGCTGAATTTCTGGACGCTGAGCCACTGTGCAGTATGAACGCTGCGCTCGTTATCGTCCGTGAGTTTGGTGTAAATATCCCAAACCTGCCGGTCATTCCACAAAATGGTGATGCCATGGAACTCGACAGGAATGTGCTTCTGCAAAACGCCTCGGTATACTTCCGGGTCGTCGAGGTGGGTTATGTCCTTGTCCTTGACCTGAACAAGCAAAAATATCTCGAATTCGCCACCGGTCTTGAGAGAAAGCTCGCTTATCATGGCGCGAATTGTCTCTTTGTCATTCTCAGTGTAGAGTTTACCCGTATATGAGCGTAGCAAAACCGCAGAGCGTTTCTCTTTGACAACCTCAGAGCTATCCTTCTTCGTGTCTGAATCAGCTGGCGATCGTCCCTTAATCTTGAGCGTCTTGTCGTCCAAGTTGGGGAAATCGCCCGACGGTTCTTTATCCTTCTGGCTGTCAGTGGCCTTGCTCGCTTTTCCGTCCTTATTGTCGTCTTTCTTAGGAGCTAGAGATTCGGCAATTTCCGGGTAGACGCTTAGATACTCATTTTCCCTTTCCTTGCTGAGATCGAATCTTGCGGCGTTTGACTGGACACACCGCTGTACCAGATCACCCCAGTTGACATTATCCCAATCGATAACCTCGACTTCACCGCCAACCTTCTTGGTTTGCTGGAGCAAACCATAAGGGCCTAAGCGCGTATCTCGCTCCCAGCACAAGTTGGGGTCCATATTAAGCAGAGAGTAGCTTCCAAATTTGGGCTCGGGGAAATTATGGGGACGTCCTTTGAAAACCAGCAAGTCTTCGACAATCTCTCCAGACGGACCCTTGCAAGGCACATAAGAAGCGTGCTTCGCCGCCTTCCACGTGTCACTATTGTAGTCTGGGTAGGGATTAAATCGAATGGGCTTATCAACGCTGAAACCAACGGTGGCAGCGGGGTCTTCCCTAAGCTTCTTTTCCAGCGCTTCTGTGCGGTTCTCCTTGTAATCAAGAGTTGAGAGCGTGTTGCCGTAGATCTTGTTGGATGTTTCGAGGCTAGCAAGACACAGTGTAAGCCTTAAGACAGCGGCAAACGGTAAAATTCTTAGCGATTATAACTTACTTTGCAGTGGTTTTGTACGCATATCTCCACATTTTCCTCATGTCTTTCTCATGCTGCAGTCTGCTGATAGTACCAGAGTCTCTATCCTTTCCGTCGGTTTCATAGCCTGGGGCGACGTCGTTAGGGTCTTCCTTATCGTCGGGATCTTTCCACTGTCTCAAATCTTCGATGTTCAAATCCCAAGACTCGAGCATTTCCAGCTCCTTGTTATAAGTCTCGATATCCATGTTGAGAGGCTTCTCTTCTTTTTCCTTTTCGGGCTCTAGAGGCTGTTTCTCTTCTTCCTTTGGACTCTGGTCTCCATGCTGCTTCTCGTCTGTCGACGGTTTACCATTCTGAATCGAGCCATCATCAATGTCCGCGCTGGCCTTGTCGTCACCCAGCGGCGCTTGAGAAGCTGGGGTACTGGGTTGGGTGCCCTGCGTGACGCGCTGGTCGGGCAGGTAGGGAACAATATTAAAACGCGGGCTTGGGCCGCTGAAAAGCAAATAGTATGACGTGACAGAGGCGAGAATAATGAGCAGCAGTATTCTCACCCGCGGTCGGCGCGCATTGGGGCTGAACATCTTGTCCAGGCCCTAGAAGCGATTGCTTCGTATATAGATTCCGGCGTGATACAGCGAGCGTTTGTTAATATCAAATGAGATAGCCGGGTGCTAGAGGGAATATATAACTTGATTGCGGGCTGCCAGAGCTCTCTCTCAAGTTTGCATGTTACGAAGTCGTACAGAAGGGCTGTATTTGCCAAGCACTTGCGGCTGACGACGCAGCTTCTGTTGGCGTAGTCTTCCTGTGTCTTGTTCGGAAGTAACCAGTGCGGTCCGACGTATAACAGGAATCGACCGAAATGCGCTTCGCCGGTTGATCGTAGGAACTCTCTGGCGAGGTCTCACCGTCGCGGGGTGGATAGGTAAACTAAAAGAGAGACTAGGGGGCTAATAAAGCCGTAAAGGAGAGTAAAAAAGGAGGACGGTCTGCTCCGTACCAGCCTCTACAATTGCGATTACAGAGGGGGCTAGACAAAGTGCTATCGCGTGCACAGAAAAAGAGGTGCCACAAGCGAGCGAAGGGAAAGAGTTGGAAGTCGACCAACACGATCTTGCAAAGAGAAGAGCTTGGCAGACGGAGTGCGACGGTGGAAATGGCAGAAGCCAGCCGTGCAGAGAGTGGAGTCTACGGCCACTTTTAGTGGTACAGGGCCTGTACAGTAAAACCTGCTTCCCAGTTTCCTCTTCAGCGTTACAGCGGCCACACGCGCAGATTGCCAGCCAGCGCATCTCAATGGCGGGTGCCCACTCTGCTGTCGGAGAGGCATAGCGGGGGTTTCCAAGATTACAGCGGGGAGGGCTTAGGGGGCTGGCCAACGAGCGGCTCGTGATGCTTGGCCTGGCCGCCACAGTAATCAGCCTCCAGCACCACAAACGGCTACGAAAGACTCATGATTGTCGATCAGAGGAGCAAAGAAAATGCACCAGGCCACAGTGCATGTGTGCCTGCGGTACTGGATTGCGTACGCTGCGCATCAGGAGAAAACTCTGCTGCAGCTGCCGCGACTTGTCTCGTCCGGCAGGGGTAGCACGACAGACAGGCCACAGCACGCGTCTGGCATTGAGAGAGACTGGGACTGAGGAGCCATTTGCTGAGAGTGCGTCCGGTATCGTATCTAGCACTCTTGTGGTGTAGTGCTTGCACAAGGTTCGAGACCCGAGAAATAGACGTACATGGGGCTTGGGGGGCTGCCATCGTAGCGTAAGCACTTGGGCACTTCGCAGCAAGCCTGTAGATTTGCATAATGCCGTCGAATTGCCATATCTCGCCCTTTTTCCTTCAGCCTCTGCAGGCCGTCAGTGCATCTCAGCTTCAGTTTATTTCCTTCTCCTATCATACTGTAGACCATTTCCCTCCACGCCGTTAGCACGCGTGGGCCAGACCGTGCTTTAGTGGCACTGGATCCTCTTAGGCGCAAGGGGCAATTTCGTCACCCGCAGCCCCACATTTGGCCTTGCAGACACGCCTGAGAATCATGTAAGTTTCAAAGGGAGGGTCGACTCCTGAAGATCAGTAACAAAACAAACAGACATGTGAAGCTTGAACAAGAAGGACACGACGACAAGGCGTTTCTAAATTCAATGGAGGCTGATGTGCAATGCAGAGCACCTTCTTCACCTTCTTCAAAAGGGGCGTGAGGATGGACAGAGCCCCACGGCCGAGCCAGGTAAACCTTCACTGTGTGGCGAATCCGTCGCTGTCCATCTTCAGCCTTGGCCTTCACTCCGTGAGAAAGGCAAAAAAAAAGACATGGCCAGTTGAGTCTGGAGATTTCCATTCCCCACGTGCCGCTGGAACCTAGGAGCTGCTTCGACAAAATGCCAGATGTGGCATGAGAAGAAACGTGCTTGACGTACTATGTAGAAGAAGAGGCTACTAGTACTAATCTACCTAGGTAGTACCTAATAATAACCAGACGCATTTCTGAACAAGCGTCAGATTATTAGCCCGAACGCTATTGAACTGCAAGTAAGCCAGCCACAGCGGGCAGTTCAAGTGGTAGCCAGATCGCAGCAAATTACCGTTGATGCAGCTCGCCATCCCCCCTTTCTTATTCCCTCCTAGTCCTGTTCCTCTTGGTGGCTGTCGAGGAGATTCTACTACTAGGGGGAATACATAGCACAGTACGCATATTAGTAGGTACTCATCCAGAGTCAAATCTACACATTCCCAAGGCTGCGACACGATCAAACCTATTGTTAAGTGGCAGCATCTAAAACACCACCCGCGCAACACGTGCGCAGAAGATCTCGACAATGATATAAAGCATTCCAGTGACATCACACACACCATTAAAGTAAAATTGTGTCGATTAAGTTTTCTTTTTGTTTCGATTTGTATTCTCATCGATTAGCCCCGTCTTTTGATCTGCAAATAGCTAGGGGCTAAGTATGGAGTACTGAGGCTTGAATTTTTGCAAGCGCCTTGAACTTTACATCGAAATGGCGTCCTTCATCATTGCCGCAATCGCATTAGACGATCTCATTAACCTTCAACAAAATGTAAATGTAGCTCTTTACAACAACATTCCCAACACTCATAGACCAACATATGCTCCAAAAAAGACAATATAGTATTAAAGCGTGGCGAGATGCCTTGAATTATATAGTAACAAAAGCAAGCATGCATTATCTTCCTCTCGTGCTACCAGTAAACACAGCAGCCGTCCATTAACTCACAAAGAGCCATCCAATCAGGTACATACCAGGGGGGGTGAGAAACGCCATCTATGATGAGGACTATACATAAATATAACTAAACACACATGGGATCGGATTCATTCGTAACATGATCTGGATAAAAACAAAAGAGATATATTGCGTATATCCACCAAACAAGCCCAGCCGGTGATGGGTATATCGCCGGCGAAGTATAGGAAAGTAAAAGAAAAGAAAATGGGTATATAAAACCAAAACCAAAAGGTGATGTATTTGTCCAAAACTCTCAAATGAGGAGGAAGGACGTTAAAAGTGTACGGTATGCCTAACGATATGTTCAGCTCTGCGCTGCAGAGCAAGTGAACAAAGATAATGGTGGTATTAAGACATTATTATACGATAAGATGGATGAAGGCTGTGTGCATTTTTACATCATGCCCAGGCGCGTCATCCTCTTGTTCATCTTGGGTAGTGGGCCCAAACCGGGTCCCATGCCTGGTCCCATGCCAGGCCTCATGCCGGGTCCCATGCCGGGTCCCATGCCGGGTCCGAGTCGGCCTGGTGGGGGCCCACCATACGGTCCTGGTCCTCTCGGCAGGCCAGGAGGACCGTAGCCCGGTCGAGGTCCCGGTCCTCCTGGGCCCATTCGACCAGGTGGTCCAGGTGGTCCGCCGTAAGGTCGTGGACCCGGACCTCCGTATCCGCCTCTGCCTGGACCTCGGGGGTAAGGAGCAGGCGGTGGCGGCCGTGTCCTTCTCACGGCATCTCGCTCGCAATAGGCCTTGCCATCGACTTCAAAGTAGCCGTCAGAAAGCGGCACGCCGCAATCAAGGCAGCAGAAGCATCCTACGTGATGCTTGACACGAGACTCATCTTCAACAAATTGCCCTTCGATACCGACCCCACAGCTTCCACACAAGCTGCCATTCAGCTTGTGGTAGTGCTGCTCGCAGTAAGGCTTATCATCCAAAACGTAAAACTCGGCAGAAGTAAATGGGTTCGAGCAAGTGGTGCAGACAAAGCAAGCCTTGTGGTATCTTCCAGTCAATCTCCCATCGGCGGACGAAACACTTTTTCCGGTAATGGGCTCTCCACAAGCCTTGCAGTCGCCTCGGGACGGAAGCTTGAGGTCCTTTGATCCTTTGAGGTCTCTAGATGACTTGCGAGGAGATTCTTTCGGTGCAGATTGAGATTGTCTCAAAGATGATTCTCTCGGAGGTGATTGTCGAGGAGTTGACTGCCTCGGAGAGGGCTGCACTGGAGTTGACTGCCTGGGAGAGGGTTGCATGGGAATTGACCGTCTAGAAGAGGGCTGTAGTGGAGTAGACTGTCTTGGGGTAGACTGTCTAGGAGTAAAATGTCTAGGAGGAGTCTGTGCAGGAAGAGTTTGCCTTGGAGACTGCCTCGGAGAGCTTTCGTTTCTAGGTCCCAAGTCTAGCTCGGGCTCGGGCTCAGGCTCAGACTTTGGTTCCGGGGCTGGGCTAAACGCCCTGTATGGCTTAAACGCTGGTTGACCAATGCCAGGTTGGATAGCTGGGTCATAACGCTCTTCTTCTCCCTCGGGTATGAGGTATGGCGATCGCGGTACCGGAGACCGAGCAGGAAGCGGAATATCAGCTGCTGGGTCGAGTCGAAGATCTGCAGGCCGCGGCTTCTCTGCGGCCGTCTGTAGTCCACCAGGCATAGCCCTTACTCTAAGCGCGTCGGGGATGCTGTTACGTGGCTGTGATCTTGCCGGGCTCGTCTGTGAGGTGGTTTGGCTCTGGTTGCTAAAGGTTGAATACCCCGAGGATGAGGAATCAGACGCCGTATGATAGGGGTTGCTGGAGCCGAATTCAGCGGCCAGGTTGAGGGACTCCGTAGGTAAATGTTGAGGAATAAGGCTTTTACGTGGTGGCGGGCGCCTCGATGTATCAGGCCCCAAAGATGGCCGTCGCTCTGCATCTGCAGCTCCCATGGAAGGCATTCGGTTGTGAGACATTGGGCTCGCATAAGATGGTCGTCGTGGGGTTTCTCCTACACCTGGTGAGGGCCTAGGAAAGGTTTCAGCTCTCATCGGGGGCGCCATGGCGTTGGGATCCAGCTGGCGCCCAGACGGCGCCCCGAATCCTTCGTATCCATTCTTCCGGGGCTGCTTCGGAGTTGACGGAATATTATTACCGCTTCCTGTGGACAAGTTGGAATGACTTGTGCCAGGTCGCTCAGGGATTCGCCCAGGCTCTTCCAGCAAAACGGCGTCGAATTTGGTTACTGATTCCTTTCTTGTTGGAAAGGCACCATGTGAAGTTGACGGTCGTTGGTTAGTGTCAAAGGGGCCTGGGGTAATGGTATTCATACGCTCCATGAACCCAAGAGGCTTTGTGGGGGCAGGGGTAGCCATGCTTTTTGAGCTGCGGTGCCCATTGATGTCAGGTTGCTGGGGCTTTTCGGGTATCTTTGTTGGTTCCTCTATTTTGGCGCCGCCAAATGAGAAGAAGTCTCTCGCTTGATCAGCAAAGGATGGTCTGTTTGGCGTCATTGGAGAAACGCTGCGCGATCCCCCGTATTGGCTCACCGGCGTCAACGGTGCCGGTACCATGTACGCTTTATCTGCGCCATATTAGCATATGATTCATCTCGGAGAGTGGTGAGATATATAGGGAGTCGCACTTGCTGCGCCTATGTCAACCGGACTAGGCATACGGCCTAGCTTGTCTGTCTGCAGCGGCCTGGGGAGCGGATCGTCAAACTTATCGTTGCTATCGGGAGGTGGTGATACTGGAAGTCAAATGTTAGCCAAGGTAACTAATCGCCAATACGCATAAATATCTCTTACATTCGACGGCCGGCCCAGAACACACGTGCTCTCCCATCAGGGAGATCTCGACCTGCAAGCCGCATGACGAACATTTGATCGTCGGCAGGAAAGCCGACTCTCTCAGTCCCTGCATGACGGCGAAGCAGCGTCCTGTGGAACTGTGAACTGTTCTTCCGTGTAGTAGTTCAAGTGTTATTCCAGCACGAAGGAAAACATCGGATATGTTGGCATCGACACGCGCTACAACGCAATCACGAGCGGTGGTTGTCGTGTCTCGCCGAGACGGTATGGTTGGAAACCAGACTATTTAAAATGGTAAAATCGATAAGTATTTGGGCAAAAGCCGGCACACGACGCCGCCTGTTTCTGCCGTCTTCAGGTGTTTTCTTTGTCTGTGCATAAATCCTTCGAGCCACAGGTTTGGAGCCGCCAAAGCACAGCCTCGTTGCGAGGAGCTGCCAGCAGTCTATTCCAGCAAGCTTATTTTGTTCCGGTAGAGTGTGACAGCGGGAACCAGGATCCGTTCAAAGCTGTCAAGCCCGCGCCGGACGGTTCCTGCGTTGGTCGACGCTTGAAGCCTCGCCTACTATGCTAGGAGGATGAATTGGCGAGAAGGAAAGAAAGATAGAAGGGGGAATAGAGTCGCAAGCTTTTGGAGGAACGGCTACCTGCAAACGGTGATGTTGCGCATAGTGTCTCGAGTTGTGGAGGTCGCGGAAAAGTGTTGCTGGGGTGGGCAGACCCCTGACTAGACGGTCCCTGGTCCCTGTCACTGGCCAGGTCCCTTTGGTGCATAAGCTAATTGCGATCAGGTCGCGAACCCCTGTCGCTGCAGCCTCGCAGTGCCGTGGCTAAACGTTGCGGTGATTGCGGTGTGGAATTCACCTTTTTTTTTCTAGTCCTTCTATGTACGAGCCGTCCGGGTGCCTTGGACAGAAACAGACACGAGATTCGAATGGAATACGAGGCGAGACAAGAACGCGGCTGGAGGAGGAGGAAGAAGCAGGCGTCGAGGTTATGCACACACATCTCCTGCGCCAAAGCAACTACCGGATGATGGATGCCTAGATATAGCAAATCAGTCAACTGCGTGTCTGTGTCACGGCGCACGAGCACAAAGCACAGGCATGCGATATCCTGAATTGCATTCATCACTTGTCGGAAGATCGCAGCCCTGGATGGCGTCGCCCGCAACGCATACAGCCCAGTATGGTTGTACAACTAGCTTAAAGCCGCTCCCTTGACAGGGAAGCAGGCGAAAAATCAGGCTCTAGCCGTATTTTCATCGTCTCAATATCCACTCCCTTTATTGTCTGGCCAGCAATCACTATCAAGCCTGGCAGGCCGGTGTCCAATTAAGTCTAAAGGCACTTTGTTGCAGATTCCACCGATCCCGCAGCGCGGCCTTGGGCAGCAAAGGCCTGCTTGATTTTCGGTTTTAGCTCTCCCACTAGGTGTGTATCAGAAGTGCTAAACACCATCTCCACCCGTTAGCCAAGCAGGCTCATTTTGGTCGACATGAAGATTCCCACCTCGTGATGCGCGCAAGCTGTAACAAAGAGCGCACCAAGCCGGAGGTCTCGCTGGAAGAGGGACAGCTGGGTAAATGAGGCCCGCAGTAGCGCCACTGTGAGTCGCTCTTTTGGGCCGCGTACCTTGCAGGGCCCTCCTTGATGCGACCCTGTCCACTGATAAGGGGGGGCAGCTGGGGGAGGCGTTGGGAGGATCCCTTTTTTGGGGGAGGGTCAGCGGCCTCAGTGGCTGGTGAGAGAGATTGTGCCAGCGCTGGTAGCACTAGCGGTAGCACTATGCGCATGCTAGCAGTCGCCAATAGCGCTACCTCAGGAAATTGATTGCCAGGTGCTCATGATCATACATAAGGTAGGCAGTAATTGACACATGTAGCGGGTCGAACACCCCTAGAACAGTTCCATGCTCCGTAGCATCGCTCTGGCGTCGGAACCATTGGACGTCACTTACTCAGCCTTTTGCTATAAATCTCCCCAATAAGCGCCCCTCGACTTCGTTGAGAGAACCATGCCGCAGACCGCAGAGAATAGAAGCGGCACGTGGGCAGCAGCACAATGTCTCAGCCGAAGGACGGGCGTGAGCAATGCAGTGGCCAGTAAAGCCCTCGGCCCTGCGACAAAAAGAGAGGCTGTTGGTTCCATCGCGCATGAGCAAAATGTCGGCGCAGTCTCGGTTCTACAGCGCATAATCTTTGCCATTCCTACTTGGGAAGCGCAAAAAGCAGCGAGGCTGGAGTCGCGGTGCGGTACGGCAGTCTCCGCACATCACCGCTGTCCTTGTGTCCTCATTTCCTCTTTAGCCTTTGGATCGGTGATCATCATCTCTGTTCGGCTCAGTTGCGGCTTATCGTCCCTCCACAAAGAGAAAGAGTATGGGGTATGAGGACTAAGCTTGCTAAGGTTGTAGTTCACCTGCTGAAGTGAGCTGCCGCCGGCGGAGATCCTAGTTGATCTTGGTGTTGGGTTCGCGAGCAGCCCTGGCAGGTTCAGCGTCACATCCAAGGCCCCAGCCGCTGCTTACATTGCTTGTACACGTATAGGTATTCCTTCAGGCTCGTGTCTGTACTCTATAGTAGTTTAAGACATTTGCTCCCTCTTAAGAAGGACGAGAGATATGACCGCTTGGACGACTATCCACGTATGGTTGGCCGTGGTTAAGGCATTGGGTATCTGCCTTGTGAAATCACACAGGCCCAAGTACTGGGTTTTGGCTATTCGTTGTTGGACGAACAGATGCCACGTATTACGAGATACTACTCCCTCCCTTAATCCAGTGTATATCTAATACAGGTACGGCGTAGCACTAGCAATATTTGGGTGCTACTCTGGGCATTCCGTGCCTTTTTGAAGTAACATCACGGCATATATCCCGGAGGCATGGTGACCGGGGGTGCTATGACAGTCTTGAGCCTACAAGTACTTTGCGCCTTCATCTATCTGTGACATGACATATTGTTTGGATCCGGCTGTTTCGGTTTCAGATGCTGTTCTCAAAGTTGATTGCCAGGGCAGATACTTCTTTTCGGGATATTAAGGCACGTGCTCGACTATATGCACTAAGCGAGAGTTGTTGATGCGCTGCGTATAGAGGCAGAAATACGGCTTGTCTGGCAGCGATGTTCGCTATGCCATGCAGCAAGATCAACTCTGCGCGGCATCAAGTTGCCAAATTTACTCGCAGCAGTATTGTCACCAATACCACGTAAACAACAGGTACCTCATAGCCTTTCCACTTGACCCTATACATAACTACCATGGGGGGGGGAGGGGGGGGGAAATGCAAGAAAGTAAACATGTATAGGGTAGGCAATATATTACCAGCATGGAACAGTCGTAATAGAATAGATGCAATTATTTGTGATATCAAGTTGCAATTGAGTCGTGTGTTTATATCGTTTAACTGGATGTAGCAGCAGTAGTACTTTGTATGTGTACAATCGCCGTAATCCTTGGTTTGTGTTGCTATTTTGAATGCTTTTGCGGAAACGAATCCTCTGAGACACGTGTATAAAGTGAAATACATCCACCAGCATGCAAAGCCAAGTAAATCAAGGAGTGCTATATACATGTACCTACCTACTAGGTACCAGGTAGTTAGTAGCTATTCCCACTTACGACACATTAAAAAAAAAGTTGACACTGGGCTGGGCTATCATGCTACACAGGTCCCTCCGGTGGCAGCATACAGCTCGCTACCGAGAGAGTGATCGGCACGTTTACAAGAACGGTGTAGGGTTAGAGAGAGCATTAGCTGCTGAAAAATGCCTCTGGTTACATTCAATGCACGAGTGCCTCTCTGGCGCCGACGTAGAGGTGTTTAAGTGGCCCGATACCTGGCAGCCAAGATCCCAACAAATGCGGTCAGGAAAAGCGGTCGACGCTGATCTCCATTGGCAAATGCAAGATGTCAGCGAACACGTAGCTAAGCTGGCGATTTCCGGCTCAACCAAGGTCTGCATCTGCATGGCTCTCCATGCTCAGACCGAATTCACCCGCCCTCGTGCTTGTGGTACGTGTCAATTATGAATAAATACAGAGAGTAAAAGATAGACCTGAGAACTCTCAATGGCTGAGAGAACGGCCGGCATGCCACTTTGGGGAAATGAGTAGTATTAAAGCCCCCACATGGATCACATGTATCTACCAATCTGCTTTTACATCACGCAAGAACGGCTGACGACAGCAGGATGAGCCAACAGAAGATGCAGCAGCTTTTGACAGCTTATCGGTGCCTACCACCAATGCAGGTACATACGCGCAAGGAAACGCGCGGTCTTCGGAACTGAGATGTGTGCCGTCCTGTGCCATATCGCGAGGAGAACAGGTAGCTATTGTGCCCTTATTTGGTAGTAGAGGGACATGCACCCAGCTGTGGATATGGGGGATTGAGCGCTACTGAGTGCTTTCCCACGGGGTACTTGGCTTTTTTTTTTTTTTTTTTTTTTTTTTTTTTTTTCCCGTCTCCCCATTCTTTCTTTCGTTTTCTGCGGAATAGTATGAGATGGATTGGTGTTTGCAATTTCACAATGCTGTTATTAATTGTCTAATGTAAAATGTAAAAGCCTGAAGTCAGTCATCAGGTACCTCGGAGTGGAAGGTTCCCATGCCCCGAAATCCGCTCAGCCCGCCCCGTCATATCCGGGTGCGAGAACAACAAAAAAAGGTCCCAACGTTATTATGGATTTGTGCCTGCAGGTCCCAAGCGTGCGGTGTTTTTCACCGCTTGCAGCGCGAGGCCTAGGCCCAAGCCATCCGAAAGGTTCGAAAAAGTATCGGTCTACTTGGCTTAGAGCTAGCCGCTTTTTAGCGCTTGCACATACGTTGTCCTAAGAGCAGAGCCAGATTAAGCCGAGCTACAAAGACCGTCCGTCTCCCCAACCAGCCAGAAGCTTCTTTTCTCCTTTTCTTCCCTCACCGTAAAATATAAATTCAAAATCGCTGTGCAAGCAAGCCGAATCTTTCAATCCCAGAAATTTCTGTGTCAATCCAGCAAGAACTGCTTGACTACTTAGTTTCTGTCTCAACAAACCCCTCCCACCTATTACAGGTTTAATCTGTTGGTCGAGGAATTAGAGCCTCGATCACGTCCAGTCGTCAAGACGTTTTCCAATCTCCTTAACTCGTATGTATTGCCGCTGCTGTACAATGGACAGAAATCGAAAGAAGAAGCGAAATAAAAGCAGATTGACTGACCTTAATCACAGGATTCACCACCCGTTCGCCGGAGCCCGCTGCTCTGCCTCTGGAGGGTTAGCGGACTCGACCTTTTCCAAATAAAAGGTCGTATTTAGAGAAATAGAACCCTTCAACTAGAAAAACACTCCCGCGTCCCGCCAATTCGTCAACATGGCCCCCCACGCGGAAGATAGCACGGGCTCCTCGAACGGGAATGGCTATGCCAATGGCCACACGGCGTCCAATGGTGCTGCCCAGAGCACCTTCGTCGTGAACTCCCCCAATGTCAATTATACTGAGTCGGAAATCCGCTCCAAGTATACTTATCGTACCACCAGCATCGAGACTGATGCCAATGGCAACTTTGTGGCGACTCCTAAGGAAACGCTCTACGACTTCAAGGTCGACCGCAAGGTTCCCAAGGTTGGCATGATGCTTGTCGGCTGGGGTGGTAACAATGGTACTACCGTCACTGCGGGTATCATTGCCAACCGCCGCAACCTTGTGTGGGATACCAAGGAAGGCGTTCAGGAGGCCAACTACTATGGCTCCGTCGTCATGAGCTCCACCGTCAAGCTTGGAACTGATGCTAAGACTAACCAGGAGATCAACATCCCCTTCCACAACCTCCTGCCCATGGTCCACCCCAACGACCTGGTCATTGGCGGCTGGGACATCAGCTCGATGAACCTGGCTCAGGCCATGGATCGCGCCAAGGTCCTGGAGCCTGCCCTGAAGGCTCACGTCAGGAAGGAGATGGCTGGGCTGACTCCCCTCCCCTCCATCTACTACCCTGACTTCATTGCCGCCAATCAGGAGGACCGAGCTGACAATGTCATTGAGGGCTCCAAGGCCTCGATGGCTCATGTCGAGCACCTCCGAAAGGATATTCGTGACTTCAAGACCAACAACAACCTTGACAAGGTGATTGTCCTGTGGACTGCCAACACTGAGCGATACGCCGACCTCATTGATGGAGTCAACGACACTGCCGACAACCTTCTTAAGGCTATTGAGCAGGGCCATGAGGAGGTTTCTCCTTCCACCATCTTTGCTGTTGCCTGTATCCTGGAGGGCGCCCCCTTCATCAACGGCTCTCCCCAAAACACCTTTGTTCCTGGTGCTATTGAGCTTGCTGAGAAGCACAATGCCTACATCGGTGGCGACGACTTCAAGTCTGGCCAGACCAAGATGAAGTCCGCTCTGGTGGATTTCCTTATCAATGCCGGTATCAAGTTGACCTCCATTGCCAGCTACAACCACCTTGGTAACAATGACGGAAAGAACTTGAGCTCTCAAAAGCAGTTCCGCTCCAAGGAAATCTCCAAGTCCAATGTCGTGGATGACATGGTTGAGGCCAACAACATTCTGTACAAGAAGGGTGAGCACCCTGACCACTGCGTTGTCATCAAGTACATGCCTGCTGTCGGCGACAACA
Organism: Trichoderma asperellum; assembly: GCF_020647865.1. Lineage (NCBI taxonomy): Eukaryota > Fungi > Ascomycota > Sordariomycetes > Hypocreales > Hypocreaceae > Trichoderma > Trichoderma asperellum. The sequence continues at coordinate 1,977,959 of NC_089418.1, forward strand.
AGCGTGCCCTCGATGAGTACTACGCTGAGATCTTCCTCGGTGGCCACCAAACCATCTCGTAAGTTTCCTTTTCAGACACGCCCTGTAGTGTGGCCTCATTCACCAAAATGCAATTATACTAACTGCTGACAGACTGTTCAACATCTGCGAGGACTCTCTCCTGGCCTCGCCCCTGATTATTGACCTCGTGGTGGTTGCTGAGATGATGACCCGTATCCAGTGGAAGGCTGCTTCTAATGACGGTCACGAGACTGCTGAGTTCAAGCAGTTCCACAGCGTCCTCAGCGTCCTCAGCTACATGCTCAAGGCTCCTTTGACTCCTCCGGGCACTCCCGTTGTGAACGCTCTGGCTAAGCAACGTGCGGCATTGACCAACATCTTCCGCGCTTGCGTTGGTCTAGAGCCTGAGTCTGAAATGACTTTGGAGCACAAGCTCTTCTAAGTCGGCCCCGACTTGCAGACATACGAGATGCTCTTTGAGCCCAGAAGATTGCGCGAGGACATTGGAACATTGGACAGTCTTTACCGGATACACTAGATAGCTATAAAACAGGTAGAATCGACGGCCTAGGCTACGCCTTGGTTGACAATTCAATAACATAGATTTTGCCACCAGTTGATCTTTCAGGAAATGTGCTTTGTGAGCTTATACATTGGCAGTGTGAAATCAACGTAATGCTACAAGTAAGAGCATCTGATTTTCATATAGGGCTCTTATCATCTTATTGAATCTGCTAGGTGTCACCAATGTCCATCGGCAGATCCTAATATTTATTCGCTGTGCATATGGGCGCGTATAAGGCGTTGTGCTGTAAACACACGCTTCAGAGGTGGGTTTGAATGCGGGGAGCTTCCAGGTCTCTTGTGCCCCATTTAGTGGGCGAGCACTGCGCGTTGACATGTGTCGCGTCCAAAGCGCGTAAATGTTCCCCACGCAATTTAACGTGTCTCTGCCCTGCACTTTATGCCTGCTAAACCCGAATGCCATGTCTTGACTTTTCAACACCAAACTCTATACTTTTCAGTATTATTAAGAATTCACGTTAATCGCCGTATACGGCTGTGAGTAAGGCTGGTCATTGGTATTAGCAATGGCTTCGCCACGGTCTCCAACGCCAGCATCCCGCAATGCAACTCCAGAATTACTTACACCGCGGTCGAAAATCAAGGCATTACTCGCGACGGTAGATAGCAGCGATGACGACGACAATAGCGGCAGCTTCAAAGCCAAAAATACGAATCTGAAAGCGAAATCTCCAAGAAGCAACATAATTCCTCAAGAAGGCAACGATGGATCGGATTCTGATTCTGATATGCCCGTCCAGATGCGACCACGAGGAAAGCTAGCTGCTCGGATGCAAGGCCCTCCGGATAGTATTAATGAACCGGCAACGGCCAATACTGCAGAATCATCGAGGGATCGTGTTAGACGAATGTTGGAGAAAGAAGAGGCGCAATCTAAAGAGGCTACTGACACTGAGATGGCAGATGCTGATGGCGCCGGGGGAGAAGAAGACGAAGATGAGCTGCCGGTCGCCCCCCGGCGGCTGAAGCGCCGTGTCGCACAGGACAATGCTCCAGAGCTCTCACATCGATCACCCAGCCCAGGCCTTTTTGTTTCTTCACCAGTGCGTCCGTCGCCGGCAAAGGCGCCTCAGAATCAACCAGAGTCTGAAGAGGATCTGCCCGCGGTCAAATCAGATCGCTTCAAGGCTCTGGTGGAACGAAAGCGGCAAGAGCGCCTTGCGCGAGAGGCAGAGGAAGAAGCGCGCAAAGCAGAGCGCTGGGCACAGCAGGAAAAACTAGCGTCTGAACTCGGAGAGCTGGATTCTGGAGATGATGCGGAAGGGATAACGGACGACGAAGGGGGACGAAGATTGACGCAAGAAGCCCGCCCGACCAGAAAAGCAAGCAAAAAGGCTATGGAAGAGCTGAACCGAGAGACTCAACGAATGGCAAGAAACATGCAGCTGGCCCACGAAGCGAAGACACGAAAGAAGCTCTCTAAAGCAAGCCTATTTGAGCGTTTCAATTTCAGAATAGAAGGCGAGGCATCGCCGCTGGAGCCTCAAGCAAACAGCTCAAGCAGACCGGTAACACCGCCAACCGATGGGGATGCGAACAGAGATACGCCGCCTAGCTCGCCACCAGTTGGAGAGAAGCAGGAATCTGCCCAAGGTGTCGAGGATGCCACGGCAAGACTAGATGAATTGGCAGTAAACCATGATATGGAAGATGTGCAACAAACAAGCCCTACACGCTTGGACAAGGGCAAAGGGCCAGCTACTGAAGTTGACGAACCGAGCAAGCCTACACAAACGAAACGCCGAGTGAGGGTGCGACTACCGATTCCTGCCAGAACTACTGCGGCCGACTCAGAAGACGAATTGGAGATTACAACTACATCTAAAGACCGAATGAATGCTGTTTTCAACAATGTTCCCTTTAGAAAAGCGCAAGAATCGCATTCAATCCTAACCCTGCGGGCTTTGGCTCACGTAACATCTCCTGGAAAAGAAAAGAAGCGCAAAAATGAGCGGGAGGGAATGACTCCAGGCGAATTTCAAGCCACTCTGTTGCAAAAGGCAAGAGAACAAGCAAGACTAGAGCGGGACCGAAGGCTTGAGATGTTGAAAGCCCAAGGTATCGTCATCCAGACTGCAGAAGAACGAGAAAGACAGATGCAGGAAGTTGAAGATATCCTGGGCAAAGCTAGAGAAGAAGCTCAACGAATTAAAGAAGAAGAGGCAGCGGCCGAGAAGAAGGAGGGAAAAGAGAAAGGTGAAGCCGATCCTTTGGCGTGGGACGATAGCGAGGATGAAGAGTACGAAGACGGTGACGCAGATGCAGAGGGGTCTGCTGTGGAGCTCTCAGGGTCTGAGGAGGAGGAGGAAGAAGAAAGAGAAGAAGACGACGAAGAATCAGAGGCAGAAGGCGAGGCGGCAGGACTATCCATGTTTGATGCTGAGGCGGACGAGGCGGATGAAGAAGAGGATGCAGCATCTGAAACTTCGAATGTCCTCCCTAAGCTTGATAATAAGGAGGTTGATGGTGATGAAGACGAAGATGTCGAAAGAGTGACTGCCTTCAAAAGGACGCGCACACGGAATAAGACTGCCATTTTGTCTGACGATGAAGGCGAGCCCGCCGTGGAAGCCACGCCAAAATCCAAGAGGGCCCACGCTACCCCGACACTCGATTCTCCGGCTGCACCTACATCCGTCTTGCGATCTGCCAAGAAGACATTCATTCCTGGCCTTCCTGTGCAAGGACCTGCTGGCCTTAGCCTTACACAGATCTTTGCCGGAACAATGGACGAGAATCAGAAGAGCCAACTCGATGAACCGACACAGTCAATGATGCCGGATTTCGATCAATTCCCCGACTCCAACTTTTCGGCTGCTATGGACGATAACACTGAAGATATGGTTCTGGACTCTCAGCAAGATGAAACCCAGGGGGTTACCCAGGCCGTTCAGCTCAACCTTGCGCAGACACAGATGCATGGGTTGGACAGCCTACTACGAGATGACCTGAACTCCCAAGTCTCCGATATGATTGAGCCTTCGCAGGATGGAGGGCTTCAGAGATATACGCCTTTAAAGTCGAGATTTGTCGAGCCTCCGACTTCCACCGTGGAGACGATACCCGCAGACCAGCACGGTGATGCAATTCAAAGCTCCCCACTTGTGCGCAGGGGAAGGCTTCGACGAAAAATGGAAATGTCGTCCATCAATGAGGAGACAGCTATTTCCATGACTGGTGATAAAGAAGACGAAGAACTGGGTTCTTCTAAGTCTGCTTTCAACGTACTTCAAAAAGCTGCTGCCGATCAGAGGAACAAGAAACTTATAGAAGAATTCAACAAGAAGAAGAGCAAGGCGAAGGAAATGGTGGAAGAACAGGCCGAAGAATCCGAGGACGAATATGCCGGCCTTGGTGGAGTGGATGGCGAAGACAGCGATGATGAATTTGATGCTACTGTGCAGGACATCATTGATGATGCCGCTGGCAATGATGCAGATGCTCGCAAGCTGGCTGCGTTTTACGCGTAAGTTCCCGGTAACCATTAGACTACATATAAGGGACAAGCTAACTAAACATTCTCCAGTGACCGAGAACGGATCAATGACGAAAAAGAAGTCGAAAAGCTGTACAAAGACATCACATCAGGAATGCTTCGTCGCAAGCGCGGAGCTGACTATGACCTCTCTGACTCTGATGACGGCGGAGAAGCTCGCCGGAGAATGAAGCGTCGCCAGTTTGCAAAGATGCAAAAGGCGTTGTTTGCCGATGAGCGCGTCAAGAAGATGGCTGAAAATCCGGGCAACCAAGCTTTCTTGCGCACCATGGAGGATCGGGGCAGTGACGACGAAATGGACTTTTTGGAAATCGTCGATGCGCCAGCTTCGCAAGGCGAGGAGTCACAGTCTCAAAGCGAACAGCCTGAACAAGAGCAGCAGCCGCAAGTCATTCCCGATAGTCAGCCACGTAAACCTCTTGGCAGTGCTGGCGATAACAGGGCTCCCGCTCATATGAGGAGAACCAAAGATGGCAAGAAACCATCAAACATTGGCGAGGTTCGGGAGACACTGTCTGATCTATTGGAAGACGGACGACACAGCTCAATTATTTCGGCTACGGAAATTGGTTCGGATAGCGAAGATGAGGATGCTCGACCTGCATCTCGAGGGAACAAGGAGAATCATTCCCCTGCCTCCCGCCGCTCACGCAACGTCGTGGTTGATCGTATCAGCCTCAAGCGCAATGCTTCATCTGGCTTGTCTTCATCATCGAGTCGCGTCGCTTTTACTACTGCGGGGGGTTCATCTTCATCCTTCAAAGTCCCTGCGTCACTTCTACGCCGCGCGACCACCAATTCGTCATTACTATCAACGGCTACTACTACTACATCTTCCTCTTCGACGACGGCGGCGACAGGCGGTGGATCCGGCAGTGGATTTGGCGAAGAGGCCAAGATCAAGAAAGGGGCAGGCAAGAAGAGCGGAATCAATGGCTTCGCGAGAGATAATGAAAAACTGGCGAGGATGCAAGAGAGCGAACGCAGGAGAGAGGAGAAGAAGGTTCGCGGGGCTGAGAGCAGAGTGGGACTTGTGGGAGGATTGTTGGGTAAGGGATCCTTTGAGTAGGAGATTATATTTGCGCGTTTCGATTTGATCATGAAGTGCTTTGGTTTTATAGTATGGCGTTCAGGGGGAGCCTTTTTTAGGTTTATTTCTACAAGCACGATATGACCTGGTTTGCGGGGGCTTGAATTTTGCATTTTGGGAATGGGGTTAGGTAGGGATGCCTTACAAAGCAAGGGCATTGAACAGGCCATGATTTAACATTACACCAATGGTTAAGATGCTTATAGAAAAGAAGTTGCCGAATAGCGTATTCCTAGTTTTGCCAGCCAAGTGATAGCTGTGTATGGAGCAGCAGGAACAAGCACAGCGTTGGTTTAAAAGACGGGCATACTCCCTGAAGAAGTATGCGCCAAATTACTTCAAATAGATGAATGTATGCTTAATCCCAACTACTCCGCAGCGCATGAATCGCACACTACGAGTTTCGTTTGCCCATCCAAGACGCCTGTATTAACGCACTATTGACCATTCCGTAAGCTCAGCTGTTATTGCTGGTGCAATCATCCGAGGCTTCGTTGACCGCCACTGTGCAGATCCAGGTTCGTTATCACGCCCCAAGAGACAGTTTACAAAACATTGAAACTGGCAGCGCCCGCAGAGCCAAAATTCCAAATCCCCAGCAAAGCACCGCTCTGCCAAGGGTCTAGTATAGCCACGGGGCAAGGGAGGATTTAAAAGATTTACACAAATCAAGTCTTTATTCGCGCCCAAAGGCGATTTTGGCATAGCGGCATTGCCCGTAATACACTAGCTCAACACGCTTCGTTGCTCGCAAGGATTGGCCGATGCTATGCTAGGGACTGGGATTAACAGCTGTCACGACGGGACTGGACGGGTTTTACTACTTGCATGAAGCAGGGCGAAATCGTGTTAAGTGGTCTGCGGCATCATATGTTGACAGGGGGGGGGCTTTAAGTGGAGGGAAAAGGAGCGGGTGAGGACGCAGAAATAGAGATTCAAACAGATCATCTCAGAGCGTTATACGGGCTTATTTGATAGAGCCAATGCATCGATAGATGATTATACGTCGTAAACCTGGCATGATGCTGTGAACCCACCAGTCTCAGACTTGCAAGCACTAGCCTCCTTATGTGCCGTATGCGAATTCGGGCCAACGGCTTGGTCAAGGACGCTAATGCAGACGGGATTCGCATCTCAGCAGTGGAAGTGCCGGTAGGTCTGTATGGATGGAGACAGCATGGTGTTGTGTCATTGCAGCTTGCTTAATGCGCATCCATCTGCCTTGCATGTTTAGGTATACTTGAGCGATGTGCTGGTCCGTGGGAGCGTACATTCCCTCATGGAGGCGGATGAAGATGAGAGAAGAAGAAAGAGGCAAAACGAAAAAGTGTAGCAGAAGCCGAATCTGAATAAGGTTTTGGACTGGAAAGAAGAAAGCTTAAAAGAACAGGAAGATTTAAAGGAGAACCATCTTCTATTCACAAACCGGCACTAGTTGCCGGCCCATCCTCCTCTCCCTCCCCTTTCCCTGTTGGTGGCTTTATAAGTGCACACTAATACCGTCTCCCTGCTTTCATTCTTAAAAGCGATAAAATTACTCCGTAGTCACCAGAGCAGTCGAAGCCGGGTTGAACGTTTGTCTTGCATCTTTGCTCCATCCATCACTGGCGCTATATTAGACTTTGATGGCTGTGGCATCGTTGTCATCATCAGCATCGTCAGCGTTTTTGTTCATACGCTTCATGTTCATGTTAGCACCACCACCTCGCCATCAACGGCATCGATAGAACAACCCAGCCTTCGCTCACAGTGATAATACAGCAGCCGAGATGGGCCTGGGCGCCGTACCACCAGAACTGATTCTCAATATCGCCAGATTCTTACACTTGCGGAGGGACGTCAACGCCCTGGCCAGGGTGAACCAGTACCTATACGCCATCCTAGATCCGGTTCTCTACCATGGCAGTGCCAAACGTCTTTCCGGCTATGTCCTTCAATGGGCCACGAGGAATGACAGCGTCCAAACAGTAAAGAAAGCACTGCAATACGGGGCTTATCCCAACGCAGTCGAAATCGGCGAGAACTGTGCCCTCAGATTCGCTGTAGAGCATGGGCATCTGGCAATTGTCAAGCTCCTGCTCGACCATGGCGCCATCATTCGCGACCCAATGATCCTGGGAACCGCCGCTCTCCACGGGTTCGACGAGATAACGAAGTTGCTCCTCGACCATGGGGCAAGCCCGAATGCCGTGGCATGTCAGGGCAAGACTCCTCTCCTGCTCGCCGCACAGAAAGGGAGTGAGACTACTTTTGCATTGCTCTTGCAGCGTGGAGCCGACCCCTTTGTCAAGTGTGCCGCTGGATCATCTGCTTTATTCTACGCCATCGCTGGCGGGAGCGCGAACATCTTGGAGAAGCTGCTCGATCTCGGGCTTGATATGTATCAGGCCAACCGTGGTTCGCGGATTGCCCAGTCTTATGCCGCAGAGCTGGGTAGACTAGATGCTGTCAAGCTGTTTACCGAGCGGGGCGTCGACGTTAACCTCGCTGATGGAACAGGCCGGACACCACTATCTTGGGCTGCTAGCAAGGGGCATCTCGAGCTGGTGCAGTATTTTCTGAAGCAGGGTGCGTCGGTGGAAATCCAGGACTCTGGGTGCTACACTCCCGCGCTGAATGCGGCCATGAATGGAATGACCTCCGTTGTGAAAGCGTTGCTCGACAACGGAGCAAATCTGGAATATGCGTCTAGAGATGGGCGTACTATGCTTTCTTGGGCGGCGCCCCAAGGCCATCGAGATACCACCCAGCTCCTGTTAGACCGAGGAGCCAACTTGGAGGCGTTAGATAAGGAAGGGCGGACGCCTCTTCACTTGGCAGCTTACACCAATCACGAGCAAATCGTCAAGATGCTCATCGATAAAGGTGCCAATGTGAACTCGAATAATGGCGTATCATCGCCGCTGTCACTTGCGTCAGGCCGTGGGCATTCGCGAATAGTCAGACTGCTTTTGAGAGCTGGCGCATCTCCCGAGTTCATCACACCAGGAAAGATAACTCCCTTGTTCCTCGCAGCTATATCAAACAGTTCCTCCGCCGCAGCCGCGGTTGAAGCTCTCCTTAACCACGGGGCCAATATACAAGCTACAGACGAAGACGGCAAGACGGTGCTGTCTTACACCCTCAGGCAGCAAGGAAGGCTCCGGATATTTGACCTGCTCGTCTCAAGAGGAGCCAATCTCGATGTTAGAGACAACCTCGGACGAACTCTGCTCATGGAAGCGGCGGCTAGTGGCCAAAGTCTCTGTATAGAACTCTTGATCCAGAGTGGCCTTGATGTCAACGACCGAGACAACTCTGGCATGACGGCGCTGCATCATGCCGTGATGAACGATGCGGTGGATTCGATTCTGCCGCTGCTACGGCGCGGTGCCGACCCTGAAGCAAAAGATCACCATGGACTCTCGGTGTTTGAGCGGGCGAGATGGCAAGGTAACACTGATATACTGATAGGGGCTGAGCGTGAGCTGGAGTCGAGGAGATTTTGAGATGGATATACCCACCAATGAGTTGCAATGTATGTGTATGACCACCTTGTTTACCTTCAGCTTGTTTATCTTTAGATGGTTTTGATTTGGCGGGCTTTGGGCTTTAATCGGATATATATTTGGTGGTTATGAATAAATGGTTCTTCTTTCTATCTGTCTTATATCTGTATTACGAACGATTGAATCTGAGATGAACGGAGGCATGATATGGAACGGTCCCGGAAGTGGAGCCCCTCGGTTTCGGGAGCCGGACACAGTTAAAATGAAACAAAAGCAGTAACTCACTAATTCGGAGAGGTGATTATAAATCAATAGAGGGCACTATTTCAAAGTTTAACCCTATCTTTCCTGTCATTCTTTTACTGTTGGGCTTTTGGTATATCCAAGCGTAGGAAAATGCTGCTGGAATGGAAATCAATTTGAATGGAAATACCATCCATTTTCGTCAACAAATAGCCTGGTTCCGTGGTCTAGTTGGTTATGACATTTCGTTAACATCGTTTAACGCCACCGAAAAGGTCCCCGGTTCGAGCCCGGGCGGAATCACCATTTCTTTTTTTGCTTGCCTATTCCTTGTGTTGTGGAGTAATCTGATCTATTAATGTGTCAGAATTATTAAAACTTTTTGAACTATCACTAGCGCGGCATTAACATGTCAGGAATCGGGCCAACACGAAAGCTTTCCGCGGACGAGCAAGCAATAGAATGAATGCATAGATAATTAAAGCTTAGACTTTTCAGGCAAAGAAAGATATTGATACTACGGCACTTATCTTGACCTTAATGTATCCGGAGCACGAGAAAAATACTAACTATTAGGGCCTCAGATGGAGTTTTATCATCTCTAGGGTAATTATATACAAAGAGCAGAGTGTTCGTTTAGTCTAATTGCATTCCTCTCAACTGCTCTCTCAGTAAGCACAGAACAACAATGCCTTTATAATGTCAAATGCACGATCTCACCAAAGATAATACCCAGCTCTGATACAGTGTCAAATTGTCCAAAGTTCCTTCCTTCCGAACTCATAAGAGCTATACTGTTATGTTCTGTGACGATTGTTGGTACCAAAGTTCTTTTTAAATATGTATTCTATTACAAAGGGCCTAAATTTGCGACTAGATTAAGAGCATTTCCCTACACAAAGTATCACTCCTTCATTACTGCTCCGTCGGAAAGCCGTGATTCTTAAGTTGGTTATTGGCGTATTCCCAAAGCTTGTCGACAGCTTTTGGGTCATTAAGCCACTTATTCGCTCGATTGTCGACCTTACCAAACGGAACCATGTATAAACCCGCGGAATCAATTGCTCTGGGGCTAGTCGCACAGTACAAAGAGGTACGAGCCCCATCAACCGCTGAAGATGTCGGGCTAATCTTCATGGCGGCGCGGCTGAGAGTGCCGAGGATGGTGTTGTCATGACTTTGCAGGTTCGACTGCACGATCCCCGGGTGTAAGGAATAAGCAGTGATCCCTTTAGTCCGATAGCGATCAGTGATTGCTTTTGCAATTATGATGCTGGCTTGTTTGCAATGTCCATATCTCCTCCTAGTAATGGCAGTGTTAGACCAGGCTATCCAAAGTGCAGAGAATCAGACCGATATGATGGTTCTGCATATATGACGGTTTACTCGTTGAATTAAACTCACCATGGTGCTGTTCGGCCCGTTAAGTCGGTTAGGTTAGGATCGTCGTAATTAATGCTCTTCGGCCCCCATAGAAGCCCTGCATCACTCGAAACATTCACTATCCTAGCGCGGGTCTTATTGTTATGATAGAGAGCAGCTGCGCTCAGTGCTGGAAGCAAACCCATTGTGAGAGCATGATGACCAAGAAAACACGTTTGCCATTGCACTTCCAGGCCGTCTTTGGTAAGTTCAAAAGGGCATGCCATGATCTGCGAGAAACTCGTATTAGCAGATGTTTTGATATGTATTTTTTTTTTTTTTTAAACATTAGTGGCGATGACTGACACCAGCGTTATTGATGAGAATATCCAGTCTGGTTTCCTTGCTCAAAAACTCTTCGACGGTGCATTTGATGCTTTGAAGATCCTGCAAGTCCAACTTGAGAAAGCTGATATCCAACCCTTTCTCATCCTTTCTCATAGCGGCAATCGCTTGATCGACACGATCTTTGGAACGGCTTGCAATGTACACTCGTGCTCCTCGTTTGGCTAATTGTAGGGTTGTCTGGTAGCCAATACCGGCGTTTCCTAACAAGAGCATTTCGTTACTTATAGAACTAAGATGTCGGAAAAGCCGAGTTGTTCTTACCACCTGTGACGATGGATACATATCCGGTCAAGTCCGGAATGTTTCCGATTTGGAATTCCTCTTCTGAGCCGCACACCATGATGTCGTTGTCGTTGTGGTTACAAGTGAAAAGAAAACTTGGATCTGTGGAATGAATGTGAAGGATGGATAATGCCGTCGATTTGTTCGGCGTCCTCGCTTTTGTACTTTCTTGAGTTTATGCGGTGTCCTTGTTTCCTGAAAGCCGTCATACGCCAAGCCGATCTCCACGGAGATTTCCATGGATGCTATAGCATCACCCGCTGTCGCGGCCAAGGGCATTGCGTAATCATAATAACAAAGCCTACTCATTCCCAAAATAGCACCTTGTAACTAGACAGCATAATACGATCTTAATGCTTGTCGAGAAAAATAGAAATAAAAAAAAAAACTAAAAAAAAACTCAAACTCTGGACCGGGATAGCAGGGTTAAAACACGCTTGGATATTTTGCCCTAAACAAACTGGCCAGTAAGGGTGTGCTGATAAAAAGCAGTGCTCTAAGACCTGGTACTGCCATTTGCGCGAATAGGGACGAAAACCACTCCATTTCTCCGACTTATTCGATACAAAACATATCTGCAGCTTCTATAATTGGGCTGCCAATCTGCGGCTGCGAGGCGTGCACCAAACTAATATTGTAAAAGCTGAATGGAGACCACTCCCAAGCATAAATTAAGCTCTAAACCTTAGGCAGCTTTAGCCCTTGTAATCCTAGCTTCCGGATTACGTTGACTGTATGAATTCCGAGCAGGGATTTAACCCCGTATGTCCTATGTTTAATACCAGTACTCGGTTGGTAAATTTGAAATCCGTCTCACTGATTAAACCAACCAGTTAAATCTTACTGAATGCGTATAGCCTTATTCAACCTCGCTACCACTCTGTCGCGGGCATGTTCTTATCTGACCACGTAATTACAGCTTTGCCTTGAAGTTAGTCAAGTTGGCTCCCGCTCGCCTGTTTTCCCACCGACTAACACTGCATACCCCTATGAAACAATACTAAAGCGTCCCTAGCTGCGGATTTTTTTGTTTGGCATAATGTACTTGAGCCGGCATCTTTGAATGAAGCTTCTAGAGTGGACATAGATTTGATTGCGACTCACAAGTACAAGTGAAAGGTTGTATTTAGAAATGACTCGTGATTCCCTCCATGTTTGTCTTTTACACCCATAACTAATTATTCAGCAAGTTCATTTCTCTTTCGAATATCCCTGTTTCCTTTTACCTTTTATTTCTTCCTCTGTGTTTTGGTACCCGAGACGTTGTCTTTGTGGCCCAGTTTTCTTCAAGCTAATGTAATCCCTGCCAGACCCACAGCGTCCGCGGCCGAAGCCGCGGAGCAATCCCGGTCCACCGTAACCGGTCGTCACCCACGGAGCAGTCCATCATCTGCTTGGAGGTCGTGGACCGTCCGTTCTGGATCTGGACCGCTGCTGGATGTAATCGATGATATCCTGCCACTACAACAGAAGTGAATTCGGAAAATAAACAGAAATGCAACCAGTCCGAGCCGTGTTGTCCTGCACTTCATGCCGACAACGAAAGTAAGCGTTACCAGCCTCATCCCGATCCTGAGCTCATCCATTGGTGGCTAGATTGAAATGCGATCGGATCGAGCCGTGTGGCAACTGCATCGCAAGGAACGTTGACTGTGTCTACGTGGTCCACCCGCGGATCCGCGGTTCTGCACAAACAAATGATGGCTACCAGCGCCTCAATGCTCGTATTCGCCACCTGGAGCAGCTCATTAGTGCTGCTGATACGCCCATGCCGCAGAGGGACGCCAGTTCCGACCATATTTGCCAGCATTGCGGGAGAGTACCAGACTTGACCAATGGCGTTTTGCATGGCCAACCACAGCAAGAAAACACACCGGACTTACTTCGTGACGAACAAAGTGGTATCAAGCCTGGCCGGATCATCTCGAGCGACAGCCAGACAACCTATGTATGCGGAGTGCATTGGGCGGCAATTTACAATGAGGTGAGAGGGATTGGCCCGCTTTGAGTACCGTGGGCTGACTGACTGCTCTGGATTGTCAATTGCTAGATAACTGATATTAGCCGACAACTCGACCAAGACTCTTCAACGGATGATTTTGAAGAGTCGGAGGCTGGCTATGGAAATGGTCCAATGCTTCTTGGAGGATTATGGCCTACGGCGAGCTTGGAAGATATCTTGTCTGATATCCCGCCCAGAGATCTTGCCGATAGACTGGTATCGCGATACTTCAACTCCTTGGACCCATCAGTTGGTATATACATATCATATTGTGTTGATCCCACACAAGACTTACATATTCGTAGTGCTGCTTCACGCCCCCACTTTTGAGCAAGAGGTGAGTCTAGAAAATACCACAATGACAGCAGATCTGATATTTGGTGCCAGTACAAAGGCTTCTGGCTAGACGAAAAAAAGCCGAAAGCGCAATGGCTAGGTTTATTGTTTGGCATTTTGTCAATGGGAACATTCTTGTATCTGCGGTCTCGAGACCCTCTCCCAGGGACATTTGACAATCCCAAGGCATTGATGGATATCTTCCAGCGGCGTTCAACAGAGTGCTTGATCCTTTCAAAGTACTCTTCATCCCCCGGGACACACACAATGGAGGCACTACTTCTGAATATCCAAAACGAATTTTTACGACATCGAGAGGCTCATTTAGGCATCTGGATCTTGGGTGGAGTAGTCGTCCGGCTGGCCATGCGAATGGGATACCATCGAGACTCGGCGGGTTATTCGCAGGTTTCCGTCTTCCACGGCGAGATGCGGCGGCGCGTCTGGGCAATGATTCTGCAACTCGATACTCTGACTTCTTGCCAGCTTGGACTGCCGCCAATGATACAAGAACTGCAGTGTGACACGCAACTGCCCCGCAATCTTCTCGATGACGATTTTGGACCTGACTCTGTACAACTCCCGTCGGCACGGCCTGAGACGGAGCTCACGCCTGTGCTCTACACAATCACAAAGTCGCGATTACTTACAGTCTTCCGGGCCATATTCAATCAGGTCTCGCTGGGACGACTTGAAGCTTACACCGAGATCATGGCGCTCGACCAGCGCCTTCGCAATGAACATGCGTCTATTTCGCCTCGCTTCCGAATGACTAATTTAGAGAATTCCGTCACGACATCAGTTTATTTACTAATGCGCCGGTACAATATAGAGTTCCTCTTCCAAAAGGCGCGATGTATCTTACACCGCCATCACATGACAAAGTCTTACAGAGACAGCACGTTTAGTTTCTCAAGGTCGTCTTGCATTGACGCCGCCATGGCAATCCTATCTCATCAGGCCAACATTCTGCGAGAGGTGCAAGTGGGCGGCCTTCTATACCGAGATAAATGGTTTGTTTCTTCACTTGAGCAGCATGACTTCCTGTTGGCGTCGATGATCATCTGCCTTGAGCTTAGTTTTCGAGCCCGCGGAGAGGCACCTGCGGCTGGCCCCAGTGATGCGGACAGCTTTCCGAAATATTCAGAACGAAACTTGGTTGAGTCATTGAGAAACTCCCGTCACTTCTGGGATGAATTCAAAGCGACTGCCCCTGAAGCCCAACAAGCGTTTCACATAGTTTCGGTAATGCTGGATATGATTTCGAGGGGTTCCCGGCCGCAGAAAGATAGGCATGTAATGTACATGGAAAACGCGGAAAACACCGGAAATCTCCAGGGTAATCCCCAGGTCGATACAGGTAAAAGTAAAACGTTTGTTTGTTTACAGGCTTACAGTAAACTTATATGTGCAAATAGCAACAACCGGCGATCCCATTTCTTCTGGATCGTCCCAATTAAATTCACAGTCAGATCCGACGCAAGCATTCACTCATACCTTCAATTCAGCTGTTGAAGGCATCGAAGCCTTTATCAACAGCCCGGATGCCGTTGATTGGGTGCGAAAGATTCCATCCCCCCCTTTTCTCTCGTATTGTTGAGAGACTAATGATAGCGTATTTTGCAAACAGGCACTGTGGGAGACTTTTATCAAGATTTCTTGAGCTACACAAGGGTCTTATGAATTTGGACAGGAAACACCGTAAGATTTCGTGTTGTAGATTGCTCTTCATGATCCTTCACGTAAGAGGCAGGTCGCATGTATTATCTATTAATGTCTCTGAATTATTAAAACTTTTTGAAACTATCACTAGCACGGCATTAACGTATCTCATAGTAATCGTGCCAACACGAAAGCATTTCCATCATCACTGCAATTTCAACCATCCTCCTTTTTTTTTTGTGTGTGTGTGTGTTTAGGTAGTATACAGTCTATTAAAATCTATACTCTTCTCGCAAAGAAGCCGCCCTCTTGGAAAAGAAACTCTAAATCTCCTCCTGTCTCAGCGGCCCGCCGCCAAACTCCACAGCCCGGAATCCCAGCATCCTCTTGATTCCCAACCACAGCTCAAATGCTTCCAGCTTGAGCTCTACCCTCACGAAGCCGATCCAGGCCGTCAAAGCCCGCATCACATTCTGAGGCCAGAGTAACGATCCACTGCGGATAATGTCCTCAATCTGCTCGTGGAAGACAGTTCGGGTGCAATACCGCGCTAGAATCATAAAAGTGCGTATAGGTCCTTGGCTGGTGTGAAGGTTTTCATCAAGACTGCGTGTCAGGTCGTTGGTCTTTAAGATGAGGAGGATAATGCGAGGAACACGGCCGAGCATCTGTACCAGGTCGACGATGAGGCCTTCTTGCAGGGCGCCGCTCATGTTTTGCTCCTCATCTGTGGTGCGTGTCTTGAGGATCGATCCCTCTTTGCTGACAACACTGAAGTCGCGACCCGTGATGGCGGACGCAAAGAGGGGGAAATCCTCCTCACTGATGCCAGCCACCTCGTGAGCGTACTTCTTCATCCGGTCCATGTCGCCATCAATGACAGCGAGCCACATCTTGGCGTAAGAGCGTCTCAGGGGCAGAGGAATATCGCGATATAAGCCGTGGTCGTAGAGGATGATGTCAAAGTTGGGACCTCGTCCAAGACCACGTCGAGTAGTGTTCTTGCGGATGGCAAGGTTACCGCCGTGAGGATCGCAGTGTAGCGGAGCACCATCGCCGAATATCATCTCATTGAAAATTCGCGCCAAAGTTGCCGACACTTCGTCGCGGTCAATGCCGTTCTTGTCCAGGTAATCAAGATCGTCCGGTCGCCGGCCTGATTCACAGGCCATGACGAGGATCCGCTTCTTCGCCCACATGACTTCGGGGACAATGAGAGGCAGCTCGGGGATTTTAGCAAAATGCGCCTTCATGCGACGTGCGTTCTCGGCCTCCTCCCTGAAGTCAAGCTCCTTGGGCAGCGAGTAATCCATTTCTGACGATAGCCATTCCAAGTCGTACTCGGGGAAGAACCGCTTGAGCGTGGAGAAGGTGTATCTAGTAAGCGCAAGATCGAGAGGCGCCCATGCCTCCAGCTCGGGGTGTTGAACCTTGACGGCCACCTTGCGTCCAGTATCCTTGATGGTGGCCAGGTGTACTTGCGCAAGCGAGGCGGCGCCAATTGGCTCCTCTGAAAATTCAGAAAAGTACTGCCACAACTCTTCGTTCGTATCCCTTCGGAACATATCCTGCACGGATTCGAATGATGAGACAGGGCATTTGTCCTGCAGCGGTATAAAGGTCGACGTCCACTCAGGAGGCAAGAGGTAATTCATAGCACTCTGTCGCCGTCATGTTAGCCATATCTTGTCCATTGAGGTGTCACTCGATAGAGTTAGAGTTGTGGCGCTTACCAGGTGCTGTCCTAGTTTGATAAATATGCCGCCATTTTTCTCCAACACTTTGAGGGTTCGTTCAGCGCATCGCTTGTGGCAAGCCTTCAATAATTGATCTTGCTCTTCTTCGTCATTAATCGTGGCCTTTGTGTTCAAGGTGGTTCGGTAGCTATTATTACGCAATCACAGTTAATCTACCATTCGTTGGCAACGTGGCATCTCCTCTTCCCATTGCGCACTCACTCGTTAATGCAGACGGCCAGCGCAGCAACCACTCTGCCTGTTCTCTCTGCAGCCTCATAGCTGTTCTTGATCTCGTCGGTGAACGCAAGCGCTGCCGTACCAGCCGCTGCTCCAGTCGACGCAAAAAGAATCAGCCTGGCGTTAGGCCCTGATTTCGCACCGCCATTGCCCTCTGACGAGGATTTTCGCCCCGAGACAAAACGTCGCGCGATAATCTGTCGGGTCGGCCTAGTGCGCGCCAATTGGCCACGACAAGCAGAACAGGTCCATGTTCGGTTACCGATGCGGGCCGTCGCAAAGGTAGATTTAGAAAAAAAGTTCATTTGGGGTGCCGAGGGGGCGCAGTCAACGACGTTTCGACATAGGATTCTCTCAGTTTTCGCAAATCGGCATTATATATCGTGGCAAAAGGGAGACAGATGGATCGTGTAAAAAAAAAAAAATTAGTGCATGTGATAATGTAGAGCGCCCGCCTTTCGCTTTGTGTAAATTCTAAGGAGAAGAAGAAAAAAGGGAAAAGAAAAAAAGGAATAATTTCAGGCGTTGCTGGCGACTCTCATGGCGCAAAATATCGAAAGCCGAGGAGGTGAGAGGAAGGGGAAAAGGAGGCCGAGTTTTGTTGGGAGACCCTTGGATTTTGCGGTGGATAAATCCCGTTGCGACGACGACATCATCAGATTTTTGCTGCTGGCCGCTGATTTGCCCGCCACCATCGGCCCTGCCAGCTCTGCTGATCATCCGGCGCCGCAGATGTGGGAGGCGCATCATTAGCGGAAGCACGTGATTGCGCGCCTGCAGCAGGACCGCGTCGCATCGTTTCGTGTTGAGTGATCTTGATCGATGCTGCTTCGAGACAGTGGATGGACCATTCATTCGTCTCTTCAATCAACCATTCCTCGCAGACCACATAGCAATTCAATTCTGATACATTGCAACCATTGCTTTATAAACAGTTCTTGATTCTCTTCTTTATTTATGCAAAATCCCACAGACGAAGTCGCACCAAACAGGATGCTGTCGTTTACTCCAAAGCCGGTCCCTTCTTGGGATAACCGTCCCGCCGTCTCATCTCCACTATCGTCCTCACCAGTGCGCGCCTCATCACCTCGCTCTCCGGCCGATGAGGAAACGCGATGGCAGCCTCGCCAGGTCCAGTCGTCACCGATCAGGCCTAACAATTTCAAGTACCAATCACGACCTGCGCGTCCGAATCCCGTCATGAAAAGAAGAGAGGAGCTCCAGGAGCAGAGGCGCAAGAGCTTCCTGCAGAATGTCCGTCAAAAGGCCGAGGAAAGATCCTGGCAAAGAAGAGACATAGAGGGTCAAGTAGGTCGAGGGAGAGAGTTTCCTTGTGCAAGTGCGGATGGATGGCTAATATCGGCCTTTATAGTTTCTGAAAACGAGCTGGCTAGCTAACGTCGGCCGCTTGTCTCATGATGCGCCTTCATTCTCGGATGCCGATATCGAGGATGCCGCAACCTTTTCGCCTGAAATGGCACAATCACAGATGGACGAAGACATGATCCCAGAAGAACTCATGGATGAAGAGCAATTACTTACGTCTTACGAAGAGGAAGTAATGGCCCAGCAGGGGTCCCGGCTTTCAACACTGGCCGAGGAGGATGACGAGTATGATGACATTTTTGCCGAACTCATTTCACAAGAGCAAGAGCAACAACAATCGCAGCATCAATCCTCACAACCTTTACATCAGATGGAAATCGATTAGACCAGCGTTATGATTGGTAATATTGGAATCATATGGTAGAAATGTCTGTCACTTGGCGAATATGGAGTTTGGGACCTCGGGACTCTCGGATGAGTCTCTTCACATCGGCGTTGGATTAATATACTGGTATAGGATGAAAAACGTTTGCATATAGGTCGCGCACTACGGGTATATATATAAGTGTGCGTGTATATATGAATGCGCCGTGACTAGATCTTGAATGTTTATTGTGGGTTGCACTGATCTTCCGTAGCATTGAACGCTTCTTGGGCAGATGCCATGTCTCCCACCAAGTCGGATGGTGGCGATCCCGCTGCTTGCATCTGGATTTGTTAGTCGTCATGTATAGCAAAAACAAAGGCCAAGAGAAGGTTGGAGTTTACCTTTTGCATCCTGTCCACAATGTATTCTCTATCGGCCGCGTTAGAGTCTGAATAGCTAGGCTCGTTGAACTTGGCCACAATCTCTGCCACAATCGTCTGTTGCTCTGCGTATCTCTTGAGGTCCTCAGCAGGAGTCGAATCCTTGTTTTTGGCGAGCCACGCGGGAAACTTGTCATGTAGTTCCTTCATTGGCTCATATAGGATCTCCTTGTTCGTCAACTGCTCCATCATGCCCATGAGCATTTTGGAAAAGTCCTCTTCGCTGCCACCAGCAAAGTCGCCTGCAGTAAGCTGCTTGAGCATTTCAGTCAAGAAGTCGTCATCACCGCCCGCTGCAGCCGCTGCGGTGGCTTGGTCACCAGATGATTGCATGCGCTCCATGGTACGACGGATGGTATCTTGGAACGCCGCACCAGACTTTCCACCTGCCGCCGGTTGAGGGGCGCTCGATGAAGCGGTCGTCGAAGCTGCGTTGGGAGCAGCAGCGGGAGCAGCAGCGGGAGCAGTCGCAGCAGTAGCAGTCGCGGCGGCGGCAGGTGTACTTTTCTCCTTGTTTTTGTTATCAGATTGCGCCTCTTCTTGTTCTTCAGCATCGAATTGGGCGCTCATCTCCGCGCCCATTTGCTTGAACATTTCTTCGAATTCAGCTTGTAGCTCCGGCTAAGTCAGACGGCCAACATTAGTATCAACATATGTCTAGCAGAGGTAAAAGGACAAACATACAGACTGCTCCAAGTTGGCCAGCAGACCAGCTATGCCCGCTTGCATCCTCTTGGTAACTTCTTCTTCTGACATGTTCTCGTAGTCCAAATCGGGAGGGTTGATTCCTTCTTTCAACGTATCGTCATCGATCATCTCCTGTCGGACGGCCTTGAATCCGTCAAGCAGTTCTAAGCAGTCTTCGGGTCAGTATAAGTAGCTATAGCCAATCCATCAGCGGTTGTACCGTCAAGATCATCCAAGTCCTCTTCATCTGGATCGGGAACATCGTCGAAATCGTCCGACACAGTCGCTGCGGGGGGGACCGTCGCTGCTGCTGCTGCTGCTGTTGTGGTTGGCTTGGCCTCCCCTTCTTTGGCCCCGGACTCCTCCGGCCTCGCCTTATCTGCCGCTCCAGGTGGAGAGCTCATGGTGCTTCGCGTTCACGATCGGTTGCCGTCAATCACAATAAGCCAGATGCGCAAGAAATCCGTATTTCGACTTGGTGGTCTATTAAGCTGCGGCGCTAATGGAGGGGGTAGCGCGGGACAAGCGACTGGGGAAATATGCAGGTGTCTGCAGACGGGCAAAACGCCAGGTTATCCTGCAATTGTATTAAAAAATGAGTCTGGATCGTGTGGCGGCAGTGTCTAGGACAACGACGGTGTAGTCGTTGGAAGAGCTTGCAAGCAGATCTGCGCGCCTCGTTGCATCTTGGGAAGTGACATGCAGCGTCACGAGCTGAGCCGAGGGAACTGGATATACCGGGCTGCCCCACGCTGGAGCTTCTTTGCGGTTCTTGGGGCTGCTAGCGGCTTGCTTCAGGGCGTCTATCCGCTGGACGCTTAACTGCCATATAGGCCTGTGAGCCGTTATTCAGCCGACCTGCTCCGCTGCTCCTTGGCTGCAAGGGACCGGCAGGTGCCTAACTGAAGAGATCCCTGGAATCTTCGCAGCGCACTAGGTAGATCGCGGCGCTATCCGCAGCCTTACGCTTTACGGGCTTGTATTTTTCATCCACCTTTCTTCTTCCTTCTTCCCAATACTATACTACAACGCGCGCGTCGCTATTCTGCTGTCTCCATCTCTAGATTGCAAACACGAGAATCTGATTTTGTTTGCTTGCACAACATCCTTCTTCGCCTGAAACCTGCAGTCCCTCCTTTGCACTGCAGACCATATCGGCCTTTACAAGGCAGCGCTACTACGATCTCTCTAGTCTCGCGACTCTTTGTCGGCTCGCCTTTTTTTGGTATTATTTCACGATGGCCCTTTGCCAGAACAGATTACAGGAGGAGCGGTATGTGATTCGCTGCTCTCGC
Source organism: Trichoderma asperellum (assembly GCF_020647865.1). Lineage (NCBI taxonomy): Eukaryota > Fungi > Ascomycota > Sordariomycetes > Hypocreales > Hypocreaceae > Trichoderma > Trichoderma asperellum. Next base: position 1,999,004 of record NC_089418.1, read on the forward strand.
GGTGTCCCGGATGACCTCGTGGCGCTGACCGATGCTGATCACTAGGAAACAATGGCGACGTGACCATCCATTCGGCTTCTTCGCCAAGCCTTCTCGGACGAAGGAGGGAGTGCTCGATCTGAAGAACTGGGAGTGCGGCATTCCTGGCAAGGAGAAGACAATCTGGGAGGGAGGGCTTTTCAAGCTCAACATTGCATTTCCCGATGGTGAGTGCTCGCGTGCACGGTAGGACTGATTAGGCCAACACTGACCTCGTGCTTCTCTTCAGAGTACCCAACAAAGCCCCCAAAGTGTAAGTGAAAGTGAAGATGCAAAATGCCCTGGGTTGCAATCGATTTCTGATTTGGTCAACAGGCAAATTCGTTCCCCCACTGTTCCACCCCAACGTTTACCCCTCCGGCACCGTCTGCCTGTCGATTCTCAACGAGGAGGAGGCGTGGAAGCCTGCCATCACGGTCAAGCAGATTCTGCTTGGCATCCAAGACCTCCTCAACGACCCTAACCCCGAATCGCCCGCGCAAGCCGACGCATACAACCTATTCAAGAGAGACAAGGTTGAGTACGAGAAGCGCATTCGCCGCGTGGTCCGTGAGAATCCGGCGCCGTAATGGATTTGTAGGGAGAGGAGAAAAAGGCTTCTAGACATTGGGGGATATTCATATTGAGAAGATTGGCCATGGCGTTGATTGGGGGCAATACCAGGACATGTGATTTTTCGATTTTTCTTTTAGCAAATGTTACCGAAGATAGTGATGTTTGACTGGCTTTTCAAAAGCTAATCTGATAGATGACGATATATGAAAGTACGGAATAGCATCGGCGACATGATTCTAAATGAAAGAGTGACTCTACAAGCACTTGGTCTGTGAAAGGGCGTAGGTTTGCATCCGAACGCAAAAGTATCTCAGGTAGTTGATAGTGTTTGGAGCGACTTGACCATGTCTGGATCAAAACTATGGAGAAGCGATACGCTTAGAGCACGTTTAGTGAAAGGATCAGACGTTTAAATGCCATTTGCCTGATATATCGGTACATATTGTCATATCCTTGTCCGCCACGTGGAATGCTCCTATCTGAGCTGGGACACTCCAGAGAGACAAAGCACTGCTATGTAATCTTGGGAATGTGTAAAACTACCAATGGTGATAACAATTGAGACTGCACCATAGATACATCCGTGTAATCAATACCTATATGCCACGTTACCGAAACACCCCAAATGCCCAAGCTGCGGCAGGGTGAATCATGTAGCCGGGATAAGCTGTCAGCCGACACCTCTTCTAGGTAGGTCGGCTAAAAGAGCGTCTAGCGACCTACTAGAACAGCATTCGCCCAGAGGGCCACTGGCGACAAAACACCACAAGGTGGCCCAAGTCGATTTCTCTTATCAGTTTCGCTTTAGGTAATTGGCAACCAGGCGTGGCTTGCGCCAATTATAATGGATGTGTGTGACTCTGAGCGAGACCGAAGTCGGCCGTAGGTAGTTAGCTTATTTTTTTTTAGACGGGCAAAAAGAGTCATGGTCCAGATAGTCTAAATTCTACTTGATTCCCGATCCAATTTTCTTCTCTCTCTTCCAATACCTCTCACAATTGTCTTTCATTTTTTTAGAAGAAACCTCTGAAATCAGAAGAGATGTGTGGGATCTTTGCCTGCCATTGGTTAGAGCCGACGAATGAAATATTGTGATGAGAATGCGATTGTAGCTGACCACGATGCGCTCAAATAGTCACCCGGACGTGCAAAAGTTCAAGCCGACGGCCCTGAAGCTGGCTAAGGCGTAAGTACATCCGATTCTCGCTAGTAGCTACCTCAATTGACAAAGGCGCGTTAGAATTCGACACCGAGGTCCCGATTGGAGTGCGTTTGAATCAATCGCTTCGTTTGAGGCTGTATAATGGCCATAAGAAGGGTATAGCTGACTGTGGATGACATAGGCGGCAGCGTCATTTCTCACAACACAAGTAAGTCAATTGGTTGAAGAGTGTATGCATTGGAGCATTGGTTGACATTTTGCGCAGTCCTCTGCCATGAGCGTCTTAGTATCGTCGGTGTTGGTAAGTTTTCGCTCCCAACTGGACAAAGCATTTGTCTACGACTACACACTTGCTCACACGCTTCCAGAGTCTGGTGCTCAACCCTTGACCAACGCCGATGACACCATCATCCTTGCCGTCAACGGCGAGATCTACAACCACCGACAGATCCGAAAGCACCTAAAAGAGCCATACCACTTCAAGACGGCATCGGATTGCGAGGTTATCATTCCCTTGGTGAGTATTTGGAGTTGAGCTCATTACGGCACTTGTGAGAGGGGTATAAGCTGACGCTGTCTCTCCCGCAATAGTATCTGGAGCAGGATATCGACGCTCCCAACAGCCTCGATGGCATGTTCTCATTCGTTCTATACGACAAGAAGCAAGACCGCACCATTGCCGCACGCGATCCGATCGGCGTTACAACATTGTACCAAGGATGGTCATGGAAGGAACCTGGTGCTGTTTACTTTGCTTCAGAGCTCAAGTGCTTGTCCCCGGTCTGCGACAAGATTATCGCTTTCCCTCCTGGACACGTCTACGACTCAAAAACTGGCGAGACTACCCGCTACTTCAAACCTACTTGGTGGGATCCTACCAACGTGCCCTCTACTCCCGTCGATTACAAGGCTCTCCGAACTTCTCTGGAGAAGGCTGTCAGAAAGCGTCTGATGGCTGAGGTCCCTTATGGTGTGCTTCTTTCTGGAGGCCTCGATTCCAGCTTGGTCGCTTCCATTGCGCAGCGAGAGATGCTGAGACTCAGAAAGAAGGCTGAAGAGTCTAACGGCACTGCTACTCCTGCAGAGGCTGATGTTGACCACGGAGAGGGCCTTGTCGGTGTTGACGACGACGATAACCTGTCTACCGTTACCTACCTCCCTCAACTCAACTCCTTCTCCATTGGTCTGCCCGGGTCTCCGGACAACGAGGCCGCTCTCAAGGTTGCCAAATTCCTTGGTACAAAGCACCACGTCATGACATTTACCATTGAGGATGGCCTCAACGCACTTTCAGATGTCATCTACCACCTGGAGACCTACGATGTTACAACCATCCGAGCCTCAACACCCATGTTCCTGCTCTCTCGTAAGATCAAGGCTATGGGTATCAAGATGGTTCTGAGTGGTGAGGGTAGTGACGAGATTTTCGGCGGTTACCTTTACTTCCACGCTGCTCCCGACAAGAAGGCGTTCCACGAGGAGACTGTCCGCCGTATCAAGAACTTGCACCTTGCGGATTGTCTGCGAGCCAACAAGTCCACTTCTGCCTGGGGTCTTGAGGCTCGTGTCCCTTTCCTGGATAAGAAGGTATGAGATAACTCACCCGCCAATTTCACATTGAGAATTCCTGCTTATTAACTAATTCGTTTTATAGTTTATCGAGACTGCGATGAGCATCGACCCCCAGGATAAGATGATCACCAAGGAAAGAATGGAAAAGTACATTCTGCGAAAGGCTTTCGACACCTCTGATGAGCCTGGCACTGCTCCTTACCTCCCCGACTCCATCCTGTGGAGACAGAAGGAGCAGTTCTCCGATGGTGTCGGATACGGATGGATTGATGCCCTCAAGGACAACGCTGAACTCCACGTCACCGACGAGATGATGAAGAACCCCAAAGCTGAGTGGGGTACCGATATCCCAGATACCAAGGAGGCGTACGTATATGATCTTGCAGCCATTTGATACCAAAGCTAACATTGCTATCACAGTTACTGGTACCGTCTCATGTTTGACGAGCACTTCCCTCCACGCTGCGCTTCCACCGTGGAGCGATGGACACCCACCTGGTCTAAGCAGACCGATCCCAGTGGCAGGTTCGTATTTTTTCTTTTACTTTCCCGGACAAGAAGCGATTGCTAATACCATTTACAGAGCCATCTCTACCCACGTTGCCAAGTATGAAGACACTGAGTAAAAGGAGTTGGCAAGATGGCCTTTATTGTATTTGTCAAAATTTCCTTAGACTGTTATTTCTGGTGCTGGTTGGAAGAACGTCTCAAAGGCGAAAACGTAGTGCAGTATATATAAAAGTTAAGCTACAGACAGACAAAAGTATCAAATGCCACTAAAATGGAAATTTCTCGTGACTCTTGTGTGATGATACTATGCCCGAGGTCCGGACATGGTTCGGCATTGGGAAATTATACAAAATGGCGCCATTTGGTGTCCAACTCGAACAGAAACGCCTGAATGATGTTCTTTTGCTTCTATTTTTTCGTGCCCATTGCGCATGAACTTGTTACGAAACGCATATGTATAGCCTGCGACTAGAGAGACTTAGACTTGAGAGTTATTTCCCTGTCAATGCGATGACTGTCTTAGTAGCATTGATGGCCGTCCGTAGCGCCTTTACCGCCTTCTTTATTCAGACAGCAGAACCAACCACGACCCCGCGCTGAGTCTGTGACACTTTTTGATAGAGTTACGATAACCGCTGTAAGCAGTAAAAGACTGCACAGAACTGCATGAAATACCCTGAAACCAGATAGAACAATTGCCCCCTAGTCTAGCATCTCCAGCATGAAATCAAAGCCTCTGCCGTCAAAGCACATCCCCCACGTGGACACACCAATTGAGCTTAGGCCCTGCTCCCCCAATATGCCCGGCCCGACATCAGCCGACGCTCTGCGCTGCTCTTCCCCAACCGACTGGTGGACCAATCAGCAGCCGTGGCCGAGCCCAAAACATTTTCCCTCGCCTCGCGCGAATCTCCTACAACCTCTTCCTCTGGTTGATACACCGCACTTGTACTCTCTTCTTCCAACTCAATCTCCATCTTTATTCTCCCTCTTCTCTCTTCTCACAAACCGCCAAAATGTCTATCCCCGCCTTCTCCGACATTGCCAAGCCGGCCAACGACGTATGCGCGCCTTTCCACCCCGTCTATTTTTTCTCCTTGCTTCATAACCCCTCGGCTAGAGCTACACGATAGCCTCTAGCCGCTGGGCCGGATGACAGACGCGGCTGACTCTGCTTGCCTCCTATAGCTCCTCAACAAGGACTTCTACCACCTGTCCGCCACCACCTTTGAGTTCAAGGACACTGCTCCCAATGGCGTTGCCTTCAAGGTGACTGGCAAGTCCAGCCACGAGAAGGCCACCTCTGCTGCTGTAAGTTTGCTCCACCAAACCAATCTCCTTTCTTCCCCTCCTCCGCTACGCCTTGCCGCGGCGATGACGAGCCAATGCTACGTGCATTGCATACATGCCTCCAGAATAAGAATATGAGACTGATATAGCTGTTACTATGAATAGATTGAGGGAAAATACACCGACAAGCCTACTGGTACGACATCCCACCACAGACTGAAACACCAGCTCTCGCCTAGCGCGCGCTTTCGAACTCGCTGCGAACAATTCAATGCTTCCCCATAGCTAAAGTGCTTCGAACTTGTTGCTAACGCTTCGCGTTTACAGGCCTGACTCTGACCCAGACCTGGAACACCGCCAACGCCCTCGACACCAAGGTTGAGGTCAACGACACCCTCGCCAAGGGCCTCAAGCTTGAGGGTCTCTTCAACTTCCTCCCCGCCACCGCTGCCAAGGGTGCCAAGTTCAACCTGCTCTTCAAGCAGCCCGGCTTCCACGGCCGTGCCTTCTTCGACCTCCTCAAGGGCCCCACCGCCAACGTCGATGCCGTCGTCGGCCACGAGGGTTTCCTTGCCGGTGCCAGCGCTGGCTATGATGTCAACAAGGCTGCCCTGACCGGCTACAGCGCCGCTGTCGGCTACGTCGCCCCTCAGTACAGCGCTGCCATCACCGCCACTGACAACCTGAGCACCTTTGCCGCTTCTTACTACCACAAGGTCAACAGCCAGGTCGAGGCTGGTGCCAAGGCCACCTGGAACTCCAAGACCAGCAACACCGTTGGCCTTGAGGTTGCCAGCAAGTACCGCATTGACCCCGTCTCCTTCGCCAAGGTTTGTCTCCCCTGAAAATGCCATTTCGATAAGCTCTTTGTTGCTAACAAGCTCTTTTCTCAACTCTAGGTCAAGATCAACGACCGTGGTATTGCCGCTCTTGCCTACAACGTCCTCCTCCGTGAGGGTGTCACCCTGGGTCTTGGTGGCTCTTTCGATACCCAGAAGCTCGACCAGGCTACCCACAAGCTCGGTGCTAGCTTCACCTTTGAGGGTTAAGCTCAGAAATATCAAATCTGAAATCATTGCCATGAGTCATTGACGCCTACATATATATGAGACGTGGGTGACTATGTGGCCGAGTAGTTTGCTTGATTGCCGCAGCTACATCTCCATCAAACCTTTACAAAAACCACAAACCGAAAGGAGACCTTCGACGACTTAGTCTCGGGTGTAGATAGAAGGAGGAGAAAATAAAGAACATTTTGCGCAAGTGAAACAAAAGGTTGCTGTCTGTTGGTTGAAATGTTCTGTGATGTATATTTTGGAGTATGATGCGGCATGCTTGTGTATATACGCTCGTTTTCTACTTGTGTGTATGTAATTCTAATCATGATAGTTTGGCTAAGAATGATGCTGAGTTATAACTAATTTGCTTTCTCATTACGAACCTAGTAATCTTTCTCATCAGCCGGCCTAATCGTGTAGAATTGCACCTCTTTGTAGGTTGACAAGGAGGCGTCGAAGCAGCACTGATTAAAGGCACTATATAGAGCGCCTTGTCTACTATGGCAGCTTGAAATTGCAATGATAGGAAATCATCCTAGCAACGTCACTTTGCTCTGCATTGCCCATCTAATAATGCACTGCTCTATATTTGTACAAGAGGCCATCGCCATCTCTAGCCCTCTCCCAAACGCCAATCTACAAGATCCATATATTAAACACGACGGAGCATCACTCGTTTCACTACTCCCTCTCCTTCTTCTGCCTCCCCAGCCGCATAAACTGCAAATACACCGCCGGCGCCAGAAACGTCGCCGCCAATATCCCCGCCACGATCAAAAAGTGCCCCGCCAGGCTCGTCTGCGGCTCAAACTCAATGTCGTCATCCCCAACGGCCCTCTTCTGGCGCTGCCACCGGCGGTGATCCTGTCTCTCATGCGTCCTCGTGTGGCCGGCCCTGTCAAAGTGCGGCACGTGCTCGTCTCGGTGGTGGAAAGGGTCGGACCCAGGGCCCATGCCGCCGTAGTGATGCGTCTGGTGGAAAGCGCTCGTGTTCCAGGGGTTGGCGCGGTCCGTCTCAGACGAAGACGATGCTGAGCCAGAGCCAGCGCCGCCGGTAGACTCCTCGTGTGCCTGGCGGCGTTTGTCGGCGTGCGCGCCCCATCCGCCGCTGCGGTAGAAGCTTGGAGGGGGGCCGCGGAAGGTCCCTCTGCGGCGGCTTAGGCCGGAGGGTGGACGGCCGCCGGCGGGATTCGTGCTGTGGTATGAGGCTTGGTGGGGGTGGTGCGGATGTTGGTGGTGAAGGCGCAAGACATCGCGGTCGTAGGCGGCGCGGCGAGAAGCGTCGGAGAGGATGGTGTAGGACTCGGAGATGAGGGAGAAGTTGTGAGCGGCGTCGGGGTCGGAGCGATTTGCGTCGGGGTGGTGAGACTTTGATAATGAATAAAAGGCTCTGGAAAATATTAGATATCAGTTACATATTTGACGAAGAGACGGTTCTAGACTTTTTTATCTCTCCCAAAGAAGCGTCGAGTGGGACTTTTAACCGTTCATAATGATTCTTTCCTTCGAAAGCACCTCGAGCAAGATGTCTTGTCGCATGAAACCCCCTCGTGCTGCTGCCATTGCAACAGCGCAGCGTCGCTGAAGCACAAGCTATACTCGGCCTGTATGTCCTGGTAGCAGCAGATTCCCTCGTCACGCAACACCGTAATATTGATTGCGCAAGGGGACAAGGGGCAGTGACGAGAGTGTGCGGAAGACGGGGTGGCATGCCTTGCGTATCCTCATCACGCGGAACGAGGTAGTTGTTTGTTCGTTCAGGATACAAGGGCCTGGTGATGTAATCGACGTAGTTTTGGCGGGAGTGTTTTAAAGTGGGGCGCTTGATGGTAGGCTATTTGGCTACAACGCGTATGATTGAACTACTTACACAGGCATATATGGAAACCTGAAATAGTCATATATGTGGTATAGAAGGCTTGTAGATACTTCTAATTTCCGAAATGAATGGTAAAATCTCCCATGTCTTCTATAAATTATTCCTGTACTAAACTAAGCTTGTTAACAATGCCCTTTGTTTAGACTTGGACACCAAATCCTTCGCTACCTGCTACCGAATTCCACTTATATTGATGAAATATCTCTGGAGATTCTACATCTCTTCCCGTCTTTTTTTTTTTTCTTCTTTCAGAATGCTCTCTTCTCTTTTCTGAGTTCAGTCTTTCCTTCTCCCTCATCTCTACAAAGTAGCTACTGGAGTACGTTATGTACAAGCTAGGATGTTTACAGACAAGGATGCATAAATCCGCGGCATCATGATAGCACGCACACAGCGCAGAGCTATATTTAGCTCTTATGGAACTTCGCAACTGACTTCTCACAACACAAGTAGGCGTATGCTTTGTACATGAAAATAAACAAGCCAAATACAAACATAGCACCCTTTTACATATATATAAGTACACAGGTAAAAAGACCTCCAAAATTGACTTTGCAGCTTTACTTTACAGTGTATATAAATTATTCATACTATGTTGTTGGTTCGACGTTCATGTTGATCCCGCCAGTATGGAGTAAAATTGGTGAATTCACCATTAGAATCGATCGTGTCTAGGCTCTAATAGGCAGGAAGGAATTAAATGCATGTATTGAAGGATCCTTTGAGCCGAGTGTTAATCTTAAATATATATATATAGGCATATAGGTATGTATATAGGTATATAGGTATATATATCTATATCTATGTATCCCTTGCCGCCCCCCTTTCTAGCACACTGTACAGCATTCTTTAGAATGCGACTTGTCGTCGGTCAATTTCTCGAATCTAGATCATTATGCGCCGTTTATTTTCTCTTCTTTTATGTTTGCTTTGTTTCGTCCTATTTACGGGCAAAGCTCACTCGCAGGTCACCTTCATTCAACCGCCGCCCGCAGGCCCTTCGCACGTTTATCAAGACAATCCAGCCTACAAATATGATGCCACCGTTACTGTACAATGGACTGGAGATATCCCAAAATCGGTTCAGACGCTGCAAGTTGAAGTCTGGAGAGATATAATTGACCCGTCGCCAGCAGATGCTGGGTATTATCTAGGTAGAGCATAGTAGCGTCGTAACGCAGTCTCGAGTTATTAATTAGCTGTATAGATTTGGGGAGCTTTCCCCCCTCACCCAATAAAGGTTGGCTCGTCATGAGTATGCCGGCATGGCTTTTTTCAAAAAACGGAACTGTCCCGCTTTATTTCGTGTGTCTTGATAAAGACACATCGGACGTTCTCGGCGAATCTCATTATTATAACATCACGAACGGGCCTACGAGTTCCTCTACTGGACCGGCCACGACTAGTGCAACTACAACGTCTTCTAAGTCAAGTGGAACTGGCACAGATACTTCAAAAACAGCTGCATCAAACACAGGTGCTGCTGTGGATGGGACACCGCCACACTCGACAAGTCCAACGACCACGACAACGACGGCATCGTCAACCGCCACACCACAATCGACCGAAAAACTCTCTAAAAAGGCAATTGCAGGTATTTCGGTTGGGGCAATAATAGGCGGCGTATCAATACTAGCGGTGTTGGGTTTCCTGGCACGCAGGTATGGAATCTGGAGCAACGGTAGCTTTCATAATATCTTTGGAAGGGGTCAACAGAGCGCAGCTCCTCAAAATAACATAGTAGAGCTACCGGTAGACAACCCAACGGAGCTGCAAGACAGTCAAGAGATCAAAGATTCAAGAGCCTGGAAACATCCCAGAGGTTCCGGAGGTCTCTACGAAGTGGCTTAGAGCGAAAGTGTATAACTGCCTAGTTTAGTATAGAGAAATTAGAAACGGTATGCAATAGGCAAATAAAAGTCAACTGTTCTTGCTTGGGGCTTTCCAGCCATTCTATATATGGCTCCTTGTCATTTAGCTAATAAGATTCGAATTAGAGACGAGATCAATTTTTATCATGGTGTTAGCAAGACATTGGAATAGCACTTACGAAGCGCCTACTAACAATACCACGGTGCTTCTTCTAGAGACGTATTGTTTCTCAGCACTCGCATCAATGGGGTCTTAAACTAAGTATGTAGCAAACCATGTTCTACTAAATTTACATCCCCTAAAAATGTAAGGCTTTATTTAGTAAAGAAGCCGCAATATGATAAATAGAATAGGGCGATGGACTTTGATTGCTCCATGTTCTTTCTTTTTGAGAACTTCGCAAGCTACAGCTTTTACTAAGGCATTATACGTCCAACGCCAGCTACTTACGGCATCCATTATCCGCGCTTTCTGACTCAGAACAATGAGAGGCAGATTAGAGGTGAATACCAGCTGTTGTGTGCTGTGTCTACAGTTGATGCTGGAGTTCTCAATAGACTCGACGGTTGAGTTTGCCAAGTCCCACAGCTACTAAGTTGGCGATACATTCATGCTGCAGTGTAAACTTACATATACCAACAAAGAATATACCAACAAAGAAAGCTCCATGGTCTAGCGTATCAAAGTCGATGCGTTAGGATAACCTAGTCACAGTTTGAAGTGAAAAAACTGCGCTTAGCAGTCACAAAAGTCAACTTGAATAGTATTAAGTGATAGGGACATGTTTGATACAGAGTAGGCACATGCCTGCAAGGGAGAGATATTTGGTACTGCAGTTCACGAAGCAGCATGCTCCTGGTGAAATGCATTCTTATTGGCGTACTTGCTCATTAGCTTTTCGTCTCCACGCACGTGATGGGTGTATGTTGGTGCCTAAATGTAGTTTTGACAGAATAGAGGGACGCATTTCGAATATATATGTACATCATTCAGCAATCCCACCACTCCAAGTTGGAAAGTAAAACAAGATGGATGAAGAGCGACGCACCAAGATTGCAGCCGCACTGCAGCAATACCGCGAAACAGTGTCGCAGCAGAACCTTGCCATGCTGCGTGTCATTGTGGATGGTCTGGAAGCTCCATCACTGCCCCCGAGTACTTTATCGCTGCGATCAAGTATACTTGTCGACGAGTATGGCACCAATCTTGCCGAAACCGTCAAAGAGCCACGGGATTTATTCAACGATAATATACGCCCTAAATTGCTCAAATACCTAGATGGAGTGGTTGACGGTCCGAATCTAACGAAGAGGGAAGAATATTTCGCCAGAATGAAGGCAATTATAGCAGAGGAGAATATAGATTTTGGCGGCGAATTTGAATTCCCCCCAAGAGATCTTGCTTATCTTTGCACGTTAGTAGATGGCATCATTGGTCCAGGACTACCAGACTACATTGTCTCAAGTCAGATTGAGTTTATAAGTCCTACTTTCGATGGTCTAGACGATCTAGGCTATGTTGTACCTCTTTGGGATGATGATCTAGGACATCGAGTTGATATGTTTTTTGGTCTTTGGGAAGACTGGGAGATTGCAGTGGCAATTCAAACTGGTCGTGGCCCGTTCGCGTTATGTGGCTCTTGCGCCATTTATTGCCGTAATGAGAAAGACGATGATAACAAAGAATGGAAGTGGAGGTATGGCATGTTTGATGGAGACTGGCACAGCGATATGTACAATACTGTGGAAGAATTCCTTGCATATTACCGCCATCACAACGAGCAAACAGAGGAAATGGTCAGGAGGAACCTTGGGATATAGAGCTCTGGGAGAGTGGGATCTATGGGTAACATCGACAAGCTTTTTTAGTGATAACTTGAAAGTAATGAACAAACTTTCAGGCGCTTCGTTTATGCCTTTGCAGTAGTTGGATTCAAGGCTCTAAATCAGAGGATACGTTGTCAACACCAAAGCTATTACTGCCGCTACTGCTACTCTTATTGCTGCTTTTCTCTTCTACCTTCCCTTCCTACGCCCTTCTCTCCTCTCCAATATTCTCATCAGGGAAAGCCATTTCTGCTTCTCTGTTTTAAGGTAATGCCATACCATGTCAATTTGTATACATGGCCGAGGTGCTACTTCCTCGTGCTAAGATTGCCTAATCTACGGGGTTGGTGGTCCGTCTATTTCCCATCTCCAAATTCGAGTTAAAGCAGTTACAGCTGTGCCTGATTTATTTCCTCCTTTAAAGCAGGCGGTGGCTGCCGAGTTCCGAGAGTCTCCCAAGCACTCATGATCTGGAACAAGTTTTTCTCTTGATGCTTGCTAGCAGTCATGATAACACCGAATGGCCGCCCATTTAGGTCCAAAACACCCAGAGGCATTGTGGCGATGGGATAGCCTCAAGGGATGTTTAGCTTTGGTTGGATACAGTCAGACTTGGAGAAACCTACCGGCTGCGGAAGCAACGCTCGATATAGGACTGTCAGCTAATGAAGCGACGGCATCAAGCTTAAACAGGTTGAGGACTTGATCGATTCCGTCGGGTCCGGCAAGCTTGCGAAGGAAGGCTAGAGTTTCGGCATTTTCGGCGGCAGAGATATTGCACTGTAACGCGTTCTCGAGGCTTGACTGTGATGGATGTTCTGTTTATGTGTCAGGATAAAAACCAATAGTGAACTTCATCCATATACGCGTACCTTTGGGGAGTTCTCTGTCGGCGTGCTGGAGATTCCAGTCGACAAGTTCCTTTAGGTTCCTGACTTGAGATGAATCTAGAGTTTCAAGATAGCGATTGAAGACTCGCTGAAACTCGTAGGCTCCAAAGTTCGTTAGAGTTGGCAAACAAGGCATCTCGGGGCTTGCTAAGCAACCTACAGATGATGTCTCCAATCCCAGGCCAAACGTTGTCACCGGGAGGAAGCAGAACCGGGTACTCGACGTGGACACCGGCATCAGATAGAATCGTCATTACTGAGTGGTATTCTTTTCTCTGTAACAATGTTAGCGCAATGTGACATCGAGGAAGAGGGGATTTACCATCTGAAAGAGCGCCTCGTCGTCATTTTTGCAAAGACCTTCTGGTAACTTCCAAACCTTCTCATCCACAAATCCAATCCTTAGCCCGTCCCATTTCTGTGTCATGAGCTGCGACAGTCTTTCGTCGTGATTCGGTCCTGTCGCTTGCAACATCTCGATGACCACGGCGAGATCAGCCGGGGACCTAGCCATAGCACCGACAGAGTCTAGGCTCTTTGACACTGGAATTACTCCATCCATGGAGACGGTCCCAATTGTCGGCTTCATAGCATAGAGCGCGGCACGGGAGGCTGGGGATACAATAGATCCGTCGGTTTCGACACCGAGAGACACGATGCCGAACCCAGCAGAGACACCGACGGCAGATCCTGAGGATGATCCGGCAGGTGTCAGAGAAAGAAGTCAATGAACTTGCTCGCCCACGGAAGGATGGAGAGGCTTACCCAGTGGCCCATTGCTCCCTCATCCAATTTGAGAGGTCCCCTGACATACGCTGAGCGAGTATAGCCATTGACGGGAGACCATCCATCAATGAGATTTTGACCTTTGAAGTTGTTGAATTCCTGCAGTATCACCATCAGTTAAATACTTGTATGGAGAAATGCAATACACGTACTGTCAAGCTAGCTTTGCCAATGAGGATGCCCCCAGCATCAAGAAGCTATATTGAGCATGAGGTGAAACTAGCCAACCTCCCTTTCGATACTAGCGGTTAGTAGTTCCACATACCTTCTGTACTGTAGGGGCGTTCCTAGGCGGCCTAGAGCCGACGAGAGCCCAGCTCCCAGCCGTTGTGTCCATGCCTAACCGAGGATCGGTCGCGATTGCATCCTAAGGGATCAGTTAGCACAAACGCAGATGATACTGTAGGGAATCTTGTACCTTCACGATGAATGGAATACCATGGAGCGGGCTTCGAGCCCTTCCGGCAGCGCGTTCTTGGTCGAGAAACCGCGCTCGCTCTAGGAGTTGCTCTCTTGGAGCGACAGAGATCAAGGCACCCAGATTAAGTCCATTTCTATTGTGCTTGTTGACGACCTGATTCAAGACTTGCTTTACCAGCGACTCCGCATTGAGTTCAGAACGGTCGAACAGTTGTTGAATGTCGTGAGCGGTCGAGGTAAGGAGGTTGAATGATTTTGGCGCCATGGATTCTTCCTGAGATAATGAAATGCGGCTGCTAGGGTAAGAAAACTGAGGCAGAGGGCAAATGTTTCGATCGTAAGGTGGCTGTTGTTTCTGAAATTTCGCGCTGGTCGGTCTGCCACAGCTCTAGAGCAATGAGAGGAGCTGAAGGATCTTCATGCAGTCACTGGAAGAGTGAGGGACAGTGCAGCTGGCCGGACAGGTAGGAAGAGCTGGGGGAATCGACTTGTGGGAAGTGGTTGGTTCCTCTCATCAGTCCGGCAAGGCGGGGTTACTGAGTATACGGCCACAGCAGAATGAGGCCCGTGCAGCCTTTGTTGTACAATGCAATTGCTTCGTTAGATCTGATTCAACTCTGGTGGGATATTTTCGAGGTTGGGATGTCTTGGTCAACGTTGCACCGTCTGCCGACTTAATTACCCCTGATGGTGATGCTCTATCAGTGCAGAGCTACAGATAATACTCGGTATCTGTGTGACCTAGGGAGGGGGGGTAGGATTATTCGCTCGCTACGCCAAAATGTAACAGTACCCTACAATCGGACTGGGCTTATTATCCTCTTTATCCACTAATAGGATGTAACCCCATTCCGGATTGTATCAGTGGTTTTGTTGCAAGCTTAACCAAAACCCTTACTCGAGGAGAGCTTGCCTGTGTCGAGTGGACGAACTTTTCATTATAGAGCGAAATTTCTTCGCCACATTGCCGGGCTATTTGGAGCTTGCAATCCTGAAATTCTTCCCAAGCTCCGCTTTCTCGTCGATATAATCGCCTCTCAATAGAAAGACAAGGTCGACTTGCTCTCGTGAGAAGATCTTATTGACAAACTTAATTTCCACCCCATACATTTCAGCCTCTCGCCGATGTACCTTTTGAAACAATAATTTTCTAGCACAAAAATAACCAAGGGCGTAACCAGAGACACATCTGGAATTAATGCCCAAAGATTTGCTATAATGCAACTCTACTCTGATAACTGCAATTGTGTTGTTGACAAACTGGATGAGGCACGAGTGGAAAAACAAGACACGACACGTGGGAGTGCAAAGTATTATGATTTGTTAAACCGTGAGGCATTGAGCCCCCATTGCATTTAGGCAGCTCCTTTTTCCCAGACTGCGCATGTACTATACATCCCGAACCATAATTAGACATAGTAGAAATAGAAGTCTCATTGTTAACGCCTTGGATTATCCCATGACCCCATAAACACTCGTGTTAAAAGCAATAGTCATGTCTCTCTTCTTGTCCTCCAAAGTGGTATCCCTCTCAAAATCACAAAGAAAAAGCGCTATTCTTTTCTGTGCAGCTAGGGCTTGCTGGTCACGCGCCGGTCACGCGCTGCCTTTTGCACCTGCCAGTTGTTTGCAGCGACAGCGCACAATTATTTATCGAACACTCACAGATTGATCTCTTTTAAGCGCGCAAAAATTAGGCCATATAATCTTCTACTAATGCATGCTTCATTTTCAAATTGTTCGTGATTTCAGCGTGCGTGTAGTAGCAGTAAACTCTCCCAGATATATCTACTCAAAAGACAAAAGACAAAAAAGGCTAATAAGACTTATGACAAAATTCTGAGATTCTGTACTCTTATACATTTATTGATTTGGCCTCCACACCATCAGCTCTCGTCGTTTACCGTCTGCTGCTCGGCGACTGATGTTGCGCGTATTGCCACTACAATATGTATGCGTGTGTTTATCATGTCGTTCAGAGTGGAGGTCTTGTCACACCTAGCCACCCCACAAAGTCTTCAATGCTCGCTGATTGTGGTAAATACTGGTGGGGAGTATTTTCACTACCCCCTGAAGCCTTGCTGCATTGGGACTAGTGGATACAGCGCCCCCACAGACCGCCTAGGGTGTCTTAGAAGATCGATCTACTCATCTTCGACATCGCTGTAGCTATCCGTCTGCATCAAACAGAAGTGCAATAGAGTCTGGAGATTTCAGACGAATTTTCAAATCAATCGGCCAGTCGGAGCACGCTCAGAAGAGATGGCTTCTGTGAGTTGTATTCTTCTTCATCTATATGTCGGCGTATTAACTACTTGTAGGAACCTTTCTGGAGACAATTCTTTGAGTTTGTTCGGACGAGTAATAGTACGTCTGCTATAATCTTCTCGTGGATTATGAGGTTAATTCGACTACGGTAAAGATGGTGATTCTCTCTTACGATCCTTTTTCGAGTTCGCTTCGCGCGAGCCAGCCAACAGTACGCCTGCCATAACTTTGCTTCGAGGGCTACGATGTTAATTGGATTACGGTCCAGATGTTCATTCTATCCAGCATTTTCTCGAGTATCTCAACAGCCACGGGAACGGTATCCTCACGCCAAGCCTCATAGCCTGGATAGATGGTCAATCTAGTCGTGGCCGTGAAGGTATTCGTGGAGGTAGACGCAGACGCAGAGGTGGGCGCAGAGGTGTTCGTGGAGGCGGCACACAAAACCTACCTGCTGAGCAGACTAGAATCTCTACTCAGCCTTGGCAACAATAAGAAGGAGCGCCATTCTTCAACTTTTTGGCCATTATTTATCTCGTCAAGATGGATGTTATTCGGTTCTCTTTCGTCAATAATTTTTACCTACCTACGCGCGCCAGGGGGGGTTCTGGACAGGGTTACTGAAAGGGTTTCTGAAAGATTTTTTCGCTTAACAGAACATGTAAGCGTTTTGTAATGTTATTGCTGTAAAATTTCAAAAAACGATGTAACTTTTATAAGCTTTCAGGTTTAAAAAAAAAAAAAAATCGCAAGTGCATTATGTCAGGTTGTAAATACTATTAACTTATTTCGGTATATAGAAAAAGGTTATTGCATGTACCTTCTTATAGGCACTGCTGCTGCTGCTGCTGCTGCTTGAAATAGCAGGCAGAATGGGGATGATAATATATTGAACCCAGTCTCCCCTCCCGTGGTCGATTGTCGATCTTGATGAAAGCCTGCGCTCCCAAATGCATCTGTCTATATCCTATAATGTCAGTATGTATACTCCATATTTCGTAACACATAATGATTGCGTGAAAGATAAAATACCATAGCATCGGCCACGGCCTCCACCATGTTAGCCTTACATTAAGTCATAATAATAGTAATAAAGATTTCGCTGTTATTGTTACTGCTGCTGCTGTGTCGGCGCTGTCAAGAAATGACATATATTGAAACAAGTACATCCCCATATCATAATAAGAAAAAACAGTTCCATGGATACGGTTTGGAACCACAAAAAGCGGGAGAAAATGGCGCGATCTGAAGACGAAATATAACGAAAAAATGTAACTCTACATTCCAAGTATTAGCATCTAGTGAGACATCAAGAACGAATAGCTAGCGCTCTAGATTGTGTAGTAGCAATGTGTGTAATAGGTGCAATATGAGCAGCAGCAGTAGTTAAGATTCTTGGTTTATATTATAATAAGTGGGAGCGATTGAACGTTTGGCTGCCGATGACGGGCTGTGGCGCGGAACGGACAAGCCCCGGGCGTTTGGAACTGAAAAGAACTTCTATACAAGACAGCATGTATAATTTCTTTTTTAATTACCATCAAGCTACAGGATCTCAGCTAACGGCGTTAAAGGCAGTAAAAATTACCGATCGCCAAGCTCTCAACAAGCTGGGATTCAATTACGTATAGCTCCGTGCTTCGGCCTACTATTTCATCATTCTGATTCTTTTGGACCATCAGTCTCGTCTTCATCAAAGATTATTTCGGCATTGCAAGCTCGGTCCTTCGTCCCCTGGTGGATAAGAGGACCAATTCCATCAACTTCGTCATCGCAGTAGTCAAATTCATCACTAGTACGTGGCCTTGTAAAGCAGGCCTGGGTTTCTACTTATTCCATGCTTCAGTGACGGATAAGACATAAAAGCGACCAGCATCGCCATCCCCTTAGCCGTAGCCAACTTTCTCACTGGTTTGTGATCCTTCATTTTCTCCCTCTTATACCCACATTCCATTCCCTTTCCTCTATATTCGTCTGTATCCCGAGACAGTTCGAGCCATGACGTGCCATGTCCTTTGACAGAATCATGTGCCACCATCTAAGTCATTAGGGTTGGCACGACTTCACCATCTACGAAGGACCGGTTCAAACGCATGCAGTGCCAATTATATCTTTAAAGCCACAGATGATGGCACCTACGAAAGGTTCGGTTTACTTTTTTTATGCTAGCGTTTCATTATCTCGAAGCAAGTTCTCGATCGGTAAATCCATAGTTCGCTGCAGAGCTACCGTAGAGCGAACATCCCTTGGAAGAGGGGCTTCCTGTCCGGCGGCTGAACGCGCCAACATTTTCACCATTCTACTTGTATTTACAAGGCCTTTGCATCCTTGTCATGCTGGAGAACTCGGTCACGACAATTCGTGTGATTTTCTCATATTTAGCGCACATGTATCTACAGATTCCTCGGAAGTCAATGGCATTCTAGAGCGTTATTCGTTTGTCTAGATCGCCAATCAGGGCCGCTTTCGTTAGACCATTCTCTTTCAATTAACGCCGCCTAGATTGCCTAACATCGAGTTGCTATAAGAAAATTACGGACAGCTTCCGAATATGTTCTGGCAATCTGAAGCGATAAACCTCAGGGCCTGGCTATGAAGAGGTGATCCATCCCTTGCATTGACCTGCCAGCATGAGTAAGAGCTAGGGTATTAAAGCAAGCTTCCTATCATTTAGGTGATTTAAGCAGGCGCATCATATACAAACTTTCTGTCACCTTACTCATACTCAGCCATCTAATTTAGCACTTCATGCAATCATAAGCCAATTAATCATGTCCTCTATGAACGTACTAACGCGACCAAATGACACATTTCGACATAAGCCTGCAGAATTTCCACAGCAGACTACGTTGGCTACAGGTTATAATTTGCCATTTTGAACCCTTTTTGTAATTATGTGCAAGATGTGCATAATAGACGTTTCACTCATTAAAAGGTTTAGTTAGCCTGACCAAGCTGGATAAAACATATACTTCATTACCAGAGAGCTTCAGTGAGTTATTGGTCAATACAGGTATAAGCAAACGTCTTCTAGGTTTTCTTTCAAGCCATGCTCCCCATATGTAAAATAAGCATAGCAACATTAAATTTACGCCAAATACAAGCGCACAAACGTCGCATGGCCATCTATCCGCATCAGTCTTGGCATTGGGTCTAACAGCAACATATTTGCTTCTACATTGGTATCCATTTGTATTGATAGACAAGACCTGGGCAGTTTTTTAACAGTATCTAGGCTATAACTACAATGCGCTCAAAATAGGTGGCGGGCAACGTCCATCACTCTGATGAGGACATCCAGGGGCCAGCGATGCATGCATCTGGAAAACAAACAACTTTTTCTATACCGCAAAGGCTCAATGACGAGAAATTTTAATTTATTGAAGTCATTTCAATGTCTTATCGCACTGCGATAGCTGGCATAGGTAGATCCGTAGCATCATACCGCGTTATACCGAAAATGGACGCTCCTTCCATTATGACGGACACCGCCGTCGGCAGAATTCACGCACAATTTGGATATTTGGATATTGAAATCATGCCGTGATGATCCTAGAATCCTCTTCAGTCTTATGACAAGCGAAATTTCGAAGAACCACTTTCGGCGGATCCCAAGAGACCGCCCAACTATTTACCGAAAACTTCGCGCGCCCTCTCCTCCCCCCCCCCTTTTTTTTTTCTTTTTTTTCTTTTTCCCCTTTTTTTTCTCTCTCTTCTCCCTTCACAATGCCTGCCCAGCAGCGCATTACGAACTTTTTCCCCGGCGAGGATGGCAGAACCTCGTCGGAGCCCGCAGCCCCTCTGGCCGGCCGAATGGCCGCGAGAAAGAAGAAGAGGGTCACGAAGCCTCCCGTGGCCACCCCACGGGAGAGAATATCTAACTACTTCCTGACAAAGGAAGAATTTGGGTCGACCACAGATGGTCCCCAGGAGGAACATGGGTCGACCATTGATGGTCCCCAATATGAAGCTGAAATGATGGATGTCGACTCTGATAAAGAGTCAGGAGAGAAGACGGTTTGGTCTCGGCAAGAGACTAGAGGCTCTGATAAAGAGTCGGGTGAGAAAACAATTGGGTCTCGACAAGAGACTGGTGGTTCCGAAAATGAGTCAATTCGTGTCTCTCTTGGAGTATCGACTCAGAAGTCTGAGTCGAACCAGAGGACAGCGTGGTCTGGGAACGAGACTGCCGACTCTTCGAAAGAGTCGCGCGAGAAGATAGTTTGGTCTCTAGAAGAGACTGTCGACTCTAAGGAAGAGTCAGGTCCTGTCTCTCTGGAAGTATCGGCTCAGAAGTCTGAGTCGAGCGAGAAGACGCTTCGGCTTGAGAGAGGAGTCGTCGACTCTCTCGAACCTTCGACTTAGAAGTCTGAGTCAAGAAAGAAGACGCCTCACTCGAAAAGAGCGATTGTCGTCTCTCCGAAGCCTTCACCTGAAATGGTGATGTCAAGGACGTTGGAAACTCCTGCAAAGACTGCAGAGGTGAAGCTGGAGAATAGCTTCACTCCTCCTCCCACAGAGCCTCGGCGTTCAAGGCGCTCGGCTGCTGTTGCTGCATCTGGAAGAATAAAGAGGAGCTATGAAGCTCTTGACGGTTCAGATGATTTGATGCAGGCGACAAAGAAGCCTCGAAAATAGGTGTCAGCAGCAGCCTCGGATGTGCTTGGCGAGGATGAAGAGGATAAAGATATCGCAAAGTTGAAGACGTTGGAGCTTTTGAAGACTGTTAGGACCCAACGAAGCCTTGGGAATCCTCCTGCTGCCTCTCTCGAGAAGGAGGAGGAGGGCTCGGTGAAGCTTGAAGAGCTAGACGATGAAGATGCTGTCCCTGTTCAAGGCGACACTTGTGATAATGATTGGGCAGCCGAAGAAGATATAGATGAATCAGACAGTGAGCCAATAGAAATGGATCCAATTGATACTCTTGTTGATGACGAGTATATCGCACTTGAGGATGATGAAGGTGAAGGTGATGACGTCGTTCCAGTAGAAAATGTCATGGAAAATGACAATGATTCGTCAGAAGCGTCTCAAAAGAGACCTCGTACCCAGACTGCAGAGGTAGATGCAGCTCAATGGGTAAAGGAGTGTGATAAGGCTTATGCTGTTGATGAAAATGACAAAGATGTGAGACAGTTCGAGGCCTATCTTGCCCATATCATCTATATTATTTATAGGTGGGCTGAAGACCTCAGAGGCGACTGGTTTGAGCTGCCAAGGAAAGATAGAGAGATGGTAGTGAGCTTCTATGCCATTTTTAAAAGAGCTGCGGTCAATCCTAACAATTTGTTGGAAATTATCTTGCAGGGGATTCCGCTTCAGACGCGAAAGGTGCTTGGAAAAGCAGACTTGAAAGCGACGGACCTTTTTGACTTACCGCTTATTCCCGACAAATGTATGCATCGGTTGGTGTATATGGATGTTGCTACAGAGCTACGTGACGAGCAAATATGCCGCGTTAAGAAGTTTAAGGCCTGTTCAACGTTTTACAAAGCAGCAAAGCCCATGGTAAACCTGAAAGAAGCATCGAGAGTCAGTCTTTACGTTGGTTCGTCCATGCGTAAGGCGGGATCGTGGCATCGGATTGAGCATGAGAATGCAGCAAATCAGCCTGAGTCAAGCCGTGAAGGCATGCATTATCGTGAGATATCAAAATCCAACGTCGTCACCAATTTTAGAATGATTGGCGTATGGAAGAATATTTACGCTGATGACAGCTATGTTACTCAAGACGTTGATCGGTGGCTTGTTACAATGGTGGAAGGGTTAATGATGGTATATCTCGGCATTTATACAGAGCAAAATGCCGCAACATGGAGACCAGACATTGTACTTCATCTTCATATAACTTAGTGAAGCGCATTAGAAGCGGGATCCCACTCCCCGATTTCTCCAGCGTCAGCCTCAACCGTGTCTGGCCACTTTGCCGAGGGGTCAATGGAGGACCAAAGGCTGTCAATGAATGCGCCAACCCTGAGTGTCGTCGGGGGGGAAAGTTACCTCGTTATGTCATCCCTCGACAATGCCGGCACGAAACATGGATGCATTTATTTCCTTACGCTTAATGCCAAAGAAGCTGCGACAGCTGCAAAAAGGTCCCGTAACACCCATTCTTCAGCACCGCCGGTACCAACTCGATGCAGCTACAACAGCTGACTACCATTACTGAGGTAGCAGGTCAATGGCTCGGGACCATTTGTCGTGGCCACGTTCGACAATATATTTTCTTCTACTTAGTTTTACGCTCACATGGTAGTATTATAATAGAATAGTCGAGCATTTGATGATCCTCCTAGTCGTACAATCCTTTTAACTTTCCCTGCAGGGTGAAGTGATATGATTGTATCTTTCAATCACTAGAGATTTATGGACTTGGCCTATCACTACTGCTACTTCCTTCCTTCCTCCTTCTTTTTTCTGCAAGCATATCTCGGTTCCACAATCCTTTCTTCTTTATTAACCCTTCTTACAAACCTTTCCATATATCCTACTGCAGTTTCTGGGACCACTACTTCAATTTTATCTACTCCCTGGGCGACAATGCTCAGTTCATCTGATTGATCAAGACTCACATCATGATAGAACAATATCGACACTTAAGCATGCATCTTCGCCACCTAGGTATTTATCATCTCTGTGTATCTTCGCTGGAAACCAGCGGCAAGTTGTTCATCGCTACTCTGACTGGCCGACCTCGAGACGAACATTACTGGGGCAGGGGGCAACGGTGGGTGGTCGTGGTCGTGCTATGTTCTCTTCTTCTTAATCACCAATTTATTACTGATTACATACTGACAGTATTGAAATAGGACAGCAGCAATACTTTGACATGTATTCCCGTAATGTGGTTCGTGCCAAAGACCTTCGTATACTCAACTTACGGATGAGCAGTATCAGTCTCTGCTTATTAGTCCAGTCCAGCAAGAAGGCGAAGTCAAAAAGACGCCCGATAGCCCTGTTTTCTCTTGGCTTAGCCTTGGTTCTCACGGCAACCGGCGCGATATGAAAGCTCGCACGCGTTTAGGCTTGAGCCAGGTAAATCTCCTACGGCTGAAGAAGCATGATATTGGAGACTGGGAAGTGGATAATGTCTTTAAGCCTCGCAGAGGTCAAGGCCCCGAATTCAAGCTTCGCGGCTTATTCTTGCCTTCAACCCACAACACACCATGTGCCAAGTACCAGAATATACTCTTTCTTCTCTTATAGAGAGACCAATAACGTCCTCAACGCTTACCCCAACCTCAGCAATGTCCCCAAGGCGGATAGACACAAGCTGTATTTTTACCTTAAAACAAGTTTGAGAGCACGCCATCTCCAAGATTCGCAACAGCAGCAGTATCAGCAGTATCAGCAGTATCAGCAGTATCAGCAGTATCAGCAGTATCAGCAGTATCAGCAGTATCAGCAATAGCCACTTGTTGATGGTCCCAAGCCCAACGTCACTCAAGTTTAGCGGTAAGTCCATAGTGCCCTGATGATCATTTACGCCAACAGAAATACATTTAGTCTGAGGATAAATTCCCACTTCTGGAAAAAGGTCCATCACTACCAAAGAAGCCGATAACAATCCACTGTCATATTTCGATGTTTCCAAGATGTTTAAATCGCGAACTCAGCAAGAATCGTGAAACATTACCAATTTGAAATCCAGCAATGAGCTGCTCTACCACGTTCAACTGAGGCATTCACACTGACAAGGGATGCGAGTAGAAAACTGTCAAGGAGCCAGGAGACTATGTTCCCGATGAAATTCTACTATGCTGTGCCATAAGAGGCTAATGGCGTAGTAGGCGTGGTATATACTGATGTTTTTTTTTTTTTTTTTTGCCTTATTTTTATCTTTGCTTCTGAGAGCAATAGAAGCTATAAAGCCAGGTACTGATTGCAATAAAGCTTATAGCATAATAATCTTGACGTGATGACAGTGGCCAAGCAGCCGCAGGATGGCGCTCCTTCTTATCATAGCTACGGCTACTATGGTTATTGAGGCAGATGCACAGAGGTTCCAGGCTGCTCAACAGGTCGATCTTACGATATTCCGCCTCCATGAACACCTCTACGTCTGCTTCTGCGTCTGCCTCCACGAGCGTCTTCACGGTCACGGCTAGATTGGCCTTTTATCCAGACGGCAAAGTTTGGCATGAGGATATCGTTCCCGCAGTTGTGTAAGACTCTAGCCGTAAAAGAAGCAATCTTCCTGGTCCCAGGACGATTGACTAGCGCTTCTATATGTTACTAGGGATGTCTAGTGAAGCCAAGACCAGTCGACTGGCAGCAAGTTTGGACACTGTATCATCTGAGGAGAGGAGAGTCGTCAAGCTCTCGGTGAAACGGATAAAAGAAATGGGTGCGCAATCTAGGAAGGTTCATGTTTATTGCCGCAGCGAAGAGACAAATCGATTAGGGCCTGGGGTCTTTTTACGATCAATAAAGCTCTCCTTGCTTCAACTGCGGGAAAAGAACGATTTGATAGGCGCTTTGCAGTGGCAGGCACGCGGTCAAGGTGACTTTTGATATGCCTGAAGAGTATGGTCTTGGACAAAGGCTAATGTATATGCTTCGACTCTTACAAGATGGGCAGCCGCACTCGGAGTAGAGGAGTCGGTAGACAGTATTCTTGGAGTCGGCTTTACCACTTCTTGACGAGGGCGTTGATAGTCGCTTTGGGGACGAGACGAGAGTAAGTTGGGATCAAGCTTATTTTCTCATATCACATGAAATTCAATGTTCATAATCGCCACTCTAGTCTACTAATTTCACAACTGAGATCACCGGAGTATGAGACCAATGGTGATGCCGTGGTGGTTGGCGCCGTGGCCGAGATAAGGATTTGGGTTGCTCATGGCCTGCCACGAGGACCACCAAGGCAAGCGTCCTCTCAATGGCGCAGACTCGCATCGCTGGCCGATTTGCATCTCCAATTACACATATCATGCCAAAAAATAAATTATACAGATAGATAATCTTAGCCTCCGATGATGGTGGAAACAGCTCGCGTGCCGGTTACGGCGCCCCGGCGCCATGGAAATCCCTTTAGTAAGAATGCGTCGTCCAAGGTTTGTTAAGCACGCGTAGCTCTTTACAGGCGCCAGTAATGTTGTTAAAGCACTCACCCGGTCCTATTAGGTACCTATAACGGTATAAATACCCTCGCATATTATCGCATCGCTGCTTTACCTACATCAATCTGCTCAAAATACAAGTCCTGGGATCTTGACTGGCCGATTACTGTTCAAATGCAGGAAATTTGACATATAGATACTTTGTGTTTTTGGAAGAAAAATAAGATAGATTTTCTCGTAGTATTTTGAATGCCCAATGTAAATTGGCGACTGCTTTCTACGCTGGTCGCCGAAACGGGTGTGCCTCCGTGTTAAAAACATATTCATCCAGGCTAAGAACGCTGGGATCTTCAAAGGTAAGCCAAAAGTACTTCATCGTCTCACT
Source organism: Trichoderma asperellum (assembly GCF_020647865.1). Classification (NCBI taxonomy): domain Eukaryota; kingdom Fungi; phylum Ascomycota; class Sordariomycetes; order Hypocreales; family Hypocreaceae; genus Trichoderma; species Trichoderma asperellum. The sequence goes on from NC_089418.1 coordinate 2,024,578, forward strand.
GAGCCAGAACGTCTGTAAAATCGCCTCTTGTTAGATTATCTCTTCTTTCATTCATGAAAAGGAAAGGAAACTCACCTCCATCGAATCGCCCTTCTCGCCCAAGCTGACCGTCACATCTTTGACAATAGCAAACGCCAGCTCCGTCTCCGTCTCTCTGACGACATTCTCCCACATCCTCCATGCGGTATCTCGCCAAATCTGGTCTCCCGTGATGCGCCACATGTAAAACACGCTCTCAATGGCTTCAGGTCGCAAAAGATAGTGTCTGCCCTTGACGCTCAAAAATCCGCCGGGCCTCCTAGGATCATCGGTAGGGGGCATCCGCTCTGTATCAAACGGACATGGGCCGTCTAATTTGTCACAGGCCACAAAGGTAGCAGACTCAGGCATAATGCCCGAAGGCATGGCATCGTATTCCCATACACAGCCCGCCGTGAGCCGCGAACCCAAGTCGAGGTAGTCATCTCGTGTAAATAGTTTGCCTGCCAACGCGTACATACCGCCGGCAAAACAGGTTAAATGGTCCATATCTGCACTAAACTGAGTGTCGTTGCCATTGATTTTAATACTGCCAGCAAACAAAATGTTGTCCTCCTTGGGCGTCATTGGACGAAACAGTAAATTGTCTCTGATAGTGTCAAGAGCCTTGATTGCCATTTCGGGATACTCAGGGTTGAGCCCACTTAGGAGAGGGTGCATCTTGACCAGGTATTCGTATTGTGAGTCTGCGGAACCTGCAATGGAGTAGCTGCTTTCGAGCATTTCCTCATCGCGGTAGTTCATCCAAATTGGCCACATACCAGGGAGGGTAGTCTCGTTTTGGAATCGGCGGAAGAACATGTTTATACGTTCCACGGCATCGTAGAATTTGTCTTCGCCCGTTATCTGCGCGAGTCTCGTAAACTCCATGCAGAGAGTGCCACCAGCAGCTCCAGACATTTTATCATCAGCAGTCTGGGTACCCTGCTTCGCCTTTTCGTAATCAAGCCAGTGCGATGGCAGACGGTTCGGGGTATCAAATGTGGCGTAGAGTGTGTTGCCGAGCTCAACCGCCTTTGCCAGCAAGATGGGCTCCTGAGAGAGATCGTATGCGGCAAGCAGTCCGCCAAGATATCGAATCGTCACCTCGAACAAATTTACCACACCACCACTTTTGGTTTTACTCCAGTCAATCAGCGCTACCTCCTTCACGGCCAAATTAAAGTCGTCCTTAAGGCCCATGATCCAAAGCGTATCCAAGGCATCAACCAGCTGTGCCGACCATCCGCTGAACGACTCCTTGCCCTTGGCCGACAGCGGCATCAGTTCGTCCTTGGTCCAGGCGTACTGCTTATACGCGCCCCAGCTCTTCACCAAGGCTTTTTTGACGGCCTCCTTTCGGGCATTGTTGATGGCATCTTGACCACCCGATTGCTTCGATTGTATCTTGGGCAGTGGTTTGGGAGATCCTGTGGGGAGCTTCTTCATGTCCGTCGGAGGATGGTAGATTTTTGCTTTACTCCAATCATAGCTCGAGGGCATATACGGGTACTTGAATCTAGGCGCTGTCACTCGCCGAGGAATGATATCGAAGCCGCTCCATAGGAAGAGGGCGATGCAGACGACGAAGAAGAGGAGCGCGACGTATCGGCGGGGGATCGGTCCCTGGAGCTGGCTCAACATGGTGTATTCGGTTTATGAAGAGCACATGGTATTTTTTCTTGGATACGACGGCGAAAACAGCCGTGGTTGTTGACTGTGCAACGACAGAACTGACGCTGAGAAAAGACAAAAAGGAGAGAAAAAAAAGACCGAAACACGAAAAAAGATGTCGCGCCCAAGAAAAAGAGTTGGGAAGAGTTCAGGCACGAGATCTAACTATCAGGTGGGGAGCGGTGGTGGCTAGCCGTGAGCGGGCCTTCAATAGTCAGCCGTCTTGGCGGTAGTCCCCTAAAACTGGGGTTGGTGCTGCGCCCTCGGCCTAAATTAGGCCGTGGCAATTGAGAAGCCTGGCCCAGAATTATCTAGTCTACGGCTTGGAGAGATGAGGTATCAATAGTCACTGGCTCAGCTATAGTAATTGTCAAGACTCTCTGTTATCTCTTCTCTTTTCAATCATTTTCCAGAGTCGAATGTCTTTCTTCTCGTCGTGCTCGCGCCTCTTCCTCTTCGCATTCTAGCCTCGTTCCGACGCCAAAACAATTTTAGCGCGGCGGCTCTGGTCCAGCTTAAAATATGGAGATGTTGCGCCTGATTGGCCCAAGCTTTGCGATTAGTAGTAGGTAGAAGACAGAGTATGGATCTATGGCAAAGAGCTGCTGCAAATCCACAGACTGATGCAGCATCGGATGGATGGCTCAGTCGTTGATGCTGGTCATTATTACCGCTTTTCACGTCTATAATTCTCCTTTACGAACAAGTATGATATGGCATGGTACCGGCGTAGATCCAGACTATGGAGCCGCTCTCCTAGATACCTCTTAAGCTAGCACCAGGTACCTCGTTTGTATATTGACCTCTGCGCATCGTCGTGGAACATTCCCGGGGATCATCAGCTACGGCAACGTTTCTTTTGGTATTAGAGCTGATCCGAACCGGGAATCTTCCTTCAGAGGCACACGTAGCTTCTGAGACCTTCGGGAGAGTTTGGCTGATAACGTATTGTCATGTTCCACGCAACAGGGAACTAGGTTATGGGTGGTAGATCAGTAAAGCGCCGAGGATCCGTTCCATTTCTATGCTAGAGCAATCATAATACAATAGTCACAATTATTCTAGGCATGTATAAGGCCATAAACTACATATTCTCAAGCTCAAATGCCAAATCCTGCATAAAAATAGGCCGTCCGAGTCTAATTGCAAATCATTTTATTTATTAGAAAGCTGGTTTTATGAATTTATCTTGTAAACCCGGCATATCTGGAATAAGTCTTCTAGAATGCTCTTCTAGCTTTGCTTATATATTTTATACGACACCTCGCATACAGTCCTGCTTTTTTACACTGACCAAATATTGGCTATTATAGCCTTTTTAAAATCGGGTGATCATAGCATCGCGGTCTGGGCCGGTGCCAACCCACTTGATCTACACATTGTCAATCTACATCTTGATGGGTTAAGTCGTCTCGAGAAAAAAAAACATACCTTGACTCCAACGAATTCCTCAATGTACTAGTCAAAGTTAGTGAGATCAAGAATTCCGGGTAAATATGAAGTTTCTTACCAAGATGTAGTCTTGGGCCGCCTGGGGAAGCTCTTCAAAGGTCTTCACGTTGGTAGTCGACTGGTTCCAGCCAGGCATCTCGTGATAGACGACCTCAGCACGGTCGAGAACATCCAATGATGCGGGATACGAGTCGAGTTTCTGCAAAGAGTTAGCATTGTCATTTCCACGCCAAAAAGAGCTCATAATCTCACCTCGCCAGTCACAGGGTCTATGTACGCAATGGCGATCTTGATTGTCGGGAAAGTGTCCAAGACATCAAGCTGAGGATTGAGTTAGTATATGCTCCTCTAATCAAGAATCAAGAAACGCAATATTTTACTTTTGTGAGATTCAGCGCCGTATAGTGGTTGACGTCCTAGTATACGTTAGATATCCGCAATAGATTTTTCGCACAGTGAGGACGATCTATACCGTGGTGTATTTGACGACGACGAGATCTACAAGACTTTAGTCAATAGTTGGTTCTAGGTATCATGAGTAGAGAGAGCACATACCAAGCCTGTTTCAGTTAATCAAGACTATTCATCACAAGTTCTAGACAGGTGAATGCTTACCATCCGCAGCGCCGTGTTCGGCCAGTTGAAGTACCCTAAAGCCAGTCAGCTGCGCCCATGTCAACTAGATGGAGGACGTTAAGTTTTTACCCATTCTCGACCCCGTTCCTGAAGCTTTTGGCCGATCCTATCGGAATGGTCAGCTCTCTTCACATGCTAAGAATCAGAAATACCGTACTCTCCGAGATCCTCAGTCTTGAATGCTCCAGAGCCCACACGAGTGGTGTAGGCCTTGACTACGCCAATAACCTCACCAATCTTCCTGATATCAAGAGCAAGACCAGTTACCATGCCACCGATGCTATTCCAAGTAAGTACCAAATTCATTAGCTATTGGAGTGGATGAGGGGCATCTGCCGCCTCTTAAGGGTACGAACCCGGTAGAACTGCTGGTCACGTATGGGTACTAGACAAAGTCAACAAAGTGCCCACCCAAAGCAGCATGCCAAATAAAGAGCGGCAGCAGTTGGATCACTCCAATAAAATTGACTTACTGAACCCCAATCAAGATCCAGCATAAGAGCTAAAATAGGTCAGGAAATCTGAATAATAGTAATGGTATGAGGGGCTGTCTGGCCTACCATTTGCTCCTTCGCAAAGGATCTTGGTATTCTTCTCCTGTGCATCCTTCATAAAGGCAATGGCGTCGACAGTATATTTGCGAAGGTTGGGTCGATACGTCTTGAATCGGGCGATTTCTTCCTCAACATCGTACTTGAGCAGATCGCCATATCGCTTCTTGTAGCCTGATGCAAGTCGTCGGAGCTTCGACTCAAAAAGTTCCTCATTGAAGACCTCCGCGAGTCTGATACCGCTTCGCTACATCCGGTTCAGTAAAGCTGCCCATCCAACCATATCATTCGGGCTGGGTCCTTACCGCCGCTTTCGTGCTGTAAGCAGGACCAATTCCGCGGCCTGTCGTTCCAACCTTGCGGTCTGAGTGATGGGAGTAAGCATATATAATTGGCCCGACCCGTACTAATGATGTAGCTAATCACCTCCAAGTTCAACTTCTTCCAAGCCGTCAACGGCAACGTGGAGGTCCAGATCGATGTGGACTCTGTCGCTGATGAAGATTCGATCGTGGACGCTAGTATATGGTTAGCATTAAGTCTGCCAATGACTAGGCTAGTAATACTTGGAAAGTCCTTTTCGCTCGAGCTCTTCTAGTTCCTTGAAGAAAGAAGGCTATTCGGTGCATTAGCCAAGTCCTTGACTGTATCGAGTAACTTTGGAGTATTAACAATGTGAGCCACCACGGAAGAACCAATAAAGTTTCGACTTTAAAGAGCATAATTAGCATAATATACCCATTGCAAATCACCGAATTATGACTACACACCAATTGGGGTTGACCAGGCCGGAAGGAAGCAGGTGGAAGCTAGAAGCTGTAATGAGTATTTGAGCCGCAACGAAATGTCTCCCGTCTGCGCATACCTGTACGACACGCCATTGGCACTATTGAAGCTGTGGTCAGCAACTCGGGATCCAATTTGATATGATAGGAATATTTTTAGCTCACACAATGGAGTGACCGGCATTATGACCTCCCTAGATCTCGTCTCAGTTTGTATTCTTGTTATGGACGTCTTATACAGGTCGGCTTAGGACAAGGCTCACCGCAGCTCGCGCGCAAAGTTGCGCCTCGGGAGCAAGGATATCAGTCAATTTTCCTTTCTATAGAGTCGGCATTATTAGTAGCAGTCGCATAGGAATAGTAGGAATTTGGAAATGGTCGTACGCCTTCGTCGCCTGCAGAGTCGCAATCATGTTAGCACACTCTGATATCAGTCGCATGGGGACACAAAAGAAGAGGTACGAACCCCATTGGGCACCCAGCTTTAGAGAATTTGATGTCAACTCGTATTCCGCATAGTGTACCAAGTTTCAGCAGCTTACAATGATCGTAGCCATGGCTGGTTCGGATTCTATTTGCAGATTTCGCTGGTTTGAAAGATCCAAGATTTGACGCACATGCTATGAAGCGGCCATTTGAGTCACTGCAGCTTTCTTTTAGTGGGGCCTTATCTTATCGCACCGCAGCTGCGATGGCCCGCCAACAAATTTCATCGCCTCGGATCCGGAGCCCCACGTCCCCACCATTTGATGGTTTTTCAATTGGTATATCGCCTATTGGAGCTGTTAATGTAGGACTGCGAATTATGTTGTTTTGAGAATGCTACCGATGTCGGACTCCCTCTGACTATGTGTATAGGTAAAATCGGTGCCAGCGTTAGCCATGTTATAATTGTAGGTAGAGGACTATATAGCAACCAGTATTTTAATGATCGCACCGTTGCAACTATTCCTGTAGAGTATTGCCCCATCTGGCATCTTACATCGGCAGGATTTTCTTCATCTTACCTCTACGAATTAGGCCGTCTGCTGTGAGTGTCTTTTCTGTCTCCACTTCATCCCTTTGAGACGGCTCATGAAAACCGAACCAGCACCTGTTGTTCCGACGAAAAGCGAAAACATTGTAAAGTACCAGCCTCGTCCCACCGCATTGATGATCGGTTGTATAACAGCAGCCGAAGCTGCGCTGAGTCCGCATCTCATAATTTGTCCTGAAGCATAGGCAGTGCTGGACATTTCAGGAAATATGTCCACAAGAAGTGCACTAGCGGTGTGGCTTAATAGAGTCGATGTGCCACATATAAAAAATTGAAGAATAATAGGCACAGCAGGGTGTACTCGAAAGTGGACTGCCCAGCCGTAGCCAATTACCAGAAGCATCTCAATCAGAATAAAGACGAAGCAATTCCTGTATCTAGCGACTTCTAGAGGAAAGTCCGGCTGGAAACCCTCGTTCTTCTTCGAAGCCTCGACATTGTGATTCCTCGCGGTAACGGCGTAATTTCTGTCCACCAGTTTTCCAGCGATAATCCCTCCTATCGTCATTCCTGCCAAACCAGGTAATAAGACAAGCCCGATTTGAAGCTCGTTGTACCTGTAAATATCATCAAAGATGACCGGTATTGCAACTTGAAATGTATAGTAGACAGAGTACGAGGAGGCCACCATCCAAAGCACGACAGCAGCATCTTTGTAGAGGATGATGCGGAATGAAGCAAAAGCGTTAGCAGCTCTCCAGGCCTGTCTTTTCTTGGCTGAATTTTGCTCATCACAGACCTCTTCTCTTTGAGACTTCTTGCTGACGAGCACCGACCACCACGTCCGCCAAATGCCCACGGCCGGCACGCTGCCGTTTCCAACAACATTCCGCGCAGTCTCGGGCAGCGTAAAGCCAGCCAACACCAGACACGTAACCGCAATAATGAAAAGAGCAAGAAAAACCCATCTCACTCCTCTCGTGCCCAGAGCAACGGCACCACCGATGACTGGGCCAATAGCTGAGATGCCATTGCACGTCGACAGCATAGGACCCAACATGCTCCCGCGTTCGGCAACGGGAGCCACATCCGCGACGACGCCATAGGAAATGGAGGGAATGGCAGAGCCGCCGATGCTCTGGAGAGCACGCAATGTTATCAGGGCCGGATAGCTCGTGCGGTTGAGAGCAAGGCCGAGGCTGGGAACGGCATAGAGCGTCACGAGACACAAGAAAACGGGGCGGCGGCCGAAGCTATCTGCCAGGGAGGCAAAGATTGCTGGCGAAAGGGCTTGTGCGATTGCGTAGACGGTCACCGTGAGGTTGATGCTCTGGATGGAGACGTGCAGCTGAGTGCTGAGGATGGGGATTAAGGGGAAGTATATTGTTGCTGTCAACGTAGAGATTATCATGGCATACCCGAGGAAATAGGTCAAGAAGGTGCGCAAAGCCGGTGAAAACACTGAATAAGGCTCTGCATGATCTACCTCAGTGAAGATGGTGTCAACATGCTGCGCTTTCTCCGACTCCTCCATCGTTGTCGGGGCTTGCAATAAATCCTGCTCGACGCCCGTCACTTTGGCCTCTTCCATAGTCCTCATAGGCGAGTGTGATGAAAATTCAAGACCAGCTAGAATATATTATCAAACTTCACTCTCAAATGCGACCTATATAGATGAGGCACCATGTGCTTGTACAAAGAGCTGTATCACACCTTCGATGGCCAATACAAGAAGCTTCTTGTTATGCGCGTTGGTGATAAAGCCCACGGCCTCACGTACGGGTTGACATGGGCTTCGTGAGGGGGGGCACACTGAATGTACAAATGGAGGCGGCAACTCTGTCAATGTGACTGGTCGTCTTGACTTGGCCCTGTCTGATAGCAGCATGATTTGCAACCAACAGGAAGCGTATCACGTCTTTGGGAGGGGTATGTTTGTTGCTCCAATCAACGCCGCTCTTGGTATCGTTTTGGCGACCCCTGCTCCTCAGTTGGTCAGGCTGCATGTACAGGGCGGGGGCGAAGATCCTACCAACATCAATAGTCTGAAGAACGAGTAACAAATAGATGAAGTGGAAAATCTTCCTTCAAGGTTGCCTGCTGTTCGTCCAATGGCCTTCCAAAAATTTGCGGCTCATGGGTGGGACGGCGGCGCATAGGAACCACCCTCGACCAGCCTTGCCAAGGTATCTCTGCAGGGGTGTCGGCAACACATAAGCTGGCCTGGAGTAGGCATCGGGCTGTGACGCATCCAGGAACAGATTGGCGATAGAGGCCTGGATATCACAAGGGAGTCTGAATTTGTTCATGATTTCATTGCGGCATGCTAAATGTATGTACGACCAGTATTACCGACCACTATCGCCTCTATAACACCATCCCCAATACTCTAGCCGTGGTACATATGTAAGCGGCAAACACACGGATTCTGATCCAGCGGTACGAACTTAATCAAATCAAATCATCATCAAGATGGGGGACAATGCGAGCTCCTGTAATAGATGGGTCGATGTGAGGATCGTATTTATCAATCCCATCCACAGGGGCATATTTCTCGCACAGATAGCACATATTGTTGTACGCGCTCGATTAACAGTCTAGAGTCAGTAATGGGAATGATTGTGAGGTCAGGCACGGTACTTACGTCTTCCTTAGAACGCTCCCTGGATGTCCAGCCGCGTAGTTAATAGCACCCTTGAGACTATAGAGTCGATTGCGGTCTTCAAACTCGTCCACTGGTTCCGCAGCAGGATAGTTCCTCAGGTAGTGCCGCGTGTACACCTTGGCTCTGAAAACGGAGCTGAACTCGCACCGCCAGTGACCTAGCTCCATCTCGTTGTGAGCAAAGTATGAACCTGCATCGAATAGGATGGTGTCTCCAGTCTCCATCTTTATTCCCATGTTGCCTTCCCAAAGGTCGCCATGGATGATGCACGGCTTGATCTGGCGCCCTTCGGATTGAAGAGGTTCGAGCAGCCGAGGGATGACTTTCCAAGCAACCTGTTGGATGGCTTTTTCGTATTCAGGCCATGGGCCATTCCGCTTTATGTCGAGTTCACAGACACCAAGAAACAGGTTCCTATAAAACACCGCCCAGCTGTCTTGCCAGTCAACCACGTGAGCTCTATCGCCGTCGCAAGTCGGGATGTGAAACCCAAACTTGCCAGTCGGGGACTTGCTTAATTTGTGTAATCTAGCAAGATTATGACAAAAATCTCCTGGATCCGGGGCCGTTGTAACATCCATGTCGACAAACTCGGAGAGATAGAAGTACGTCGGCGGACTTTGCACCTTGAACTTGCCAAATCCGAATGGCTCCGGAATGAAATCTGACATGGTGCTATAGATTATCTTGGACGACTCGAACTCGCCGTGAAGCATAATGCGGCCTGATTCGCCATATGCGACCTGTCCATCAATGAGGCACATTAGACCAACAAAAGCCTTTTATCAAGCTAAAGATGGTAACCTACCTTGACAAAGTAAACCTTCTCGGATCCATCCGGGTCCAATGCTATGAGACGACCCGTAATAGTCCAAGCACTGGTTCCAAACTGTTCAACGGACACGAACGTGCTCCCTCTTGGAAGAGCTATAGGATAGAGTTAGCTTAAGAGTTAGGGTTCCAGAAACCACCAATGGGCTAATTACCGTCGACAACGGCTTCGTCCATTGGAAACACCCCGTCGAGCTGGGCAAGAATTTGTTTGATCGTCATTGGTGGTGCTTTGTCCGTACGCTCAAGTGGTTGTTGAGGGCTATTGTCGGCCACCTTTTTGTCGCCATATTCTAGAGGTGTTACTTGCGCATGTTCAGCAGATGCTTCATTGGTAGGTTCAAGTTGCAGCTTCATCGAGGGCAGTGGCAATTGGCCTAGTATGACTTCTGGTGGCATATGAATTACATGCATAGATATACGTAGGGATTATCAAATAGTCTCCCAAAGCGATGAGCATTCGGGCTGATTACGTCTATTTATATAGCTTTTCTTCTAGCAGAAGAGGAGGGGGGCTAACTCTTATAGGAAGCCATTATCCTGGCCTGTACATCCGATGGATTGGTGTGTCGGTCGACCTAGTACAAAAGGTCATCCAGCCCCCACGAAATCCAGGCGCCTAACAGCCCAAACAATTGCACGCGCCTTGTGGAGTGGGCCATATGATACCATCTTGCGGCTCGGACCGTTACCGTTTGTTTTTGGTTCCTCTTTTGTTACGATTTCTTCATAGACAAAACCACGATTAAGCGGCACGTTAGCCCATTCAACGCCGAGACTTAGGTTTCATTTCTCATTGCATGGCAGGCTTTCTTACCTTTCAGAATTTTGTCTCGAAGTACTTTAATCCTCACGATTACCCTGCGGTGATATGCAGTTCAAGAAACAGTTCAACTTCCTCAAGAAGAAAAGAGATGCTGAAGAAGGTGATGATGGGGACCAAGAGACTCGAGACACACTGTCGCCGTCGACTACAGTCGATGTAGCCTCTGTATCCTCACGCGCTCCATCAATTGCACCTACCACTAGATACAGGAATACGAGCTCTTCCGATAATCAGCCCGAGAGTGCCTCGGAGGCTCATAGTTTACCTCGTGGAGAAGAGATATCCTCCAAAGACCCCTTGGGGCTAACGGTAATACATCATCCGCCAGGAGAGCGTAGCGTCGATATCATCTTCGTCCATGGCCTCGGAGGGAGTAGTAGGATGACTTGGGCACACAATCACAGCCTCGACTTCTTCTGGCCATTGAAGTTTCTTCCCTTGGAACCCGATATTAATGGGGCGCGTATCCTGACCTTTGGGTATAATGGCAAATTTCGGCCAGGAAGTGGCAAGAATAAGATGTCAATTCTGGATTTCGCAAAAGATCTCTTATACGACCTTAAATACGCCCAAGACGAGTCAGCGCCTGGACCAGAGAATCTAAGGATGGGTGAAGTAAAACTGTCTACCTTGGCAGCGCATTCTGTTTGAGAACAAGCTAACACTTGAGATAGCGACCCATCATATTCCTAGTTCACTCCATGGGCGGACTGATTGTAAAAGAGGTACGATTCTACGAGTCTGAATTATTGTGCTACCTATGCTACCCCCGTGTGGACAATACCTGCTAAACCTCTTTTCCCACTTATAGGCATATATGCAAGGCCAGTATGATCCGACCTATGAAGCAATCATCAAGGCAGTCTCTGCCATTGTATTTCTTTCAACCCCGCATCGCGGCACAAATCTCGCCGAAACATTGAACCGTATTTTACAAGTGTCTTTTATTGCCAATCCAATGCAGTTTATCGCCGAACTTGCAGCCGGTTCACAGACCCTTCAGAAACTCAATGAACAGTTCAGGCACGTCGCTCCGAAGCTCCAAATCGTCTCATTTTACGAGACTCGTCCAACGACCATGTTCAAAAAGACTCAAATAGTAAGTATACTTCTATGAATCCCAAGAATTTCACCGGCAGCTAACATTGTGCAGATGGTCCTAGAAAAAGATTCATCCGTCCTTGGGTACCCAGGAGAAATATCAAAGGCGCTGGATGCTGACCATAATGGAATTTGCAAATATGAAAGCCCCTCCGATCCGAAGTACATTACAGTGAGGAATGTCTTGAAGACTTTGATTGGAAAAGAGAAATCAAAAGGCAAGTTACCAGTTGGGACACCATGCTAGAATTTCAATGGTATGAAGGCCTAACAGAGTCATAACTCAGAATTCTCGACTACAACAAATGTGGCAAAATTGTCAATTACTGATTTCAGCGAATATCTTTCCGTTCCCGAGTCTCCTGATGGGGATTATAACTTCTTCCATGATCGCTGGATGCCTGGTACTTGCAGTTGGATCATTAGCCACGAGGCTTTCGCAGGATGGGTTGATGATACGCAGCTCAAGCCTCGAGTCCTATGGATCAATGGCATGGCTGCTAGTGGCAAATCAATCCTCTCTTCCTTCATTATTGATCATCTCACTCAACGTGGTCTGCCTTGCCAGTATTTCTTTATACGATTTATTTCACCCGCAAAGCGAATGTTAGCCATGATACTGCGATCACTGGCTTATCAAGTCGCCAATTCCGTCCCCGAATACGCTGGCGAGCTTCGCAAGCTCATAGAGGCTGCTACAGACCTCAAGACGGCAGACTATCGAAAACTCTGGCAATCGCTTTTTGCGCAGTCTCTTTTACAACTACCTCTCGGCTCTCCGCTTTATTGGATCCTCGATGGTCTTGATGAAGCAGAACGGCCAGCTTCTATCATCAAGCTTCTGTCAGAGTTGCATCTTACTACGATTCCACTCCGAATTTTAGTTGTGAGTCGTAAAACCCATGAGATTTCTTCGGCCTTTCAAAGGCTCGCTAAGCAAGTGCATATGGAAACTATATGCATGGAAGGAAATTTGATGGACTTCCGATCCTACATTGATCACGAGATGGATCTTGCTGGCGATGCATCATACCGTGAGAATGTTACTGCTCAGCTTCTCGAACGGGCAAAAGGCAACTTTCTCTGGGTGCATCTAGCTGTGCAGAAGATCAACCTTTGCCACACGAAGCCGGATGTTGAGAATGCTCTCATGGAACTTCCCTCAGGAATGGAGGCCTTGTATAATCGAATGGCCATTTCAGTCCAGTCACAACAAAGCACCAGCGATCGGAGACTTGGCCAGAGTATCCTGAATTGGGCGACTTGTGCTCGGCGACTGTTGAGCATCGAGGAACTCGGAGATGCCCTAGGCAATGATGGTTTACTTGAGATCCATAGGACTGTCGGCGATCTGTGCGGGGGATTCGTCATAGTAGATCATGAAGGCAAGGTAACGATGGTTCATGAGACGGCTCGAGAGTACCTCACAAAGAGATCTGAGGAAGAGCGACCTTTATTTATTCATCGCCAGTCTACCAACGATGTGTTATTCAAAAGATGTATAGCACGCCTCACAGATAAAAGCCTGAGGAGCCAAATCAACAGGAATCGACCTCCAGCTCTCCTAGACTATGCTGTTAGTGCATGGTCAAGCCATCTAATCCTCGGTTCGAGTGTTAGCCCAGAAATTCTGGAAGTGCTGATGAGCTTCCTCAAAGGCCCACACATACTGACCTGGATATATGTGGCTGCCAGAGGAAAGAATCTTGGGGTTTTGGTGGCTACCTCCCGGCACTTGACTCAAATTGCACTCAAGCTGCGGAAGATTGGCGAGGATGAGTTTGTTGTACACCGAGAGGCGGCCGCCGTCATCGAGGGCTGGGCGGCTGACCTCGTCAAAATTACAGGAAAATTTGGAAACAACCTGAAGAAACACCCTGAGTCTATATACAAGCTCATCCCGCCATTCTGCCCAGAAGATTCCATAATATACCAGCAGTTTGGTAAAAAGGAGAGTAGAGCAATCCATGTCTCTGGAGTTACTACCACTACCTGGGATGACTGTCTGGCGCGGTTTACGCTGAGTGAAGGGGTCATGGCATCTTCAGTCGTCGCTGCCGGCAGCCGCATCTTTGTCCTCACAATGATTAGAAAGACGAGCCAAGTGATCATCTACAACGCGGCAACATTTGAAGAGCAGCGTAGGATTACGCACCCTGAACGTGTCTTAAGCATACAAGCCAACAAGTTAGGCAACCTCCTAGTCAGCTACGGCTATGCGACAACAAAAGTGTGGGACGTAGCCAGCGGAAATTGCGTCAAGACAGTGAAAAATCCGCCAAAGCATCCACGTCCGCACACTATCCTCGTCTCTGAGAAACCGAGCAAGATACTCGTGTGTGGTGAAGACAGATGTACCAGAAGCGTGTCTCTCGAAGAAGACGCTGGGGAAGCGTGGACAATCCATTCCCAAATCGAAGAACAGAGCCTGGACGACACCGCAGTCAGTTTCCCGACATGCTCTGCTCTGAGCCCGGACGGCAATATGATTGCATTTGGTTACCGACGCCACCCAGTTACAGCCTGGGAACTCGAGCCGGCAATGCTAGTCGGCCAGTGCAATTTGCCGCTGAATGAAACAGATATGACGATTGAAGACAACACTTGGGGGGAGGTCTTCAAGCTCGTGTGGCATCCGTTCAGCGGCGAAGTGTTTGGACTAACGCAGGTTGGGCTATTGTTCCGCTGGAACCCTTACGAAGAGGAGACCAACGCATCCATTCAGGCTGGTGCACACTCTTTGACCGTTAGCACTGACGGCTCTCTCATCGCTACCGGCGATGCAGTCGGAACAATTACGATATACGCAACCGCGGACTTTACTGTACTGTATCAGCTGGTATCACAGGACCCCGTATTTTATCTCTCGTTCAGTGTTGACTCCAGGCGGCTCTACGATATACGTGGCTCGTATGGCAATGTGTGGGAGCCGAACTCTTTGGTTCGTCTAGCGGACGCCTCGGACCACAACAGCGACTCTTGCAGTGAAACCGAGAGCTTCGCGAGAGCCTCTCTTCTCACAGAGCATCACGCAGCCCGGATTGACAATGTTATTACTCTTTCTGGGCAGTCAGTAGGTCCGCTGTACTGCTATGGCACAGAAGATGGAGTAGCAGTTCTTTGCGAATCTGGTCGTGGGAGGATTTGTGAGCTGGAAAGACTGGAGAGTTACATGTCCATTGAGCATGTAACATGGAGCGAAGACGGGCGCCTTGTTGCCCTTGCAGATCTTAGCGGCAAACTTGCAGTTAAGAAAGTTGTCAGATCCAGTGAGAACGCTGCTGGCTGGCAGGTAACTTCTGAGTTCAGCCTCATCATCCCCTCGGAGCAGGGCCATATCAACCAATTACTCTTCCATCCTACTAGCCACGAACTTTTTGTGTCGACGCCAGGGATAATATTTTCTGTCGATCTCGGCTCAAAGGCCATAGCTAGATCAACGCCAATGACAACCATGTCTGAAGTGAAATGGGCGTGGCATCCGACCCTTGCTGACACCATTCTTGGATTTGGAACCTCCAGGGTGCATATTTTTAGCTGGACGAAACTTCAGGAGCTTGGGGTGCGCTCCTATTTCCCGCCTAGAATTGGAAGTTCTATCAGCATCACTCTTCCTCCGCTTTCTGATAGTCATGCAGGAGGTCTCCAGAAAGATATCGAGACATTGGGAAGGCTGGTATCCAACCTCGACTCATCTCAGGTTCTCCTAGAAGTTTTGCCCCCGAGCGCATCCGGGCAGACAAAAAGGGAGTACCTTCTATTTGACTTGAACGATTTGCAACTAGGATCATCCTACGAGGAATTAGGCCAGAGTAATGAAGTGCTCCCGTACACTCTGATCCCGACAGAGATAACATCTTGCATGCGTCAGCCGCTCGCTTTCCTTTCTCGCTCAAGGCTAGCATTTCTTGATGTCGACCGTTGGATTTGTACCTGGCGATTGCCATCCTGGACAGGAAAACCTTCGGAGTCAAGCGTGATGGCCGTTGAGCGGTACTATTTCCTTCCTGGGGATTGGGCTACCAGCGACGAGGCTCGCCTCTGTACAATAACGCCCGATGGGACATTGCTTTGCCCTAGGAATGGCGACATAGCCGTCGTTCAAGCTGCAAAGCTTCGGAGGTAGCATTAAAACGTACATTATTAGAAGACTTGGCGCATCCCAAGTTTGATCCTAAGTTTAAGAGAAGTAAGCTTGTAAGGCAGATAGCTGATTAAAAAGGCCAAGATGAGATAAAGCTAGCCAGCCGTGTTATAGGTTATAATAACTACCTTACCCTTAAAGCATTAATAATAGTCCAAATTAAAGACGTCATGGTAAAGGCATAAATATTTACTATAACGGAAAGAGACAGGGAGACGGGAGATTTTATATCTAAATTGCTAATTTAATAATACGTTACGGCCCGGCTCTAACTGTTACCTACTGTTGCCATTCATACTATTTACATTATCCATAGATCTTCCCTGACCTATCCGCCAACATAAATCCGAAGACCTTCTAGGTTTGTCCCTTGGGAATCTACCTTATAATCCACTGGTAGTAATAAACCCAGGTTAGTAAAGTTCTTTACCAGTTCAATGTCTTCCGTATTTCACACTGAAAGTGTATGGCAATGCTTTCATCAAGAGTGAACTCAAATCAATCGGCCTACAGTAGCACACAAGAAGTAAGGAGTGACTGTTTTACTATCAACTAATATTATAAAGAGCGGCTATAGTTGGCTTCTAAAATCACCTGCATCTCCAGAGAGGTCAGGTTATCAGCTGGAAAACTTGTCCAAGGACCATTTCGGCAGCATCCTCTTGATAGGTAGCGCGTTGCCAACGTACGGCCTGGTACTCCAGACTGTTCCACCAACGAAGAAAATAAGAATCTCAACCTTTCCACCACAAGCTACTGCCATTTCCCCACTGACTACTTATCATATATTTCGAAGGAGCAGCTTCCATAGTACTCGTCGCCAACTCCTGCAGATGACTAGCGTTAGACAGGTTGTCTCGCCTAGCTCTGACCAAACTCCGCTCATCTCGACGGCGACCAGCTGCTGCTATTACCATACGTATCCGCAGCAATAAGCTGAATTGCCAGGCCCGAAGTGATCGCGTTAACCACAGTCTGTTGGACTTTTTCGCTTTCTCCACGATCGTTTCGACGGAGCGGCTGTTGTAGCCATCACGTTCATTGGTGAGTTTGCTGGTTACTGTGGAGCGTTTAGGGTGTGTCCTAAATGTCATTATTTGCTGTTACAGCCTTGTGCGTGTCACTCAGTCGTAGCCTCCGCCGATTTGGCTATGGAAAGCAGTGCTGATGCTCTTCTCGTCGTCGTCGTAACGTCGGCCGTAGCCACTGCCCAGAGTCATACGACCGTTGCTTTCCACGTATTGTTTCAATCGATCACTCTGGCTGTAGGACACTGCTCGCATTCCCGTCACCACGTCGTGCAATCCAGCTCCCAGGCTGACGCCGCCTTGACCAATTCCCTTGGCACCAATGACGCTAGCTGAGGCATCTGTTAGCTCAGAATTGGCCACGCTCTCTCCGGCAATGCTTTCAGGCGCTCGGTTACGACCCTTATGTCCTCGCCCAGGCGCCGACACTCCGGGCAGTCCAGGCCACTGCTCGGGGGCAAAGCTAGAGAACATTGGCGGGAATGCCGTATTGAGTGCTGCGCCTCCAAAGGCTGAGCCCTGGATTGAAGAAACGTCGTCCGGAATGTAAGAAACCATGGAGCCCGCATCAAAATCACGGCCAGGAGGGCCGCCGTTGAATCTGCCATTTGACTGCCTGGCGCTTGGATACTGAGATGGCTGGCTGCTCCTCTGGCGATAGCTCACTCTGGGGCGGCTAAACTGCAGAAGACAAGCCTGCAGATTGGTAAGGGGACCTTCGACAAAGCACTTGCGATCCTTGAAATGAGCGAGGAGGTTGTGCCAAAGCTCATGCTTGGAGAGAACTTTGGGGTTTCCGAGAATGACAAGACCATACTTGGCTCGGGTGAGTGCGACGTTGAGACGACGGGGGTCTGACAAGAATCCAATGCCTTGGTTATCATTGGAACGAACGCAGGATAGGACAATAAAGTCCTTCTCACGACCCTGGAATGCGTCAACCGAGGCCACTTCCACATCCTTGTAAAGTTCCTTCTTGTATGTGCCAGAGTTTTGCATGGTGGAGACAATATAGCTTCGCTGGCCCTCATACGGTGTAATGACTCCAATCTCGGATGGCTTCACGCCGGCCTTGAAGAAACGTGTCACAGTCTTCTCCACATTCGAGGCCTCTGTTCGGTTTAGGTACGAAGTGCCAGACGTTGAAATTTCTTCGTGGCCAATGTTGGACCAGAACATCATGGGCATCTCTGTAACAGGCCAGGGAAAATCAACGTCTTTTCGAACTCGCTGCTCATGGGTGATGCCATTCTGAAGAGTACCATCATAAAACATATTTGAGGGAAACTCCGAAAGACATGGGTGCATTCGGTACTGTGTCTTTAGCGGGATCGGGTTGATCTTCAAGTTGATGAGTCGTTCAAACAGAGACCTATTGAGACCCGCCTTGGCCGCCTTCTTGTTCATAATCACAGGTCCAAGTTGCTTGTGATCTCCGACCAGGACGACTTGCTTGCATCCGAGCACAAGAGGAATCATGCATTCTGGCTCAGCAGATTGCGTGGATTCGTCAATGAGGACGTTTCGGAATTTCATCTTGGAGAGTCGCGGGTCACCTGCGCCGACACAAGTACAGCAGATGACATCTGCGTTGCTCAAAATCTCTCGCTCGGCGGCCTTGGTCAGCTGTCTCAGTTTCTTCTCGTCTTGGCTTGAAAGTTCGCCGACTTCATTCTTCAACTGCGACAGCTTCACGAGCTCGGTATTGTGCTCGGACATGCGAACCTGTTCGTGCAATGCCAGGAAGGTGACAGACGACTCGACATCCTCTCTCGACTTTGCTGTAAGTCGAACCACTTTGAGTCCGGTACGGTGGATGCGTTCACAGAGCTGGTCCACAGCGACGTTGGACGGAGCGCACACCAGAACTTGGCTACCGCTCATCTTGGCAAGGTGGTAGATGATAGTAGCCGATGTAACCGTCTTTCCTGTACCAGGGGGTCCTTGGATCAGACTGAGCGGCCTCTGAAGAACAGCCTTGATGGCATCCACCTGGCCTTGGTTCAAATCAGGTAGCCCGGGAGCAGACCACTTCTTAGGCAGCGTGACTTTCATAGGCGGTGGCTGGCAGATATGGCCTAGTAGGATGTGGAAGATGTATCCCGAGACGCTCATGTCGTCAACGGCAAACGTCTTCATTGCCAACTGCATACGATCGTACGAGGTGGCCTTCCAAACGTAATCGGCCGAAAAGTTGTGAGAAAGGTCGATGGGGACTAGCTTGTCATTGCCAGTCTTGCGGAGTTCAAGGCAAACTTCGTCAGATTGGCTGTTGGGGATCTTGATGACGTATCCAACACCCTCCCATGGTTCTCGAAGTTCGCCGGTGTATCGTAGTCGCATTTCGTCGCCGACTGCGAGTTTGACATCTCCCGATTCAATCTTCTGCAGGTTAAAGCTAGCAATGTGCTTGTTATTGAGAGCATAATCCCAGCGAACAGTTAGACCATCTTCTGACTGCGCTTCCTTGAGCTTCTTATCGTAGTCGGATTCCATCTTGACAAGGGGTCCAAAAATATTCTGGTAATGGTAGGGATCATCGTATGTCAACTGAACGGGAAGAGGCTCGTCGTCGATGTTGGAAGCCTTCTCTAAATCTTGAATCGTCGCATCCGGCTCCTGTTTCCACATTTCTTCGAGTTTGGCAATCGTGTTGATCGTGAGGTGGCGGGCGCGCAGCTGTTCAGCATCGGACGGTGGGTTCACGAGCCAAGGCAAAAATGCCCGCTCCTCGATGAGGGGCTCCCACCGCGAGGTGTCCCAATTCATGTCCTTATTCGACGAAGCGGCGGCGCAGGGTTGACGGCATAGTAGGACAACCACGGCATCAGATTTTGCTGGGATAAATCCCAGAATGAAGGCATTCTTGGTTCCACAGTTGTAACATTCTAGAACGGTGTCTCCGAGAGTCGATTCGGGGTGTAGCTGCACTTCCTTGTGGCGTGCGCGAACAAGATGATTGACGATATGGGTTGATGAGCCGCTGCCGCGGGCACTGCAGAACCACTTGTTGCACGTAAGGCATTTCACGACACAGGCCGGAGAGTGAATTCCACAGTATCTTTTCACGTCGCGTTAGCTTATATAACCAGCGAAAAATATAAATGGCGTTGCTCACGCGCATGCATGAGCCGGAAGCTCTTTCTCCTCCTCAGGATGCTTCAACTTCATGCCCATCATTTGATCAACGGGGACGCTATTGAGACTGTCGTTATCGTCCTCTTCAAATGCCTCCGTCTGATTATCGTCGTCATCAGCTCGGCGTCGGCCACTTTGGCCGCCATATTTGCCGTAGAGTAGAGCCTCGTCAGGATCGATAGTCGACAAGTCGTCAGCGCCAGCCTTGATGGCAGCAGCTGAGTCGGAAATAAGATGGTTACCAACATGGGTGAAGGCTCCCTCCATGTTGAATTGCTGTCTAGGGCAGGTCCGCCAGACGGTGCTTTTCGGATCGCGACAAGTCAGCTTCACAGTAGGAGTAGAGGGGTGGTGAGGAGTGACGAAAGTAGAGAGAGGGAACAAGTGCAAGTTGGTCCAGAGAAGTTGTCTGAGATTCGTACGCCCAAAGCAACCACAGGAAAGTGGCGTGTACCTTATAAGTAAATTTTATGTTTCGAGAAGCCTCGTGCGACGAGCTTCGGCGCGAAATGGTCAAAGGGAAGGGATTCGATAATGTCGTCGGCCGGCCTCACATCATCGTCGCGGACGTAGGGCGAGGGAGAGAAAATTGGCAGAGCCGATACTCAAAGCTAGAAATACAAATCTCGAGCCTGGCTTTTGCAGAAAACTTGTCGCTCGGAAGGTTCCTAGGCAGAAAGCGTTTTTCTGCTCTTGACAGTCGGAATCTATCAACACCCTGGCACACCCGGGAATCCTAGGTGGTGTAGTGGTGGGACAATTTGCGCCCACGTGATAGGCCTAAGGTTGGTGGCGCGTTATCGATAAGCCCCGAAATTCCGGCAAAACTGATAAGCCCAAACTTTTTTTCGACTGCCTTCGCGCCAGCTTGTATGGAGTGAAGTTATTTACACATTTGAGCACCAAAGATGATTGTACGTGGGCTTTTGATTTGTGTGCGGAAAGATTTTATCACTGACCATATTCTATAGCGCAAACAAGCACGCCAAAGGCGTGATTATCTCTACCGACGAGCCCTTCTACTGCGGGATGCCGAAATCAGCGAGAAGAGAGCTAAGCTGAGAGCATCACTCGCTTCAGGAAAACCATTGGACCCAGAAATCGCCAATGATAAATCATTAAGGAAAGATTATCAATATGATGAGTCTCGCGATCTCACTACGAACGAGCAGCTGGACTTGGACGACGAGTATGCACAGCTGTCTGGCATCGTCGACCCTCGAGTTCTCGTAACGACTTCTCGCGATCCTTCGGCCAGATTATCAGCATTCGCAAAGGAAATCAGGCTTCTTCTACCAACTTCTATCCGAATGAATCGTGGTAACCTCATTCTGCCCGACCTGGTCAAGTCTGCGCAGTCCGCAGGCCTGTCTGATATGCTTCTACTTCACGAACATCGCGGTACCCCTACGGCCTTGACAATTTCTCATTTACCTCACGGGCCGACAGTCTCATTCTCCCTGCACAACGTCGTTCTCCGCCACGATATTCCCGGTAGCGTTCGAGGAACCGTGTCAGAGGCATACCCTCACCTGATCTTCGACGGCTTCACAACTCGCCTGGGAGAACGAGTTGTTAAAGTGCTGAAGCATTTATTCCCTCCCCGAGAACCAATTACCAGCAAGAACAAGATTGGCAACCGAGTAGTAACGTTTAAGAACATTGACGATAGCATCGAAGTCAGACATCACGTTTTCGTACGGACAGGTTACGACAGCGTTGAGTTGGCCGAGGTCGGACCTCGAATGACCATGAGAGTATTCGAAATTCGCGGAGGTACACTGGAGAACAAAGAGGGTGACGTTGAGTGGCATTTGTCGCAATACACGCGAACCTCTAGAAAGAAGAACTATCTCTGAGCAGACATTCCCTGACCAAACTTGGCCCTTTTCATTTTCTTCACAAACGGAGGCTGCTTCTGGAACATTACGTGGTCCAATTACCGGCGGACCTGCAAGGCTATTTTCCAACGCTACCGATTGTGGCGGTTTTTAACGCCTTGAAGTCTGATAGAGGTGGCCATTTGACTTTGGCTGCAACAGTGTCAGTCTGGATTTTGATTCACAGCCGGCGCCATATTGAGGGAGCTCCGCCACGATGGCGACGTAAGGCACAGTGGATCGGTATACAAGCCACAAATTATATATCAGCAATACTATTGGAATGGGAAAAGATAGGTTGGATTCTAGCATTGGCTCACGATGGCCGATATGTGTGCGCAGCAGTAATGGGCAGCACCATGAGATGGACGATTGTATATATGAAATTCGCGTTTATGTGTACATACTAGTAATAATAAATGACTACATACACAAATACTAAAGTACTAGTTGTCTTGGAATTTTGAGGCTAGAAAAGCCAGAGCATGGCAAAGAAAAGGGCAGCGAAATTGAATAGCCAAGGTACAACGTATTGGTGTTGCTGTAAATTGGTCTTTCTGACAAGCATGCCAGATGAATGTTGTATCAAGAGCTGCACGGTGTATTATATGAAAGCGTTGAGTCGCTCGAATTAAGAACTGCCCGTGGCCAATTACTGTTGAGAACTGCACTCCACTATTCACTCGCCCTAGCAGTGAGTCTATTCCACACAAAGTACAACCATGACCGCTGCCGTGCTCCATACCATACCAGGTACAGTAGCATGCAAGAATACGAAGCTACAGATCCCTGTCCATCAGATGATCCTGCAGATAGAGCATCTTACCGTTGCTTTAGCGGGATTTCTCACTCAGCCGACGGTCTCCAGCACTGCTCCGTACAAGCAGGTGGTTGGTGTGGCTGCGGAACAACGAGATTCTGCCGTCTTCCGACGTTGTCGATGTCCCGTAATCAAGACCCGGGTGCTCAACAGAGGTTGTTCTTCCCTCGGCGATGCCACTAGCTCCGCTAGCTGACGCGCAATGATCGCATCGCCCGCCCTGCAGTCCATTGGCCCTGGCAAGGCCGCGGCGCCGCCCAGAGCCACAGGCATGGTTCATGGCCATGACTTCGATGCGCGACGATTGGCGGGCGCATGGGCCCGATGGAGCCAGGCAGCTGCTCCATTAGGCACAACTTACTGCACAAGCACCGCGGGTGGGGCTGTCAAAACGATGGCAAGATGATTCAACCGTGGGCGTCGTAATGGCGACCGGCTGCCAACTGGGCGCAGCGCTGACAAAGGCTCGCTCCGTCGATCCGCGGGAGGAAGACGCTGGAATCCAGCGACGGCGAGAGGCGAGACCCTGAAAAAACGGCCTCGTTGTCTCTTGCTTGGTATTGTTCCAGTCCGGCTCTGCAAGATTGGTTTTTAGCAGACTACCTAGTAATTAGCCGTGCCAATACGTCACCAGTCAATCCCTGCTTGCTCTACGCGCTGGCCATGGTTACATGGCCTGGGGCCTCTACAGTTTTTGATTTTTTTTTTTTCCGGCCTTACTCGTTTTCTACACCACAGCACCGCTAGACTACAGTGTTAGTGTTGCGCCTCTGCTATATTCCGCTTTGGGCCTCGCAAAAACAGAAATTGCCGTCCTTCCCTTCTCCATCCTCCCTCCACCTCCGCACCACCCGAGGCTGCTTCGGTTTGCCAATTACTCGTGCTCGTTTTTGTACTTTTCGCTGCCAAACCCTCCCCCACCAATTAGAGCGCTGTGCTTGTGATCTTCTCGAAGCCTTACCGTTGATTCCGCCCGCTCTATTCATTACCTGCACGTAGCTGCGACCACTGCAAGCGAATCTCTCGCTCCGTCGAAACATCACCACCGCCTCTCCCTCTCACCTGCACCTGCACCAAAACAAAAACTCCGGCAGCACGCTCTTTCAGCATGTCAGGGCAGCAGAATCCCTATGCTCAGGGCCCTTCACAAGAGGCCGGGCACAATGCCGCTGGCTATGGCCAGGTAAGTAAACCGCCCTTGTAGAGCCTTGCGGCGGCCGTGGACATCCGGACGAGCAGCGAGAATGCTAATGCAAATGCGCTTGGCAGCTCAACCCATATGCCACCAACAACAGCGAGAACCCGTATAACAACTACGAGCTGCAGGACTACAACAACCAAGGCCCAAGCCAATCTAACAATGGATACGGTCAAGAGCAATCGCGACAGCCTCTGTCGCAGGCAGACTTCCTCAGCCGCGTGGGAGACCTTCGCAACGACATCAAGTCGCTGACCTCTGAGATTGACTACATCGGGCAGCTGCATCAGCGCACTCTCAGCACTACTGACCCGGAGGCAACCCAGCAGCTGGAGCACTATGTGGCACAGACGCAAATCCGTAACACCGCCATCAAGGACGGCATCAAGGGCCTGGAGCGCGATCTCCTCAAGACAACAGATGCGTCTCGCACCACCAAGAAGACCCAGCTGGAGTCGCTCAAGACGTTCTTCAAGTCTGAGCTCGACAAGTACCAGAGCATTGAGCGCGACTACCAGCAGCGCTACCGGGAACAGATCGCGAGACAGTATCGCATCGTCAACCCGGATGCGTCGGAGGAAGAGGTGCAGCAGGCCACAGAGGCCGATTGGAACAACGAGGGTGTTTTCCAGACAGCTGTACGTCTTTCCCTTATTCTTGTCTCATCCAAAATGCGCCAACGCCAAAGAATTGGCTTGGTGTCATGCTATTCTTTAGCACTCAAGCAGTAGCTTGTGTGGCGAGTATATAAACGTGTGATTAGCGCTGACCAGACTTTTTGCAGCTTCGAACCAACCGCTCTGGCCACGCTGCCTCTCTCCTTGGCAACGTGCGCGCTCGCCACAACGAGCTCCAGCGCATCGAGCAGACCCTCTCCGAGCTCGCCATCCTCTTCCAG
Source organism: Trichoderma asperellum (assembly GCF_020647865.1). NCBI lineage: Eukaryota > Fungi > Ascomycota > Sordariomycetes > Hypocreales > Hypocreaceae > Trichoderma > Trichoderma asperellum. Next base: position 2,049,199 of record NC_089418.1, read on the forward strand.
GAACTCGCCGCCATGGTCGAGCAGCAGGAGAATGTTGTTGTTGCCGCCGAGGTCAACGCCGAGAGCACAGTCCAGAACATTGAGAAGGGTAACGAGCAAGTCAGCCAAGGTATCCAGCACGCCCGCCGCACTCGTCGCCTCAAGTGGTGGTGCGCTCTCATCGTCTTCCTCATCTGTCTCGCCATTGCTCTAGGTGTGGGTCTGGGTGTTGCCCTGACCAACAAACACTAATTGACTTTGTCTCGCCAAAAAAAGAAAAAGTCATTGCGAATTTTCCTTATATGAACGATCTATCTATCATCTTATTTTTTTCCTTTTTTTTTTTCCTTTTTGCTTCTGAATTCTAAACTACGGGGAAGGGCCTCTTATTACTTCTAGGGCTCACGAGGCGTAATTTTTTATTCTTTCATAGACTATGAACTATGTATCCAACCGCATGAGGGGGGGCTTTTATATGCTTCTTCACAGCGAAACGACTATTTGTACAATCTTAATTCTTACTTTGGAGACGCTACACGGGGGGGCGCCGAGTGGAGGAGAGTAGCGTTGATTGCAGCAGGAGCGGAGATGATATGAGAAGGGGAGGAAGAATGATACAACTCGTGGTGAAGAGGGGATAAAAAGGGGAGATATTGCGTGAAATTTTTGGTGGTGTTTGCTGATGATATTTAATGCCATGAACTCTCGGATGTGTTGATGAACTACTTAGGTAGAATGGGATGGGATGGGATGGGAAGAGGGGAGTCCATGTGATTGCGACGATTGAACATAGGATAGGAACCTTTTTTATACCTTTTTTTATGAAGCGGATAAACTGTGAGGACTTTGCTTTTGTGAGAGGAGTTTTGCTTGTGTCTTATTGTTTTCCCGAGCCAAACACAGGAGTCGTACTAGTAATACATCCCACCCGTCCAATGATACATCCTTCTAGTTTTGAGCATACATCTTTTTCCGGTTCCCTTGTTGTACAGCTCCATCAAATGGATAAAAAAGAATGGTGATCATACAATACAGTAAAATACAAAACAACGAATGGAAAAAGAAAAGAAAAAAAAAAAGTATCAAAATACTTTGTGACACCATTACATATAAGGGAACGTAAGATGTCATTATAGTAGAAATGTACAGAAGAGGGTTTTTTTTTCATTTCTGCATAATCAGCGCCTTCTCTGCCGTTCCGTTCACCCCCCCTTTTTTTTCTTCTTTTGCACCCTGCCACCACATCATTCTTTCTTTTTACTTTCCCAATTCCGTATTCCATCCCCTTCCCTAACACGGCATACACCTGAATCATGAAAGTTATCAATCCCTTGAATGTCGATGTCAAATATTGCTGTTTCGTTCGCGCCACCGGATCGAGAAAAAGGGGAAATATGGAATATCACCCTCCGAAGAAAATACAAAACTCCAAAACATTTTCCTCAACTCCCCGATCTTCGGCAGCGTATAATAATTTTTGTGGCATATGTGTAAGTGTTACAAGCGCACACTGAGTTCATAAGTTGCCCTGCGCCATGTCTCGAATGTGTGCATATGTGCGTTTCTGAGGCCTATCCTCTCCTCATCCTGATTCTTGGTTCTTTTTTTTTTCAAGTTTTTTTCTTCTTTGATTCCTTCCGTTGAGACTGCAGCCCTATTCATCCAACGTCGTATTGCGACGCAAGCTTTAAGGCATGCGCAGTCCGCCAGGGCCACCTGGACCACCTGCGAGCTTCTCCGCCAGCTTGGGGTATTTCTCCGTGACCTTGACTTGGGTTCGTGTAGCCTCGGCGTAGGACAAGGCGTTGACAATCTCACCCTCGGTTCGGGCGAGCTCTGCCGCACGCTCAAAGTACTTGAGCGCCTCGGTAACCTTGTTCTGCTGCAGCAGAAGCTGAGCCATGGTGGCCACAGCAATATCACACTCAGGGTCAACTGGAAGACATTAGTTAGCATACGCAAGCAGTTGAGCACAAAAAAAAAGGAGAGAGAGAGAGAGAATACTGACTGATGAGAGCCTTCTGGCAGAGCTTCTCTGCCTCCTTAAAGTCAGCTGATGACTGGAAGAGGGCGAGAGCCTTGTTGATCAGGGGCAAAACGTTCATAGACATGGGCTTAGACTGCTTCTCCATTTCCATAGCGGTATCAAACTTTTCAATGGCCTCGGGGAAGTTGCCCTGGTCTAGCAGCAGCTCGCCATAGTAGTTGTAAACGTCGGGGACCTTGGGGAAGTTCTTGATGCATCGTCGGAAGGTGGCCATGGACGACGCGATGGAGCCCATCTTGTACTGGGTAACACCCAGCTGGATGTGGGAGAAGATGAAGTCCTTGTCCAAGTCAATCGACTTCTGGTAGTCCTTCTGTGCGCTTGCGAGATCGCCCTTGATGAAGTGAGCCTGGGCACGGTGGTAGTAGACATCGGGGTCGTCATTATCCTGCTCGAGGGCCTTTTCGAACTCGGCGTCGGCCTTGTCAGGCTCACCGAGCTCCAAGCTAATGCTAGCTCGCTTGATGTAGCTCTGGGTCATCTTTGGGTCGAGTTCGATACTCCTGTCGAAATCCTCCGTCGCCGCGGCGTGGTTGCCAAGGAGGGTTCGAATAGTACCCCGCAGGTTGTAAGCGAGAGCCTCGTGCTCGCCGAGATCGCCAAGCTCAATGGCCTTCTCGAACGCCTGTCTGGCCTCCTCGTATCCCTCGGCTGTCTTCTGCTCGAGTCCCTGGAAACCGAGCTGCAGCTGTCCCAAACCGGTATCCAGAGAGAGCTCGATTGAGTCGTCAAGAGCGGCAGGGCGGGGCTTCTGGCGGAAGCTCTGGAGGTAGTTACCGACGAAGATGGGGCTGGGGAGCTTGGCGGGCCTGGATGCCATGACCTCCTTGGCCTTATGCTCGGCGAAGACCTTTAGCAGTCTCTCAACAGCTTGAGCAGTCGACTCGCTCTTGAAGTTATCGATGATGCAAGAGGCTGTGAAATCGAGAAGAGCCTCGGAGTACATCTTTAGGTGCTCGTAGGCAGTGGCACGGCGGTTAATAGCTTTAATGTAATCGGGGTCCATGCTGATGGCAGCAGTGGTATCTTCGACAACCTTTTCCCATTCGCTCATGGCGCTGTAGCAGGCGGCTCTGTTGGAGTAGAAGACGGCATCTGGTTTGCACAGAATAGCCTGGGAGTAGAGGTCGATGGCCTTGTTGTATGCCTTATCTCCGTAGGCCTTGTTGCCAGCCTGCTTCAGTCGAGCGGCATACTGCTCTCGCACCTCGGGGCTCAGCTGTAGAACAGTGGTCTCGTTGATTTCTGGCAGCTCGGATTCGGGCTCGACGGTGGCGGCTTTGGACTGGGTAGCTTTAGAGTCGGCGGCTTTGCGCTCGGCCTCTTTGCGCTTCCTCCTCTCCTTCTTGCTGAGCTTTGGTGATGCATCGGACTTCTATTGCACACAGGACGGATTAGAATTTGGTTCTCTCACTCTCTCTTCTCCAACGGTGCTCTCTGGTTTCAATTTTGTTCCACCAATCCGGCGGCGATCCCAGAACAGCTGCTGCGATGCTGATGCCGTCATGCAATCATTCAACCCCTCCATGAACCACGCAACAATGGCAACAAACGTACCGAATCGGAATTCAGATAGTAGACAACGCCAGCGCCAGTGACAACAACGGCCACGCCAGCAATGGTATAGACAACCGCCTTATTCTCCGACACCCACGACGATATCCGGTCCCAGGTCGAGGACGAATTCGCGTCGACAGCGACGGCGGCGGGGCGGCCCGGAGGCATTGACGGCAGCGGGTTAGACATGGCCGGGGCGGGAATCAGAGCGCTGCGAGCTCAAGACGAGAGATGGAGACGAAAGACGCAGGAAGTGCTGGGGCTCGAATAGGCCGTTCGATGATGTCGGGGCGCAGGAAGAGCTGCAGCAATAGCTGGGCACGCGCAGTAAAAAAATGAATGATGGCACGGCCACAAGTGGTTCAATCCTCTCTAGTCGAAATTTCCACCGGTTGGCGGGCGGTTAAGTAACCCACCTCGAGCTAGCAGGACCCAGGCAAGAGCTGGAGCCGAACCGTGGAAAAAAACGCCCACTTTAAACTGAGCTGTGGTTCTGAATTTTTTCTTTTTGCTTCTCATTCTCCACCGACCCTAGCAAGCCTAGCCACTGAGGGAAAACCATCAACATCCGAGACCCTGGCTTGCGCAAACGCCGGCCGCCTGCAAAAGGCTGCGAAAATGCCTGAGGCAATATGGAATGTTTTTCTATTCTACTCCGTATTGCCTTTGGTTATGCGCAATTTTGCTTGTACACATTGGTCTACTCCTGTGCCAATAAGTACATACAAGTACAAGGTATATCTTCAACTGGGTACAGGGCCAGTCGCGCATATCCGAACTGCCCCAGGGCATATCGTCATAGCCGCGAAAATGCTAGTCATGAGCCAATGCTTTACCCATCCGCCCATTGGCCCATTGCACCCAGATCGATCTGCTGCCGTAATGATTTCACGCACCAGCGCGTACGGAGAGCTGCAGCAAGATTGGCCACCGGTTCGTAGCGGTTACAGCACAGGCGGCCACGGCGTGTTATCCACGGCGCATGGATGGAATACTACGATGTACTGTGCATCTACCCTAGTGCCTACAGAGGCAGTAAGCAGGCTCCATCGTGCGATATGCTGCGCTGAACATGTTCGCATGCCAGTCATAAGCTGCGGTATTACCTAAAGCCGATTCGCCTCATATTAGTTGCCGCAGCAGCCTTGCATTATTACCCGCTAGCTGCTGGCCGTGCTCCATTTTGCAAGTGACGTGATGCCGTACGCACTATGAAGCTGCAAGAGCCCCAATTTGTAGGAGTAGCTTTTTATGGGCACAGCGGTTTCAGTATATCTCCAAGCATTTTTGATACAAAGGCGTAGGATATATTTACATTTCTACACTCATACTTAGTTTTTTTTTTTTTTGCCTAATTTTTGATATCGTTTTCATCATTTCTATGTGATGACAGCAGTAGGGTACGGTTTACTAAGTGGCGCATACTAACATCACAAATATCATAGCTCAGTTGCTCAGCTTCAAAACTTATAGACATACATCAACCCATCAGCATACGCCCCTATCAGTCGCCATGGCGGACATCTTTTCTCTCTTCACCTCTCTCCGGTATGATCCTAGTCTATTAGAAGTCCCTTCCAAAGGCATTGACTACGCCGGGTGGAATGCCGCCAATAAGTCGCCCTTTTACATGCTCGACTATCATCGCGATCGCATGCTACGGGCGGCGACCCATTGGAAGTGGGATGAAGCCATTAATGTTCTATCAGGCCAAAAAGGCCTGGAGACATTAACAAAGCTAGCCGAAGAATTCATTGGCCCATCCCAAAAGACTGCGCTGCGCTTCAAAATCCTCGTCAGTCGCGATGGCCTGGTGAGCTTTGAGAAGCACAACATTGCTCCTGTTCCTACAGAGAATCTTTTCCCCTTACGGCTACCTCAGCCTGGTGCTCCATCTACTTCCGGGGAGGCACAGAAAACTCCATGCTGGACAGTGGCGCCCGATGATCTCCAGACTACGGCATCAGAGTACACACATTTCAAGACTACAAGGAGAGAAATGTACGACTCTGCCCGCGAGAGGCTTGGAATCGCTCCGACTGATGAGCGAGAAGTACTATTGGTCAACAAAGGCGACGGCTCCGTCATGGAAGGAAGCTTGTTCACGCCATATTTCTGGAGAGATGGACGATGGGTCACTCCGCCTGTCGATTTGAGCTCTGGAAGTGGTGGCCAAGATGGTGTCTCTCGACGGTGGGCCTTGGAAAGGTAGGTTACCAATCACTTTATTGAACAGTCCTTTCAGGACGAAAGCTGATAACAGGAAATAGAGGAATGGCTGTTGAGCAAGCCGTATCTGCTGACTCGCTAGCGGATGGTGAAGAGTGCTGGATTAGCAACGGCGTCAGAGGATTCATCGCGGCCGTTGTTCGGCTTAAGCAGTAATATGGCACAGCTAGAGTAGATCATGGCACCGAATTCAAACAGGGGAGGCTGAGGCGAATAGCAATCTTCAGGGTGCTGTACGGGATGGATAGATACCTCCAGGGTATGGCGATGCATGGTGCCATCAGGCTGCATGTGTGGGCAATATAATTGGATATCAATGAGCCCTACACAGCTACATAGCAAATCACAGGGCTGAAAAAAACTATCAATCATGCAGCTAGGAGGATTATAATCTCGGCTGCTGCTTTAGTTGTTTGCTTTCACTTGAGACTTGCAGGCCTGGAGTCGCAGGAAGGCTGTTGTCGCTGCCTCTCTTAAGCGCTTCTTCCCCGCGCTAAGGCCGAGTCGCGTACTCTTAACATCTACCACTTCTCATCTCTCAATAACCCAACATCATATTCTTAGTCTAGCGAAAGCTAGCCCTCGATACTTTTGCATAGCCAACCGTTGAATTGTTTCCATTTTTTTTTATCTCCCTTGTTTAATTCCGTTAATAACAATCTGCACTTCTCTTAGCCGTTGTCCTAAGCGGGAGCCAGACACAAGACCCACATCCTAAACCCGCCTGTCAATTCCACTTTTCAGCGTCCATCAGGGAGAGTGAACGCCGCGTGTGTATGTCGAACGTTAGTCAATTACATCTCTTGATGAGAGCCTCTCCATGGAAGAAGCCATCAGAGCCGGTCGTGCCAAGTATGCGGCCGGCCAATACAAAGAAGCGCTGCATGTTTTCACTGAGGTCCGTCATCAACCTTTGGCTAGAAGTCTATGCAAGGCCATCACTGACTGCTTCCAGGCTATAAGTCTCTGCCCTTGTGCGTTGGAGAAGAGGAAGAGGAAGCGAGAGGCTCAGGAGCTCCATGATACCAAGGGGGCCGACCAGGCAGTCCAGGATGCGACTGTCGAATGTTATAATCCTCTCCATCTTCAGGCTCTCAGCTATCGGGCTGGAACGTTTGAAAAGATCCCAGATATTCGCCGCGCGAAAGCTGACGCGCAGCGAATGGTGCGCATAGCGCCACTTTCACCTGAAGTACGCATCTGATTACCGGAACAAACTGCATTTGCTCTTGTTTTACTCACCTTGTATAGGGCTATCTTCGCACAAATAAAGCCCTACGCATCGATCAAGATCCAGAAGCCGCTTTTGAATTGCTGACCAACGGTATTCTAAGGCTTCTAGGTGGAGATGGCGTTCAAATGGGAGATATCAAGGTGTGTCTGCTTGGTGAAAAGTTATGGCGTGACACAGAGTTTTAACAAGATGCTAGCGACTCGATCAAGCTCGAGATCCCCTCAAGCTCAGATTTAGCAAGTTTGACCCTTTGGGTGAATTTTTGAGTCTTGGTTTGATGTCAAAGACTAGTCTGCCGGGGGAGCTCGTTCGGGATATCTTTGGCCGTTTCGATATATTCACTTTGTGGTAGGTCCCACAGCAAATTCTTGATAAAATCTAGGCAATGCTAACCATATGGCTCCGTTTTACGTAGTCAATGTCTGCGTGTCTCTAAATCTTGGAAGAAGGCGTTAACGGCTCCGGGAAGCGCCCAATTTTGGAAATCATTAATTTTCCCTGGCTTTGCATCCCCGCGCGTTCCATACGCCTCATTGAGAAAGCTGCTTTCTTATTCATTCAACGACGTTAGAGAGCTTGTCATTGATAATTGTTCAAAATTTAGGCTCGACCAGAGGAAGTTCACTGCCATCTTGAACGCAGGAGCCAAGCTGGAACGCTTGGAGCTAGCTAGACCATATGAACGCCTGGACATTTCACCTGTAAATTTCAGGGGAAATCTCAAGACTCTCAAACACTTGCGGCTTGATGGGTTCTATCAGCTCTATGCGCCTAGCAACGAAGACAGAGATCCATATCTCTACTTTTTACTGACCGCTGTGAACACTCTAGAGAGCTTAAGCCTTGTCGGAATCCCCAGGCAATGGTTCAACCCAGTGGGAATGCCGATTATGGCTAATTTGAAGCATCTCAAATTGACCAAGGCTCCCAATCAGCCGTGGCAGTTACCTATTGTAAGTACCTGGAACAAGATACTCAGAATGAGAAAGTAACGCCTGCCAGCTTCAATGGTTGAGACACGCCCCCCAGCTCGAGCAACTCTATGTAGAGGATCTCGTTTTCAGCCGCCATCTTCCAGACGACGAGCCATTCGACGATTGCTGCGTGCCGAATCTCAAATCCATTACGATTGTAGATACGCTACACCGTGTGCACCACGGTCATCACCATCACCATATGCACTCAAACCAGATAGGTTCAACCGAAGCATACCAGTATCTTACAGCTTTAAATCTGGGAAAAAAACTCAAAGCCCTAGACATACGTTATGAGTTTGACTACACGTACTTTGACCAAGAAGAGGGCGATATTTTTCTTCGTATACAGCGACATCTATCGAGTGCATACGAAGACCTACAGACAATACGTCTCTCAAACACAGTCTTATCACCAGAAACAGCGCAAAATTTATTCATGCCATCCATCAAAGCCGGAAAACTGCGCTCATTTGATATCATCTTTCCTATGCAGAATTTAGACGATGGGGTGGGGGAACCAAGTACCAGACACATCCAGGGGTACGCGTGGCTTGAAGGGGCTGAGAGTATTCGACGCCTCGGCTTGTACGATTTTACCTTCAAATTACACATGTACCCGAAAGACAATCCTTTGATCCAGTTTCTGCAAACGTTTCCGTGTTTGGAAGAGCTGAGCCTGGAATCAGAACGGGGGTATATCCCCAATCACTTCGCACAGCTCGTCCAAGACGTATTGGTCTCGGTGAAGCTCAAGACTATATACAGCACGACAGTTCGTGGCTCCAAATTTGATCAAATAAGACAGCTAGCCGAAGACAAGGGCGTGAATTTTGTCTGGACAAAACAGACTCGCGCGTGGCCAATGAAATTCAGAGACGATTGAAGTGGCAATGGACAGAAATGACTAATACATCTATGCCAAAGAGTGAACACAGTTTTGGAAGCATTTACGCGAGGAACTATGGTGGCGAGCAGCGAGTTTTCTAAATAGATCGCGTACATCAGAAGACGGTGGTAGTGACAGGCATATGCAGCCTTGGATACAACGGGGGCCATAGTCATGGCGCATTCATGAAGTTGTAATGAGACAATGATTATAGCATATAATTGAGCAAATAGGCCATATATTCCTTCCGGTATAGAAAGAAAAAAGTTTTTGCCCCGACGTCGCGGAGTCTCGTGTATGCCATCACCCACCCTCTATATCTCCTCAAGCCGGAAATGCCCGTTACCCCCTCTCTCATGTTTCACGACGTTTTCGCATTCCACGACGATAGGCAATAATGAATAATATGCTGATGCAAGACGGAAGTAACAGCATGTATATTGCCGGTTGAATTATCTCGTTGCCTATCAGCCATGATTCTCGTGTAATACCTCAGAATAGGGTTATATCAACCTCTTCCGTTTTGCTCCGTCGCATGGCCGATACCGCATCCCCTCGTCGTTGTCACGAGTGAATATCTAGTAATATGTGAGCCTTTGTACGCGTATAAGTACCCTCATTGGCCCCCGACTTCTTTTACTCCTCTCTCTCTCCTCAGTTTATCCTTGATAACTATAAACATGACTTGATGGCTTGTACACAGTAGGAGTCTTTTGGCTCAATGCGGGCCGTCAAAGCGTACCCCTTTGCTTTCCTCAGACACTCTTTCCTGGATTTGAAAAGTGGAATCTTAGATGTGTTGGCGCCAACGTTGCACCCAGTCTCAATGTTGATGTGATGCCACGATGGGATATCCCTACGCCAAGGAGATCCTTTGTCAGACAACTTAGACATCCTACCAACTAGATGATTATCTTTATATGAATCAGCTTAGCAATGGCAAATGATTACGGTATCGCTTGCCAACCAATGTAAGTGGCCATTATGCCAATTATATATATTACTCGAGTGTTCTAACGCGGAAATACTTACCCAGTTTACAGATATTTGATGTTCAAATCGGATCTACATAATACAACAGGCTCAGCTTAGCAACCCTTGTAATGAATATTTTCCAGGTCACTGGCGTCAATCTTTGACAAACTTTACCTTTGATCTCATTGCTATAAGAATCTGGAAAGCACTGGTTGGAATCACGGAGCTTGATGGTATTAAGAGCAGGTGGCTATCTACTGAACTTCGATCTTGTTGCCGCTTTACATAACGAGCGCCCCTATTTATGGCTGCGTAAAGCAGAGAATATCGACAAAGTCGCTCCGGATCTGAGAGCTCTTTAGCACTCAAGACTCAGCCATTATGATAGACTTGGACATTGGTGTGCAAGGCTTTAGCATATGATACACAAAAACTGCCGCCGCAAAATGAGAAGCTAGCTGGATGAAAATGGCCACGATAAAGGCAACCTACACATTGAAGAAGTCAGCTACGCAAAGCACCAATGCGTACCAAAGCTGCGATATTCTTATGACAGATACAATTCATACAAGGCATAGACCAATTACTGAAGCACCCAAGAATCTGGTTGCTGTTTACAGGAACTAGCAACAAATACAACGTTCGACGGCCCACTCTCAGGGAGCGCAATATTGGAAGCTGGGAGAGCATTTGGCATAGCGAGTATGATCCGAAAAAGGACCAGAACGTGCTCAGGGGCGGTGCCACAACCCGGGGGATCTTCTCCAAAGAATTAATGGAGGAACACCCGTCCGACGGGTGGAAGAAGGTGCAGGACTATGAAAGACTAAATATCTAATACGGTTGGGGCCCTTGCTGTCTGAATTGGCTGTTTTGTCTCCCGAGTGTTTAAAGGAGCTATCACAAAAATACCATGCCTTTGCTATACTTAAGGAAGCGATAATATAGAGCTCGCCTTGGAAGAAGGGAGCAGATGGTGGCTCTGGCGCTTTCTGCTCAGTTTATATCAAAACAACAGGAAGAGCACTGGGAAGAGCATAACCAAGAAATGGATAAATTCTGGCCGTCAAAACTCATTCGGAAGAATCGGTCCGGTCCAAGTAAGTCATCACTCAACACTGTTAATGCAAACAAAAGTCCATGTTACTAAGGGTGATGTAGAACCTACTACCGCATCGCTCGGACAAAACGCACCAAATACAGTTCTCCAAGACCTGCGTCGGTGGATGCCATGGAGCATCTCAGCGCAGAAAAGAGATCAATGACGCAGCTTCTCCAAGACCTCCAATGGTTCTTTCTGGAGTGTCACTCATTGCGTGGACGCATGTTCACGCGCAAAACTTCCAACACCGAAGGTAGCAATACAAGTACCAGGCCTCATACAGCCGCCAGATTAATTCATCCATTCATCTGGACAATGAAAAATAACATAAACGGCAAAGTCATCGCCCTATAAGAGTCTTCGAAAATTATCTCGAGGCTGATAGCTGTGGACGCCCATCATCCAAGCCTAAAACAGCTACTAGACAACGAGCCTCGTATTGAGAACGTGCCCGAGGAGACTTGTCACCAGGGATCCGAGAAAAACAATTCCGACCGTCTTGGACCTAGTTGATGGTCCTCTTGGGTCGAGGTTTTCTTACAACAATTATCAGCATAATGAATCGACAAGGTATTATACAATCTTATGATCAACGGGATAAGGCATCAAGTATATATATATATATATATTATGGTCTTAACTATCAGGAGGAGTCCTCTCTCTTCCTCACGAAGTGAACTATAGGTTTTGGCATTGCAAACGGATCGTTGCTATCATTAGGTCAGCGAGTGTGCACGATGAAGAGTAATCAGGATCATTGGCTTTAAACACCCAGTAGAAGCTTGGATTCATCTTACAAATCAACAATTTCCACATGAGGATGTTTACAGCTGAAGGACAAAAAGAATTCCATCAACTTGGACATTGAAGACTCCCGTTGAGGCATGGTATCACATAACCCTGCCCTGCGGAGAGCTACTTCTGCATCCACACAGTCAGTAATTACATATACTTTACTATGTTCAACAACACCTTTAAGCTCATTTATTTAAACCGCCTCTTTTGGGCGACTGGATCTTTTCTGATGTTGAAATAAGCTCTCTATTTCATCTAACGAAGCTATCTAGAACAAAAGATCAAACAAAACAAGAAGAAGACCTCGTGGCAGCGAGCTTGACGGAAGTTGAATTCAAGAACCTAACGCCGGCAAGAATATCAGCACCAAACTTAATTATCTGGAGGGCCTATGGCACACTGAATACGACCCGACAAAGACAGAGAATAGTTTTTCAGACGGAACGAAGACGCTTGGATTTTTTTCGGAGGAGTTTATAAAGAATAACCAGTGTACGGGGTTAATTGGGGCCAAGAAGGCATACGTAGAAACCGGTGCGAGGCTGTGGCTAATCTGTCCGACGTTGGTAGAGGCAGCTGGCCGCGCGGACTCGTGATCAAGCACATTCGGCCAAAAGGTGGTATCAAAGATCCTAGGAACATTGGCACTAAAGAGGACTTTGAGAAGCAGGCTGGTCCTGCCAGACGGGAACCTCTCGTTCCCGGCAGCAGATCTGCTGCCTATGGCTGTTACAACGGAAAAGCTAACGTTCGACCTGGCCTGCAGTTCTCACATCAAGAAGCAAGGGAGGAAAGCAGCCAACAACTCCTTTGTGAGCAGCCACGAGACTCTTGACTCGTACGCCCCAGCCGAGGACAGCCTAGCTTAATTAAAAAGAGAGAGCTGCATTAGTTCTTCATTTTTACACCCATCTTTCAACTCACAATATAGCTTACAACAAGAGTTCGAGCTTAGTGCCTTTGAAGAGTCGTCATTATTTCTTCCATGAGCACATGATCATAATACAAATATTTTTCACGAATGCATGTACACACATCAGAAACTATTCTATTAGAAAGATTAAATCAACCATCTTCATCAAATCTCTCATGCTCGTCCAACTTTGAATGATAAAATCTGTAGTGAACTAGTTAGCAAACATGTTCCACCTCCTTAAAAATCGCCATATCTTTGTAAAAACTCACATCATTCTTCCCTACCGCGACAACGTCATCTTCAGATACTCTCATGTTACCAATTCCTTCCACAAAGGCAATTGGAGCATCGCCCATCACCTTACGAGCAACATCGCCTACCGTAGATCCCTTCTTAACCAATACGCAATCCCTAAAGACAAACTTGGAGTCTGACGCCCCAGAACTGAATGTCGATGTATTCCGGACTGGGAAGATGGGTACTAAACCAAGCAGTTCGGCCGCCTTCGACAGCACTTGCACGACTCCTGTCGAACCGAAGCGGTATAGCACCATGTCTTTCAGGTTTTCTATCCGATTGCGGTTCTTTTCGTCGAGTTCTTTGAGGCCGCCGCCGGTAGGGTCACCTTGTTCGATGAGATCCTCTCTCGTGTCGACAAACTCGCTTCCCTCCACGTACTTGATGTACCCTTGCTTCGCCATCTTCCTCAGGAAGATTTCTGAAATGGCCGAACAGAGTACGACGGTATTAGGATCCTGCATTTTGGCAATCTTTGCAATGTTCTTGTCCGCATCTGGGTGGTCGATCTTGTTGAGTGCTATTACCGTCGGGAATTTCTCGTCTATGAAGCAGTTGACAATGTGCTCAATCGTCTCGTCAGACCACTCCTCCAGAGGCTCTTTTACGCCTGAGCGATCTATCGTCCGCTGAACTGTTACGGTAGTAGATCCATATCCGGAGAACTGATTCTGTAATGTCTCTACGGCGGTAGCCTTGACTGCGATGTGTCGTCGTTTGATACCTCCCCATTTCGACATGAGATTGCCCAAGATCCACGCAACAACTTCGCTTCGCAACCAGGCGATATCCACTGAAGGGTCGTAGCCTCTAGTCTCCTTGCCCTCGGCATCGACTGTCCCAGATGCATCGACAACGTGAATCAGCGCATCGGCATGTCGCAAGTCGTCCAAGAATTTGTTTCCCAAGCCGCGGCCTTGGTGGGCGCCTGGTACCAGTCCAGCTACATCGAGAAGCTCGATAGGCACAGACCGTCGACCCTCATCACAAGATCCGTAGTTGGGCTTGCATCTGTCTGATAGCTTGAAGCGCGCGCATGCGCAGTCGATCTGGAGGTATCCTATCGCTCGCTGAGGATCAATGGTGGTAAATCTGTCGCACAAGAACAAAAAAAAAAGTCCAAGTCAGCTTCGTGAGCTCTTGTGTGGGCGGGTATGGGGTGGGCGGGCGATTATTCACGGGAAGTTGCCTATAGAAATTGATGTTAGTATTAGGACCAGTAGCTTGGTGTCTTTGCGCTGTCTTTCTCGACCAAAGCAATAAAAAGAGCAAGATTCTACCGACCAACTTTGGAGGAAGCGTCTGTCAAGCTGTTGAGCGTACTGCTCTTCCCGGCCGATGGCTTGCCCACAAGCCCAATGAGGGGATCGCGAGGCATGGCGGGAGGGAATTATCGAGTCGATCGATGGAGGGGAAAGAGAGAGAGAAGCAGAAATAATTGTATGCTTGGGGATAACTTGCAGCAAAGAGGTCGATAAGGATACTTCTAAGAATACTTCAATGATGTCGCAAAAAGGAAAATAATTTTGGGCCGGCATATGCAAAAAGTGGGTGACGCTTTGTCGTTCGAGGTAGGTAGCGAATGATATCTTTTGGAGATCTTGTACTTATTAAGATAAAGTAGGTACTTGGAAATGCTAGCAGAGCACGCCAAGCTGCACGTCTTTGTCGTTTATAGGTAGGTACCCGCCCCGCCTATAGGTACTTTTGACATCTTGCCTTATTGCTTAGCACATGCCAAGAGCTTGCTCGCACCTTTAACAACGGACGATTTCTTCAAGGCGACACTAGATTCTATATCTCAGATAAATTCTCGCGTCTTCGGATTTTATTATTTTAGCATGGCGGCATCTCAGCTGCCAATCGAAGCCTTGCCGGCTTGGGCCCTCTTAAATGACGTGGAATTTAGAAGCGCAGAGGTACGAAGCATTGACGGCAAAGGGCTTGGCCTCGTGGCCAAGAACGATATCCCTGGCGTGAGCGACGATGCCTCCAGCACAGCAGCAATCATCCGAATACCCCGAGAGCTTGTTTTATCTGCCGAAGCTGTGGAGGCGTATGCCAAAGTTGATCAGAATTTCAGACAGCTCCTTGAGGTTGCTGGACACCAAGTAAGTATCATCCGGGAGATGGAGCTCTGAAAACGGCGATGATGCTGATATCCAGAGAGAGCACCAGGGGCGATATCCTGCTATATCTGCTAGCACATCTTATTCTATCAAGAAGAAGCTCTCCAGGTAACAAGGGATGTGCCTCAACGCCATGGACTGAGTATATCAAGTTCTTGCCCCGATCAATCAGCGTTCCCACCATGTGGACAAGCGATGAGAGAGAGTTTTTACAAGGCACATCTCTCGAGGTAAATCAATGTCCCTTTTTTTTTTTAACAACAGCACCGAAGCCAGTAATTTCTTTTCTGCAATTATAACTAGATGCGTCTCATGACATGTGAACAGGGGCTGCCACTCAATCCTTTACTAACTCCTATAATGTGAACATAGTCCTCGGTAAACGCAAAGCTCTCCGTGCTTTCCCGTGAATACGACGAGCTTTCCGAAAAGGCATCAGCACTACCCTTTTGGAACGATCTCTTCGGCGAACCAGAGATGATGGAAGATTGGATCTTGGCTGATGCCCTATACCGTTCACGATGCCTAGAACTCCCCCACGCTGGCCATGCCATGGTCCCTGGGCTAGATATGGCAAATCACTCGCCTAACTACTTGGCGCGCTATGACGAAACTCCCGATGGCGACGTGGTTCTGCTTCCGAGCTCGGAATCTGGGGTGTCATCAGGGGAGGAGATCACCATCTCGTACGGAGAGGCCAAGTCAGCGGCCGAGATGCTGTTTAGCTATGGCTTCATCGACCAGGAATCCGCTGTAAAAGAGCTAGCACTGCACCTTGACGCCTTGCCTGACGACCCTCTGGGGAAAGCTAAACTTCACATCTACAAAGGCCCACGAACTGTGCAGTTATCTCTTACGGAGGGAAATTTCTATTGGCACAGCCCATTATTGTATCTACTAATTCTCAATGAGGAAGATGGTCTTGCGTTCCGAGTGGTGCAAGACACGTCGGGAGGTCGTGAACTAAGGCTACTCTGGCAAGACGAGGATGTCACTGGACGAACCGGCGAATTCGAATCTCTCATCCAAGATCACCCTTTATGCCAAATTTTTAAGCTCCGAGCTGTAGCTGTGCTGGAGGAGCGGGTTTCCTCTCAGCTGGACAGAATCACGACGGAGATCTCGTACGGGGCAACGGAGCAATCGCAGGCAGCAAATCAACCCCGCGTGGAGTGCATGTTAGCGGCTGAGAAGCTAAGAGATCTTGAAGCGCAAATCTTGCAGGGTGCGGCGGCCGCGCTAGAAAACGAGGTATGCATTATTTCTTCATCTTTCATTGTCTTTTAGCTGCGGCATGGCTTCTGTTGTCCACCTAATTCCGACGGTCCGGGGCCAAGCTAGGCGTCCGGTAGATGGCCGTGCTTGAACAGGACGGAAGACGGGCCACTGCAATCTAAAACTCATGTCTGGATAAATGCTAATGCAACCACGTAATATCACAGAAGGCGAGGCTGCTTCTGGACGCTCGCGTGGTGACATATCTCGGGTCTATGGAAGATACTCAAAATGAGCAAGCGTCTAACCTGGCGTCCAATGAGGACGACGAATTCAGCTAGGTAGCCGAAATGGCTAAGCGGCGTGGGATGAGCAAGCCGGGGGAGCGCGCTCCAAGGATCAAACTCTTCTTAGCCTTAGCGTGGGGATCGACGATTGAAGATGCATTTGCGCCGGCTTGACCCGACATAGGAAACATATAGCCAAGACGACGGGCCAAGCCAAATGCTGTCTATAGCTTGGACCAATTCTGAGCCGGGTTTGCATCGCGAGCCCACTCGAAAAACGAAAGAACTAAGACTCAAACTATTGACGAAAATGGCACTAAAATGCGGGTTGAACGTTCGATGGCTCATAACAAACATGCATGTGATTGTTTGAGTTTGGATATCACTGCTAGATTGACCAGATTTAATCGTACCAGAGCCCTGCTGATATCAGATAAAACATGATGCCTTAATTCGCCCCAGAAAATATTCACCAGCACGCAAAAAGAAGCAGATCTCGTGATCTTTTTAATCATTCCGCTTGCATGACATAACAAGCCGAATTTGAGGAATGACTTTAAACTTCGAGCTCTTTTCTTCCAGACACACCTTCTTTGGGTGTGGCTTACGCTTCTAACTGTAAGACAAGGGGAAGACGATGAAACGAATACCACTAGCCTACAATTATGGCGCAAAATACGGAACAGGCTGGGGATAGTGAGGGCTAATTATGGCCGCGAGGGCTAATAGATGTGCCGACAGGCACCATGAGAGATGCTAAATGAGCCATAGTGGGTTATGGATCAAAGCAATTGCAAAGATGGAGTGCAGTTCAGGAATGGGTGTGGTGGGAGTGGTTCAGCCAGGGCGCTTGGGACCCTGGAGATGGTGGATGATGGCTACAAGGTCAAGCAGAGAATTGGTACCTCCCAAACCCGGCTTATCGCTGCCTAAATGGAATCTTTGTGGCATTGATTGTTCCAGCAGCCGGCGTACTCCTGCACTATGTCCGAGTCACGGAATCACAAAACCCTGACACCATCTCGGCAAGGGTCCGGCTCTGCCGGTGTCCATCCGCTGTCATGCTTAACACTCACCAGCCAGTGGCCATGTCTGCTGCAAATCCAACGGTATGGCGGAGGCCTGATAACCCGATCATTGTTCGATTCCGGTACTGCCGTTTGGGCGTTGCGTAGACAGGTGATGGGCTTTATGCTGGCTGCAAAGGAGCGGAAAAGCACAGAGCGGTTCACAGACGCCTCTGAAGCCATTTCTGTTCTCGGAAGGAAATAGAAGAAACGAAACTTCTGGGTGCCAGCCACAGCACGCAGCATAGCAGAAGCATTGGCTGATACGGACAGACATGACCTATGAAAGTCCGCAGCATTTCCTGTGGCGGACTGGACGTACCATACAGTACGAGTCCGCAGAGAGGCCTATGAGAAGAGCTGCTGCTCCCCGGCTTTTCCCACCCCGCACCATGTGCGCCTTAGGGGGCCAACCAGCGGGAAATCTGGGGTAAATCAGGCCATAAGTCGAGATTTATTTCTGCGCTAGCTCAGTGGCAGGATGTAGACGCTGGTCTAGAGCCCGACGGCCCTGCGTGTGCAAGTAAGCCGCTGCGGTATGCCATCGAAAGAGACGAACGTGTGTGTGCTAGTATATCGCTTGATGGCCCAGCTGGCGTTGGCCGATATTGCTGGGGCGATGGGCTGCATTTCCTACAGCACGTCGTATCGTATCCAGGTCCCAGGCGTCGAACACCGAGAAAACATTTTCGCGGCCGAGGTGGGTATTATGCAATGCGGCGACCGGGCTAAAATGTCGCGATGATGGGTTAGGGTTCCCTCTTCGCCCTGCAATCGGCTGTAAGACAGATGGCCTGCTTATTCTGTCGCCGAACATGGCGTTGTCCCATCACCAGAGCGCAAGGCGGACCACTAAGCGGTTAGTAGCAGCTGTCACCGCGACATCTGCCGAAATCTACCACAGAGGAACAAATCACCAGCCAGCATCATGAGTCGATCGATGGCAAAACCCCTTCACAGTCAAAGTACTCCGTGCAAGCAGCGGCGTCACGGTGGCTAAAGAGAGCCGGTGTGGGGAGAGGTGCTCACATCTCGTGGTCTACAGGGGGCGCACTAGCGAACGCGAGGGATGAAGAGAGAGAACTACGTCAAGCAGACCCAACGAAAAGGACGCTGAGGGGTGGGGCCTCGAGGCATGGACCTGGCCAGTTACGGTGGCGATGAGCCCTATTAGCTTGCACCAGCAATCGTTGGCTGCATTTCTTTTCCCATGCAGACGAACAGAGGCACCCAGAGGGGATAATAGGAGGCGGGCGTGGACGACGTGGATGAACGGAGATTTCCAGATTGGAGTGCTGCCAAAGCGCTGTCCTGCCCGCTGCCATTTTAGTGCCTGTAGCGCTAACAACCCTGCTGCGCGCTGGCCTACGGAGCGCTACGGGGAGCAAGCGCCTGTGGCCCAGAAGGAAGCCTCACGCACTGCTTTCTGCTTAGCGGCGCTGTCCAATCCCCTTCCCCGGGATTTAATTGCTTGCCACGCCCTGCTCTGCCCTTTTAGGCTCCACTCGCCTGCTCCTGTCTTCGCTCTTCCATTTCTTTTCCTTTCATCTCTCACCCCCCCACAATATTCTTCTCTCCGTGTCTCACGCTGACGACCAAGGAATCGAGGAAGACGACGCATGAAAATTCCTTGTACCGAGCCAAGAGCCTCATGGTGATTTTCGACTTCCACTCGCTGTGTTTCCCGAAAGAAAGAAATAGTTTGTGACCAACCGGAATTTATCCAAGCGGCTTCGACGATCCAACACTTGTTGCGCCGACCACGGCTGGTGGGCGAAGAAAGCCCCAGTCAGCAGCTCGTTTGCTCTCCCCAACGCCTTGACCAACATCACCGATTCTCCGTTTCCCATTCTGTAATCGAGCGCTCGGATCGCAATCACCACCATGCCGGGCATCCTGCCTATGAAAGTCATCAAGGTGGGCAGTAGTGCCCAGAGCCGAATCGCCCAGGCCTGTGACCGCTGCAGGAGTAAAAAGATTCGCTGCGATGGCGTTCGTCCCACATGTTCACAATGTTCTTCGGTTGGCTTCGAGTGCCGCACCAGCGACAAGCTGAGCCGGCGTGCGTTCCCCCGTGGATATACAGAGTCTCTGGAGGAGCGGGTTCGTGTGCTAGAGGGCGAAGTCCGCGAGCTCAAGGATCTGCTGGATGAGAAGGATGAGAAAATCGATATGCTCTCTGCGATGCACGGAAATATTAATGGCGGTCCGCGACGGAAGCCTTCAGTCACATCCATGGCCACGCCGGTGTCGCCGGATGGCCCGAAAGATTCACCCACCATGAAGGAAGACACCTTCAGAGTACAAGCTACACAACTGCTTCTGGGTGTCGAGAACTCTGATTCCTACTTTATGGGCTCCTCGAGTGGGCGCGCCTTTATCGGTATGTCATATTTGTGCTGCCTATGCGTGTTCCTAAGCAAATACGCATGCAATGCATCTACAGTGCCATTTTTACCAGCCCTTTCCAAATTTCATTTGTGAACTAACGTCTTTTCACATAGCCTCCCTCAAAAGGAAGATGCAAGACAGTGGCAAACCATGCAGTGATTTCACTCCTGATGCCTTTTTGCATATTCAAGGCAGCACTCCTCTGGTTGCCAAGATGTCAGAACAGTCATCAAAAATACCTCCTCGCCTCTTCTCGGATAGATGCGTCAACGTCTTCTTCCAAGAATGGGCTCCTCTCTTCCCTGTTCTTCATAAGCCTACCTTTCTCCGCATCTACGAGGAGTTTGTCAATGACCCGGAAAGAGTCAAGGGCAACTATAAGCTTGCACAGCTCTACCTAGTCTTTTCTCTTGCAGGTCTCTCATCCGAGTCTCCAGACCTCCAGCAAATTGCTGCTTGCGAATATCAATGGACAAAGGCACTTGATGCTCTCATTCTAGAAAACACTATGAGCACATTACAGTGCCTCGTGTTGGCTCTCCTCTACTGCACTGTCCGCGCCGACTATCGTCGCCTTCAGCACTACAAGTGCGTTGCTGTGGGTTTGTCTCATAGACTTGGTCTACACCAGAGCCAAAAGCGATTTTCCTTTGGTGCCTTGACTCTTGAGACCAGAAAGAAGGTCTTCTGGACGTTGTACGCCCTGGATACCATGACAGCCGCCATCACTGGTCTCCCCAAGATGCTGAAGGAAGAGGATGTCCAGGCGGAATATCCGTCCGACACTGATGACGAATACGTAACAGAGAAGGGCTTCCAGCCTACACTGCCAGGAGAATATACACGCATCTCCAGCGCCCTTGCGCTCTTCCGGGCAACACGCATTCTCGCTCGTATCCTTGATAAAAACTACCCTGCGGCGGCCAACTACGACCTCTCGCTGCAGCAGATGGGCGCCTTTGAGGCCGAACTAGATGCCTGGTATGACGAGTTGCCGGCTCACCTGAGACTCAATTTCGCTCAGGGTAAGCCGTCAACAGATGTCACCGGCAGCCGATCGCCTTTGTTGGTAAGTGCAAACGCCATGATGGTTACTGTTGGCACAAAATGACTCACAAGCTATACTGCAGGCACTCACGTACTACTATATCCGCACACTAATCTATCGACCAGCCGTTGGCTCAAGCCTTGGGCCCAAGGCTGCTCCAGCACTCATGTCCATTAGCGAATCCAGCAAACACATTATCCAGATTGCAGAGCTTCTCGAAGAGCGTAACTTGTCATTCTCCTTCTGCATGAATAAATGCGACCTTTTGGCCTTGTGCGCTCTCACTCTTCTTTACCAGACCATTGATCTGAAACGCGACAGCAAGCTGTTGCGCGAGGATGAGCGACTGGTGAACGATGTCCTCAAGACCCTTCGCAAGAACCAGTCACCTGGTTTCGTGGATCTGGAACGAGCCGCCAATGTGCTCATCACCGTCAGTGATCCTTCGGGTCCGATACCGACAAACAAGCATGCTCGCAAGGCATCAACGGCAGCCAGCTCCCGGCGCGCATCGCCCCCGACAAGCTACCCCAAGCAGAATTCACCATCTCTAGGCTCTCAATACCAGGGCTCGGTAAGCGAGGCCGATCTGACACGCCATCAGGACAAGCGCTGGATGGGTAGCATGTCAAGTGTTCAGGGCTCCAACGTAGATGGCCGGCCGCAGCCCACTTCTCGCCAATCATTTGACGGGCACCGACAGGATCGCCAGCCCTCAATATCGCGGACATCTAGGCTTTCTCCGAATGCTCAGGCAAGGCAGAATCTAGATTATCTTTCGCTCAACGACACTCCATTCACGACCAAGCACGCTGGCTCCCCTCCTACCAACATGCAGGGACAGCCCATGGGATTGCCGAACGGCGGCCAGGACTACATGAACAACGCACAGCCCGTGGGCAAGTCCAACAACAACTTGTCGGGCGCTGACTGGGAGGCATTGGTCGGATCCATGGACAGCGGAATGAACAATGTGTACGATGTGATTTACGGAGGCGCCAGCATCGAAGCTGCAATGACAGTGAATTCCACTGGCAGCGAATGGTCACCGGATGCGTGGGACCTGAGCAACTTCAATATTGATGAATTTGGAAACAACCCTGCGCCGCCGCAGAGCGTGCTCAGCATGAGCGACGAGAGCCTCAGCTCGGGAGAGGAAGTGTCACCTTCGGAGCTGGGGCTGGGTCTCGGGAGCATAGACTACGGGAAGCAGCTGCAAGGGGTAAACTACCACGGCGATGGATATGCAACAAATGGGCTTCACGGTCTGTCGCTGTGAATTATGACGTGTTTTCAAGGCGCTGTGGTGTGATGGCGATATGAGATGCCTGTTTGATCTGAAATTGCGGCCTATCGATGTTACGGTTTCGATTTATTTTTGGGACGGCGCACACATGCTGGAGCGATTTGTGAGGGCTTTTTTTTTTTTCTTTTCTTTTCTCTTTTGACTTTTTTCGACTATGACTTGGAAGACACAAAAGCGGCTCCAAGGGGGGCTGCCACAGGGGATATGTATGAGGGATTACATGTTTATTGGACGGATGGGTGCAGTGGAGGGTTTATTTTATTTATTTTTATTACATGAAATTTGCTCCATACCTTGTAGTTTTTTCTGGATATCATAGTCAAAAGAGTAGTATGACGATTTTATAAAAATTTTCGCTTGCTCTAGAATCCATGCAAAGTGCATCAAGCTACCGCATCTTATCGTGCGCTGAATCGCCTTGCCGCACTATGCAGCACTAGGCTGCGGCATATCAAACGGGTTACCCACCGAGCGATACCGTAGCCTTGCCATTTATATGGGCTCCAGCTCCCTGGACAAGGGAAGACGCGCATTCTAGCCTGGATTGGGATTGAGACGACGGAGCTGGGCATCAGCCGCGATCAAAAATCTCTGATGCTGGGCCGGGCACGTTGCGCAAGGGCTGTTGTTGAGAGGACCCTTTTCGGGCCCTGGGGCGGAGCCCATGGATGGCGGCACGGTGACTCGTAGCGGGCTCTATCCGCTGTAGAGAGGGGCGAAAAACATCCATGCATTGCGTGTGCGCTGCCTGCGAGGGCGATTTTAGCTGGTTTGGATTCTGTAACGTAGCAGTGGCCGATATTCGAGGTGAGGCGATGCGAGGCGAAACGATGCTGGCAGGGAGTCATTGATAACGGCAATGGAGCCATTAAAGTAGCAGTTGGTGGACAGTGTTGATTTGATGCTATCAGGCGATGTTGTTATTGCTTGCTGTACCTAATATTATGGGTTATGGCATCATAAGGTTGATGCCGGTGCTATTGATAGCAGCGGCGAATCATCAGCGTGGGTACCTTCTAGCTCTGCACGTCCCGCCGGACAAGGTGCTTATCACGACTAACAAGCTAGCGGTAGGTGAGTTGTATAAGGAAAACCCTGATATGACAACAGGAGCAGAGAAAAGAAGAAGAAGAAGAAAAAAAATCTCAAGTGGCGACATGCAAGGCACCGGGCCATGCTTCAGGGGGGTGCTTGCGAAAGAGGGTCATGCAAAGGACGAAACAGGGCTGGTGATTTGGTTGATTGCGGTGTGGCCTCATGGGCGTGGCGTTTATGCGAGATTTGGGGCCTTGTCTTGTCCGAGTTTAACAGGATGGAGCATTTCGTGGTTTGCGATAAGATACGTAGATACATATGTGTGCAAGTACCTAGTATGGTGTGTTGGCTGAGGAAGAGAGAGAAAAAAAATTGAGATACAAAAGCAAGGGAAAGAGTCATCGTTTTTCTGCTTCCTTCTTTTCTTTTCTTTTCTCTTGTTTGTACACGGTTCAAAAGAGTTCCATACCTTGTATCGACCGACACACCGAGGCAAGTTTTCGGACTGCGGAGTTTCAGCCAGCACTTATATCCGCCCAGCCAACGTGACGGAAGTCACAAGCAGCCTTTATTACTAACACCGCCTCGTCCTGGTAACTTGGCCAATAGCTTTCTTTCTTTCTTTTTACCCGTCTCTGCGACGATTGGTAGAGAAGCAAGAATCAGAGCGAGGAATTAGACGATAAAAAGAAGAAGAAGAAAAGAAGAAGGCATAGAATCATTTTTTGAGAAACAATGAGTGCAGCGGAAAAGCAGCCCTTAATGAGTCCTTTCCACCGCGGCATCACCGTTCCAAAGGGTACGTATAGGCAGTTCCATGTTCCATAGAACGTTCTATTTTCCATCTCACATCTCACACCCAGCATTTTCATTTTCATTTTCATTTTCATTTTCATTTTCACTTTTTGTTCTTTTAGACTAATCTCATCTCACAAACACACAGCCGCAACATGGGCCTCGGCCATCACATCCCGCCGTGACGCCTCCCGGCGAATCCCGCAAACCATTGCCCACCGCGGATTCAAGGCCTCGTTCCCGGAGAACAGCATGGCGGCCTTCCGCGCGGCCGTCGAGGTGGGCGCCCATGCGCTGGAGACGGACGTGCATCTCTCCAAGGATGGCGTTGTCGTGCTGTCACATGTAAGTCATCCAATCTAATTCAGCAAAACTGCCGACGACACTACTACTACTTCATTTCTATCATATATATACATGTAGCATATATACCTATATATATATAAATGAGACGAGTAGCCGAGTCAAAGAAAAAACGGAATCAGCGGAAAACGAAAGGATGAGAGAGCACAGAAAACTAACATCATCATCCTAGGACCCCTCGTTAAAGAGATGCTTCGGCGTTGATCTCCTCATCAAAGACTGCACCTGGTCATACCTGTCCAGCCTGCGGACGACCAAGCAGCCGCATGAGCCGCTGCCGAGACTGGTGGACCTGTTGGAGTATCTCGTCTCGGGACCAGAGACGGAAAAGATTTGGGTCCTGTTGGATATCAAGGTGAGAAACATCTCTCTCTCTCACACACACAAAAAGGACAGGGAATAAGAGCATCCGCTAACACATGTATCTCGATTAAGATCGACGACAAGCCTGAGCATCTCCTTCATGCCATCGCCTGCGCTCTCACAGAAGTCTCCTCCGCCACGCCATGGGACGAACGCATCATTCTCGGATGCTGGAACGTAAGTGCTTCACTCATCCTATCCACCTTCTCGCCTATGATGTATATAATAACCAAATCATACCCGCCTCACAGGCCACATTCATGAAAGCCGCCCTCTCATTCCTCCCCGGCTACCCCCTCGCCCACATCTCCAACTCGCTCTTCTACTCCCGCCACTTCTTCCCCATCCCCAACCTCGCCTTCAACATGTTCCAGGGCCTCCTCGTCGGCCCCTTTGGCAGGTGGTTCCTCCGCGACGCAAAGCGAGCCAACCGTCCCGTCTTTGCCTGGACCGTCAACGCCGAGAAGTGGATGGAGTGGTGCATCCGCAAGAATGTAAACGCCGCCGCCAATCGCGCTCTCCTCCCTCCTTCTCCTTCTACGTCTTCTCTCTCCTCCCTATCAGACGACAAATCACCAGCACCGCCACTGACCGTCTTCATCGACGGCGTCATCACCGACAACCCCCAACTCTTCCTGCAAGTCTGCTCCCGCGTCGAAGACGACCTCGACGGCATCGCATCCGCATCCGCATCCACCGCCGTCTCCCGAAAGCGCAGCCAGAATCTCGGCATCTCCATGCTCAGCAACCTCAAGACCCAGCTCGGCACTACCTGCGGCGTGCTGTTCGCCAACGTCGTCGTCACGAGCTTCTTCTGGTATAGGCGGTTTCAGGGCAGGATGGATAAGTTTGATGTGAGCTTTTTTAGGAATTTTCAGGGATAAATGGGCGGCGTGTTTGTTTTTTTTTTTTTCCTTCACTCAATTTTTTTACTTGCTATCATCTCTTCTCTTGTTTAAGCGGATAGGACTGGTTTGGGTTTGGGTCTAGGCGTAAATGTACCGTTTCGTCGCTTTTCTCTTTTTATTGTTCTACAACCTTAATGACTAGCTAGACAGACTATCAAGACTCATATATGTGTACATAGATACCGCACAGAATAACGAAACATCATACACTTGACAAACTTCTTTAAAGATTATTGGGATATCATCTGCATTACTCTCGTCTATATACCTTACGGCCGCTCTTTGTTTCATCACTGAAAAGCTAGTTCATTCTTTTCTCATGTATGCATGTGCATAGCACTCCTTGGTGAGTCCATAGTTTTGCTAAAAGTAATCATTCCATACCGTCCAACTCCAAATATGCCGTCTTTCATTTTTTTTCCCCCGCCAACCTCGTCTCCTTTGGTTTCAGTCAACATCTAATTGAGAAGAAAGAGAAGATAGAGTAAGTAAAAAATAGACTAAAATAAAAGAATAAGGGGAAGAGCAGAGCAAAGAAGAACCTGCCGAATCTCTTTACGCAAAAATGCTCCTCAAATCTCAACATCAATCTCCAAATCCAGTGCACCAATCACGTCATCATCCATGATAGGCTTATGAATCGTCGGCAAACCCTTCGTTTCCGAGTAGTGCTTCTCTTGCAGCTTCGCTAGGTGTGGCAGGGCCTGCGACGCTGAAGGACTCTGAGTTCCGTTGGTGCCTGCACCCACACCGTCCTTGGGAGTATCCGGCTTCTCACCAACTTTTTCATTAACGTCGTGGACAAACTTGGCTTTTGTTCGAAGTCGTCGGGAGTAATCTTCCTGGATCACCTCTCCTCGCTTAAGAGCCATTTCGATTTCTCGAGCCTTGGCCTTTTCCTTCAGCTGGGCTTTCCTGACTGCTTCTTGGTTGAGCCGTCGGTTCTCCCGGTTACGTTCCGCTAGCCTATCTTGCTCTGATGAAGCCTTGGTGGCCTCTGGATTCTTTGGTGCCCCCAGGCTTGTTTTGAAGGCGAGGCGCTCTCTGCCAAGCTTATCCAGTTCCTCTTGCAGCTCTTCCACTCTTTGGTCGTCGCCGTCTTGGATTGCCTCCTCAAGAAGATTGGCAACCCGCTGGCGTTCCGATGGGTCAAATCGCTTTCGGAATTCATTGCGCTTCGCTACCCTAGCCTTGATCTCCTCATTTGTCCACTTGTGGTTGATCAACGCATTGATGTCATCAATTTTGTCCATGAGGAAAGCTTTGGTGGGCAGTGTAACGCCGTCATTGTGACAAGTGACTTTGTATCGATTCAGTTCGCTCTGCCAAGTTAAAACCTGTCAGCATCTCCATCTGCGGACCAAGGGGTAGGTTGCTAAAAAAAAAAAAAAAAAAAAAAAGATATATTACCTCTGTAATTGAACCGCCGGAGGCTGCAATGAACGGAAACTCCTTAACAGCCTTGCCATGAGCAGCCTTGACATATTGGTCTGTTACAAATGAGCCCTGGGGGCCGTTTAGAGCGTATGGTCTGCTGGTCGTAAATCCTAACCTTACCGTTAGTATATGGGATAAGTCACGGTTTCCGGTAATTGTAGCGATGCATACCCTTGATCAAAGCCATTCGATACTGCTCGACACCTGTTTCAGGGTGCGCACCAAGAGCGATACGGATATAGCATCCAGTAATGGCCGCCTCAAAGCCAGGAGTAGAGCAAACCTGCGCAAACTCATTTCGGCCAAGACGAACTCTGTCGAAATCGCGAAGCTCTGGTGGCGGCAGCTCTCGGGAAGCAGCCTTCTCAGGCGAACGATGGGTCTGCCCAAACTCATCCTCATCACTCTCCTCCGGCTCTCTTGACTCACGACCACGCGGCGATAAGCCGTCTCTCCGTCTCTCCCGATCCTCTTGTCGTCTCTGTTTTTCCGCGCGCGCCCTGCGGAAGGAATCAATCGCTGATTCGCTGCCCTTGCCCGTTCTCGCCCTCGCGGCCTTGCGCGTGCCGTCCTCGAGTTCGGCCGTATCAGCGCTGCGCTTCTTCTTGACTTGTTTGCGCTCCTCAATCTCGACGTTGTTGACCATTTGCCGTAGAAGGCGGTTTTGTCGCTGACGTTCTATTTCAGAGACTCGATCCGCAATGATCTGCTCTCGCTCCACTTCTCGCATGGCCATAATCTCAGCCTTTTCGGCCTCGCTGATGAACATGCCGTCAACGGGGTACTTGTCGTCGCCACCAGCAGCCGCGATAGCAGCAGAGCGGCCCGCGCCGCGACTAGGCTCTGCATCCGAGTCGGATTCATCCATCGAAGCTGATTCGAGAGAATTATGTGAAGGCGCATCAGATCTAGAGAGGCGGGAAACGAAAAGGAGTTATACGTTAGTAACTGTATCGTGACGGGTAGAAAGAGGCGTGCTGCCATTGTGAAGAGGAACAAAAAGGCCTTGAACCTATTGTTCCCCCCCATTTGGCTCCCAGCAGCTCGGCAGCACAATAAGATATGGAACTATTCACTTACGCCTCGCCTTCATCTTCCGACTCGTCCTGTCTTGACCGCCGCTTTGATTTCGTCTCTGGTGATTTGGGTGTCTCGTCTTCTGAGGCTGGTGGCGGCGACGCCGAAGCCTCTCTGCTGGCGATCACGGATCCCTCATCATCCGAATCACCGCCCGCAAGGGCCAGGAGTTCGTCGTCGATGTCAGCCATGATGGAGACCTAGTGTAGATGCAATCCTCGATGGCCGAGATATGCTGTTCAGGGGGTTGCTTCGCAGAGCGGTGGCGAGAAAAAGCCCAACGATGTCGCAAGTGTTGGGAGGGGGGGAACAAAAGAGCAAACGCGACAGCAGCTTTCGTCTCGGGCCGGTAGTTAGATGCTGCACGGCGGTGTCAGGAGGAAGACGAAAGGAAATCAGAGGAGAGAATCTGCTTGTCAGTTCAATTGCCGTGTATCGCAACTGACGGGCCAGCGAAGAAGAGGGATTAAGCACAGCGAATGGGCGACAACTGGAGAGCAAAGGAGGGAAGAAAGACTCGAGCGCCTGAGCCGCCAGCACTAAAGCTGCTCGCTATTGCACTTCCGCCCGGCAATTAACGCGACGCCCTGTAGGCAAGTCTCCGGCGCTGGTGGCGGAAAAGCATTTGTCCGCGACAACGACCGTCTAGCCAATCGGCAGCGCTGCCGCATGCAGGTCCTATGGCCATTCGGCGTCATGCTTGCATGGGCCGAGTTCTAAAAGTCGCTATGCCGTGATACGGGAACCGGCCTGGGCGATGCGATTGATGAGTCCGGACTGGCAATCTCGCTATATTCTGTCATTCTAGTTGCCCCCAACTCAAATGGCGCCAACAAGATGTCTCGCCAGGCAGGCTGGTGCCATCGGTAGACACCTTCTGCCTGCAGCTCGCCCTCTGTCTACCAGCGCCGTCCTCCGCGCTCCAACCACCACATCATCAACCTCTGAGACTTCAAGCTCAGGCTCTTCCAAGAAGCTCAAGCCTCTCACTCAAGAGCAGCGTGAATTTCTCTCCTCTGCTGTAAGTACTCCTTCTCTCTCTCTAGCGCCATGCAATATATACTCTGCACAATCGTGGGCAACTCAGCTAACCAACTTTCAGCTTCGTGTCAATCAAGCCGGTGAACTCGCCGCAACGCTCATCTACTCCGCCCAAACCCCCATCGTCGTCCGCAAGCACCCTCACCTCCGTCCTCTCATGGCTCACATGTACGACCAAGAAGCCGTCCATTTTTCAACCTTCAACAGCCTCATCCACAAGCACCGCGTCCGGCCTACGGCCCTCTACCCGCTGTGGTCCGTCCTGGCTAGCGGCCTTGGCTGGTCAACCGCCATCATGGGCCGCGAGGCAGCCATGGCTTGCACCGAGGCCGTCGAGACCGAAATAGGGAACCATTACAATGAACAGATCCGCTCCATCTTGGAGATGATCTCTGGCTGGGAGGCGCAAGGATACGATGTCGGTGGCGAGATCAAGCAGCTGGTGGACACTCTCCGCAGAATACGAGACGAAGAGCTCGAACACCTGGACCACGCAGTAGAAAATGATGCCAGAAAAGCAGAGCCTCACTGGTTACTTACAAACGTCATCAGAGCCGGCTGCCGTGGGGCGATATGGGTGAGCGAAAAGGTTTAAGTAAAGCCTGGGGACTTTGAGAAACAATCTGAATACATTTAGCCTAGTGTGGAGTGGGACGCATGTGAAGTGTATATATATACGTCCGTGTAGCGCTATATATGTGTGAGTTCATTACAAGTAAACTATACGAAATCAATTCAAGCAGGTCGCCATGCTTTGTTGAATATCTGAAGAAAAAGAGAAAGGGCGACGCTAGGGCTGAATGGTTTCCGGTCCTCGACTTATACGCTAACCGCCTTCACCGTTGTATGCAATAATTTCTCTATCCCATCATAAATGTATCAAAAAACACCTACTCCTTGCATGACTCCTCGCGCCGGCCCAGAAAGCAAAAATGACAAAGAGAAGTAAAGATTGGTTAATTGCTGTGATTCATGGTTAGTCTTGGGTTGCTCAAATATGGGTCAAGACATGACACTTACTAAATGGCAATCGGCGCCACTCCATCCACCTGGTAGCCCCAGTTCCCGTTGTGCTCTTCTGTAAGTAGCCAGTCATAGGGGAACTCGACCACGTTTCCTTGTATCAAGTTCAAAAGTTGTTCGGCCTCGCCACGAGTAGGCATCTCCTCAATCAGGAGTCCACGCCGACTACCCTTCGTAGTGGCTCGGCGTCGGCGCTTGACTGTTCCGCCAGTGGCCGTCGCCGTCGCCGGGGCCAGAGGAGGAGCAGCATTAGTGTCCTTGGATGACGGCTTGTCTACCGTTGAGAAAGTTGGCCTACGGTCTCGGCTCTTGCTTCGCGAAACTGGTTTCGAAGAAGAAGTGTCCATTGCGGGGAACGGCACGTCCCCTTGAGCATAAACGGGCGAAGGTGGTTCTAACGAGCTTTGGTTTTCCATTGTCGTTCCATCAACAGGCGGGGAGCGAAGAGCTGGATCCTCTCCACTGCTGCCACGAGAAGCTGGTTTTCCGTTTGTTTCATCACCTTCCGGCTCGGGCAGCTGGATCTTAGGTTGATCTTCAGGTTTTGTAGTTGCTTCGTCACGACGAGGTTCAGTCTCATCACTGGTAGATTTTGGTTCCATGCTGGCGCGGAATTTCTGACCGTAATCCATATATTCACGGTATTCAGCCCAGGTACCAACTTTGGAATCAGGCATGCAGCGGAATACTCTGCGGTAGAGCACCGTGTTATTGCGCGCAGCCCGATTCCAAATTTCATCCACAAAATTAGGATCCAATGGATCTCGCATACAGTCTTTGTCAATGGAAGCAGCTTGAATATCTGCTGCCATCGGGTGGAAAGCTCCGTTAGATTGACGGCCCGTTTTAGAATCAGCGTGGATGGCAGGGCCACCAATGTTAGTATCATCAAGCACTGGCAGCGGTATAGCTGGTGCGCCCGTAGCCAGACCTGATAAATCATTCTTACCCACCTCATCCCTGCTAATAGGGGAGGGGGGTGCGGGAGGAGTGCCAGGCTTATCGCTAGGCTCTTGGTGTGCATTCTGCTGACGGCGCGAAGAGGGAGGGGATAAGGGGGGGTGAACCATCTCTGCAGCTCGTTTCCCATCGTGCAAGAGAACCTCTCGGCCTTCAACGACAACCGAATCTCGGCCTTCGTCGGCGCCTTGCTGTTCTGCCGTCTTCCAGTGATCCGGCCCGTACCCCGATAAATCTAGCTGATGCACTTTATCTGTAACACGAGGGTCGGGTGTCTCAGCTTCTTTTCCTTTCAATGAAGAACCTTCAAAATCTTGGGTGGCCCCTGCTGCCGCAAGGTCTAGGTCATGGTTGAAGCTGGGCAAACGAAGGGGGTTTATGGGCGCTCGTGGACTGTTGGCCACGCTAGACCTGGTGCTAGACGCATCGTCGTCAGGTGTCGCACCTTCTTCGTATATAGCGTCCATGTCTTGCTCGAAGAGGGCTTCATTCATTTCTTCTTCTCGCTCTTGTTCCAATATTTCGTCCACATCAAGGCCAAGATGCTCTCGCATTAACCTCATTCGAAGAGTGTGGGCAAATCGGCCAACTTGATATGGCTTGCCCGCCATGGTAGACGATATCATATCAGTGTCACGAACGATGGCGGCCACTTCAGAGTCTCTAGAGCCAACCAATGACCGTTCGTTGATGTTCGCAGAACCTATCAGTGCAATTCGATCGTCAACGACAATGGTCTTGGCGTGGATATAAAGCTGCTCAGTAACAAGGACGTCATTGCCCATGACTCCCCACTGTCGAAGAGAGAAAAAGCTGATATAATCCTCGGGCTCAATACCCGCGGCACGTAGGCGCCCAAAAATCGAGTGCTCCCCGCGGCAGATACTACGATATTGGCACATGACAATCAGTCTAACGCTGGTGCCTTCCTGCTCATCAACGGTGTTTTGAAATCCCGGCATGAGAGGTATAACGATGACGGCCCGCCAGTCTTCATCATTTTGATGAGCGCGAATGATGCGTTCAACTAGAGCATCTCCTATGCGGTTGACGATCTTGGTTCCGTAAGCCTCGGTGCTTGTAATGAAGAACTGGTTCTCAATGTAGACAAAATGCTCTGACTCCTCAATCAAATGAATGTAGGCATTCTGGATGCTATGCTCGGTTTCGTCTATTCCCAACGACCAATTGGATGCAGACCGGAGCATCTGCACTTCGCAAGTGCCCGTCAATCCAAGGGCTGCGAGATCCTCAAATTTCGCATCAGGGGGCGGTAACAGGAATGGCAGGGGCCTAGTTGGCTTGCGGCCTCGCCGAAGATAGTTCCATCGCTGAACAAAATGGCGAGTCAAATCTCGAGCGGGCTGTCCAACAACTTGCATTGAAACATCGTGCCAGGGCATTCTAGGAATCTTGCCCCGGTCGTACATTTCTTCGTACGGTTCGTTGAGATTGAAAAAGTCTTGAACTCTCGGGTTTGAGTAGTCCTTTCCTGGAAACAACTGTACATGCTCAGAATCCTTAGGCATCTCGGATGGCTCAAATCCAGTCGGCTTGTCGTCGACAATCGGATGCTGTGGGCTATCCCAACGACCGAAGCAGAGGTCTATGCCACCAAGAAACGCCACATCATGATCAACAATGCAGATTTTCTCGTGGTGCGCGAAGAAAAATTGGTTCTTCTTGAATTGATTCGGAGACCGCTGGACAAAGATGTTGGGATGAAGGTTAAGAAGTGAGAATTTGGTGTACTCAGAATCAATGGGAATCGCAGCTTCCACATTTCGATAAATAATCACAAATACTTTCACGCCTTCTTTTGCCTTCTTCTGGAGCAATCGATCCAACCGCCATTTCTGGCTAATGCAGGCAGGGCGCCGCATATAAAGCTCAGGGCTCAGCCACCAATCGTGAATGTAGATGACGTCTCGCGCCATGTTGATCGCTCTTGATACATTCCACATGTAGTCGCGACCATCGACCAGCCATTGTGCAAATACGCCAGACCGAACGGGGGCGAAGCTATCAAACCTCTTCTTCTCATACCAGGGTGTCTGCTTCAGCATTTCGTTGATGGAATCTTCAAATTGCCGCATCACCGACTGATAACGCGAGAACAATCGGATTTTACGGTCCGACGTGCGTACCGTAAGCGTGTGGTGTTTCTCCATAGACTGTTCATGCTCTATGTTCAAATCGATCTCAGACTTCTTTTTCTTGGAGCCAATTTTTTTCAGCGCCTTCCTCTTAGAAGCAATGCTGAATTTGGTATCGACAAGATAAACATCGAAGATGTTCATGTTCTCGGGTGACTCGACGCACACAATGTAGCTCTGCCTTACGAGAAACCATTTCCGGCTATGTCGAGCAATAACTTTGGCTGGTTGAAGGACGCGGCGGAAATCGAGGCCTTTGGACATCTGAAGGTGGAGGAAGCCTTCTTTACCATGGTAACTTCCTTCAGCAGCTAGACGAACTCCCAAAGCTGACAGCTCGAGAAACCGGCAGAGGCGATTGCTGTCAGCCCTGAACATGAGCCATCGAATCATTTCGGAGAGGTACTTCTCGAGAATGCGCCGCTGTTTTTCCACGTACCGCTGTCTACGAGTCTCCTTATCAACGCCAGCGCCTTCCGCCGTAGACAATTCGCCAGCGTCGGTGAACCCAGTAGATCTTCGTCTCATGCCTGCGAGGAAATTACCGCGAGACTTCTTTCTTGAGTGTTGATGCGGCCCCTCGCCATGGTCCTCAGCCGCCGTCATCTCAGCCGCCGTCTCCTCACCGCGGCCACTAGCCTGATCATCTTCGTCGCTTTCATCTCCTTTGTCGCGAGCACCACGAAGATACGGGAACGCTGAGTAGGGGAACTTGGGCTGTTTAAGCCGAGCACCAAGATCCAGACGTCCAAGCATGTATTTATCGTTATTCAGAGCAAACTTGTACCGAAAGTGCAGGTTATAGATATCCCTGATGGTTCGGACGACTAGCCATTGCATCCGACTTGGACCGCTACCATACTCCAATTCAATTGTGAATATCCAGTGGCGCTCCTTGTCATCATCTGGCATGGGAGAGCTGTCCTTGATTTTAAGCTTCAGTTGCTCTAGCAGAACTGGTATTCTTTTGTTCCCGTGTTCGTCTCGCTGAATCATACTAGCGAGCATCAGAACAGCAGGGGCACCCGCTCTCAGCTCAGCCATGAGTTCTGCAGATTTGTAGTAATCAAAACGATCGTCTTTCTTTTGCCGAAGGAGCTTAAGCGTGCTTTTGACTCGCTTCCATTTATTGACGCCGTAGCTGGAGGCCCTTTCTGCTCTTTCTGAGTTGAAGAAGTGCTTCCTAGGGGTCAATGCATCTCCGTCAGACAAGCCGCCTCCGCCAAAGACAGTAATGCGGCGCAAATGACCTGTACGTCTTCCAACAGCAGTGGAGTTTTCCATGTCTTCCATATCTTCTTCATCTGGAGGACTCATGGCAGTGTTCATCCAGGAGTATCCTCTGCGAAAGGGTTTACGTCTGGGAATATCACGAATGTCGCCATCGGATGCAGCATGGTCATGTTGCGTCGTATCAGGCATGCTTGCTCGGCGTCTGAGCAGGCGATCATATGTACTTAGTGCATCCAGATCGGCTGGGAATCGGCTCGGGTTTGGAAAGTTAGACACCGAGCCTTTCTTAAAGCGCCGACTCTTTCTTTTGTTTTTCTTGATAGCGTCGGGGATTGCAGCTTCATCTGCAGTCTCAACATCGGCATCGGCATCAGATTGCTCTTCGTGGACTGCTTCCGGAACTCGGGTGGTAACTCTAGACACAGTGGGAGAGTTGGGAAATGATCGTGTGCCGAATTCAGATGGAAAAGTTGGCCCGTTTAGTGATTTCGGAGTCTGTGAGCCTGTATTGGCTGCAAAAGCTTTGATCTTGGACATGAATCTCGTTCGAGAGCGTGGTGTATCTGGCTCTTCCAATGGGATCGATCCCGGGGGATGAAGGGGAGACTCGTGGTAATCAGGTTGGACAAACTGGATGCTACGCCCTCCATCCAGTTGCAAAGGTTCCGGAATGCTTTTGGCGGGTGCAGGCTGCTGTTCCTGCGCCAGTGGTTCTTGAGCCTCGGGCTGCGGCTTCAGCTCTCCCACAGCCAATGGCGCGGGATCAGGATGGCTCAGTCCATTATTCCAGTAATCTTTGGCTTCTTTTGGGGCTTCCGTTAGGGATTCTTTTGAGGCTTCTTCTTCGCCCACTTGTGGTTGTGATGTATTGGGGATCGGGGCAAGCAGGCCATCGTTCGACTTGGGTGGCTGGAACTGAGACTGCGCTTCGGCGTTTGCTGGGGAGGCATGATTGGGGGTTCTCGTCATTGGCGAGACGGACTCGTCTAAGCGTTCATTCGTCATGATGAATTTGCCAATACTTTACAGTTCGACGTCGGGAAGCAAAGGGCAAATATCGAGCGTGGTTCGAGGTTTGCACGCGACTGCCGCAGTGACCGAGGCGAAAAAGGGAGGGACCGCCAAAGGCGCTGTCCTTCACATTGAAGAGAGTCGACAAGATGAATGAGTTTTAAGGCATGTGGGTGCAGGATTGGATGTTGTAGAGCAACAAATAATCGGCAGTCCCTCAAGCAACAGCGATTCATGCACGTGGCAAAGAGAATGGTCTAACTTTCGCGCAAGCTTTGCAGAAAGTGGTGACAATGACCGAATGACCAAGCTCCTAGTTGGTTAAGGTTGGTGGCAGGGGAGCCAAAAGGGTGTTATCGATTATGGTGCTTTAGCATTCTTCAGCGCCACGGCGTCTCCATACAGAAGTACGCCGATAGCCCGCGAGTGGGTACAGGTGCCCGCCGCCCCTTAAACTCACCTTCGCTGTTATCTGTGTAATTATTAGGAGATGAGTGTAAGTGGGACTGCAGATTATAATAGAAACTCTGTATTGCAACAAACATGCTTAGGAGGCATCTATAACTCCTTTCACCTCTATACATTTTAATTTTTCCCAATTTATTCCTATAGTACCTATACATATTACATCTCCTACATTAAAACCTTGCCACCTAAGTACAAATTCAAAACGTCTCCATGTACTTCTATCTACGCTCGATAAGGTAGGCACTTATTAATGCCTATTTTCTAAATTGCATTGCGGTTACGCATATTTTTCTTAGTGCTTGACTATATGTAGACAACATCTTCGCCTAAATTATATTATTATTTAATATGGCTTTGTATACCAGGTGCCTAATTACCTCTACAAGTAGTACACATAAGTACACATCACCTCATCAATAGTGAAGGAGTCTGTACTCGTCAGCTTGCCTAGGTACCTACATTCTATACTACTCAGCGAACGAGACTGTGAGGAAGATATATACTGATATATGTTGTTCCAAGTTGCAGATCTAATTGAGCAAGGACGCAGAATCACATTTGGGCGATTTCTTGCACCATCCCTTCCTAGCATATATGTTGCAGTAATACCGGATCAAGAACTCCAACCGTTAGATGCAAATCTTCCCAACTCGTAGGCAGTAAGAATCAGTATCGACATGCTCCCAAGATTCAACCGCATCACGACTGAAATCAAGATCTCATGTACCTCGCCATGTAAGTGAAACTAGCCCGATTGCCTTGTCCCTGATACATGACTGCGCCTGCCTCTCCATGTTGATAACTCCAGACAACTACTAGGTATGCGTTTCAACTGGGGCATTCTCAACCAGCTCAGCTAGCATTCACGTAATCACGAAGAGATTGATTCCAATGGAGCTGTCTCCTCTAAATCGGATGTCGTTAGCGCGACTGATAGCAGGTGATGCCAGCTATTCGATGGCTGGAAAGCGTTCAAAAATGTCTGGGCATCAACCATATATGAAAGAAGAAGATGTTCCAATTCATAGCTTTTCGAGGCGAAGGCTCAAGCCAGTATAGGGCATGCAGTAGGGCCATTCTCTACATGTTCCAGATTCTCCATATCGTTGCCCAGCGCCAACGTAAGATGTTCGGTGAAATCCTCAGACTGATGCTCTCTCAAGTCGATGTGGCAAGGTGTGTTGAATTGCACAGGCCATGTATGTCAAGGTATTTAGTATATTTAGGAAGTTGAACGGAATGACAACAGATTGACATACCATAACAGTACCACATAGCCCTCCACCTGCGCCACCAGACTCGTCAAGGCTCGTAGACTAGACTGCCTAATTAAGGTAGTTTTCCAATAAGAGCCGTAGATGTGGCAGATGTATCTGAGGTCGAAGTTGGTGATATATCACAAGCCCCGTAACTGCGTGAACTTCTTGAAGGGTTCCCCGGAAACTTAAAAGAGTGAAGGGGCAATCGCAATAAACCTGGCACTCGAGGAGCCTCGACTTGCCGGCCATTGATCCAGCCATGCCTGGGATCATGCCATCTGGTAGCATTGTCTTTCAGCTGGATTAAATCTCCATTATCCTCATTTCCAAGCCCAAGTTGGTAATTTTTGACCAATGCTCCAAGTCACTAGGAGATTAAGCACCTGGCTACAATAGCAGAAGTCCGGTGGGCTGTCAGCAGTGGAGCACAGACAACAAGTTCAGCAAAGGCCTCGCAAAGTAGTGTTGTGTTTACACATATCGGATACTTGTTTTTTTCCCACAACTACGGCAATATATGGCGGAAGCTAATGTTAAGGCATATATGTTGAATAATTGTTTTTGGGCGAATGGGTATATGCTCAAATGCCAGTGTGCATAATTGTAATTTTATTCGATGGAAGGTCTTTAGCTCAACAACAGCTTACCATTGTATGCAAATAGCAGCACAAGAAGCCCAGTCGCACAATCTTTGTCGTGCCCTTTCTTCTCGTACATCAGACGAATCTCTGCAGGTAACGAGGTCTAGCAGCCACTATTTGATGAGCGGCAATCCATGTCAAGCCCTCGAATACCGGAGGTAATTGTTCTGGCTCTCTCTGACATCCTAAATAGCTTGAGACATAAAAGGCAACAATTTCGAGAGCGGTAGTTGTGATTATGAAAATACCAAGATGTTGAAATATCTTCTTAGCGCCTCCTTGACAGCCGAAATGCATTTTCTTCACCTACGCAGTACATCTAAAACTCTTGGCGGTGGGATTCTTCGGCTTCTTCTCTTTATGCTTTTGATTCGTCATCAATTATATGCTTCCCGAGTTAGTCTCCATTCTAGAGTTTATGAGTGTTTACATTTCAAGGCGAGCATAAAGACAAGGGCTGATATAAGGAGTTGATATCGGCGAATATATTGTTTAGGTTAGCTCAATACTTACTTTCCTATGAGCTATTATACTAACTTTTATGAGGATTTGGGCCTCTCAGTGAAGGTTTTCCTCAACTATATGCCTCATTCACGAGCTAGAGTTTGATTATCCAGGTTTTAGGTAGCAGCATTAATGGGACCAAAAACTCTACCACCTACGCTTTTAACGCGTGAGCAGGCCCGGAATCATGTATAGAGAGATCTTAACGGTGTGCATCTAAATGCCAACTGCAGAAGAAGAAAGAAAATGGAGAAGAAAGAAAAAAAGAAAAGGTGTTCAAGACGCCTTCTGCCCCGGAAGAGGCTTAATCTCAGCCTCCACATCAAGCAGACTACGCAATACCAATCCATCCTATAAAGCATGGTGTGAGAAGTATGAATTAACCGCCCTATTTTATCAACGTGCTTCACGACTCATAAAACAAGGCTGAATACCACTTTTTATTACTCCCAGACAAGAGTATCTCATAGCATATAATTGATCGCCAGATTCAGGGTAAGGCGCATTGCTGGAGCGAATGATGGACATGCCTCACCCTACCCAGCCAATGATATGCAGTATCTAGCTAGGTATCACACTCTGCAGGACATGTAGTCAGCCACGCGACGAGCTGCAGCTTGCGCATCCGCTGCCTGCGCATGCTTGCTGGCAAAAGAAGCCACTCATTGGCCAGCCACGAGATACTACTCGGTCCAATGGCAATCCGATGCACTCGAAGCTACATGTCATTTATACCAGGTACTTGAATACTAGAGGTAGCTTTACCTACTGCTACAGGTAGTAATACTAGGTAGGTACCTATGAGGTAAGGCAATCGGGATCGCATCGTGATCGTGCCGCAGTCATATTAATAGCAGTGGTAGGTACATGTAACTACTGTAGGCCTTGGTACTATTACAATACATTTGACGGAGCCGAAAATGCTCAAAATAAGAGTACGAATACGCACCAAGCCCACATCAAACCCACAAGATCAGAGGCTAAGGAAGGATCCCGCGTATTCAGCTTGTGGGGTCTATAAGCAGGTACCCCTTCGCATGATTTGGCTGTCCAGATACATTTTCGACTCGCCTACCCCTGAGACTACCTAGTGCCCTGGTCGCTCCAGCAGCCAATAGCTTTACATCACAGATTCCCAAAAGTGCCCCCAGCTCTGGCTTCTTCAGCGTGGCGCGACACGGGCTCGTAATTTTCTGCTTCTTTACTTCCAACTCCCCTCCACCGCTCCTCGGATCTGGAAGAGTAACCCGTTCCGAAGCGCGAGGCATCCGTGGGCTCGAATATTAAGCGAGCGTCCCTCGATCCGCGGGCTCGCCAGCGCAATTCTTCCCTTTGTAACGCGCGACCAGTTCTCGACACAAGGGCTACTTTGTAGCTCGACAGATCCATTGTCACCATGGCGACCCGATATTCACTGAGGCAGACTCCCAAGTAAGTGTCCAACAAACAAGATGTGCCAAGCAAAGTTATGAGGTGTCCAGTGGCCAGTATTCAATAACCAGTACCTGGGTATACAACCTTGGATATCTCAATGTGCCCGCTTTGCTATTCTTCATGATGCATGTGCTAACCCCCCGCCTAGGAAAAAGGAGCTCTTCGACGGCTTGGTCGAAACTCCAAAGCGATCTTCGCGCACCCGCCAAGCCTCACAGGCTCCTGATGCGTCAGACGCCGAGGATTCTGCATCTATCGCCGAAACTGCAAGCCCTCGCAAGATTTCACGCCGCCGCACCGCCAAGTTTATCGAGAATTTGGACGAGGAGGAAGATCTCAAGCCCGCCGTCAATGGCACCGCCAATGGCTACAGCAATGGCCACACTAACGGACATGCCAACGGACACGCCAACGGCCACACCAATGGCAAGGCCAATGGGTATTCAAATGGACATACAAACAGACACGCCAATGGCCATTCTGACAAGGACACCAATGGAGCATCCGCCGAGGAGAAGGCGATAGACGGCTGGAAACCAGGCCAGGACCCCAAGGTCGACTACTCAGGCGAGTTCGAATTTGGCGGCTCAGTAGGCACTCTATGCATGATGATCTTCTTCCCAATGCTCATGTGGTACATGTGGATTGGTACTACGTATTATGGCGGCAAGTTCCCAACCCGCGCTCCCGGTGAAAGCTGGGCTGATTTTGGCCTTCATCTGGCCAACATCGTCTACACGCGCGCGTTCCCTCACACCAAGGCATGGGTATGGTACTGGAGCTACCTCATCTTTGAGGGTGCATGCTACTGCCTTCTTCCTGGTGTCTGGGGCAAGGGCAAGCCCCTCCCACATGAGGGCGGCAAGCAGCTCGACTACTTCTGCAACGCCTTTGTTAGCTTGTACACGACCCTCGCCGTCTTTGCCGCCCTGCACTTCTCTGGTATTTGGCCCATCTACACGGCCCTCGATGAGTTCGGCCCTCTCCTGTCGGTTGCCATCTTCAGCGGCTTCATTGTGAGCTTCATCGCTTACTTCTCTGCTCTGTGGAGAGGCAAGCATCACCGCATGACTGGCTATCCTATCTATGACTTCTTCATGGGTGCTGAACTTAACCCTCGCATGTTTGGCATCCTTGATTTCAAGATGTTCTTTGAGGTTCGCATGCCCTGGTACTTCCTGCTGATTCTTAGTCTCGGCGCGGCTGCTCGTCAATACGAGCAATATGGCTATGTTTCTGGTGAGGTCATGTTCCTTGTCATGGCGCACTACCTGTATGCCAACGCTTGCGCCAAGGGCGAGGAGCTCATCATAACTACCTGGTAAGAATAGGATTCTTTCATCTATTTTCTTAATCTATATGAGAGACTGTTAGGTTAATAGAAAAACCAGGGACATGTACTATGAGAAGTGGGGTTTCATGCTCATCTTCTGGAACCTTGCTGGTGTCCCTCTGTCATACTGCCATTGCACCCTTT
The DNA here is from genome assembly GCF_020647865.1 of Trichoderma asperellum. NCBI lineage: Eukaryota > Fungi > Ascomycota > Sordariomycetes > Hypocreales > Hypocreaceae > Trichoderma > Trichoderma asperellum. The sequence goes on from NC_089418.1 coordinate 2,090,821, forward strand.
ACCTGGCTAACCACGATCCCGCCACCTACCGCTGGGACCGCTTCGCTCTGGTTGCCATGTACGGCGCTTACCTCTTCTGGTACTGGGTATGGGACAGCTGCAACAGCCAGAAGAACCGCTTCCGCGCCATGGAGAAGGGAAACCTCATCCCCCGCAAGACTTTCCCCCAGGTGCCATGGCAGACCCTCAAGAACCCCAAGACTATCAAGACTCCTCAGGGAACCATCCTTGTCGATGGCTGGTATGGCCTTGCTCGCAAGATTCACTATACCTCTGACCTTTGGTTCTCTATTTCATGGGGTCTGATCACAGGCTTTGAGTAAGTGACTATTTTTTTTCCAGCCGGCAAGGCATCAAGCAACCAATCACAACGCCTTTACTGACCTTTCATTTCTTTTTAACAGGAGCCCCTTCCCCTGGTTCTACCCTGTCTTTTTCGCCTGTATGATTGCCCACCGCGCGCATAGAGACATCACTCGCTGCCGCGCCAAGTATGGCGAGGCCTGGCTCGAATACGAGCGCCAGGTCCCTTATCTCTTCATTCCCGTAGGTTTTTTTTTCAAGTCCTATCATCCAAAAAAGACAAAGATATTCAACAACATTTCTCTAACCTATTAATAGTACGTCATCTAAGAAGCATTTTGTTGTTCATGTACCGAGTTTCTATTCTCTCTCGCACATATTATCCCCCTCTTCTCGCTCTAGAGAGGAGCTTTCTGAATTTTAATTTCAGCGTGCATGCGACCAAATTACACAGCGGGCATAAAAAAAGGCTAAGGTAAACTTGCTTTCTTATCAATAAAAGGAGGAAGGAAGGAAAGAAGGAAGGAAGGAAGGAAGGAAGGAAGGAAGAAAAGATTGGGAAAATGATTGAGATGGGATTTTCATAAAATGATGTAAAAACGGCAAGATATATGAGAATCAGGATATGCCCATGGCTTTAATGTTTGTATTATGTAGTTTTAAAATGGATAAACATATCCGATAATAGTCTAGCAGTTTTAATTAATGGCATATCATATCAATACACATACATGGCTACTTGTGCCATCTTTATGATACAATTTCGCTAGAGCACATTTCGTACATTGTGAAGAAGTTGCCACAGAGGAAGCTCAACGTCCACCTATGATTATACAAATACAAAAGCTGCTTTCGGCTAGAAACCCTAAGAAGCTGTTCAACTGTGAAAGTGTAAAGAAAAAAAACAATGACAGATAAAATTGACCATCCGCTTACACTAGATCCTTCACCTTCACCGTCTATGAAGAGAAATTCGCATCAAGAGCAAACACACCCTGTCACTAGTGTACATATGTAAACTTCCTACTAATTTGATCCATTACACGACCCTCACTGTGAGTCAAGCCGAGATTCACCAATCTCAACACACAAGCTTCATCCGGCACCGTCCGGGCTATAACATTGCAATACAGCCCAGAAACCCATATTTCATATCAAAAGTAGCGACTTTGAAAAAGACAGAGTTGGCAAGCTTTTCCAAGAGGCCACAGGCGCGCGAGTTGCTTATGCGCAGACAGCATCTTGGCTAGCCTTTGAGTTCATCAGAAGAGCGACGATAAGACCGTATAGACCTGGGTGGTGCATCAGCAATGTTGTCCTTGTTTAATTAGTCAGTAGGAATGTACATACCCAAGACTTCAGCGAAAATAAGAATCAGAATCATTCCGACGAAAAGACGAGGTTGTTGAGCAGTTCCTCGGACACCGGCATCGCCAACAATACCAATGGCAAATCCGGCAGCAAGACCAGCGAGACCGACAGAGAGACCAGCACCGAATTGGATGAAACCAGTGTAGAGAGGAAGGTCTTGTCGCAGACCATCGGAGATAAGAACAGACACGACCAGGCCGTAGATACCAATGATACCAGCCATAATGACGGGAACAATGTCTAGTTGTAGAAGTCAGCAATATGTTGCTGCACGTCAACGGTAAAGTGCAACTGACTCTTGACGATCAGATCTGGGCGGAGGACACCCATTGCGGCGATACCAACACCAGACTTGGCGGTACCGTATGAGGCGCCCAGGCAGGTGAAGACGATGGCACAGGTGCAACCCATGGCGCCGAAGAAGGGCTGTGTTACGGGTTAGCATTCTATCCAGTATATCGAACAGGCCATGCTGATTATTTCGATGTCCCTCCGGGAGTTTCTCGGTGACGTCGTTGGGTATAGCAGGACGGGGTATTATTGTTACTGACCGCGTAGACAGGGCTATATAGGAAACAAGTTAGCTTTAAAATCTCGAGATCGCACAACGAGGCAAGGGAAGAGGCAAGTGCAGGCGGTTGCGATGATGCCGAGAGCTTCCAACGATGCAATCCGAAGCTCCACGGCGTTGCTAGGGGGAGGATTCAAACGCGCTGACGCAACGTACCAAAGTTCGGTGGCCATTGCGACGATGGGGGATGAGCGAAGAAGTGGTTAATCAAGAGGTTCGAAAAGAAAAGTCGCAGTTGGTACTCGTGAGAAGCTTCCGAAGGCGGGCAGAGGCGCGAGGGGCGACGGTGTCGATGGTTCGGTCTGCAGGCGCTTAATAGCTGGGTGGTTGAGATGGGTGAGGGTGCCAGTTCCGACGCCGACGCCTGGTTGGTAAGGTTTTGCTACAGGCTGGCCGCTTCGACATTACATAATTCGGGGCGGATAATTACCTCACCCGGAGGGAGGCACAGCCATTCGCCCTTTCTCTCGGCCGGTATGCCACTTAGTAGTACTTGTCCCAATGAGGTAATTGAGTGCAGGCGCGGCTGGGCTGGAAGATGAACTCGCGAGCCATCAGGCGGTCATTATCTCTGCCGAAAAGATAGGATACAGTCTCTTATTGGCCATTGATGAAAGCTATGTACGATGTTACGTCGAGTTACTTTTTTTTTTTTTTTTTTTTTTAACCTCTTCAGCGGCAGTCCTACAGGCGTGTATTACAATTAGGTATGTAGCAAAAAAGGGCTCCTACTAGGTAGGTTTGTAGGACTCTTGATGAGCTTCAGTGCCGCTCCAACCTCCGAAATGACTTGCCCTTTGTATGCGCCTTTTGGTTATACCATCGCCATGTCGCTCTCAATATACCGGACTCGATGGCTCTATGCCCACGAATGGTAAGGCCTTAAAACGGCGTTGCTGGGCGATAACGCGACCAAATTCGGAGTGCAGATTACGGCTCCGTCCTGTCCGTGGCTCTTATATAAGTGGTACATCCCGGCATTGAATTGCTCGGTGCAACTAAGCTTAACCGCGTTGAGGATATCAGCTCGTACGCCTTGATACGCAGCCTCACATGCGAAAATGCTCAGCTTCAGCTCTTATAATAACGTCCATACTCCGTACAGTACTAGCCGTGATAGGGAGGACAAAGATGTCGGCTATCCTGTCGCTCCTCTTTTCCCGTTTCAACTTATTATGAAGTCAATGCAAACAAGTCGTCTCCAAGTGACTTGAAACGCCAGGGACGTGTCTTCTTGTCCAATCAGATCGCCTCTTTGTCTTACGTAGTGCTACTACCCATCGCATCTCACGGCTCAAAGGACAAAGAACGCAAAAGGCGGCAAACAATCGTTGTCGCTTTCAGTGAGGCTGAGCCCCTACAGTTGCGTCACAGTGTCTATGACGATGGCCCAGAGCTCGAGCCACAGCGCGCTCCTCTCTTGTATTGATCAGTTGACTGGAACTCAGTGCTCATGTTTTTGCCCTGCCGCGCCCCTTGCGCTCGTAACTGCCTCCGACGGCGGCCGGATCGACACTCATCTTTGCTATTTTCCTCCGTTGCCTTTGTCTTTTGGCCCCGTTGGCCCAGGGGCAAAATGGAGCACTGCTATCCACGTCATGCCTCGGGGACTGGTGCCGGTACAGTATATGCAAACAAACACCAACGTTGCATTGACGGTTTCCACTGCCGTAGCTTCTCCTCCTCTCCATCCCTTTTCATTCTGTCTACAAAAAGACCGTAGTCGTACACTTCACCTTTTTTTACTCATCCCTATTTTCCTTTTGCATTTGCAGGATACGAAGATAAAGCGGGCACGAGATAAAGAACACCCAGCATGCGTTACGAAGCCGTCTCTTTCCTGGCTGCCCTGCCATTCGCCATGGCCACCATGTCTATCCTCGCCTACCATCCTCCCGCCGAGCTCCTAGCCCAGTCACAGTCCGACAGCTCTTGCAATTTCCCTGCCGATTTCCACATCCAGAACTTCGTGGCCAAGACGAATGAGACCGGCCCAGCTGCCACTCTAAGTGCATACAACTTCACCTTTGTGGACAAAACCACGAGCGTCACCACGCGCTGCTCCTTCAACTCGAGCTCCGTTTCCACCACGCCTACAGGCCTGACACCACGATACGCATGTGCTGATGGGGACGTCAAATTCATCTGGGACAATGCCCACAGGCAATTGACCGTGGTCGAGAGGATCTGCCCAAACGCAAAGGGGTGCGTCCTACATTCGATGCTATCTTTAATGTTGAAGTAAATAAATTCAAGGATATGGAGCGCTAACACTCGTATTTTACAGCATTGATTCGTACGAAGTGTCCGGCTCAGCAGTCATCGCTCTGTCTTGTACCGGGTCGGGAAGCTGCAGCACCAACTCGACCGATCTCGATGTACAATACACTGCGCTGGATCCCGTCCAAGATCCCACTCTGCGCGTCAAGTATTGGGTGAGCTAAAGGGTTGCGAAGAAGGCATTATTGATTATTGGTAGACGACTATGCCTGATCTGGTATGCTCTGGCGTTTGGCTTCATTTTCAATAGATCTGGAAAAAAAAAGAGGATACAACAAATAGACAAGGCACAGCAAAGATTTTCCAGCAGCTTTGGAGGTGCCAAGGAAAAGAAAGAAGAAAACTAAGACTGTAATGCGAGAATGAATAAATCTTCCTCACCCTAGCATTACTATTAGAATGTAATTTCATTAACTCCAATCTCATCGCATCATTCACAATGGGAGCAACAATCGTTAAAAAGCTTTCCATCGTGCATTTGGCCATGGCTGCAAATAGTCCCGATGGCCCGAGTCAGCGGTAGGAGCTATTGCTGAATGGCACCAGGCACCGGCATTTAGCGGCTGCTTATGGAGGCTTTCCAGCGCTTCAGCTGCTGCAGCGATGCCGAATGCAGCCCTGAGCTCGTTCCGGCGCCCCAGATTTTCCCCAGCACTAGGAGCTGCTCTGGCGTGGCCCCACCAAAATTGTACATACACCTCGTGATCTCTCGCTGGTCTTGGCAGCTTGCCACCACTCATGAGACAAAGCGCGGTCATGCCTCGCTGGCAGAGTCGCTGATTTTTTTGCTCCTCTCACAAGGACAACAAATCAGTTGATCTTGACCATCATGCAATATACCAATTGCGCAGCCTGTGCATTGCTTTCTCGCTAAAAGTGACGCGCTTGCTCTCGTTGCCGCCAGTTGCCCTTCTCCCTTGCGTCGGGCTTACATCGAAACATCACTGCCGGTTTCCAAACCGAGATCAAGCGCTGTTCGGGACAGCATCTAGCAATCTTACCAGCCGTTTAATCTTACTTCTCCATGCGCTGGCCATCGACCGACTGATCTTCACAATGGAGGGGGCATTACCGGGCCGCTTCAAGCTATTGTTGCTCTTACAACTCGCCGTCGCTTACCTCATTAAGGCCGCATATATCAACCAGCAGGAACCGTTGGGTATCAAGGAGGAGCTAACATCCCCTTTGACCATTTCCGCACCGTTATTCGCGTCTCTCGAACGACTGGCTAGGCTGGTTGACGTGTCGTATTGCCTGGGTACTTCAGGCATTCGCAAGCCCTTCCAGTGTCTCTCCCGATGCGACGAGTTCCCAGAGTTGACGCTGGCTACCACTTGGAGCACAGGCATCCTCTTTAGTGACAATTGCGGATTCATCGCCATCGACAATGGTTCGGAACGGCAGCTTCTCGAAGCAAATCGAAACGATGCAGCGAATGAGAGGCAGGGCGCCATAGTCGTTGCGTTCCGCGGGACTTACAGCATCACCAATACCATTGTTGATCTCGGCACTATCCCGCAAAAATACGTGCCTTACCCATCCCCAGATGATGGAGGAGAGTCCCCAGAAAAGCCCAGCCACAAATGCACAAACTGTACCGTACACATGGGGTTCCTTGAGTCTTGGAGGAGCGCTCGGGAAGCTGTTCTGCCGGAACTAAAGGCCCTTCGAGACAAATATCCGTCTCGCCCTATTCAGCTAGTAGGCCATAGCCTTGGAGGAGCCGTGGCCTGTCTTGCAGCCCTAGAGCTGAAGGTATCGCTGGGCTGGGACGACGTAACCGTTACCACCTTTGGAGAGCCTCGAACCGGCAATGCCCAATTCGCCCGCTTCGTGAACGACGTATTTGACCTCAATGGAACAACTGACCTTGAGAAGCGAAGCTATCGACGAGTCACTCACGTCGACGACCCTGTGCCCTTGCTACCGCCGAGCGAATTCGGCTACAAGTCGCACAGCGGCGAGATCTTCATTTCCAAGTCCTCTCTATCGCCCTCGGAAACGGACGTGCATCTCTGCATTGGCGATGAAGACCCCAACTGCAGTGCCAAAGATGACAGCACGATGAAGAGTCTGCTGCATCGCCTTCTCCATTTCCGCTGGACGACTACCTCTTTGCAGGCTTACACAGAGCGGATGAGCTTCCCAGCGCGATTTAAGCTATGGCAGCTGTTTTTTGCTCATCGGGATTATTTCTGGAGGCTCGGCTTATGCGTTCCCGGTGGCGATCCTACAAACTGGGGTCGGCATTCGTATGAGCCTCACGATGAATATCTATAACCGTTGTGGGAAAGAAAGAAAAAAAAAGAGAGAGAAGAAAGCAGGAAATACTACATTGCAGCGATGCATGGTGGGTTTGACGAGTAGGTAGCAAACCAACTTATCTGAGAAGTAGACTTACACTGAGAAGGGCAGGTTGGATACCTCTGTATCTATATAGGACGCGTATCATTTTGGGTAAAGGTGATGAACATCGGAAGAGCGAGCATAAACACTGTGAAACGACGAGCAAGTAGTCATTGTAAACGGCCGCATAGTTTAATATCATAAAGAAAACCATTATTACATTATCTGTTTCGCTGGACTAAATATCTTAGTAGCCACATGCTATCAATCATATTGTGGATGAGCCCTACGCTAAGAATAAGTAGCGTATTGATAGAGGATACGCTCTGCTGGCACATATACTGCGTGGATAAAATACTATGTACTACTTAAGTAGGTGTTGTGTGTACCATCTCTCACTAATATGGCAATACCGGCAATTACAGCTGTTATATCCATCATCCGGGCCTCCGCGTTGATCGTCATTTAGTGGGGGGGTACCAGTGAAATGACAGTCACCATGTGACATGAGAGAAAGGATTCTGTAATGAGCCAGCACGCGCAAGGCAGTGCGTCCCTATTAGACTAACACTACACAAAGTAGCATCCGCAACGTGCCAAACCCTCAATTTCAAAGCGCTGGGCTCTTCTCGAAACCGGGATCTTTTCCAGAGTATGATCGGATCGCGTAGCGCCAGCATTGGATGAAGAGTAATAAATACTATTAGTGGGGGGCGGAAAAAAGTGTGTGAGACGGGAGGGGTATTTTGTGGCGCGTTCTACTGGTAATTGATTGCTGGCACCCAAAACGACGACGACTTGAGAAGAGACCCGGTGACGGAATAGGGCTACGCAGGCTCTTCTTTCATGTGAGAAGAGCCAGGCTGGGCTGCTTGTCCTCCCATTGGATTAGCCCAGCGGGATATTATTGTCTAGCAGGTGGCAAGCCGCCATGCTATTGGTCTATATAGACATCCATGATACATCTGAGCATGTCCTCTGTGCCACGCGATGGCGATAAGAGAGGAGGGGAAATAGGGGGCAGTGAGTCACGGATGGGAGCTGACCACAGCCACAGCTCGCGTTTATTTGCCAGCCTCTGCCAGCCTCTCCCATGCCCATGGCAACTGGCATGAACGGAAAGCATAAAAGGCAGCGCCAGGGGGGGTGCGGGCTGTAGCATCATGTGAACAACAAAACACCACGATGGTCTCGGGTCTCATCCCTGAACGCCTGCGCAGACAATCTGGAAATCGGGGAGTAGTCAAAAGGGCACGGCGTCAAGCGAGATACGGAGGAGGCCATGCATGCATTCCCGTGCTCTGGGAAAGGGGCCACTAGTTTTAATGGACTCGCCAGGCCTTGAGTACTAATATATATTCTCCTTATCCGTTGGAGCCTCATCGACACGCCCCCATTATGAGCAGGATGGAGCAACAGCAGCAATAACACAGGGTTGAAGCATGTAGCACCAAGAGCGGCAATGCCCAAGATTTGTCTATTGTATGTCCTGAGTACTCGAGGCCAGCGTCACGATCCTCCCGTTGTACCGTAGGAGGTGAAGGCCAGCAGAACGCATCAGAGACAAATGTTGGACCGACGTGGCCGGCGGGGGACTGGCTGGAGCAAGAACAGGAGGGAGCACATGCCTCGGCCAGGGTGTGCCGAAAGAGGCTTCTAGTAGCACTTCCAGAGCATGAGCTCTTGGAGTCTTCATCGCCAGCTTGCGCTGCCATCGACGGGGAAGATGGTCGAAGCCTCCGTGTGGTTCTAGGGAATGGAGCAGGCAATATGCACTAAGTCATAGTCGCCGTCTGCTTAGACAGCTAGTCAACAACGGGATCTGCTGGGACGGACCACTCTGCCTGTTGCTAGCACTGCAGCCCCAGACGGGATGGATTCCTGGGTCTCCATCTCCAGTCCTCAAGGGAAAAAACGAGAGATGCTCGTAATTCAATGTACCGGTGCGGAATACGCCGAGTGCGCTGGTATTCACTCTTTGTGTACCCGTACAAGTACAGAATATGAACTTATTTCCCCTCGAGAGCGCGCCAGTGCCTGTTATCGGAGTGGGGCATAGATGGAACGATCGCTGACCGACCGACAGGCTGGCAGAATTCTAATAAGCCAAATTGCAGCCCCCCTCCGGGCCGCGTTATGACGCCTTTCCGCGCAGCCTAGGAGACAAACGCTGGTTGGATGATGGCGGGTGACAGATGCTTGTGTTGTGAACGCCCAGCAGAGAGCGATAAAAGACGCGGCCAGCTTAGCGCCGAGCACAACGGGCAGCAAATCAAGGTGGTAGGGCTGCCGGTACAAGAGGCGATGCGCGAGGGCACCCGTTGATTGAGTGTCTCATGGCAAAAGCGGGACTCTGATCACTCGGTAACCCTTTTTTTTTCTTTCCATCCAAAAGAAGAGGCCCCGCAGCGAGCAAGGGATACAAGAGAGTAAAATAGGGCTGTGATAGCTCCAAGGGTACTTCTGGTGCATGGGGCCAATTTCTCTGCTTGATTAATATCAGTGGTTTCCAAGACAGCGTTTGCAGAAGCAGCTTTGGCGCTTAATGCCTGAATGCTACCTTCAATGGCATCAGGTACTAAGGGCGCCTTGCCTGCTATGCCCACCACAAGTAGTGAGACCAAGTGCATAAGAAATGCGGCTGAGGTGGAGGAAGCAAAACCAAAGTGAGAGGATGAAAAAATGAAGAAACGGCCGAAGCCCCCCCCTTTACGATGTTGTGTATCGGAGGCATTCAGGATGGATGGTCATGCTATCCAGTCAAGAGATGCAAGTACGCAGTACCTGGGCAGCCTCCTTCCGGGTACTAGAAGCCACAGGTAGATTAAGAGGGCGCCTCAGCGTCAAGGCGCCAGCCTCCATGTACAGAGCTCCGTGCTGGTACTTGCGGATGTGTAGCAGGTACAGCACTGCTCAAGTGGGAGTGAGCTTCAAGTGAAGAGCGGCCCCCCTTCCGGCTCCAGATCAGTTAGAGAGACAAGCACAATAATGCCGTTCATCACGGGTACACCACATGTACATTGTGGATTATGGTCAGCCGGCTTCATTTCCAGGTACCCGCCAAGTCTCGACTGCCAGATAGGCGCTGCGGCCAGAGATTACAGGCACCTCTAGTGCGCTGTGCTCGGCCACCAGAGCCTAGGGGCGGGGTGCGCCAGGCGGCTGGCTAGGCTTAGCAGGCCCCCAAGAGCCAGCAACTCCACTGCAAGCTGGCGCTCGCATCACCTGTGCTGGCAGCGGCGGGCACTGGCCTCCGCCCCGAGAACCCCCAAACCCCAAAGCCAATTCAATCTCAATCCACAATCAAAATATAAACACTCTTCTCGCCCCATCCTCAACCGCATCCCACCTCAGACACCCGCATCATCCTTTTTCTGCAACGACTCCGCACATTCCGACCGCTTCGTCTCTTCGTCGTCTTCAAATCACAGACACACAGTCAAAATGGCCACCGAGGTACGTGAGCTCAACCTCCCCCCCAGAAGCTGCTGCTGTCACTGCTGCGACCGCCGCTTTCCGCCTTCTCCTCTCGAGCCCCCTCGTTCTCGCAACCCCTCAGCCCGCCGAGTTCTTCGCCACGATCTGCGCGGCTTCGGACTCGCGCGAGGGCGCCCGGAAACACCTTGGCGGACAAAATGTCTTTGCCTTCACTCTCACTTCGCTTTCTTTGCTTCAAACTGCATTTTGCTCGCAATGCTAACGTTTTGTCTATAGCGTGAAAGGTTTGTCCAACCGCCTGGCCCCGTGACCCCACTAACTTCTCACGACGAGAATCCAAACATGTCCCCCCTCCCCTTTTTTTTCTGGTCGAACGAAATGGTCTGACCGAGATTCTCAAAACAACAGCAAGACCTTCCTGGCCCGCCTCTGCGAGCAGGCCGAGCGTTACGATGAGATGGTTACCTACATGAAGGAGGTCGCCCAGCTGGGCGGTGAGCTCACCGTTGACGAGCGCAACCTCCTCAGCGTTGCCTACAAGAACGTTGTCGGCACTCGCCGGGCCTCGTGGCGCATCATCTCCTCCATTGAGCAGAAGGAGGAGTCCAAGGGCTCTGACAAGCACGTCTCCACCATCAAGGAGTACCGCAGCAAGATCGAGCTCGAGCTCGAGAAGGTCTGCGAGGATGTTCTCGATGTCCTGGACAAGAGCCTCATCCCCAACGCCGCCACTGGCGAGTCCAAGGTTTTCTACCACAAGATGTACGTTGATTTCCCCCGCCGCTCTCTTAACATCCGGGTTTCGAAAACTTTTCACCCCACGTTTCAGCGCGCACATTTCGAAATTTTCAGGAGCTAATGCAAATCGCTCTTCTAGGAAGGGTGACTACCACCGTTACCTCGCCGAGTTCGCCTCTGGCGAGAAGCGCAAGACCGCTGCCACCGCTGCTCACGAGGCCTACAAGGTATGCTCATATACGCACTCGTCGACGCCGCGTGCAGAGACAAATTTCACCACGCGGGGGAAACTGACCATGCCGCACAGAACGCTACCGACGTTGCTCAGACCGAGTTGACTCCCACTCACCCCATCCGCCTGGGTCTTGCCCTGAACTTCTCCGTGTTCTACTACGAGATCCTCAACTCTCCCGACCGTGCTTGCCACCTTGCCAAGCAGGCCTTCGATGATGCCATCGCCGAGCTCGACTCCCTCTCCGAGGAGTCCTACCGCGATAGCACTCTGATCATGCAGCTCCTGCGTGACAACCTGACCCTGTGGACTTCGTCCGACAGCGGTGATGCCGAAGCCGGCGAGGCCAAGAAGGAGGAGGGAGAGGCTGCCAAGCCTGCCGAGGAAGAACCCAAGCCTGCTGAGGAGCCTGCGCCCGAGGCTGCTTCCTAAATCCTTCTTACCTCGTCTGCATGCAAACTCGGCAAAGAACCGAGAGGTCTTTTCTTTATCTTGTTTTAGTTATCTGAACACTCTCGCCCACCTCTGAACATGGCGATAGATGGAAATCGTGTTGGAGGCTGGCTTAGCCGGTGCCCGCGCTGGTTCCCAGTGCGTTGCTTGTCTGGTTAATGGGGAGATGGGTCATGGAACTTCGGTTTTTTTTTTCGGTTTAGGGATGGGAGAGATGAGTGGCGCAAGGGTACTTGTCCGTTGTTTTTTCGCCCGTTTGCGAACTGGCGATGGACTCTTTTGTTGTTCGCTGCTGAATGATGGACGCTTTTGCTGCCTCTTCTCCCAACCCCCCTCTACCCAAGTGCCTGGTATTTGTTCCCCTGTTCTGCTTTTTGACGTTACCACCTACCTAGTTTACATCTGGTCCCGTTTTTTTGGCGGATCGTTTATGGAAAATGTTGTCCCCCAAAATAATGTCGTTGTTTTCTTGCAATTTGCCTGTTGTCTTTTTTTCCCCTCTCCCCCCTCCTCGCGTCACAGTGGTTTATTCTCGTTGTGTGCCCCGCAGAGAAGAGGAGAAAAGAAAGGGAAAACTTGTGCATTTCCCTTTCCACCCAACATTTTTTACAGCAGCAACCCCTTGAAAAAATGGCAAAAAAAGAAATTCCAATCCAAAGTACTAAACTGTGTGTCTACAGTTTTTTCTTTCTTTCAGTCGTGAAGTCATATGTTACTTTTGCTTTAATAGGGACGCCTCTTCCTCAAGCATGGCTGTGGTCCTAGCTATCTTTGCTCAGCTTGCTCAGCTTCATGCCTCGGCAATCAAGCTTCTTTGGTATAGCTATACATTGTACCTAGAGATTCCTAATACATGTGCCACTCTCCCTCCATACAGCCCCTTTTACGCAACACCAAGATGTACTTCCCCTATGCCAGTTGAATAAACCACAACCGTCGCAATGTAAAGCAACGTGCTCTCGCAGTGAAGATACGTGCATAAAAAAAGCCCGCAACTTGAGGCGCAAAGCTACACACGCACAAAAAAAAAAATAATCACCCCACCTTGAGCTGATAGAGGCGAGATTTAGAGTTGCTGCTACCCAGTTACTACCAGATCTTTTATGGGCTTGCTCTAGATAACGCCGATGTACCGGTTTCCTTACTGCTAATTGGGGGATATTTGTATTTGTCTTATCGGCTATTTTTGTTTCTTCCCTTCTTTCTCTTGACAGAGGTAATAAGGCGCCTGTGTATCGACTAGAAAGAAACCCCCCTCTCCCTCCTAAACAACAGACTACTAAGATACCCTGCAAATAACAGCATGTATACATACCTAGATAGAAAAAGAGAACACCACAATTTGATAGCAAGTCAAGCTTATTTTTCCATTTCTGCCTACCTACTTATGGGAATCTTGGAAGAAAAAAAAAAGGACATGACTGTCTCTAGAGGCAAAGACCCTCCGTAAAACGTACAAAAAAAGGTCAGATACAAAAGAAAAGAGGGCAGTTAAAAAAAGCCCTGCGGTTGTGGTATAAGTATAGTAAATCGCTGTCCGGTTTCCCCCCTTCCCAATGTAATTACCTAGTAAACATGCGCCAAAACGTGATATTTATTATGTGTCCCCCCACCCCCCTAAGCCCTTTCCCCCCGCCATCTTGACAGGATTCGGATAGGAACGGTGATGAGAATCGTCTTGTAGTCGTCGTCTTCGTCAATTGGAGGCTGCGCTCGTGCTGCTGTTGTGCTTTTTCGAAACAACTGTATATGTAGCTAAAAAAGAACTTTGTTGCGGACTTTTGCTGTCAATCAGCTAATGGTATTCACCAAAAGCTTCGACGCCCGTATCATCCTTCTCTGCCTTTGGAACAGACCCCGTCCTCGGCCATTGCTGCTGTCTTGGCCCGGCACAACCTCTTCGTCTGGAGATTTGTAATCTTCTGATCGTAAGTTCTCGTACATGGCTGTTCGCGTGACATCGCCTTTCCGGGGCGGCATCATGAAGTCCGGTACGTCGGCATTGGCCACGCTGCTGCGGCGGCGAGCTTTGCCGGTGAATTGCGCCTTGACCTTGTGCCACAGCCGTGAGCTCTTTGACATGGTGGCAAGTTCAGAGGGCGATAGAGATGTCGACGACGCAGTGGTTGTTGTGACGAGCGAAGGGGCGGAGTAGTTGCTGGCGGTGGTATATGAAGCTGATGCGGATGCGACCTCGTCGCGCCAGACCATGATGCGATTCTGCTTGGCGGCGGACATGACTTGGCATGGAGTGGGTGATAACTCATCCATTATTGCGAATAAATTGTCCATTGTTGCCATTTTTGCGAGCGGTGTCGGTCCAGCGACTTTTGAGATGCTCTTTTTTGCAGCCGTTGCTTATTGGTTGTCGGTAGTATTATTATTCCAAGTGTATTGGTGAGGCTTTTGAAGAAATCGTCGGCGACAGGATTAGCGACAAGATGGTACGCCGTGAATTGGTCGATGCAATTGGCTTTAAGCTGATATCAGACGTCCTTCTTCCGTAGTATCGTCGAGCTTCTCGCGACCAAAATGCCAAAACAGATTCTTACTTTGGCTAGTCGGGGCGATTTGACAAGCTGGGGGGATTAAAGCCTCTTTGCGAAGATTGACACCAACGGCGCGCGTAATATCCTCTAACAAAAGAGTCGTTGTCGTTTCCCTTTATGGCAGTTGTTCATGCGACCCATGCAAAAGAGGATCCGAAAGACTGTCCCCCACCAGGTAATCTCTCGATGGCGTTCCAATTCCAGGTGACGTCGCCAAGGCGCGGGAAATGAAATAAGGGTTCGAGGTCTCGACGGGGCAAATAAAGATGTAATTAAATAGGGCGGGATATAGCACCAAAAAGGTTGTCGACGTCGTTCTCGGAACGCTCCGAATCTCGGGTTGCTCTTTTTTTAGATTCTTCTTTTTTTTTCTGTTTCCCTTTCTTTTATTAAAATTCGATTGCGTTCCTTCTCTTCCTCTCGTTGTCGTCCCCCCTAATGCAAATCAAATGCAAGCAACAGCGGCCGCAGGCGCGGGTTGATCTCGCTTCTGCGTCTGGGCGAGTGGAGGCCGAAACGGCGTATAAATAAAGGCGCTGCAGAGGAAATCTCGTAGCGCCACCTTCAGCATGCACGGCACGGGTTGGCTGCGCGAATTGGCGGTTCGGAAAGCCCTTGCGCTACTAATACGAGTAGAAGCGCCCCTCTGGGATTTTCATGGGGCTCCACCGAGAAGCATAGGCGAGCGGCAGAGCAGAGCAGAGTGAGAGCGAAGAAGAGCTGAGCTGAGCAGAGAAAGCTGCGGGCGTGCGAGTGTGCGATTGTTTGCTGTGCAGCGGGTGGTTTTGCCAGGAGCAAGGCAAGGAGGAAAACAGAAACACGAGATGCGGACGGAGGGAATATTAGCATGTGCTATAAATGAGCGCAAACCAGACGACCCGTCGCCAATGAAGTGCGCGACGAGGGAGAAGCAAGAGGCGACACGCACAGCGTCAGTGACCAAGTCAGGGAAGACGCCGGCCGGCGAGTGGGGAGACGCAGCGCAGGGGCTCCATTAGCGGCTGGCGGGCTTCTCTCGGGGGGCAGATCAATTGATCGCTTGCGCGCACCAGCACCAGGGGGGCATGTGAGCGGCCAGTCAGGCGCTGTGGGCGCTGGCAAAATAGCGGGCTTCTGTCGGGGGAGGGGCGCTGTGACATGCAACTGGCCGTGGCAAAGTCGCCCATACCGTAGCGTGCACATGTCACCAGACGGCAGCGTCCAGCGGGCTGTAGCTGGTAGCTCCGCGGGGGTTGCAGAACGGAAATTTGCAGGCCAAACAGGTCGAGTGGCACTGGAAGCGGCATCTCGAAGCTGCTGCGGCTTTCAATGTTGCAGGTGCCCGGTATGGGGCTCGGCAGTGCAATGCCAGTGCGACTGTGAGAATGATCAGCCAAGTGGAATTGGGATTGGGATTGAACGCCCTTGTTTTTCTTCTTCTTTTTTTCTCTTTTCCCGCCAGGCCACGCCGCATCGTGGCAGGCATCATCGTGGCAGATCAACCATCCAATGTCTCGGCGGAGAAATATGAATCAGCGGCTAGATACACGTACCACTAGTAGTGAGACTACGCGGTGGCGCTGCCACTTACACGATAGTTCGAATGTTTGTAGATAGTCGGTTATTTCATGCCGAATGGAGAAGCCCGAGGCATTCTAGCACGGCTGCTAGTCTGGCGAGGCTTGCTGCAACGAATCAATGGAACGAAGTTGACTGAATCGCGAAGCGCTCTTAGAGCCGAGGGGCCACCGCCATGACGCTGAACAAACTGCAGTCACTGTTCCGGTATTACATAGAGAGCCGACGACGCGACGAGCCCGTGTTATTTGATGTATAGGAGCCGTCTGAGCCGCATCTCTGCAAAAGACAAATACTACATAGATGCTTGTATATACAGGGCTGAAACGACGGGCAATGACGGGACATCGTCATCTCTTGCTCCAGTCCAGATACGAGATACATCTTCCAAATACTACTCCAAATACAACCTAGCACTCATGACCAGAAAGAGACACAGTTCGTCTCTCTGTCCCCTCTTCCCTTATCTTCTTGAATGCTACCAAGTACTAAGACTACTAGGTAGGTACCTCACTAGACATATCTCATTTGGTCACAAGCCGGGAAACCATTGAACCCACTGTCAGCTATTCAGCCAGCACATGGCCACTGCCCGCCCCTTACTTTGAAGACCTTTGTTTTCGCTACCCGTGATGCACATGGACAAAAAAACAAACAAATAAAAAAAGAAACTTGAGAGAGAGAGAGAGAGAGAACCAGCGAGCAAAGGTGGCGTAACCATCGACGAAGCAAACACATACTGTACGGACTGTACGGAGAACCCCAAGTTCCTTCTCGATCGGCCGCGATTTGCGCTAGAAAAGGGTGCTCCGTTCTGACGGGCTTTTTTCGGTTTGGCTTGGCGATTCATTCATTTAAAATTTCGGCAATAAAATCTATCAACATGTACAGTATGGATCGTCCCCCCCTCCCCAGAACGCACTCGCTTTGGATTTTCCCCGCATTAGCGTCCAGAACCAGTTCTTCCATGCGTTGAGTGTGTGTGGGAAGGCCGTTGCAAAATCATCCAATCTGGTGGTGTGATGAAGTGCCATTTTGCGCAGAACGAAGTAAGGACAAACCCTTTTTCTTTTGCGCTGCATAACGCGGCAACGTCTTCTGGTGCACCAGATAAAAAAATACTAGAGAGTGACACAAGACGCAGGCCGCCTTTGGCGAGCCGAACATCCATAAGAGTGAGGTGAATAAAAGCAAGTACCTCCAGTATACCAGGAGTACTCGCACAGCAGGCTCTGATTCGCCAGGGGATGGAAATGACACCAAGGCGCTAATTGGCCCTCGTCTATTTCCAGAGCAGGGATAATATACTCGTACATGTGCCTGGCGCTACTAACCTACTTCGTATCCATTTGCAGGCTCGCTGGCTTACAGGAAGCTCGAGCCGTGTGATGGTGATATTCCTTCAGTAAGCGCGCATATCTTTCACAGTCAAAAATCAAGCTTGATTAGGCCTGGGTAAGCTTCATACCCCAGAGTCATATTCATATATCATTTATTTTTTATTCTTTTAAATAAAAACGGTAGCTATCGTGATGGCACTTTTGCCTAAGCCCGTGCTCTTCTTCCCTTCTTCTAAGCCGCACTCGGTTGCAATGTCTCCCAGCCTCCCATCTCTTCCTCTCCACCCTCCAGTAGATCTACAGGGCCCTGGTTCACCTGCCTTGATCGCTGTGGCAACATGGGGGGCCCTCTGGTTGCCGTTGTATTCGTATTTGTGTTTGTATTTGCGCTTGCCTTCATGTTCATGTTTATAAACGGTTTGGGAGGGGCAACGGGCTTCCTCCCAGTAACTGAACCACCGACGGGTGGCGTCTGCCACTGTGAATTATCTTGTCTCAAGCCCGTCGTTGAAGCACGAGCCGGCAGCGGCGGTTGAAAGTCTCCGTCGCTATATTTAGCAGTATTGAGCCCGCTCCCTGATGCCAACATCGAGGGTAGCGACGATGTCGAGGCTGGTGAGGTCGACAACAGGTGTGCGGGCTTCTTGGCCACAGGGGGGGCGGGCCTCCCAGCCTTGAGCTGCTGCGATAGCTGTGATGTGTGAGAGGCCGCTGATGTGGGCCGAGATGATGATGTCCATAGTGGTTGCGTTCCTCCTATCTTGCCAGGAGCATCAGCTCCTCCAACAATCCCCACCGTACTGGCAGACCTGCCTAGCCCTGCGCTCGAGCCGCCCATATCAACGGTCGTTGCTGAACGACGGGGTGGCGGCGGAGGCGGAGCCGCGCTAGATCTGTCTCTGTGAGCACTCCGCGCGCCATCACCGTCCCCAATCTTCATCCGTCCCACCTGAGCAGGGAGAGTGGCCGGGTCGTATTGTGGAGGCAGCTTCCTAGGTCCAGCTGAATTCATGCCCCTGGGAGGTGTAAGCTTCTCGTACGGCGAGCTGGATATACTCGAAAGAGACGCCCCGGGCGAGGACCTGGAAACGGATATCCAGTCCAGCTCTTCGCCATGGCCAAAAGGATTTGAAGGGCGGTGTGGGTTCAAAGCCATTGGTTGGCCGTCTCGCCCATTGGGTATGGGAATCTGAGCACGAGCCGGCTGTCGGTTGTCGAGCCACCATTTTTGCCGGTCTGAGCTCGCGGGGGGTAGGCCAGGCTCGATTGCGTCGTATCCAATTAAATCTTCATCTTCAGTGTCTTCGCCATCGGCATGTGCGGCCGAGTCTCCAACTTCCGCCTTCCGCCGGTCGTATAATTCTTGGCTAATTGCGTTTCGGTGCACCTCATCGATGAGGCTGACCCGGCAATCAAATGTGGCATAAACAGGTCGGTGATCCGAAAACATCAATGTTGGTGCCGAGTCGTATGCCGTTTGGCGGAGAATGGCCCCCTTTCTCAGTACTCTGTCTGTCCAAGCTGGTATTCTTGCCTTTTCACTGCCAGGTGTTAGCATGTCCGCAACTCCATATAGGGTGAGATGCTACTCACGAAGTATCGTATATGTCTGTTCCAATGTCAAATCGGTATGTGGGCATGAAGTTGATGCGGGCTTCAGAATAGAACTGAAACGCAAGTCCAGCTACCATTTGTAAATTTAGCTGGTCATTGCTGTACATGGTTTCAAAGTCTCGCTTCTTCACCAAACCGCGTACGGCTTCTGAGCCGAGACCAATTCGATAGTTGAAATCGCCCAGCCAAATGATCGCATCTGTTTATATCCCTATTAGCCCACCTTTCGCCAATGCGACTTTACGTTTTTTTGCAGTGATGAGACAGCTGAGGAGTGAACATACCGTGATCTTCGATTCCTCGATTCCTCTGAAACCGCAGGCCGTCGTGAATCGTTGCGTAATCTCGATTCCGTTCATCGTAGTTAGCAAACCCTGCTGCTAAGTGTGCTGTGACAAAGCATATATGAGTGTTTGCGTAATCAAAACGAATAGCAACCGCTCCCTTGTTTCCAGCCATCCCAGACAATCCAGTTTTCTTGACACTTCCCTCGACATTCTTAATGTGATCAAGAGACGATGACTTTACGAAAATGCACAGAGCTGCTCCTACGAGCTGCCCACTACGCAGTAGCACGTATTTCTTTCCTCCCAGGCTAGCTTGTCGCCGGTTTAGTGTCTCTTTCACCGCATTCTCCCACAGACCTTTTCTACTCGGATCGCTATTCATGATTTGCTGTGGGCTTAGCTCAACTATCTCCTGAAAGGCGACAACAAATATCTCCGGTTGTGATGACCCGAGCGAGGGCGGGAATAACCATGGTGATAGGTCATGGTCGATACCTTCGGTGCGTCCATTCAAATTGAATGTGCCGACCCATATACTGATATTCTTGAACGACGTAAACTCTTCGCTTCGCCTAGCCAGCTCTATTGAAACATAATCACTGATGGGATCAAACAAGTGCACAGGGGCTTGTCCAACCAAAAGACCCAGCAGCATATCAATTGTGATCTGCCGAGAAGGGTCAATGAAATTGTTGTGATAGATACGCTGAACAGATTTTCGCATATCTGCCACCGCTCCAGCTAGTGACATCTTCCCATGCCTTGTGAAGGACGTCTTTAAAGCGCCAGTTCCGGCGTAAGTCTTGGAGAGAGCATCACCATTATCGGCCCAAAGACTAGAATGTCTCATCCAGAAGTCGGAGGCTGCGTATTCGTTTCGATGATCTAAAAATGCCTCGACAGCCATCTGGGATATCAAGGTCTGGATCAAATTCGTACGATCGAGACAATCCAAGCAATTGGTGCGAAAGACACCTTCTTGTTGGAGCACTACAACCATGCGATCATCAGTTCGATCATGTTCTGCTAGGTAGTACGCGAAGGCGTCAGATGAGCCCTCAATATATCGGCGGATCCCGCGAGCAGCTTCGTATCCAGCTGGGCCTTTTGTTTCGGCATGGAAATCGTAATGTGTTTCTCGTAGCAATGCATGATCCTCTGACTGCTGTTGCGCAGGTCGGCTCAACGGGGAGCGTCTGATGCACTCCCGGTACATCGTGGCCAGCTCGACTTCACCCGGCTTAGTAGCACTCAAAAGATTAATAACATGAACAGCGCCGTAAGATTGCTCGAGATCCTCAAAGTGCTTGTTGAACGTTGGCTGCGTTGCATCTGGAGGCCGTGTAATGGTAATTTTTTGGCGGCCAGGTAAGAGATCCGCCGCCTGTTCCCAAAAGACCGGGACTGATCCTCGAATCTGGGCATAAGAAAAGAGAACTCCTGCGGGAGACCAAAACGTCGTCTCTGTTTCAACAAAGTTTGCCACATTACCATTATCATCCATGCCTCTGGCGTTGAAACGAGTGCCTGCCCGCCGACAAGAAAGCCGTGAAATGAGCGTTAAAAAGGATGGCCTGCCGCTTCGGGATGCCTTTAATGGCGAAGCACTCTGCGGGATGGTCATTGTCTTACAAAACCCGCGAATTGCAGAGGTGAGAATTCGTGACGCATCCAGTGCTTCGCGCTCGGGGGGCATCAGTCGAGAACGAAATTGGACCAATGGGCTGATCATAAACGAATTCCACAGATATGTATCGTCAAAGTTGTCTATCTCAAAAGAGTTCGAGTTGAGAGGCCTTTCAGGTAGGAGTCAGCATATCTTCACTAGAAACCGCATTTCGTAGTAAACCATACCGGTCTTGTGCCCTGTTGGTAAGATCGAAATCTGTACTGTAGTAGAAGGAGCCATTGCTGAGCAGTCTGCGCAGATCGTGACACGGATGTTCGATGGCCACGTCTCTTCGGCCAAGTCCTTGGCCGTAAGGCGATGACGAATTGCCCCCAAAAACGTCGGAGGAATCTCCATCCAGCAACTCGAGCGGCACGACATCATCGTAGTTGGCGCTGCTCAGGCAGTAAAAATCCACACTCGCGATCCTTTCCACAGTTTCGCCAGGCCGGACCGTCGCAGCTCTCACGGCCTGGGTGATGACGGAGAGAAACACTTCCCCGTTGATTGAAATCAAACCCAAGGTGCCATACACCGGCCGCGGCGTCAACGGCCGATAATCCTTCAGCAGCTTCTTGGTTATAGGAGAGAATTCCACCATGCACTTGGCCGCCGTGGAATCGTTTCCGCCGCGCGGCTTGCTAGACGGGAGCGAAACGGGAGACCCGCTGCCGAACGCTTCGTTCGCCGACGAACTATATCGCAGGATGAGGGCGTGAGAGGACGATACGATGGCGATGGATCGATGCGGATAGTCGCGGATGAAGAGCTCGCTCGACTTTTCTGGCGCGGGAGCTTGCGCGCTCCACGAGGCCGGCGGAGTGTCCATGATGATGGACTCGTGGCATCAAATGCGAAGCTGGGCGGCTGGCAGGGGGGACAAAGCAAGCAGGAAGCGGATCTAAGGTCCCTGTTGATCCATGGTCTCCTTGCAATTGAGTGGAGCGATTAACGGCCTTGCTCTTGAGCTGTCCTCCGCCTTGTTCTTTGTGGGAGTTCTTCCTTTGCTTCCTTCGCCCTGTTCCTGCAGAGCTAGAGACAGTTGTGCTGTGGTTGTAGCAGCGCGCTATGTCATTGGTGACATCGGCGGCAGCTAGCGTCTATTTGGCCATGCTTATCTCACCAATTGGTAGAAGAAAAAGGCGTGCCAGAGAGCAGAGAGTACGCCCCGTACAACAGGCGCAAGCCGCAAAGTGGTGAAATAGAGGAGAAATTGGATCTATAGCCGGGAAGAAGATGTGGTTCAACTACTCTTAAACTATAGGCTGCTAGGTAGTTATTTACAAGGCGAAGAGACTGGTTCCTAGCCCTTAAATTGTGACATGGAATTTGCATGTTGGGCTGAAGATTGTAGCTCGGATTTGGTGCTTCATCTACTGAATATTATCTCGTCTACATATCATACTCATTAGATTCTTTTCGGTAGCCTGTTGTTGTGTTGTTCAAGGCTGTGGTATCATAAATAATCGCAGTACTCTTTACTACGTGCTTCGTGTCGTCTACTCAAGCAGCCATTACACCTGTACAAATATCAACGTCATTGTGTCGATTACAGCCACAACGGGTGTCAATTCTTTGCTCTTGGTTCGTTCTCTTGTCCACGGTCCATTTTCAGGAGCAATTATTCACCTGTCAACTGCCGGGTTTGTCTAGATATGAAGAAAGTCCATGCAATGCTTATCACATCGACGGTCTTGCCAAACAAGGTAGTAATCTGACTTTGAGAATAAAAAGAGACGTGGTATAACTGTTAGACCTCAGATCCTTTTTGAGATCATGCTCGCCATGAATGGAGAGCGTTCATTCTCTTCCTATCATAATTTAAATTTGGGAATCATCACTGGCCATGTTTATAGAGGAGAGAAAAACCGAATTTGCAGCGACCCGCTTGCGAATAAAAATATGCATCTTCAACGCTTAGTCATCCAATTGACGCTAGGCCGATCAGAGCTAACATCCCCCAGCCTCACATACATTCTTCCACTCTTGACCATAACCTTGAACCTTGCACTTTTGCAGCTCCTATTCGCGCTGCTGCACCTCCTTTGCGCATACGTTTCTTTTGTCCCAAACCCAATCGCGTCTTTCAAGTATTCTTCCATGAGCGACTTTAACAATTACGGCGGCTCCGAAGAGGAGTACGCGTCGGTTCGCAAATTCGTTGCTGAAACGGTACGTCAACCTCCTCTGCCAATCGCTCATTGTCACCAAACTATTTGATGTTGGCCCGTTGCATTTGGTTGCTGACCCAATCATCCGCGCTTAGGAGGCGAATCCGGACAACTTTGAGAGCTGGGAGAACCTTATTAAAGCTTGCGAAGCTCTCGATGGCGGCCTGAACAGAAATTCGAGCCCTCAGGCGCTCTCCACCATTCGCGATGCCTACGATCGATTTCTGCTCAAGTTCCCGCTCTTTTTTGGGTACTGGAAGAAATACGCCGATCTAGAATTTAATATCGCTGGCCCGGAGTCAGCTGAAATGGTGCGCTTGGAGATTCTTTGTTTCAGGCCCTTATTGTAAGGGCTGTGTCGTGACAACCGGCTAACGGCACTGGATATAGGTTTATGAACGAGGTTGCGCCAGCATAACTAACTCTGTCGACCTCTGGACCGACTACTGCTCTTTCAAAATGGAGACAACACATGACCCAACGCTGGTCAGAGAGTAAGTATTCAGGGCACTTTTTCCTTCCCCATAACGACTTCTACCAATGCAGTATCGCGCTTAAGCACCATGATTTCGGCTGTACACCTGTCAAGAGCTCTGCTGCTCACTATCGACCGTGTCTGATGGTGAGATATGCCACAGCGGCCCTATCCTACCGGGATCTCTCTCTCACTCTTTTTCCCAGACTTTGTTGATATGTACTCTTCGTCCCATAACATTGCGTCGTGCTCCTACCGTTGTCTCCACTTGGGATCTAGAATTCGATTTCTACACTCCCAGATGGCCACCACCCCTTTGTGTACTGACCCTCCTCTGTTCCCATACTCGCCAAACCCTGCCCCCTGTGAACTTGCGACTGACATGGATATACAGACTCTTTGAACGCGGAGCTACATTTGCCGGTTTAGATTTCCTCGCCCATCCCTTTTGGGACAAGTACATTGAGTACGAAGAGCGGCAAGAAGCCCAGGATCGAATCTTTGCCATACATGCTCGAATTATCCGCATCCCTCTGCATCAATATGCCCGCTATTATGAACGATTTCGAAACCTGTCCCACACCCAACCTCTAACAGAGGTTGTGTCGGCAGATATACTGGCCAAATTTCAGGCCGAAGTCGCGGCTGAGGCAGCTGCATATGGTGGTGCCGAACGACCAGAGCTGGAGGTTGAAAGAGACATTCGAGGAAAGATTGACGCCATGTACTACGAAGTATTCACCCAGACACAGAACGAGGTATCAAAGCGCTGGACATATGAGTCGGAAAATAAGCGACCATATTTCCATGTGACTGAGCTTGAACACAGCCAGCTCAACAACTGGCGCAAATACCTAGACTTTGAAGAAGCTGAAGGCGACTTCAACAGAATTGTCTCGTTATACGAACGATGTCTCGTTACCTGCGCCTTCTACGACGAGTTCTGGTACCGGTATGCCCGGTGGATGGCGGAGCAGCCTGGGAAAGAGGAAGAAGTCCGCAATATCTATATCCGGGCATCAACTCTCTTCGTTCCTATTAGCCGACCGGGAATTCGTATGCAGTGGGCCTATTTCGAGGAGAGCTGTGGCCGCGTAGACATTGCGCTCGATATCCATGCTGCTATTCTCGTTAAGCTCCCGGACTGCGTGGAAGTGATCATTTCTTGGGCGAACCTTGAGCGTCGCCAGAATGGCACTGACGCTGCTATCCAAGTTCTCAAGGATCAAATCGATGCTCCAACTGTTGATCTGTATACCAAGGCCGCTCTTGTGGCTGAGTGGGCAATACTGCTATGGAAGGGCAAGAACTCTACTGAAGAAGCCCGAGCAGTTTTCCTCAAGAACGTGCAGTGGTATGCAGACAGCAGGATATTCTGGGATAAGTGGTTCCAGTTTGAACTGGAGCAATCCACGCCAGATAAGGATGCAGAGACCCAGCAAGCCGAGCGCATCAAGCATGTCTTTGATGAATTCCGTAGCAGAAGCCGGCTGCCCGCCCCAGTCAAGCGCGAATTGGCTCAGGTCTATATGAACTATCTGGTTCAACGTGGTGGCAAAGATGCCATGAAGGAATTCCTGGCGGTAGACAGGCAAATGTTTGGGTCCGTCAACCATGCGACCTCACAAGAAACGGAAGGATTCCAGCTAACACTTAGTCATAGGCCTGCGTCTATTGCGACCGCGTCTAAGAGTGCAGCTGGCGCCAAGGAGAACGGAGCATCACTCGGAGAGCTTGATGCAGCCAGCCAGCGCAAAGCTCAGACTAGATACCTAAACTTTTACGAAGCCCACCCAGAGGCTAATGCGGAGGCCCAGGGCTCTGCTGATTTCAACTAGTAAAGCTCAACAACGGCTAGACGCGAGTTGGACAGGTGTTGCGGACAGCCTGCTGCTGGTATTATTGACATTTCGGGAGCGTCGATGTTATATCGTTTCACTAAGGTGGTGTATGGTGGTTGTATCATGTCATTTGCTGGACACTACAAGGAGTGGCGGATTTCTTTGCTAGCCGACAGATTTGGATGCGAACCGCGAATGATACGGAGGTGGTCTTTGTTTTTTTTTTTTTTTTTACTCACGCATGGTAATTGTGTCTTCTCTCGAAAGGGAGCCGCAGATGGATTGAGTCTGCTTCAAAGGGAACATGCCGCTGAAACGCGAATGAGGTCTCTATGAATCTAATAAACGAAAATGAAAATCATTGGCTCAAAAAGATTAAGTTATAAACTAATAAAAGATAAACGTTCAACTACCTGTATTTATGGGGCAAAGATTAAGCTGTGTTCTTTGCATTGTTGAACTATTCCTTGTATTCCTTCACGAAAGCTCAGGTTAATGCCTGCAAAGAATGAGACCGAGGTACATCTACCTAGCTTCTACGTCACTCAATGTATTGGAGCAAGTTGGTATACTGGAGGTGTTGACAAGCCACATAGGCACGCGGGTAATACAGGAACCGGGACTGATGGTCAGGACTCCACGTGGCTCGCCGACGCATACCGCATACAGAAAGCAGCTGCGAGGTAGCTAGCTGGGCGCTGACGAAATCAGCTCGAGCCAATAACTCGCCTCGCAAAAGTTGCAATGTCCACAGCGGCTCTTTTCTCTTCCTTGTTTTAATTTAGCGTCTCTCCATCAGTCATCAGGGTCCTCCTTTCATTGCCAGGCACAAGGCGTTGCGCTTACACACTCCCGCCGTCTCAAGTGTCAACTTTGGTTAATAAGCCCCACGCCACTCGCAGCTAAACCGCTTAGTTTGGCTTTTTTAGTACTGTCGGCTTTCCGCTCGGCTCTGTGTTCCCAATCAGGGAGCGGAGCGGGAAGGGGAAAAAAAAAAAAAAGGGAAATGACGATCTTGAGCTGAGGGATGATGAATTGTGAGTGGATGAGCTGGAGGAACAGATAGGCATGCTAATAACAGTGGGTGGAGGGGGAGGGGAATTGGCGGAGAGACAAAGTGCCCTTGGGGGCCTTTTCAGTTTTCAGCAAGCAGATATACTAATAACATGGAACAAGCACTATAGTAAAAAAAAAAAAAAAAGTAAGGCATTGGAGCAGACGCAAGAAATACCTATCCTAGGATTTGGAAAACGCGGAGCCGGAGGGCGGAGGCTCGAGATGGCATGATTTTGTCTTTGGGGCGGCTGCGGCATCGTCGACGGAGCATGGATGGCAGAGGTTGCGGCATAGATTGACGGCTGTGATTGGCTGCTTTGAGTCAGAAGAGAGTGAGATGCGAAGACGGAGGGGCGCTTCGGCACATGGGACGAGGAACCCTGGAGAAGGAATCAACGATGGCTTACGAGGAATTCGTAAAAAGTACTCGTCAAGTCTTGCCTTTGCTGGCTTGTGACGGTGCTGGGCCTTGAGGGACTAACGTGATATCGGTACCTGTTGCGGCAGCGAAAGGTCCAACAAGATTTGGGGTTCAGAGGAGGGGCTCTTGGGATTTTTTTTTTTCCCCCTTCAGAGCATATCACGACATAACGCCAACTTTTCTTTTCCCTTTGTTTTTTATAAACAGACCGCACGCAGACAATTCTCCATTACCCAGCCAGATCTCATTTCAATAGCCCAAAAATCGATATCAAGAACCTTTCGAGCCCCAGCGTCAGAGCGTGGAGCATCTCCGCTGGAGTGCGGGTCTGACAACGCCTGGCTGGCCACTAAGGCAATTCCAATTTGCATCGTTCACTGCTGTGACAGAGGGTCCTTTTCTTTCTAGACTCCCGATCCTCTTTTTCTTTCTCTCAAGTAATACGTTTCCTCCGTCTTCCACCCTTCCTCCCGCGGGCCATATTACCTCCCACCCTCCCCTTCTTTCCCCTTCACTTTCTCTCTTTCGCTGTTTCAGCATATCCTCTCCTATCCCACAGTCAAGGTGAGCAATATATCTTTCCCTATCCCTCTCTTATCTTCTGCACAGAGAGATAAGACGCGGTTTTGGGCTCGGAGATTCCCTGATAACCACCATTGGGCTCTTGACCCGACTGCTTCCGCATGCCCATATCGACCTTCCACACGCTCGTCAGTTCACAACATCGCTAACGTTTTCGCTCGTATCATCGTTCAGATGGCCTCCTCTGCCCGTCAGTTTGCCCGCGTGGCAACCCGCACCACAACCCGCTCCTTCGTTGCCGCCCCTCGACAGGCTTTCCGCCAGCAGGGCCGCCGCTTCTACTCATCTGAGGCCGAGAAGAAGCCCAACCCCGTTGTCTACCTCGGTCTCGCTGCCGCCACCGCTGGTCTCGGTATCTGGTACTTCACCTCTGGTGCCTCTGCCTCTCCCAGCAGCTTCGTTCCCACCCAAGCCCACTACCAGCAGGTCTACAACGACATCGCCAGCCGCCTGGAGGTCGAGGACTATGACGATGGCAGCTACGGCCCCGTCCTGGTTCGTCTCGCATGGCACGCCAGCGGCACCTATGACAAGGAGACCAAGACCGGTGGCAGCAACGGTGCCACCATGCGATTTGCTCCCGAGAGCGGACACGGTGCCAATGCCGGTCTGATTGCTGCTCGTGACTTCTGTGAGCCTATCAAGGGTGAGTCTTCTTTGTTATATTCCATGTTGGTCCCATACCCAACGCTAACAACTTACTGCAGCCAAGTACCCCTGGATCAGCTACTCCGATCTCTGGATCCTTGCCGGTGTCTGCGCCATCCAGGAGATGCTGGGACCCGTCGTCCCTTTCCGACCCGGCCGTCGCGATAACGACGCTGCTGCCTGCACTCCCGATGGTCGTCTGCCCGACGCCAGCCAGGGCGCCAAGCACCTGCGTGACATCTTCTACCGCATGGGCTTTAACGACCAGGAGATTGTCGCCCTCAGCGGTGGCCACGCCATTGGCCGATGCCACTCTACCCGATCTGGTTATGAGGGCCCTTGGACCTTCTCCCCTACTGTTGTGACCAACGACTTCTACCGCCTCCTTCTCGAGGAGAAGTGGCCCCAGAAGAAGTGGGACGGCCCCAAGCAGTATGAGGACAAGACCACCAAGACCCTCATGATGCTTCCCACCGATCTTGTCCTTGTTCAGGACAAGGCTTTCAAGCCTTGGGTTGAGAAGTACGCTGCTGACAACGACCTGTTCTTCAAGGACTTCTCCGCCGTTCTCGTTAAGTTGTTCGAGCTCGGTGTTCCTTTCCCCGAGGGCAGCGAGAACAACCGATGGACCTTCAAGACTACCAACGCTTAAGCTCTTGAATTCATATAGATATGAAGAGGAGATGGCGTAGGGAACTAGCATTGTCAATACGGAGCGCGGGATATAGACTTGAGAGTATTTTCTTTTTGTTAGACATGTATAGACATGTAGGGTCTACTTACGGCATGAAAGCCGCTACAGTCAGGCAGGGAGACCTGCTAAAAAAGACAAGCTGGGAAAGCTTGGAATGGCCTGTTTGTGCTTTTATCGCGTTTTGCTAAAGCTGCGTTTTTGTTGAGCTCAATTGAGCTCTTTTTTCGTTGTTCCATTTTATACCTCTGCCAATGGTCTGTACTTTAGCAAAATAGAAGACAAGCTGTTCATGTTCCCAAACTCCTTGATGATTCTTAATCGAGTGACTGAGTTGTGTGCAAGCGATTTGGAGAGTGGAAGGTTAATAGTAGGGCGATGGAAGCGGAGAAGATGGCACGGCCAGAGTTGAAATGAGGAGACACGGCCTGAATCACAAATGCTACTTTGATGCAGATTAAGTACTAGACTACCTGCTGCTCTAACTACCTCCTCTCCAGCCGTTCTGTCCATGACGATCTGACTTTCAAGCAAGTTGCTATTGGCTAAACGGCCCATGATGGACCTGACTACGGCCACTTTCCCCGCACTCTCAGGTCTTAGACAGGGAGGCCTTGAGTAATTCTTATTTGCTGGATCTCTCGGGGTGATGACCCGAGGATCAGCCTTGGGCGGCACTTGGCGACGAAGGCAGGGTTAAAAACATCGTGTACAAGAGATTTTGAGATTTTAAACAAGATGTGAAATGGGTTGTGAAATTGTGTATCCAGAAAGAGGTTAGGTGTTGGTGTTTTGAGTGTTCGTTATCGGGTGCATGTTGGGCTTCGGCTCAGGTAAGCTTTATCGGACCCCTCTCACTGAGAAATGGCATGAAAGCTATTTGTAATATGAGATTAAGCAAGCCTTTTTTTTGCCTCTTCGAATATCATCCAATGCAATCATAACCATTATGGCAGAGATGAGATGAGGTCCGCTCTATAGACAAGGCGAACAAAGAGAAGCACGTAATTTTCGTGGTCCATGATCTCATTAATACGAGACAAGTGCCACGAAACTGGCAACACCAAATATGAAACTTGAGATATTTACAGATTCGATGCGTTCCTCATCCCACTTTTTGAGGATAGGACCCAATTTACGAGGCAAGATTCAGTACATCAAGGATTTATTCCCTCCCATCCGGTGTAACACCCGAAGGGTAAAGGGAGGGGACATTTTTAATTCAGACATCACGTCAAAGGGTTCACCGGCCTTCAGAGCCGAGGCCCCGCCTTCACATCGGAATCGGAACATAGCTTAATGCAAAGCGAGTTTCACGCTGCGGATTGAACGGATGTTGCCGTCTCGAAAATGTGAAAGCGAAAGCGAAAAGAAATGGAATCATCGATGAAAGTTAGATAGCGGGCTAACCAAGAGAGAACGATGAATAACCGCCAAATGCGGAAGAGAGCGAGAACGAAAAAGTAATCAGGCATTCGGCAAAACGGCCTGATAGATAGATCTAAAAACCGGGTTATCGCCGCCACAATGTGCCCGAGTAAGTGAGAGGGCAACTCTGGCCGCCGTATTATTTAAGCAGAAATGAATCGCTATTAATCAGCAGCTTTTCAAGCCCCGCAACCGGTGTCCTATTACGTAGAGGAAAATTTTCTAATACATAGAAGCAACACAGAAGAAGAGCAAGCCACACCAGCGGTAGGCGGGTACCTGGATTGGAAATGTAAGCCTGGGCAACTTTGGCCGCAGAAAAGAGCAGCCCTACGGCCGTTGCCATCATACTATCTATGTAGCTACCAAGTTTAGTGAGCTCCATCCGCAAGATTGGCTCCCCTGCCATGGCACGGAACACCATGCCGAGAGATTGGCGCAAGGCTTAATAAGGCTCCTCTGCTTTGGTAATCTGAATCGGGCATAAGGGGGGAGACATTGGAGAGTTTTCGGCCGTTTATTGCCCATCGAGCCATGCGGTAGATCAGATTGGCTGGCGTGCGAGACGCTGGTGCGGGGGCACTTTTGTAGATCAAGATATATAAAGTCGAAAGACGAACGACGACTGGACATTTAAGCACAGCATCGTTTGTATTTGTCCAAGCATTCAACCATCTTTTCCTCTTTCCTGTTTAGACTGTCATAACTTAGAGTTACCTATATATATCTAGGTACTTACCTGTTTTGTCTATACCCCATCCACGCATATTGTCCTCTTGAGCGGGCTTTCCAGCATTTCAACTCAAGTTCTATATATTCAGCCCTCGACAATCACAGAAACCCATTATCGGACCTTTAATCAGTAAAACAACACAACCGGCAAAATGGGCAGCATCGGAACCAGCAGCAACCTGGACAACACTCCCGCTCCTGGGGTGCCCTTCTACACTCCTGCTCAGAATCCTCCGGCCGGCACTCCTGTAGACAAGGCGTCGGCCCCGACTCTCTTCCAGCCGCTGCGCATGCGCTCCGTCGAGCTGCACAACCGCATCGTCGTGTCTCCCATGTGCCAGTACAGCGCCGACAATGGCCACCTGACCGACTATCACCTGGTGCACCTCGGCCAGCTGGCGCTGCACGGCCCTGGCCTCATCATCGTTGAAGCCACTGCCGTTGAGCCCCGCGGCCGAATTTCCCCTCAGGACTCTGGTTTGTGGCAGGATTCCCAGATCGCCCCTCTGCGCCGGGTCACCGACTTCATCCACAGCCAGGGCGTCAAGGCTGCCATTCAGATTGCCCACGCCGGTCGCAAGGCGAGCACTCTTGCTCCCTGGATTGGCGGCACTGCAAACAAGACGGTGGCCGATGAGAGCGTTGGCGGATGGCCAAACGACGTGGTTGGCCCCAGCGCGATTCCCTTCCATGACGACCACGCTCACCCCAAGGAATTGACCACTCAGGAGATCAAGGGACTTGTCCAGAAGTTTGCTGAGGCTGCCAAGCGCGCTGTCGAGGCTGGATTTGATGTCATTGAGATCCACGGTGCTCACGGATACCTGATTAACGAATTCCTGTCGCCTCTGAGCAACGTAAGTACATACTTGCCTTCCTATGGTGATGATACTGGGGGGGAAACCGATTACAGTGACTAATACGCATATAGAAACGAACTGACGAGTACGGCGGAAGCTTTGAGAACCGCATTCGCTTCGTCCGTGAAGTCACCGAGGCCGTCCGCGCCGTCATCCCCGAGACCATGCCCCTCTGGCTGCGAGTCTCCGGCACCGAGTGGATGGAGTGGGCCGGCCAGCCCTCGTGGACCGTGGAGGAAACCACCAAGCTCGCCAAGCTGGTCCCCTCATGGGGCATCGACGTCCTGGACATCAGCAGCGGCGGCAACAGCTTCGAGCAGCAGTTCCCCGACTCCAAGTCTTTCCAGATCGACATTGGGCGCACCGTGCGCAAGGCCCTCCGCGCCGAGGGCATCAACCTCACCATCGGATCCGTTGGCTTCATCACCGATGCCCAGATCGCCCACGACGTCGTTCAGGAGGGCCCCGAGGCTGCGGCCGACTTGGCCTTGGTGGCAAGGCAGTTCCTGCGAGAGCCTGAGTGGGTGCTGAGAGTGGCACACGAGCTCAAGGTGGCTGTAAAGTGGCCGAACCAGTACTCAAGAGCTGGGCCGCGAACGGACTTTGGCAAGAAGTATTAAAGTCTTTTTGGTAATGGGGAACTAAGGGAAGAGAATTTCCAAACGCATGGGATAGACATGAAAAGTTTCAGCGCCTTTTTTGCTGCGGCGGTACTCCATAGATGGTAGATACTCTGCATTTTACTCACTGGTTACTATTTGGTAGCTAATTCAAACTCAATCTTCATTATAATATCCAGATCTGCTTTCCATTTTCCTACGTGTATATATATAACACTAAGTAGACTATCTCGAGACATGTGCATATCTCGCTACACAGCCATATTAGTGATGCTAAGACGATCTTCTTACGTTCGTCTATTGATTTGTCATATGCCGTATTTGGTTATTTGACTTTGTCTCCTGTTTCTTGGCAACGGGGTAGAAACCAGTCTTCATACGGACCGGTAACAGCTCCAGCTGGGCATCAGAGGCTCAGATGTGGGCGTGGCTGTCTGCACGGCTACCTATTTAACCCCCCAAACTACACCTCCTACTCACCTATGTCTCATAATAGGGAGGTCGCCAGGGTAATATGTATCAACCGCTATAGTATTGGCAATAATAGCAGTAATGACACCCTTGTCTGACGCCACAGTCGGGTAGGGAAGAATGCTGATCGCCCCGGATATACCCAATATAGCCACAATGTGTTAGCTCTTGTGTTAGACAGAACTGCCAACGCTGCTATATTATTCCGTATTACTACTACGGCCACACACTTGTGCATGCTTGGAGCAATGCCATTTCACCTTTGGGCTACATGTTCTTTAATCAGTGGCCACAGCCATGCTTAGCAGCGGGGCGGCTGCACATCCCGATGCTGGGGCAGTGGGACTTGATGCAGGATAAAGTATACATGGATGGATGGAGTCGGATGATTGCTTACATTGTGCATTTTGGCTGGATTAGGTACTATGAGCACAGTGTTTGGCTGCTGACGTGCCTACGAGGTAGGTACTCAGCATTCGGTACAGATTAGTCCATGGATGGGATAGCATTTCAACTGGACAGGTATCCAATTGTTATACTTCAGCCAATATTATCCGAGCATGTCAAATTTATATTTGTGCATATGCCACCGGCTATACAGCCAATCCACTTGCTGTGGAGATGCCGCAAAGACGCAGCCGCAGAGCCGCAGCCGGTGCACCTGGAAGAGGACGGCCAGGCACGGGTGACAAGCGACTAAGTGGTGAAGTGTCCTCTTCTGCGCTCCGTCAAACGTCCAGTGCTCCGTATAAATTCCAATATCGGATATCCCGCCTGCGTTAGCATTAGGATTATCTACCTCCCTATGTCAGGTAGCACACGCCACCGTGGGCAATAGTGCTCCGTCTCGACACTTTAGCCTTTCCTCGCCCTGCAGATTGTCTCGTCCAAAACCTCTTGGCCAGCGTAGCGCTAGCCGCTATTGGCGGCCGCGATGGCGCTGCGAGGCTCTAGCACCAGGGGGCTTAGCGCTCGCCATCCACTCAGAGCCGGGCAAGACCTGCAGGAGGGGCAGCTGTTATGGAGTACAGGCGCCGTATGCCACTTATTTGGAGGCGTCCAGCAAACGAGAAGCGATGTGGCCTGTTGTCAGTCCTGTTTTCAGTCGGCAATGTCGCCTAACTGAAGGGCCTGCGGAATCAGGAAAATCAGATAGTAATCATGCCCAGATCCGACGCTTTGAAAGTGATGGGTCAGAAGGTCATCAACCTCAAGTGGCTCGTACAGTATTTTAGCGAGAGCACTCGCGAGTGAAGCTTTTGGATTTGTCAGGTGGCGACCAGGCAGGTACAATTCAATAGGTATTACAAGCAGATCGTGGGCCAGAAAAATACATGTGCCTCGGGGGAAAGAGAAGGCTGGGAAGCGCTGTAGCGGCCTTCCCTCAGAGGGCGGCATGAGTGGACGCTGAGGGAGGGCGGGCCCCAGTTTTACGCTGGAGAAGGGGCCTGAGGTGTGGTTCAAGGGACCGGCTGAACCCATCAGCATAACTAACTGGTAGCCAGATCTGGCCAAAGGGACACTTGTTCAATTGAAGCGTCTAAGTCATCCGTGCTGCTAACAGATTCTGTGGCCTACAAAACCTCCTCCATCATCCATCTTCTTGCCACGGAATTCTATTCCTACACCACCACTTTTTTTTTCCTTTCCATTTCTAGATACCCATCACAGTCCTTCACTATGCATCATAAGCGTCTTGCTTGTGCCCTGATGGGCGCCATGGCCGCCGTGGCCACCGCCGAATCTGATGTCACCCAGTTGACCGGCGAGACTTTCAACGACTTCATCAAGGCCAATGATCTCGTCCTCGCAGAGTGTATGTCTCCATCTTCTACCCGCGTCTGTTCTGCTGCTTGAGCCTTTTTGCCTTTACCCCGCCAGCCGCCGGCAATGGACCCCGCTAACATCGTCACCTCTAGTCTTCGCTCCCTGGTGCGGCCACTGCAAGGCTCTCGCCCCCGAGTATGAGGAAGCTGCCACTACACTCAAGGAGAAGAACATCAAGCTTGCCAAGATCGACTGTGTCGACGAGGCTGATCTCTGCAAGGAGCACGGCATCGAGGGCTACCCCACCCTCAAGGTCTTCCGTGGCCTTGAACAGGTCACTCCTTACACTGGTCAGCGCAAGGCCGCTGGCATTACCTCATACATGGTGAAGCAATCACTTCCCGCTGTCTCTGTCCTGACCAAGGACACTGTTGAGGACTTCAAGACCGCCGACAAGGTTGTCTTGGTCGCCTACATCGCTGCTGATGACAAGGCTTCCAACGAGACCTTTACCTCTGTTGCCGACGAGCTGCGTGACACCTATCTCTTCGGTGGCGTCAACGATGCTGCTGTTGCTGAGGCTGAGGGCGTCAAGTTCCCCTCCATCGTCCTCTACAAGTCCTTTGATGAGGGCAAGAACGTTTTCACCGACAAGTTCGACGCTGAGGCCATCAAGTCATTCGCACAGGTTGCTGCCACCCCGCTCGTCGGCGAGGTTGGCCCCGAGACCTATGCAGGATACATGTCTGCCGGTATCCCTCTGGCTTACATCTTCGCCGAGACCCCTGAGGAGCGTGATGCACTCAGCAAGACCCTCAAGCCCATCGCTGAGAAGTACAAGGGCAAGATCAACTTCGCTACCATCGACGCCAGCAGCTTCGGCTCCCACGCCGGCAACATCAACCTCAAGACCGACAAGTTCCCTGCCTTTGCCATCCACGACATTGAGAAGAACCACAAGTTCCCCTTCGACCAGGAGAAGGAGCTGAAGGAGAAGGACGTCGCCAAATTTGTTGACGACTTTGCCGCTGGCAAGATTGAGCCCAGCATCAAGTCTGAGCCCATTCCCGAGACCCAGGACGACGCTGTCTACACTGTCGTTGCCCACACCTACAACGACATTGTCCTTGACGACACCAAGGATGTCCTCATTGAGTTCTACGCTCCCTGGTGCGGTCACTGCAAGGCTCTTGCCCCCAAGTACGAGGAGCTTGCCGACCTGTACGCCAAGAGCGAGTTCAAGGACAAGGTGGTTGTTGCCAAGGTCGACGCTACCAACAACGACGTCCCTGATGAAATCCAGGGCTTCCCCACCATCAAGCTCTACCCCGCCGGTGACAAGAAGAACCCTGTCACCTACAGCGGCGCCCGCACCATCGAGGACTTCATTAAGTTCATTGAGGAGAACGGCAAGTACAAGGCCACTGTCAAGGTCCCCGAGCCTCCTGTTGAGGAGACTGCCTCCGAGGAGAAGAAGGCTGAGGACAATCACGATGAGCTGTAAAGAAACAAAAAAGTAAAACGAAATAAGTAAAAATCTGTATAATTGTGGGATTTGATTCTTGACGAAAAGAACGTCGGCGCTGGTTAACGGACTATCTAAATAAGTACTAGCAATTGCATACTAGCTATACGCCCATCAGGGGCATTGCTTTGATGAAAGCATTCGAATTTGATCACCAACTTGAAAGAAGCTTGTCCGACCAATTGTCTTGTCTTGTAATTTATATTATGAAAAATATGTGTGATCCTTTACAAGTAGACCTGCATTTTACTCCTGCTACTTGGTGTGGTAGAGACATGAGTAGATACTTCGTATTGTTAAGAGGTATAATTTACAGGCTTTATTTTGCTATGAAAGACAAGACGAGCAATTGCCATTATGCTATTTCGTTTCTGCCATACTGACGATGAAGTTACAATGCCTTTTCCTTCCCTTTGGCTCTGCGCCATTTTGTTTTGATTCGATTTTTTTGTGTCCGTTCCAGGCTTTATTTTCTCTTCTGTTGGATCTTCTCCTCGAGGATCTTGACGTGGTTTGTCAGGCGGGTGACGGAGGCTTGGAGAGTCTGGTTTATGGTCTTGTTAGCTATTATTTGTTTCATACGGCCTTTAGAGTTGTAGCAAAGGTGGTTGAATAGGGAGCTTGAGGTCGTGGAGCATGTCGAAATGCCAAGCTCGCCCAGGGCAGGTAGGCTAGATAAACGTACGTAAATGTCCTCGGTAAGGAGCTCGTTGGACGCCTTGTACTCCTGCAGGACGTAGCTGTATACAGCACCGCCGGCCAAGACGCTTCCAAACAGGAAGCCGAAAAGACTAGATATTCCCCGTTAGCAAGAGCTGTAAGCTGCAATTGGTCGCATCATAGCTGCGGCAATCCCTTTCCGTCGACATACCCTCCTCTGAAGGCACCCATGGGCTTTCTCGCCGGCAGTGGGGCAGCATCGTTCAGGCGCTGGGCTGAGGCATGGAAGCCGCGCGACGAAGTCACGACACGGCGAGCGCCGCTGGCGAGTATTCTTGATGATGCGGCGGCGAACATGGCGAATCGTGTGGCGAGGGAAATGGCAATTCGAGGCTTGCGGCGAAAGAGGGACTTTAATAGTCGGAATAAGACTTCGGTAAGCAATAGAAGGCGCAGATTAGAGGGAATTGGAAGCTTACATGAGTATGGTTTCTAGTTGATGGGCTTGGAGTATGGGATCTGCCGCGGCTATTAAGGTCTCGAGGTCCAATATCATCACAGACGCCCCCAGTTTGCGGACATGGCGGGTTACGGGCTTTTAGCAGGGAACGGCGCGGGTTGTTCCGGCGGTGCATTGCCCGACAGCTACCCAGAGCTGCTTTTTTCGCCGCTGCGTACCTTTTTTTGCCCCACGGACTTCAACTACCGTGCGATCTTTCTATTGCTAAGCCTCTATCGGATCGCGTCTGCGGATGACGAGATGGTACTTGTAGAGACCCAATTAGCTTTCACTGCCGATTTCTGGAAGCTTATCATTTGATTTCCAATGTCCCTTTATTGAATCTTCGGCCTCCACCTACAGCTCACGAGGCCAAGCTCACGCGACCGATTCACAAGGAACCATGAACAACTTCGGGGTCATCGAACTCGCCAGTGCTAAAACCACTTCGGCTCCCGGCTGGGCCTACGTTCCTGACACTGGCATACTCCCCGGATCCAGCGCCTTGCAGCCAGCGAACCGAAAACGAGCTCGCAATGCACCGGCGGGTGTGACGGTCGGCGATTTGACGGCGCGGCAAGAAGCCAAGATTCGGAAGGAGATTGAGGCTTTGGAGCGAGATGGTGGAAAGGATATTTCGATTCCGATACCCGCAAAGAGCGGCAAAGGTATGTGGAATGCGCCGAGAGTGTGCAAGGAAAAGATGCAAAGGCTGATGGCGAAGCTGGCGCTGCAGCTCCTGCAAAGCATACACCGAACGTACGAAAGATCCTACAGTCGCAGAAGACATTTTCAAATCACCTAGATGATTTTTTGGCAATACAAGCGCAAGTCGAGGGCGGCCCGGCTGCTGCGGGTAACAACCGACCAAGCAACGCGAGCTCCAAGCGACCAGCAAACAAACGAGATGCTACCGCCGCATCCACACCCACAGGGAGCGCCAAGCCGACGCCCGGCATACAGGAAGAGGACGTTACAATGGCAGACGTAGATCTTCCCCCGGTATTGGTCGGGCAGTACAGACCACCGCCAGCGGCCCATCCTGGCGACAACGATCCTTTACTAGCATCTCGTGTGCCCGATCTGCCGTCAGACGAAGAGCTGAGGAAGCTGCTTGCCCACCCACCGCTGACATATTATGAGACTAGAGGCAAGTGGGAGGACAACTACCCTACGCGTGTATTCTGCGAGGTGTGTGGATATTGGGGGCGAGTGCGATGCATGAAGTGCGGGACCAGGGTTTGTGCACTGGACTGTCTGGAGACGCATAGAGAGGAATGTGTCACCAGATATGGGCTGTGAGATACTTTGAAGCCGACGCGGTGCTGAGGTTTGAAGATTGGAAGGGACGGGTATTGTCTGCTTGATGTGATGCGATCAAGGAGTGAGGATTTGACAGGGGAGCGGCTTTTTTGCACTCCTTTGGGGCGTTTGGACGGAGTTTTTGGTCAAGGAGCGGTACTGATAACTGATACCCAATCTTTTGGAATGCAAATTCATACATGTTTGAATGATTTTACCTGCTTTTGTCTCTGAGTCTACCATATCATTGAATTGACTCCGATTTCCGGCCCAGTTGAGATGAGATGTAGACGTGGGATGACTCAGGAAGGGGGCTTTTAATGAGAGGGAAATGAGATACGACATATGGTAATTATGATCAAAGGGTAAATTAATCAATCCCGTGATACAAATCCTTCAACTTATACCATCGTTGACTCAGAACCCCCCCGGCCCAAGACTCCGAAGATCTGCCGCTGTAACTTTGCCGCGAACTTCCTGTGAGTCAACCCCACCTCGCGCCTAAAAGATAAAGTAGTACTAAGGGTATTTTCCTGCCCCTCCATTAGACAGAAAGGCCAAACAGCCAACTTTCTTTTTCTTTTGCCTTGTCGCAACACCAAAAAAGAGAGTGTCACCAACAATGTCTTCCGAGAAAGCTGATGCCCCAAAGGCGGCAGAGGGCGCGCCCGCCCAGAGCCTGCCTTCGCGACCTGCGAAGCAGCCCAAGGAGAAGAAGGCTGGCGGCGGCAAGGCCTCACTTGAGGTACTGCGCTCTTGACATATTCTCCAACGTCTGCAACGACAATAAATGCTGATGAAATGCGTTTTCTCTTGTAGCTCCCTGCCCTGCCCGACTTCATCCAACACCGTATTGCCATCTTCGACAAGATCAAGGCCAGGCGAGACGCCGAGATTGCTGGTGCGTCGCTGCAGCATACTACCCCACCACCATCGTCTCTATGGTTTATTTTTCTAGTTTACTGATATCTGGGCGTGTTTATAGCCAAGCCCCGCGAGGAAATCACCATTTCCATGCCCAATGGCAAGGAGGAGAAGGGTATCTCATGGGAGACCACCCCCGGAGCCATTGCCAGGGGTATTTCGAAGTCACTGTTCGAACGCACCGTCATCTCAATGGTCGATGGAGAGCTGTGGGATCTTACGAGACCGCTTGAGAAGAGCTGCAAGCTGGAGCTGATTGATTTCGAGAATGAGGAGGGTATGTGCAAGCAAAGACATGTCTAAGACGCGAGACTGTTATATGAATAGCTGGACTGACTGGCGGGTTTAGGCAAGAAGGTCTTCTGGCACTCTTCGGCTCACGTCCTCGGCGAGGCTGCTGAGAGGCGATTCGGCTGCTACCTCTGCAACGGTCCCCCTACCACCGACCCCCCTGGATTCTACTACGATATGGCCAACATGGAGAAGTAAGGGATATTTTCGTTTGAACGATTGGGCTAGCTTGCAAGTCGCTAACTGTTACTGTTTTAGCCAAGTCGTTCAGGAGGAGGACAAGAAGGCCTTGGAATCTCTGGCCAACTCCATTATCAAGGAGAAGCAGCCCTTTGAGCGTTTGGAAATGACCAAGGATGAGCTCCTCGAAATGTTCAACTACAGCAAGTACAAGGAGTATTTCATCAACCAGCGAGTTCCTGACGGTACTCTGAGCACTGTCTACCGATGCGGTCCTCTTATCGATTTGTGCAGAGGTCCTCATGTTCCTACTACCGGAAACATTAAGGCGTTCACCGTCCTCAAGGTATGTCTTTGCCGTAACGCAGCTTGCTATGCAGATTTTTATACACAGATTCACTCATATCTCTCTTATAGAACTCTGCCGCATACTGGCTCGGCAACAGCGCCAACGAATCTGTTCAGCGAATTTCTGGTGTTTCATTCCCTGATAAGAAGCAGCTTGAGGAGTACAAGACATTCCTTGAAGAGGCTGCGAAGCGCAACCACCGAAAGATTGGCCTGGAGCAAAAGCTGTTCTTCTTCGACGAGGCTTCTCCTGGTTCCACCTTCTTCTTGCCACACGGCACCAGAATCTACAATGCTCTGTTGGAGTTGATCCGGGGCGAGTACAAGAAGAGAGCTTTTGATGAAGTCATCAGCCCCAATGTTTACAAGTCTGACCTGTGGAAGACCTCCGGCCATTGGGGACACTACGCTGAAAACATGTTTACCTTTGATGTTGAGAAGGAGACATACGGTCTGAAGCCGATGAACTGCCCTGGACACTGCAGAATCTTTGCCCACTCAGATGTCACTTACAAGGATCTGCCATGGAGGATGGCTGACTTTGGTGTTCTTCACCGAAATGAGTTCTCTGGAGCTCTCTCCGGACTCACTCGTGTGCGCCGTTTCCAGCAGGATGATGCTCACATCTTCTGCACGGTCGACCAGGTATGCTAAGCAAGCATGATGACATTATAGACTGATTACTGATGGGTGATAGATTCGTGATGAGATTGAGGGCGCTTTCGACTTCCTATACAGCGTCTACGGACTGTTTGGTTTCTCCTTCAAGTTGAAGCTCTCGACTCGTCCCGAGAAGTACATTGGTGAGGTCGCCATCTGGGATATGGCTGAGGGCAAGCTCAAGGAGGCCCTGGATAACTTCACCAAGAAGATTGATTCCAAGTGGGAGGAGAACCCCGGCGATGGTGCATTCTATGGCCCCAAGATTGATATCACCGTGTACGATGCCCTGCGACGAGAGCACCAGTGCGGTACGATCCAGCTCGACTTCAACCTTCCCCAGCGATTCAAGCTGCGTTATGTCGCTGCCAAGGACGAGAGCAGCGCCAACCAGAACAGCAACGATCCCGAGTTGCCAGTTGGCTATGCTCGACCTGTCATGATCCATAGAGCCGTGCTGGGTAGCTTCGAGCGAATGTTTGGTATTCTCACCGAGCACTTTGCCGGCAAGTGGCCATTCTGGCTGAGCCCTCGCCAAGTCCTGGTTGTTCCTGTGATGCCCGCAGTAAACGACTACGCCAAGGAGCTTCAAGCCATCTACCAGGAGAAGGGTATCTACATTGACGTTGATCTGAGCAGCGACACTTTCCAGAAGAAGATCCGCACTGGACAGCTGAAGCAGTACAACTTCATCTTTGGTGAGTAATATCTAGTTCTTTACTTGGAGGAAATTTTGGTTACATGAGAGGTCTACTGCTAACGTGGAATGTCTTGTAGTCGTCGGAGCCGAGGAAGCCAGCTCACGCACCGTCAACATCCGAAACAGAGATGACCAGAGCACACAGAGCAAGGGAGCTCTGATCCCCGTGGATGAGGCACTAGAGAAGCTGCTCGCCTTGAAGGTGGAGAGGAGACTTGTCAATTCCATCTAAGTGATTTGTTAAGCAGAGCATCGAGAAATGGGCGTCGGGATATGAGAGAGGGAGAGAAAATGTTGTCAGACAAACATGCAAGGCGTTTTTTTTTTCTGGCTCTGCGCATGCACACGTGGCTACAGGCATACCCAGAAGGAGAGAAAATGACAAAAGGGAATAGCCAGCGTTTGTACTCTCGTACTGTGTAGAGATCTAGAATGAATAAAGCAAAACCAAAAAAGAAAAGAATAGAAAAAAGAAACGGGCACATGCGTAAAAGCTACGGGGTTCAGACAGAGCAGGCCGCAGCTGCGGGGTTCGAGAGAGATGATTCCAGCGTTATCAAGCAGAATCCGGACAAATGAAAAGGCCAGCTTTGAAAAGATTTGATGAGTCGCGTGGTGCTGCAAAGATTTGGTGTAAGAGAGAGGAGCCGGGTGGGCGGCTTTTAGGCATTTCTTTTTTTTTGTTTATGCCCGTCGTGTCTTTTGCTGCCTTTGTAATAGAGGCACGCCAGCGTGTGTACTCTTTTCTTTTTGTTTCTTCCTGTTTTTTTCCTCTTTTCTCATCTTTTCCCCTTTTCTTATTGTCCCGCCCGTTTTAGGTCGGTCGCATAAGCCTTACCGTTACACACACTTTCTTTCTTTTTTTTTTTCTTCCTTTTAGCGTTTGCTACATGCAATAAGAACTCAAATCTCACCACTCAAAATGGATGGAAAGGGGGGGCCAACCAGGCTCGGTGAGTGTAAGTGGGCGGGTGTGGGTGTGAATGAGTGAGGAAGGTAGCCGCATGTATGTACCCTATGTATGGCAGCACGAATACAGAGGGAGGGAGAGAGAGGTAGAGAGAGAAAAGGGAACCCCCGCGTGGGCTCTTGTTGCAGGATATGAGATATCAGGTTTGGGGGTTTATATTTTGAGAGAATGGGGGGGTGAGTGTGGATGGCTATCTTTTGTTCTTACGAAATGTATTCTTTCAGCCCAATCAAAAAAAAAAAAAAAAAAAAAAAAAACTCACTTTTGTTACTGCTGCTGTTGTTGCTTTTGTGAATAAGCTGGTATCTGGTATCATCATTACTGCTTCTGGATAATGGACGGGGCTGTGATGCTCTGTATGGTGGTGCAAGGGGACTTGGAAATTGTTAGTGACGTGACAGAACGGGCGGACGGGCCGGCGGGACGGGATGAGACGGGCCGGCCTGGTCGTCTTTGTATAGTGGTAGGTTAGGTACCTAGTAGGTAGGTAGGCCTGATAGGTACATACGACTGTGTACTAAATCGGCCAAGGTTTTTGCTTCTTTGATTTAAGGATCATATTAGAGTGGGTGGGTGAGGATTATTTTTGCTCCGTAGCGCGAAGGAAGTAAATTGATTACCTGCACATCACTCACTTTATGGCATTCTCTTATTCTCTTGCCCTATTTGTGTAGCTATGTCCGTGTGTGTGCTGAGTTGTACTGCTCAAGCGTAGATGATCGGCGCATGACACAATGAGGTAAGGTGAGATGATGCGGGCAAAATACATGTTCGTTCCTTTTATATATATATATATAAAAGGCGTAAAGAAATACCTAAGGTAGTATATACCTAGGTAGATATATTACCAAGTCCGCATTATAATCAATTAACCAAAGGGATATTACGGCATGGGATTGTGCTGCGTGATGTGTCATATATGCGGAGTGAATTGAATGGAGCAAGAGATTGCCCGAATCGTTCAAAGTGGCTTCCTCTGAGGGAAATGGTCTTGTTAGGGCTGCAAGAAAAAGTGTTATATCTGCTTGTAAATACTGACCCAGTAAATATAGGTAGGCATATAGGTAAAATGAGGTAAGCAT
The DNA here is from genome assembly GCF_020647865.1 of Trichoderma asperellum. Lineage (NCBI taxonomy): Eukaryota > Fungi > Ascomycota > Sordariomycetes > Hypocreales > Hypocreaceae > Trichoderma > Trichoderma asperellum. The sequence continues at coordinate 2,134,473 of NC_089418.1, forward strand.
GATCTAAAAGCAAAACATCTCGAGTCTGATGAACTCGTGTCAGCAGAATACCGCAGATCCTACTTCTATTTTAGATACGGAGCGATTCCTCCGGTAGATAAATTTCCGCGGAGATTTTTAATTCTTCGTCATCACGGAATGCATTACTAAGTAAGGCCAAGATTTGATGAACGGACAAAAGAGAGAAAAAAGAGGGAGGGAGAGGGGAAGAAGAGGTATTTCGTACGGAGAGCTACCTACCTACCAACCTACCTATCTGTCTGCTATTAGGCAAGGCCTGGCATGACAATTAAGGGGGTTTGCCGGGCATGTAATGCTGCATTTGAGTGATGATGGCTTGGGAAATACCCTGAGACAGCCGAGGTTTTCTTGATGAAACGAGCCCAGTTTGGCCTTTGAATGGCTTGTTTGTGGATAAAGTCTTTTCTCCCCATTTGACAATTCAGCTGCCTTAGCAAGTCGTAATTAGTACTAGCTTTTCCTTCTCTCTTGCTCTTCTTCTCTGTATGAGATAAGGAAAGAAGATGAAATGAGTGTGTGTATGCGCGAAAAATGATGACATGGGTGAGCTCGATGCCACCATGCAGAATCCTGCATCTGGCTGGCCATAGAGGTACTTGTGCATGCTGCTACTTGGTCCTTGCATATGTACGGGCTGGCCACTGGAAACAGAATGTTTTGCTGACAAGTAGGCTTGGCATAGGACGAAAAGGGCGCCTACTTAGTAGGTAAGACTCCGTAGGCTTCTATAGACTGGATACTGTGTATGTATGTATGAGAGCAGAGCAGTCTATCTCCTTTCTTGGACAGTCTTATCCACCATGTAGCACCTGCAAGTCTATAAATTCTCGGAGTTTTCTGAATTTGGACTTTTATCGAGGTAGCAGTCGGGCACGAGAACTGGTGGAAAACTAGAAAGAAAACTAGAAAATTAACCGCGATTGCATGAATCGACGCACACGCAAGAGGCACACGCGGCAAATGGGGGGTAAAACGAAATAATAAAAAATCGGCCGTTTTGTTTTTTTGTGATAGGTATTTCCTCAGTTTTCTTAGTGGCCTTGTACGGAGTACTATTCGCCTTTGATCCGTGCTCCGCAGAGCGTTACCCCATATTGCGTTCGGTGCTCCGTAATACTAGCGGCAGCAGAAAAGCGAGCAATCAATCAACGCCGGTTATAATACGAAAGGCTATTCTCGAGCCATTCCAAGGTGCCACAAGACTCCGGAGGCTTCCACAACTGGTAGGCGTATCCAGGCCACGTACGCGTAAGGACGAGAGTATCAAATCCAATCGAAATACTATTGGACTTGGAGGCGAACCCAGGTTAGTCTCTGTGTATACATACATGCTGTGCAAAGAAAGCTACCGTGCTGTGTGGAAGCACGCTTCATGCTGCTTGCTGCTGCTTCCTTACCAAACATCGGTGGCTGCAGCAGCAGCCCAGGGGTCCGTCTCCTCTCTGCTATCCTTTCTCAGCCACCAGACGGGCCAAGCAGCCCAGAAGAGGGCGGCGTTGCGTGGTGATGGATGGGCTAGCAGAACAGAAGGGGAGGGGGCTAAAACGAAGCAAGCTTATAGGTCATCTATCACAAACTACAAGCGCGACCGGTGAAGGAAAATATGGATCCTGCATGCAGGCAGAGGCCCCCCCCCAATGCCTGTTGGATGCAACCAGACCCTCTCAGCTGGACGAGGCCGAGGCGTCGCGTACCTAATACACACGCCTAGGCACGAAGCAGTATATTGCGATCGAAGGTGCTAACGAAGCCGTCTCGAGCTTGAGACGCTGGCTTAGCAGCTTGTGATATAGCATGATGCCGGCACAGGGTGCGGAGGATTTGGGAGACATGCACATGCAGCAAAGCCCAACAAGAGCCGTCTTTGGTCGTTGGGCGACAAGCCAGCCGATTGATGCTGCAGCAGGTTGCTGCTTTCGGGCGTGGAGGGTGGAAGAGGCTTGCAGGAGCCGAAGAGGGTGCGAGACATGACGACGAAACAAGAGGATGAGGATGTTGGCCAAGACCCAAGGCTGAGAGAAGCGAGAGTCCGTTGATCGTCCATCCCCCATCGAGATGAGCCACAGCCATCGCAGGGCGTTCGGCATGCTGGAATATAGCAGCACGAGCACTATGTACTGCTCCTACAGGCATTGGTGGGCGAGCAAAAACGAGGTTGGCGGCGAGTGTGTGGCTGTCATGCATATTTCCGCAGTGCTGGATATTCCCACTACGGTTTGAGCTGCATCGCTCCCTGGCAGCAGTTACGGAGCCCGGACTGCCTGAGATGGCAAGGGAATAGGTGGCTCTACTGCCATCACCCGAGTATAATAGATATACCTACTACAGCAGGTAGTCAACTGGTCCCTAAAAAGGCATTGCTGCTTGGCTGCGAGGCAGGCCGATAGGAGCATGACGACGACGACGACGAAGCATGCTTATACAAGTACACACTTCTGCTTTGGTTGGGCTCTCGGGTTGCCGTGTCGCTTTGTTTGCGTACAGCATGATTTGCTTCCTCGGCTGCCCGTCCTCTGGATTCCTTCGTATCAGTGCAGGGCAGCGACAACCGCGCAGGCTATGAGTTCCAGACCAATGAGTGCAATGGCGTGGCGTGCCGAATGCAATCCCGGTAATGCAAATCGTGCATGCGGCAATTTCGCACAAAGCCTGCTAGTGAATCAGGCCTCGGGAGACCAGCACCGTCATGCCGTGTCTGTTGCAAGACTAAGCATGGTCCAGACAAGTAAAGATAGAGAGGGCAAAAATGTGAGAGGTGAGCGATGCTGGTCGTTGGGGCTTTGGCCAAACAGCCCGCAGCGGAGAAATTGGGGGACCTTTTTTTTTTCCCCTGCTTGTCCATACAGCAGCCGGCTCGGAATTGATGTGTATCTTGTTCGTTTTGGGGGCCAAGAGCGCTATCTGTCCAGCAGACACCACGCCGTGCTGTCCACTGCGTATAGCGGCATTATCCAAGCGGCACCGATCATCTGCGCCGCCAGCGCCAGCACTCGCAAGCAGGCCAGTAGACCAGCAGGTGCTGTAACAAGCCGTACATGTACTCCGTAAGTGTAAGCCATTGCGCGCTCAGACCAGCACAGCACACTTCGGGCACTCCTCGCACCTATTGCCCCGAGCGTCCAGGACGGCTTCAGCGATATCCGGGCAGACGCCACCAACATCATCCCTCCCCAGAGCTTTTCGCGACCATCGCCCCATCGCGTCGATGCGATGCTGACTCCTGGCTGGTGTTGGTACAGGCACAAGCACAAGCACAAGCACAAGCACGAGCACGAGCACGAGCACGAGCACGGTGCCACTCGCCCGCTGGCCAATGCCGTGCACGCGTTCATTGAGCGCCTACTGTTGTGCAACACTCCAATAGCCCGACCTGTATGCGTCGGGCTTTGCACGTGCAAGTACACTGAAGTTGAAAGGCTCGGTGAGATTGGCTGGTAGATACCGTGCTAATAACTGAACCCAGAGTTGCACAGAACACCCAAAGGCAGACAGCACTGCGCTGCAAGGCGCTGGATTGCATTGCTACCCCGGTCAGCCCATTCCAAGTACAGTCTACAGAGCACAGGCTTGAGCTTCCTTGGCCTCTGCCCCCCCCTTGCCAGCCTCTTTTGCAGGGATCGATCCAGTTCACACAGCGTGCTGCTAGTCCTGGCTATGGCTTGCGTCTTGGCCTAGAACGGGGATCATCCCCTCCCTCAAGAAGCAAGTCGGTAATTTTTCGCTGCGTGGTACCGGTGACCTTCGGGCCTCAAGGCTGTGTCCATCAACGGACCCTGCCCGGCTTGGCGCCGATTTAGCATCGCTCGGAGAATGCGCTCACCAGCAGACGGCACATATGATGTGTCTGATTCTGATCGTTCCTCTCCTCTGCAACTGTCGCGACTCGGCCAGGCCGCAGCCGGCGCTAAATCAATTACCACAGGCGCGCTGGATCTGGTTGAGAGAAGAGAGAAGAGAAGAGAAGAGAAGACAGCAGAGCAAAGGCGTGCCATTTGCCAGCCCGTCGGTGTCCGTCAGCCCTACGTACATCCCAGGGAGTGGCTCGAGACTCGAGGCTGTCGTTTTGCTCGCGCGCTGGTTGCGGGTACAAGACAGGACAAGCAGAGAGACTGATAGGCCAAGCGGAAAGTCTGGGGGAGGGGAGGGGGTTTGACTCGCACCAAGAAGATTGGCCATCGAGCACACGCTGTTTTTTATCAGGCCCGGCCGCGGGCCGTATTAAAGTTGGCAGTCTATCCACAACTTCTGGGCAACGCTACCAGGGACTCTTCACCTCACTTCTACACGACAGCTCTTGCCCAGCAGTAGCACATGAGGCTGCCAGCCTCAGCGACGGGGAGACCACACATCAGTCAGTACTACCAGTAGCCCACTGCCTTCATCTTCCATCGCCATCGCCATCGCCATCGCTATCACCAGATCATCTCTGCCGCCACTCCTCTGCCGCCAATCACATGCCCTCTGCTGGCTGGCAGACCACAACCAATCCTTCAACGCCCGTTACGATACTAACCATCCCAGCAGGCCCTCTCCAGCATCACCATTGGCGACAGCCGGACAAGCACCGTCGGAAGGGAGCTAGACAGCGGCATCCTCGTCTCCGCATCCCATCTCGTCCAACGGACGCTTATTATTCATTGGGCCGTGCCGGCGATTCGACCCCACGCACGCGCAAAGCATACGCTTGTACCCGCCCATCTTCATATTTTTTTTTTCTTTTGAAGAAAAAAAAAAAATAATATCCCATTCCCTCCTAGCTGAGGCTACGATAGCTGTGCAGCAGAGACCGGGAACAAGCGGCTGCTTCAAGTGTTAGCAGTCCAAGCGATCGTTCTCCAGAGGCTAGTGCTTGAGCGAGTCAAGCAAACGTCAGACCGGACACTGCGGCTGGAAGATCGCGAGCAAAAGGGAAAGGGCGGTATACCACCACCACTGCTGCTGCTGCTGCTGCCGCTACCACAATCACCGTCGCCACCGCCCACTCAAGAACCTTGAGAGGTGGAAGAGGGACACATCGGGAACATATCAAGAAGAGGTGTGGCAAGGTTCCTTTCGCAAAGGCAAGGCCAGCGGCTCATCGACGAGGTTGGAAGAGAGTAGCGCATCCGACAGCTTAGGAGCTTGCACCAGATCAAGGTTGGTTTAAAAAAAAAAACCGAGACCCCCCCCCTTGCCTGCGCATTCGCACCAGGGGATAAAAGAGCCACCGTCGGCAGCAAAAGACGAGGCCGTGACAAGGGCACAGCTCGGGACAAAGGCCCTCTGCGCGTGTCCCTGCCGCAATCCCGCAACACCTGGCCACCAGCCTTGCTGTTGTCGCGGACAGTCATGCGACCCAACTCGCTCTCATTGCCACCGGATTGTGAGCTCTACGAAAACTGTATCTGCGAAAGCTACGACGACCAGCAAATTAATCATCCCGATTTCCACCACTGCTCACAGCAAGATTACGAAGACGATTTGGGCTGGAACCAGGCGCAGCATGCGGCTGTTGCTCCGGGGAGCAACACCGCCGACAAGATGTATTTCGACCAGCACGAAGAGTATTATCACGAGCACCACCAAGGCGGAATATACCACGCACCTGTCGAAAACGGTTCTGGCAGCAACGAACTTTTACTAGACCCTCCTATCAACTCACCCTTTAATCATTCTTACGGAGTCGCATACACATCCGCTCAGCACCATACTCACATACATGACAGCTATGATCAAGAGATGAGCGATAGTGATGGAGGAGCTTCTATCAGCCACTTAAATGGAGCCATCGGCGGCAATTTCATGACTGAGTCCAGCGCAACTTACAACGAACACTATACCGATGGCCTGGCAGATGATGAAGGAGAAATGGAGGGGGACGATGAGTACGATGAAGACGATGAGTACGATGAAGACGAAGACGAAGACGAAGATGACGAAAACGAAAACGACGAGGATGAAATGATGGACCAAGACGAGTCACATGCGCCACCAGCCTCAGTACCCAGCCTTTTGCAATATCTCCATCCGAGCAACCAGCTGCCGTTACCGGCCAATATGCCACAAGAAATGCTCGACGAAGCCCTCAACATACTACTCCAACATCCCCTGTCAGCTGACGAGCTATCACTCGATGAAGATGAGGAGCAGATGTTGCTGGATCCTTTCCCTCCGCCTCACATGAGTAATCCAAACCCAAGCATATTGGGGTCTGAAAACTACGGCCTGGTCGACTTTCTACGTTCTTGGGCATATGGAAACGTTCCGCTAATGTCCTTGAGGTTACCCCGGCCGGGCATCCGCAGGGTCTTGAAGCAGGCTAACAGCGGAGTGGAGCGTGTACATTACAGAGATCTGCGCGCCAATGGTTGTGATCTGCAAGGGTTAGACTGGGACAGCATGAACACGGCCCGCCACTACGCCAGAGAAATTCGTCGTCAAACTTATAGGAACTATGTGAACAGGCCTGGCTCTGATATCTACGTAAGTTATACAGTAGAATCCCCCCTGCATACCCTGAAAGCCAAAATTTTGTTCTAACTATCTTTTTCGAAAAACCAGATGGAATCAAACGATACAATTCCTTCAACTGAGAATTTCTTCCGATTTCACAGGATGGACGTTCGACGAGATATTAGTCTTGCCCATTTCCAGCTCCGAAGCGTTCTTGCCTGTCCCACTCGGACACAAGCATTTTACCCAAGCGTCCATGGCATAAACGTGATGAATACGGCGACGAAAAGGACCACATTGGCCATGGATCTACGCGCATTCTCTGGTATGACGGGTCCAGCAATCTCAACTCTCGACGCCGGCTGCGGCCTGTTGATGAGTGGTACTTTTGGTGGCGATTACTTCCTGCAGTCGCTGAGCTCTGAAGACAGGCGGAGCTACTCCGAGGGGCAAATATCTACTAACATTAGTGGTATCACCAACCACATAAAGATATATAAGCCGAGGAGGTCCGATAGCCCTGCTGCCGCTATCGCAAGCAATGACAATCGTTTCCGCCTCATGGACCTTCGGACAGAAAAATTCACCTCTACATTTACATATCCATTTGCCCTAAACTGCTCAGCCATATCGCCAGATGGCCGACTAAGGGTCGTTGTAGGTGATGACCTGAATGTTCTGATCACCAATGCGGAAACGGGAGAAGTCCTACAGCAGCTGAATGGACACCGTGATTACGGGTTTGCCTGCGACTGGTCGGATAATGGCTATACAGTTGCCACCGGATTCCAAGATAAGACCGTCAAGATCTGGGACGCTCGACGTTGGCACAATTCAAGTGGCATAAGCTCACCGGTCCACACAATAAGTACCGAGATGGCCGGTGTCCGAAACCTGCGCTTTTCGCCAACGGGATGCGGCAAGCCAATCCTTGCTGCTGCCGAAGAGGCTGATTATATTCATCTGATTGATGCAAGCACTTTTAGCTCTAAGCAGACCATTGACATTTTTGGTGAGATTGGCGGCGTGGCATTTACCAACGATGGTCAGGATTTCAAGGTTCTCTGCTGCGACGCTCACCGTGGCGGTCTGCTGCAATTCGAGCGATGTAGCTACGGAGTTGATGAGCCCGTCTCAGGAGGACGGCAGCGACCTCTCCCAGATGATGAATTCTCGGCTACTTGGAACGATTCTCAACATCGCCGACCACCACCACTCATGGATGGTCCAAGTATATTTTAACTAAAGCAACTGAAGGGATTAAACACCCATCCTGAGATGAAGTTACGACTCACTTTTTATATTATTTTCCGCTTTTCCTCCTACCTCTCGTCACTTTTTCAGGAAACCCTATTTGACTTGTATATACTTTATACACACACCTCATCTCTCCCCCTTTCCCTAACCTATGACTGTGATGACACATCCCTTATTCTGTCATCCAAACCTCTTTTAAGCTCAATCGCCTTAGCCTGCATTTCTTAATATTCTCTAACATGGTATCTTTGGCACCTTTACCCTGAATAAAAGGCTGTTGAATGATTAAGCCTGGAAGATGTTTATGCCTTGGATTCTGAGAATCGTCAACTTCTTCTGGGAATTCATGATGAATTTTTTGTCTCTGCATTTTTTTTGGATACTTTTTTTTATTTATTCCCCTTGTCGTTATATGAGTGTTTGAAAAAAGGAAGAAAAAGCGAAAAATTTAGAGAGGCGGTTTTGGGAAAATCAGGCGCCTCTTTTCTCGTTTAAGAAAAGAAAACAGAACAAGGGGGGGGGATAGGGCGTGGCTTCGTAGGTAGCCAATCTCACTGAGCCGAGATTGCACTATCATGCCTTGGCCATTTTCTTCTTTCCCTCTATTCCTTTTCTCCTTTTTTATATTGTTTGGTTTTTCTTAGCATGGCACTTGGGTCTGATGCACGAGGACTTACAAGTCACGGTTATTAGCGATATTTTTTTCATGTCTTTTCTATCCTTTTCTTTTTCTCATTCTAGCCTCCTTTTTTTTTTCTTTTTTTTTTTTTTTCTTTCTCTTCAACTTCTTCCACATGTGGCATGCGACAAGATTGTTTCTTCTGTTTTGTGGTCGAACTATGGGCATATTTTCTGATTTAAGTTTATAAGGTTTATGATAGGAAGATGAGAGGGAGATATTTGTATCTTAAGTTTGGGAACATAGTAAGAGTGGACTGAAAAAGAAAAAACACGCACACACAATGGTATATATCGTAGGCATATAGGACGAAATGGCTTTTGATCTTTTGTTTTTCTTTCTTCTCTTGATTCTATGGTTGGGTTAAGAAGTGTAGTATATCTGCACCACTGTATGAGAGAGTACCTATATATAAGTTTGTGTTGGGAGTTTTAAAGTGTATCTTTGTATCTATAAATAATTTTATTTTGAAAACTCTTCTGTACAGTATATATGATGGAAGCCAACTTGGTAATGGCGGAAAAGAGGACCAAGAAACAACAATAGAAAACTTTCGTCTGACATTACCTGATAGAAGGGCGACCAGTGCGTGCCTTTTTTCCATCTACGATTGGGGAAAAATGGAGAGAAAGAGGAAAAAAAAAAAAAAAAACCTTGATCTTTCTGCTGCTCCTCTCTATATTCATGGCGTTGTCAAAATGGAAATTTTCGGTGGCATACAGGGTAAATTAAGAGTGGTGCGCACAGCAGTCGGCTAAAAGCTAGTTTATTATTACACATAGCTCCAGGTTTGTAAAGATCTCTGGCTCACTCATTCATATATGACCTCATCTGAGCCTTTCATATTGAAAAAAAAAAAAAAAAAAAAAAAAAAAGGGGAGAAAAATTAAAAGTAAAAGAAAAGCTCATCGCAGCCAGCAGTAATATCTAATGTTAGCGCTACAATCTTTCGCACTCGTGTTGCCTAGTCTCCCTTAGGAATGGAGTTGGTCGACACCGGCTCATTGGAACGCGCATCCTAGCTGCGTGATTATTGCTGTCAAAGTATAAATAACAGATGAAAATTACAATTGCTAATGATTGTCAATAACAATACATCAATAATGAATGTTTCGACCGACTCAAATACGTCGTGATAGCTCTGACGCGTACGCATAGTTCCCAGTAGCTTTACACAGGTGTACACTGGATTTGGATCCACGTCATAAGTTCATCACGGTTTGTAAAATAGTTTCATCGAACAATTAATTAATTACAGCATTAGCATCAGATGCAAAATGTACACCCGGACCTATGGCGACCTCATATACAGAACTACCGCGCAATTGTCCCTCCCCCCAAAATAAACACAGTACCACAAGACTCGCATGTCACAATACCCGCAAAAGGTATAAAAAATCGTGGCCAGACCAGGTCCGTCTCTTGTAAGGGAGGGGGAATATAAAGCCGTTATGGCCGCCTGGACTACCGAATCAGCTCCAGAGTGTCGATGGTGGCCCTGTCTGGCATACGACATTCAGCTGTAGTCAAACCCGTCGTGCATTGCGTATTAGATTCCGAATCTGTTTAGTAAATGCCTGAAATGGAGAAGGCAGCCGCGACACCCCAGCTCTGTTCGCAGCCCAGAGGGCCAGGCTGCTTCCACATGTCGTCGTCGAATGAGAAGAAGACGGTCTTGTGACCGCACTTCTCACGGATAGATTGAATGGCAGTAGCCTGCTCGCTGTCACCGGGGCAAGCAGCGCCATTGCATGAACCCTGCTTGGGCCAACCGCACTCCAGGTTAATGGCCTCCTTGCCAGAGCAAACCTTGTTCAGAAGCTCGAGCTGACCAGCGACGAAGTCACCAGCGGATGAAGCGGGAGTTGCAGTGTTGAAGTAAGGGTGGATGTTGGCACCGGCGACGTCGACAGCAGGGCAGATAGCGGCAGAAACAGCAGGCTGCTGCCAGATGTTAAGAGTCTCAGAGATGGTGTAAGGGCCGGTGTAGCCGCTGCACTTGCCCTTGACAGTAGTGATCAGGGAAGCAAGCTGAGTAGCAGAGCAGTAGTTGTTCATAATAGCCTCGTTGCCCACAACAATGAGCTTGACAATGTCCCACTGAGCCCAGGCAGAAATGGCGTCGACCTGGATCTTGATATCCGGGGTGTCATAGCTGCAGCCATCACCCTTGACGAAAACACCGAGGATCAGATCAAGGCCGTACTTCTTGGCGGCGCCACCAACGTTCTCAAGAGTGTCGCAGTCAGTGGAGTAGACACGGATAACCTGGAAGCCAGCGTTCTTAAGGTCGGAAATATCCTTCTCGACCTCGGAAGCGGCCTTGCAGTTTCCAGTGGTAGGCTCATAAGGAGTGTAGGTGATACCGTAGTGGTCGTTGCTGCCGGTCAGACCGCCGCTAGGGGCCTGAGGCTGAGGCTTAGGGGCAGCCTGGGAAGGCTTGGGCTTGGGAGCGACGGGAGGAACGTAGACCGGCGCAGCGCTGCTGGGCTTAGGAGCAGCAGGAGGAGGGTAGCTGGCGGGAGCCGGAGTAGGAGTGGGCTGAGTAGTGGGGAGACCAGAGCTCTCGAAGGGGCACCAGGTGACATAGTCAGTCTCGGTGACGGTGACCACCTTCTCGGGGGCGGTATAGGTACCAGGAGCATAGCTGGTGGGGACGGGGTAGACGATGACCGTAGACTCCGGGACCGTGGTGGTGATAGGAGCAATGGTGTAAGTTCCCGCAGCAGGGCAGACGTAGGTGGTCTGGACAATGACGCTGGTGACAACAGTGCCACTGGTCGAGACGGTCGCAACGGGGCAGGTAACGGTGGTGGCCGTCTCAACGATGGTGGTAACACCACCAACAGTGTGCGTTCCTGGGGGCACCTGGGTCGAGGTAGCACCGCAGACGGTGGTGGTGTCGGTCAGGGTGATGGTGGTGGCCGGGATGGTGTAAGTTCCAGGAGTCGAGAAGGTGACGGGAGCCGGTGTCGGCACAGGAACAACAATCACCTCGGAGGTTGAGGGAGCCTGAGTCTCAGCGGTGGTCTGTGCAGGAGCGGTAGTAGGTGCAACAGGAGAAGCGGAGGTGACGGGAGGAGGTGCAGGAACCCCTATTGGAAAGATTAGTATACACTTGTCAGAAGCCCAGAGTTGACTGTCTAGATCTGCTGGAGAATGTCGTTGCCGATCAACATACAAGTAGGCTCGCCGGTGACAGTCGACCAGATGGTGGTGCATCCCGGAACGCAGACGTCGCCAGTCTGGTGTCGCTTGGCGGCGAAGAGCTCGTGGGCGTGGCGGTGACCGTGAGAAGCATTGGCAGTACCGGCCAAGGCAGCCACGGCGGCGGCGGCGATTGTTCCCTTCATTATGAATTCAAGGTTTTCGGTTATTAGGAATATCAATTACAAAAAAAAGAATGCCCGCTGAAAGAGTGAAGCGGTAAGTTGGTTACTGGAGAACAAGAGGAGGAGAGCGAATGGAAGCAACTTCCTTCAAGACCTCGATTTGACGATCCGTAGGGAACAAGAGAAGGAGAAAGAGACGGCGGGCTGGGTGGGCAAGGCGGCCATTATTATGAGTACGGGCGGTGCGCGTGGAGGCGGGTACCATGGCTCGTTGCTGTGAGTAGCCTTGGCTACGGGGTGTGCTCACCAACAGTCGGTCGGAACGTATACCTAGCTGGTTGTGGAATCCTCCGCTGCAGACGAGGTACTGCCCCCGTTAGAGGAGGAATGACAGGGGTGGAAAGAGAGGGGGTGGAAAGAAGACGAGTCACTGTGGTCACCTTTGAGTCCATCGCTGGTCGCTGCTAATACAAAGTAGCTGCTAGGCCAAGACGGCCTCTCGTAGTCAAATAGGAGAGGGTGGAGCTCGGCCAAGCAATTTCCATTTTGCGCGTGAACACTCCTTGAAAGGGGCGAATTGGCGACGGTCGCTTGGATTAACAGCCTGTACACACTGATAATGGACGAAGCAGGCAGCTGTGTCATCAACAATGGGACAGCGCTGCGACATTGAGGCTGCTGAGCTGTGTAAAACTGGGCGGTAGGAATGCTCGCCAACAGGGAGTACAGCCGCAGTGGGAGTAGGCCGACCAAAGGCACATTTTCGTATTGAGAATCGGAACTCCATGGGCCCACAAGCTACATGTGCGGGTGACCGGCGATGAGTGGCTGATCAGCTCTATGCCGGGAGATGAGCATCGTCTTGTCATCTGAGATTTTGGCCTGGCGCTCAACCCTCCCTTGAAGCAGGGACAGGCACTTGGCAATTCAACGTAGAGCGACGATCCTCATCCTCTGGCCAATCTCGGCCATGCATTGGCCAACCACTATTAGCTAGCCTAGCCTACGAGATTGTTCCTGCATCTGCCCACTCCGCTTGGCGCTTCAGCGGGCCAGGCACAGAACGCCTCGCACCCTATTAGACCCAGTTCAAGCCCCGTTCCTTGCCTAGGTGCGGCAGCCGGCCTGTCGGCGTTTCTGATGTCGGTGTTGGCGTCAGCCGCAGCTTGGGGTCTGACGGAGTCCCCATGCACTTCTTCATCCCGCAAGTCTCGGGGTCGTTCGTGGCGGTCTTCTAGCGGACGTCGTGAACCACCAGCTAATATGAGCGGTAGGTTGCATTTGTGCCACTTTAAGCTTAGATTCTCCGCAATGCTAGAGGGCCTTTCCTCTGTTGACCCTAGCTAGAGTCGCATTTCCCCTCTGACAAGGGTCCCCGTTTTAAGATGTCTTGGGGCCGCACTGGCTCTTGAAGCGGCAGTAAATGTCGAGGCTTGGCTGCTGGGCTGCGAAAACAGCTCATTTCGAGAAAGGGGCGCCAGTTCTGCTTCGAGAAGCCTGATCCAATTCTGCCCAATCAGGGTCGCTTACTAGCTAGCAGTCTTACTATTCAGGCAATTCTCGTATTTGCAGAATGGATGCCTACCCCTGCTGTTCAAAAGGGTCGCTTGGCTTGGCCCCTGCTAAGTCGGTCCTCAATTTGCAATGCAAGCTGGCAGAGAGCAGGCATGCCGTGGAGCCGTGTGGACGAATAGTACAAGTAGACGGGTGATTTTCCAAAATGCCCCCCCAGATGAGGAAAGTCGGCATCGGTCGATGCGGGTAGCGAGAGAGTACGGAGTAGCGTTCGCGCCGTTCACTTCTAATGCAGACGAGAGGCTGCGATGTCCAAGTATAGACTCTGTACCGATTGCGTTGAAGGGAAAAGAATATATAATTAGCCAAAGTAAAGACAGCGCGCATAGAAGAATCCCATTGCGTTAAAGCCAAGTCAACGAGATTTGTGGGCGAAATAAGCGAGGAGGTTCCCCCCTTCCTTTGTTTGCACTTTCCGATCCCTGCGACTTTCTTGGTTTTGGCCAGAGTTGCTGCCATTCTTAGGAGGCGTCGCTAAATGCAAGAGCAAGGAACGTGCCTACCTTGCCTAATTAAATTGCTGCGAATTTGGGGATCTGCAGGGACAGTCAGAAGCTAAATTTCACTCATAACTCGCTTGAGTTTCTTGACCAGAGCAGTGATAGTAGTATATCAACAACCCAACAAGCCGATGGCTGAATCTCAAGCCTATTTTGCCCTCACATCATCCACTCCAGAATCTGGCTTGGGTTGCCGGAGAAAATACATTTGGAAATGTTTTTAATTTGTCTCAAAATAGTGGAAGTACTCGTTGGCGATTCGTTGCATATTCCAAGTGCGGGCTTGCTTCTGCTCTGTGGTGTTACTGGGACAATCACCGGAGGGAGAACAAATGTCTGAGACAGCAGAAACTGCTATTTTAGGAGCAACACAAGCTGCTGTATTCCGTGCCTTGTAGTAGTTCCAATGCAGCTCGCCCATAGTGAGCTCACCATCTAAAATGCCAACTTTAATAGTGCTTCACCGCTCTCTCTCAAGCCATTGAATGACATCATGGATGTCTTTATCTGATTTGCAATTTATTTCATACGCATTTTCGATAAGCTTCTTGGTGGTGTTTATTCTCCAGCGACCCCTGGCTGGGGAATACTGGGGTTGGTTGCGGATTTTCAAGCCACAGCTACTCTAAGTTTCACGTGATATAGCCGCGCCACCATCAGCTTGGCGCCACATCTCCAGCAGATCAGATAAGGCTTAAAAAAATATTCACTGCGCAAGCCAACCTTAAAATAGGTGGTAGCATATGTCCATCATGCTGCCCCGACCAGGCTGCCAGTCCGTTCATCGGCAATATTTGTCCCGCTGCCGTTGTCGTTTCATCAAATATGGGTTAGAAAATCTATTTACCGTTGATAAGACAAGAATAGCTCTTTCAGGGCTTCAAGTAGTGAGTTTCTATGTTTGTGGGCGTGTCGTGAAGCTTCAACTTATACCGTCTATGTAGCATTGGGCGAGCACCATTAGCGAATCCCACCCACGCGGAAGATATGGGCAGTCTCATATACCAAAGTCTGTTACTAAGCAGCAGTTGACGCCCAAAGATGTCCCTTACTTGCCAATTCGCCAGCGGCTGCGGCTATGGGCTGCTCAGGACATGCAAAACAACTCTGATAGCATGCCTCCAGACATGATCCTGTACGGCAGTGTCTCAAACGACTTGAGTCGAACTCAATCAACAGGCTCATCTGAAATGGACCAGCTGCGGCCTAATAAAGCGGGGATGACGGATGAATTTGGCGATGATCTTGGTGACGAAGACATCCAGGTTGGTGCTGTTAGTGAGAGCTCTAGGCATCCTGGTGATCTCGTCGAATTGAAGTAAGGAGTCAGCAAGCTGAGTCTCAGTGAGCATATTCACTAACATCCACCCCAGACAAACTGGCTCGCGAGTGCCCCTCTTTGCAATCTACCTAGGGTATTTTGGAGAGAGGAACCATTTCTATGCTGTCAATGGCAGGTGGCTCACTAGCATGGGATATTCTCCGCTATTCACGGTGGCCAAGTTTGCTACCCAGGAAGAGCTGGCACCTGTCATGGCCAAGTTGCCACAAAAGGCATCAATTGAACAGTTTGAAGAACTACGTCGCAACGAACAGGGCCCTTT
The DNA here is from genome assembly GCF_020647865.1 of Trichoderma asperellum. NCBI lineage: Eukaryota > Fungi > Ascomycota > Sordariomycetes > Hypocreales > Hypocreaceae > Trichoderma > Trichoderma asperellum. The sequence continues at coordinate 2,149,873 of NC_089418.1, forward strand.
AAGAGACGATGGCTCTCGGCTGATCCAAAAAATGATGGATTTCAGGCTCAAAGCAGAAGCTGTTCAGAAAAAGAACCTCGGAAAGCTGGATGCAGTCAGGACGTTTTTGTCCACTCAGCAGCAAGCCAGGTATCTTAGCCTTTTTGAGATTGCCGACATACTACTGCCTGCCTCCCTCAAAGTGTGCGGCCAATTCCCCTCTTTTGCACTATATGCTGTTCATGCAGCTTTATATCAAAATGAGATTGGCTTTCGGCCACTCAGCCCATCTAGTGACTGCCATCGTCGCGATCATTTATTCGAGATTTTCCCTCAGAGTCATACGCAAATCATCAATAAAGTTGTTACTCTGGTCCGTGACTACACAGAAACTAATATGAAACGCCTGAGAGCACCAAAGCCAAGTGAACTTGAGGAAACCATCCTCGGGAAATTCATTCTCCAGGCACGAGAAGTAGTCTTGGAGAGCCGTTCAAAGCGGCAATGGACGCCCCATGGGACCCTTTCTCCTGGAGACAGTATGCAGCTGCCACAGCCGGAGTGGTCTCAGTCAAGTAAGGATATCATTGCCTTCTTGGAATGGTGGGCGAGCTATGACCTTTTCGAACCTGGATCGAAATTTCACGGCCACGGCGCCCTGATTCTTCGTGCCCTTGAACTCTACGATGATACCGTTCTCGATCAGAGCACGGCATGGACGTTTTTGCAAGAAATTGGAATCATTCCTCCATGGGAGATCCCGTCACGCTACAAAGTCCGTTTCCCAAACGTTACAATAGCTAGAGGTGGTGGCTTAGAGCGGGATGTTCCCAAAGATCTCGAGGAATCTAGGCGACCGGATATTGCAGCGGGCTTTAGGCGAGAACACGGGCAATCTACCATATTTTGTATCGACGCAGCGTCGACTATGGTTATTGATGATGGTATCTCACTAGAACGCACGGATAACCCCGACGAATTCTGGCTTCACGTTCACGCAGCCGATCCTGCTTCGAGTATTAAGCCGAATTCTGATCTGTGCAAATACATGGAGTTGATTCCGGAGAATATATATCTGCCTGGGCACTTTCAAGCCATGCTACCTTCTAACCTGGGTGAAGAAGATGACGCCAAAGACTATGCATCCGATGGTCTCGTTGGTCAATTTTCTCTCAAATCAGGCGGCCCAGCATTAACTTTTAGTGCAAGAGTCAACAGAGCTGGCGAATTGCTAGACTTCAAGGTTGAGCCTAGTACCTTGGGAAAAGTCGTCTACTTGGATCCTGAGGACGTCTCCAAATTTTGCAATGAGCCAGCACCGCCGCCAGTTCCCAGCCATAGTCTTGTTGTCGGAAAACCAGGAGGAAATGGAGAACCACAATTAAATCGCCCAATGATTACAGCCCGGGATTTGGACTCATCCGGCAAAGAAGATTTATTATTATTATATCAACTCGCCGAAGCTATCAAAAGTAAGCGCCTCGAAAAAGGAGCGTGGCCATACTTTTTCCCCCGTCCATCCGTCTCAGTGTCTCTCCAAGACACTTCTGATGAAGGGGACGGATCAAAATTCCTGCCGCCTGATCCATACATTAAGGCCGCCTACGAGACATCCACGGGGTGTTCTGTCGTTTCTAATACCATGGTTCTAGCTGGTGAAATTGCGGCACGATGGTGTTCATCTCGCAGCATCCCGATCCCCTACCGAAGAAACGTCAAATTCAGATATGGTATTAATAAAGCATTCGACTACGCTACAAAGGAGATTTACCCTCTCATCAGAAAGGGCATTGAGCCAAGTGGCAGCCAGCGACAAGAATTAACTCGACTTACGGGTGGAATCGAGATATCGAGTCAGCCAGGCTCATATTTCCTCCTTGGATTGGACATGTATGCCAAAGCCACATCGCCGCTACGTCGTTTCTCTGATTTGCTTGTCCACTGGCAAATTCATGCAGCTTTACAGCACGAACGAACTACTCAGCGAACCATTAGCCCGGAGACCGATAATTTGGATGACATTCTTCCCTTTTCCTCTACTCAGCTTGCGACTACCCTACCGTTGCTGGAGGTCCGCGAGAAGATGGCGCGCACAGTCTCTCGCGGCATCCTCGAGTGGATCCTCATTGCCCTTGTCCGTGCATGGCGCTTCGAGAAGACGGCACCTCGCAGGCTCCGATTTACTGTTAGTTCGCGCTGGCGGCAGGGCTGCATCGGCAGAGTGGATTTCTTCGGTCTAAATGCTATAATGGATATCGAGGGCTTGAATCATAAGGCCCTCGTCAAGGACGTCCGGGTTGGAGATCAATTCGAAGTTGAGCTTGCAGATGTGAACGTTCATTCGCGGCGCATCCTCGTCAAAGCCCTCAAGTATCTCGGCCGTGAACCCAATGATGGCATATAGGCTTCCTCAACATGGGCTCTAATATGAGCAGCGCACTCGCCAAGATCCGTCACACTAGAGCAATCAGTGGCTGGCGGACATGCACAAGCTGCTCCTATCTCCCCAGGTCAAAACCGGTGAATATGTGGTCGATATGGTGTGCTGGATGCCACACCTATTCAATCCGGATTTGGAGGGAGTCATTCGGCCTAGAGGCATCTCGAACGTGTTGAATACCAAATGATAAGAAGATGGTGCACACCCAGCAGTATGTGCTTTCGGGCAAAGCATTGCAGCCATATCATGCAAGTCTGCAGCACGCACGCCTAACTAAGCAGGCATTCACGGGCCCCGCGAAGGTTTCCTTCAACCCAATGCACCGCACAGCCGCATATGCAACCCCCCCCCCCTTTTTGCTCTTCAACCTTCCCTCTCTCTGGCCTTACAGACGCTGGCTGGCAGTCTGTGGTTGGCCTCGTGCACTCCACCCCCTAGACTCCTTTCTCCCCGCATATGTATGAATTACCCCAGACTTTGCTGCATCTGACGGGGCCCCACTCTCCAGGGGCCTTTTGTTGGGAGCAAACTTGGAGGACGCCTAACTCTGACAGCCTGTACATATACTTTTGTCTTTGTTTGGAGTACGAAGTACTTGTACAATTATGCAACTGGGAACAGACTATCCCTTTTATCATTTACCTTCTGCCTCCAAATTTGCCACTCCCCGACATCTTTTATTGTCATGCACTGCTACACTGGGACTGGCCAGTAACATCGTTTTCATATACGTATACGGGCGCTGAATTATGCACGCCGTTTCAGGCCCTGCTGCGACCACCTCGACCATGTATCATATACCACTTCTCTCTCCCCCCTTTTCATTAATTTGTACGAATAGCCATTGGACAGACAGAACTTTTTTTTTTTTTTTTTTTTTTTTTTTTTTTTTTTTTTTTTTTCGCTGCATACATATTATGGCGTATAGATGACGCGGCCTCCCATTCACAGAAGAAGAGAAGAATATAATCCCCGAGGGTTTAATATCCAATCGCTCTTTGCCGTGACCACAATCCTTCAATCCCTTTGCATCTTTTCTTCTTTCGTCCGTAATGACGGTTTTCTTCTTATTTTGCCTGCTGTACCCCCTCCTTGGGTTTCATGCATCCATGTACATGTATCCTGTCATATCAAAGCAAGGATGAAAGAAAAGAAAGCCAAGTTTCTCCGCATTAGAATCCAAACTTGGTCTCTTTTTGTCTGGCAGTGTCTTGTTTTTTCCGGTAAGTAGATTGGTCGTTTACTGAGTTAGACGGGTGTGTAGAAAAAGGGTCTTTACAAGAAGTGTAAGGATTTTGACCTCAGGATTGAACAGCTTGTATGTAACACACACATGCTATCAAGATATACATATATTAGGCACTCGGCCTAATACTACACTGGTAGTAATAGTAGAAGCTCCCAATAAGTACCTCAATTGTAACTCACTCACTGTATATACGCATCGAGCAGAGAGCCCAAAGACTTATTGTGAATTTCCTCTCTTTTATTTCGTTTGCTTGTGCTGTATATTCCTATGTACAAACGGTCTGTCTACTTCAATCCAGATTTCCATGCTATTTTTTTCGAGCCCCCAATTCCAACCAATGCCATATAAACCCAAAAAAAAACTTTAACCCATTATTCCCCCCTCAACACTCCCTTTTGTACTGTCCAAAAGCAGAAATAAAAGTTTTTTTTTTTTTTTAAAAAAAAAAATGCGATGAAAAAAAAGAAACCAATTTTCGAACAAGTAGGCAAAACACGCCTCTTCTCAAATATGAGGATATATATATGTATATGAAACAAGGTTGAAATCCTTTGAGCCGCCTTTTGACAGTGGTATTCCAGAAAAATAAATAAATGCTTCTTTTTGTCTTGTCGTATTAGAAAGATCAACAAAGAAAAGGGAATGGGTACAGAGACATGTTTTGTCATGAGCCGTCGTATAGCCGGGATGATACCCCTAGCGCTGTTTGAGCCAAGCAAGAAAAAAAAACTTAAGTTAGTGAAGGAAATTAGGTGGCCGAAATGAAGTCACCCGACCACCGAAACGGCATCTCGTGACATCTCCGTGTCCACATCGAGAACAAAACCATTTCAGTTTCGTCGTGCTTTCGCCTCCTGATGACGCCTAGGCTTAGTCGTAGTGCCGGGCCCAACAAAAATTGAGAGGGAAAGTCGAAGTTCCACTTGAAGCTCAGTAGGTGAATGAAGGAAGAATTATTATGTAATGTATTAATGGAAGCTGGCCGAGTTTGCTGGTTAGGCGCAAATCAGCGGGTAATGCGTAATGCAACGCTGGACCCCGGATTTCGGGGCCCTGGCTGGTCGAAGCGTTGAGAGTCCTATCAAGCGCGCTTGGATCATTCTGCTGCTCGTGGTATCGTGGGAGTCTGAAAGATCGGCCAACTGGCCCAATTGAATAATGCTGCTGGGGCGCAGGCAATTATCTGGTTCCAGCGATTATTTTCGCCACCCGACGTTCCAGATGACATGGGCAATGTCGCGGGCAGTATTGACAGTGTCAATTACTCGGCCAAAGATGCCTTCCCCTGATGACGTCTCGGTTTCTTCGCATGGCATAAACATCCCCGAAGGCGTCCGACGCATGCCTGCTGGCTCGTCAAGAAGACTGTTTGAAGATGTCGATCTGTGCAACCCACTGGCACCACTATCTGATGGTGGAGATAGCCAGCCTAGAGTAGGCATCTGAATTTCCGGAGCCAGATCGTCTTCGTCTTCATCTTCGTCGAAGAAAAACCCAGTAGATGACTTGGAAGGGCGGAGAGTCTCCTGTGATGATGAAGGAGATAGAACAGGGCTGCGGGAGACGCGTGTGCTGTGCTTCATAGCTGAATCTTGAGAATCAGGGCTATCTTCCCCTTGGTACTTGAGAGTTGTAGACGGAAGCATGGCGATAATCTTGCCTTCGATATTGACCTTCTTTTGAGTGCGTTTCTTTGTTGATGGGCGTCGCTTTGACCTGACCCGCTTCATCATGACACCATCGTCTGAATCGCTTTCATCGCCATACAGGTCCATGTCCATGTCCAAGTCATCAGCATCATCGCCTTTGACGTCGACAGCAATACACTGCTCCACCTGCTCGTTAAAGTGAATATGCCTGCGTTCGGGGTTGGGGGATGTAATGCTCGATGAATCTGTAGACGAGGCAACAACACTGCTGGTTTCGTGACTCATTCGCCTGGAAGAAAACGAGAGCGAAATGTAATCCGTGTTCGCCCGGTTTACATTAGGTCGTCGCATCGCACTGCGATATTCCTGAGCATGTACGGCAGCAGCAGCCTGCTTGACAAGGGAGGCAGTCGATAATGACCTCTGGAGCATAATCTCCGACATGCTCCTCTTCTTCAGGATGGGCTTCTTATTGCTGTTCATCTTATCCTTCATCTTATCCAAGTTGACAAGAGAACTTGATTTCGATAATGAGACGCTGGGGGGTCCAGTCTTGTTAGCAGCATTATGCTTTCCGGATTGAAGAGGCCCATAGAGCCAAGTGACGTCGTAATCTTTAAGCCTAAGAAAATATGAGCACACACATAGTCGCAGTCATGGCAATCCGTCATTGTAAGACCTACCAGTTGAGGGTTTCCGGGGAAATGGTTTTCAGATTGTTCTTAGCCTTCATCCATGTTCTCCATGAGGCATTCTCCAGTCTGGCACTGTTGGGAAATTCTCCTCTTTTAGATATTATGTATCTCCATGATGACCAGATATCTTCTTCTCTCCACTCATGGGATAGATAGTCCACTTGCCGAGACGGCCTGCTCACAACTGCTGTGTCATCCTCGGCATGGTCGCTGAGCTCAGGGCTATCAGGCCTTGAGGTGCTGACGGAACTATCCTGCTCGGCGGGCGAGACGGTGTAAGAGTCACCAGTGCGAGGACTTGGCGGAGGCTCTAGATTGTCATCTGGTCGAATCTGCGGATGCAGATAAAGCTTATCGGCAGTAAATGGTGGTAGGCTGAAGTGGTCCTCGGGAGATTCGTCTATGGACAAGGCCTCCTCGTAATCGGAGGCTATTGAGAGATTGCTAGAAGGCGTGGATGTGTAGGACGCATCTGCTGATTCGATATGTGCGGTGCGAGGCGAGGAGGGCGCTGACGAGTGGTCGGAATCGGAGAAGGATTTGGTTGGCGGGTGGGCATAGGGATTGGACAGGTCTGCGGCCATGTGGTGATAGCCCGCCAGCGAGGCGCTGCCCAGGTTGGAGTGAGAATGTGAGCGCCGCATTGGAGCAGAGTTGAAGTAGTCTGAGTCTTGGTTGGAGTAGACTGCAGCTGCCATGCTGGATTTTCAGGGTTCGAAATGCGTGCGCGGCTCGACTGACGCAGTCGGCGGCGGCTCCAAAACTCTTCTGCGTTGGATCAGAAAACCATGAGAAGAGAGCAAGGCGCCAGTTTTAGCATCGATGCAGACAATTGTTTGTTGGGGGGCGGACCAGATGGTGTAAGTGTGGACGAATGAGAGGCCGTGGATGAGGCTGTCAGCGCTGCAGGTTCGGTCGGTAGTGGCAGCCGATTTTCAGGTCACCTGCGCACCCACACAAAACACGCAAAACACACAGCCGGTTCCGTGCCTGGCCAAGTAGAATTAGGAATCGGGCGAATTTTGCCGGGGCCTAGCAGAAGCAATTGCGGAAGACGAAAAGAACAAGAACCAGAACCAGAACAGGCGATGCCGCAGATCGACAAGGACCGAGGCAAATTATTCGGCGGCCAGGTGACTGATTGATGACAGGAGATGCCGAAAGACGAGGTCCGTGGCTGTGGGTTCCGGCGCAGGCGTTCTGGATCTCTCTCGAAATTGAAGGTGACTAAGAGCCTGGGGTGGAGCGAGGGTAGCAGCCGCAATGGTGAAACGAGAGGAACAACCCAGCCAGCACAAACGGCGAGGCCGCAAGATGAAGAAGAGGAGGAGGAGGAGGAGGAGGAGGGGAGAAGAAGGAGGAGGAGATATCAAACACTGCAAGCTGTGGAGGAAGGGAGGAGAGGAGAGGATAAGAAGAGGATAAGTAAGAAGAGGGGCAGAGTCAGAAGCCTTCTCTCCTAGCAGCGAGCCGGTGCAAACAAAACCCAGACAACAACGACGCTCGAGCAAAGCGGATCCAGAGGCGTAATAAGTGGTTGACGAGGCCCCGGGAACCGCAGAGAATGGAGGCCCGGCCGGATGGTGCTTGAGCAACTGATCCTGGACGCCTGCGATGCGACTAGCAGCACACATCGACCCCCTCCGTTGGGCTATTGGAGGGCCCGGTCAGCCAGTGGAAGAGCCGGACGGCAGGGCAGCAGTGACCCAGAGGCGCACAGTTATCAACCCTGGTCTCGCTAGACTTTTGAATTTTCTCTTATTTTGCCTCTCTGCGGTTTCGCCGCTACGACTGCATTGCGGCGGTGGAGTACAGGACCTTGGGGCGGCACTGTGCCTGTTTGGGTTTGCGCTGTTCACGGAATCCGGATGGCTCTTGCGCGGGCCACTAGCACGAGTTCCAGAAGAGCCAGCCTCCACAACCCCAAGCCATCAAGACGCCATACCAGAGTTTATTAGCATCCTGTAGCCTCAGGTTTCAGAGGCGCCGTTGATGAAGGGCGACGAGGGCGGTGGAGGCTAGAGACTGCCCTTTGCCCTTGGCCTGCAGATAGCTGGACGGAGCACTGCTGGCGCGAGCTAAGGCATGCAACTTGAGGTGCTGAAGGGCAAGGGAAGTACGCGAGAGGGATTCGTCAGGGCACGGAACTCTGACGACAGGCTCGAAAGGCATCCGAGCTCTCAAAGTCCATGCTGGGAATCGTGCCAGGCAGGGAATGGCATGGTATGGCATGGTACTAGCGCTGTACCGGTGTGGGTGTACCTATGGCCTTGCGTCGCTCATCGGCATGTTGTATCGATTTACGGAGCAGACCAGACTCGAACGCAGCTAACTGCAGCGGCACTGCGGGAGGGTGTACTACTCGCGATGTTACGAGATACCGTGCTTCCTTGTACCCGTAGGTCGCCCGCTTTCTCGGCTCGGCTCTGCTATTTATTATGGAGGCATCACAGCACATGCCGCTATGAGGAGGTGCAGCGCAAGCAAGTATAGATGGTGTTCTTGTATGTGCGAGGCCTGCATGGATGTACAACTGGCAGTATATTGAATCTGATGGCCATATGACCTGCTCCTTAATTGCGGCTGCATTATACAGCACTTAGCTGCAAGCCCAATCACCAGATGCTGCTGCTGCTGCTGCCGCTGCATGGACGAAACAACGAGATGATATCGTCCGAGCAGCCATCGATGCCACCATGTCTGTTGCCTTGGAGCACTCTTTGTCTGCCCCGTTCCTGGTGCCTGCTCGGCCGCGGGTCTCCATGAGTATGGAGAATATGGATATCGACACCTACCATTAATCTAGACTGTGCACCGTACTTTGTTTGGTGGCCTCTGGAGCCATTTCCTGTTCGAGAGATTGGCAAGGCACGGTGCAACCACCACCTGCTCTTGGGTTGCACACCCAAGCATGCAGCGAGGCGCGAGTATGGCTTGAAGCCATCGGTCGATGCAACCAGAACACGTCGCTCCACGTTGGCCCAGCGTCGGCGCAGAGGAAGACGAAGACGGCTGTTTGTTTTCATGTCTCGCCAGAGGCATGTACAGAGCATTACCTGTATATCTAAACAAGGTAATCATATTTTTGTCTTCCAGGGCCACAATCCAGCCCAAGAGCAAGGCATATACTTATCACTCATGTACCTCAAAGCTTCTATGCAAGTACTGCTAACTACAGCAACTACTGCTGATACTGCTGCTAGCATGTATGCTACTGCTGCTAGATAGTCGCATGGATGGCCCTAGCATAGCGATTGTGGAGTGCGTCCAAGGCCGCCCACTCATACATACAAGGGCCATTGACTCGAGCAATCTGTTCTGGCTAACGCTGTTATCTAGAACTGCTACCTATGGCCATGCAAGCCAGCTTCGGCTCGCTTGTTTGCTGCGAGTGCGATTGGCGATCTGCAGTTTCACCGCTGGACAAGAATGTCCGCCTCCCTGCCTGATAGCCGAGAGATGGAGATAAAAAAAGAAAGAAGGAAAGAAAAAGAGCAAGACGAGAATGAGGCCAGAGGGAAAACCGAAGCCTACAGAGCGAGCGAGTCTCAAGAATGCACTGCATCTATTCAACCAATTACCCAGCGGCATCAATATCTTCGGCCTAGGGCCCAGGGCCTCGGTCAGAGCGCCCTAAAATCTAAGCTCATTTAATGAACTTTGCTATCCCATGCCATGCCTAATTTTTCGCCGCCTTTTCGTGCTCGCCCAGGAATGGAGTCAGCTGCACCAACCAGCCCTTGCCGACGGACGCAACAGCATGATGCCAACGTACCAGTAAGCCCTGATGTCGCAGATAAGAGGCAGCGGCTAGCATTGTCAGTCCGTGCTGTACAAGCTCATCGCGCAAGAAAGCAGTGGGAGAACATGTCACATTCTGGAGATGGCACAGCGCACAGAGTACACCGCTAGATGAAAACAAGAGACACAAAGTTAAATCTGAAGACACCGACTCTAAGATCGGTCCGGTAACAACTTGGTTCGATCAAATCGTGTCTTGGACGCTCGGCCCCGGACTTGATTCTCCTCTAGACTGTCTGAGGGGGCTTTCGATTGACTGCCACATGGACATTGGATGCGGGTGGAGGTCGACAGCGCTGATCAAAGAGTCGAGACTCTAGCCAGTACCCTGCCAACCTTCCTGTCACAAAATGCTTTTTTTTTTTCCTCATCCGTCTTTACTTTTTTTCAGCTCCAGCCAACTCCTCTTGGACACCGCGGCAGCTTAGGAGGACGGCTCCGTGGTGGGACCTTTGGGAGGAAGAGAAAAAATTTCTTCTCATATCCCTGCTCTCTCTGTCTACACCCAGAGCTTAGAGGGAAAAACAGAGATGACGGGACGGGACAGAGTGTGGCTAGGAACAAAAGACAAAGTTCGCTGTCTTGGACGCCAGAGTATGCATAGAGAAATGCTAATTCATCAAGGTGCCACCCTTTCCGCACCCGGTTTGGTCAAGATGCTGTCATACATTTACTCAAGTAATACAATTGATGCTCGTCCACTAGGCTCCAAGGAGGATACAATACGGGCCTCTACTTTCGTGACAGGGGAGTCGAAAATTACTCTTTCTTCCTGTTAATCCTTTATACTTTTTTTTTTCAAACATCTGGCTGGATCTTACTAGCATCCCCCTTGATGCGCAAGGAGGGGGCGAATAACAAGCGGGCCGGACCTGAAAATGACTAAGAGTGGAAGCCATGGTTGGCCAGGCATTATTGGGACCTGAGTAGCACTTCGCCGCCTGCTCGGTGGTGGCGGCTGGCTTTGCTATACGGCCGAGGTTCTCACCAGAGCCCGTTTGTCAGGTAGCAATAGAATAGATTTGCATATTCTCGTCAAACCTCTAGAACATCATAAGAGAACACTCGGGGAAGGGAGGCTGAGCTACCCGAGCCCTGGGCAGTCGGTAGCAGAGCGCCGTTGACGATAGCGGGTAACGGAGGCCTATCGGTCGCAGAATTTCCCACGCTTATGCAGATCCATCTTTAAGCTCCATTATCAGGACTAAACTCCAGATTCCCCTAGCGAATCTCCTCCGGAGTGATAAGTGGTTTTACTGGCATGAAAGAGAAAAGCTGGAGTACGCTAAAATCGCAAGATTTTTAGGGGAGAATGAGCAAAAAGAGTCTGGAAGACTAAGTAATTCCCCGTGTTTGCCAACTGAACCTGAGACTGGCTTACAGGAGGCCCTTATGCAGGAGAGAAGATGGCGCAAAGTATATCGAATGCCGCTCGAGGGGGAGCTTCAACCCACAAACTCCATGAAATCACGCTTTTTTGATCTTCCCCCAGCTTACGTACACCATACATGCACCTGGATGAAGTTTTATCAGCACTTGGAAAATCAATAGCCACAGAAAAATTGTCGTAATTGGCACGGTCCTTTGTACAGGCTGTTCTGGAAAGATTAGCCGCTTCTAATGGCTGCAGCCACCGAGTAACCATTTCGCCACCAACATTGCGCCGTCCGTTGAAGCCTCCCGAGTTATCCCGTTCCCGAAACTATCTTGTTTACAGAATGCCTCCGTGAAGAACTGCGGTATTGCCTCGGTTTTATTGAAATATTTTGCCGTTCAACGTTGGATACGGAGCAAAATTGGCAGCGTTGAAAACGTATCGACATTGGATATGTACATATCTACCTAGTAGTACAAGAAAGGATGGTAGTTGCTAGGGCATATAATTCGTGCGCGGGCTCATCGCGTTACAGCATAATGTTTGCCAGTTCGGATTTCCATCCGGGTCCGATCATTATGTTGTCTATTTTGTCTATCCAGTAAAGATCTGCGACGGGTGGTGCATTGCAGTAGTATCAGCAGATTCGTATCTGTTCTGGCCGTGTATTTGGATCCATTGATGCTCGCGGTTAGCCATCTTAGACGCTAGTTGCAGCTGTTTGGCGCTGGATATCCATGATCGACATTGTGTGGAGGATCTGATCTTCGCACTTTGTGGCTGATGAACCGCGTCTATAAATACTAGTATTTTGGGTAGATAGACCCCTGTCCCGATAGACCCAATCCCCTGAAGCTATAGTCATCTTGTCAGTGTTCCGCACATGCGTTGGCTGCATGTCTCGGATACCGAACGTAGTTCAAGCACCAGCGTTTTGACAGACGCACTCGTAGAACAGTCAATTGAGATAGTAGAAGGTCAGAATGGATGACCTCATGAGATGCAATGCTTTCCTGGCCTTCGAGTATTGGGGGTATTCAAAGATAAACTCGCTAAAAACAAATGGAATCGCCATTGCCTATTGCAAAGTACACCTATAGATGCTCAATGACCAAGTCCTATTCACTCGCTGAAGCAATGAGCATTACAGTCGTTACTGCCCAGGTCTTAAGAGAATATGCACTTTGCCTCAAACTTCAGGCGCCCATCTTGATGAAAACCTGGAAATGAACCCCCTTCTCTTCCGCACCATCATATCCTTCTTGTCCCCTACAGTTGAGGTAAAGCGCAGTTTCTCCTTCGTATATTATACTTTACAAGGGCTGCAGCCAAGCACGGCCATTCGCTCATCCATGGCACCACCATTGTCCTCAGCATTCCCCCTCTATTAGCCCTTGAAAATCTTCACCATCTATCGATAGGTGGTCTTCTTTAGTCCTAGCTATCTCGGCCGGCAAGGCGGATATGGCTCTAGCACAAAGTTCCCCCTCCAACAGAATCCCAATACGTACTACAAGCAAATTGTGATGCAAGCGACGTGCATGAAGTACCTACCTGCTAGCATCATGATGATTTCCCCGTTTTGACTGGCACTGCAGACTAATCCTACAAACTTCCACTGACCAACCACATCCGCCCTTCGCACAGACAGGATCTTACGGCACCGAAAAACCGCAGAGAGCTAGCTTCCTTGCTTGGGTCAAGCTTTGACGGCCAACTCAGTATTTCAGTCGTCAGTGGCCTATCAAGCTGCATCGTGGAGTGATGGCTAGCCACAACCTCCTGTGGATGCGGCGCTTGGAGCCTGTTTCCCCCACAATTCATCGCGCCCTGGTTCTTTCCTGGGCACTGCACTGTCCACAATCGACGATTCACGCCGGAGTACGTAATTCAACCCGAATATCTTCTAATATATCTCCTGCGCCTAACAAGAATACTGGACCGCTGAGCTGCAGACATAGCGTGGTGGCGAATATCAAGTGGTGCGATATCCGGCACAACTGCGCCATTGAGAGGCGTTCAAGTCTCAGTCGAACATGGCCGTTTTACCCAAGAGACCCCGCCAGATGAGGCCCTTGATACGACTCTGCACCTCACTCAGAAAAATTCCGAAGGGTGTTTTGAGGGACCCATATTGCGATTGTCTCAGTACCTATGAGCTCCGGTATTGCCGACACTGAGATCTGATGAGTATCAGATCTCAATTCGCAAGAATGTCAAAACAACTTGCAAAATTACTTTCCACTCGGATTTCCTATCAGTGCCTCTACACCCTGAGAGGAAAAAGGCTCAGCGGAATATATGAGCCGATATCCGCTAGGTATTAGAGGAGGGGCAGTTGAACAATAAGCAATTCTGCGCCCCGCAAGATGGCACTCTATTATGATACGGAGGGGGCGTATAAGTGTGAGAGCTAGGCATCCGGAGATGCAAGAAAGTAATTATCACGCCCCTCCGCCGGAACATTAAAACGGAAGAGACATTGGAAATCACCGTGCAGTTACGAGGCCGCCGATACGCTCTCCACTCTTATAACGCGCAGCTCTACTATATTATGCAGCTATATGCCTGCCGCATCACCACTGAGCCACGGTCTACTTGTTAGACCCGCATCTTCCCTGCTTGGTAGCATGAGTACGTTACCAGCTCCCACCAACATCGTTGAGCTAGAGGGGCATGCATAATACGTACTAGCACTGCTCTGAGCTGGAAGCTACTTCGCCTGCAAAGCAAAGTTACCTAACACATCTCGGTATAGCAGGTACTGGGGCGTCATCTCTTCGTTGTGTCACGCACACATAAGCGATGCGCTATACAAAGCTCATCTGAGCCTGGAAGTATTCCCTCATCGATGGAGAGAGAGACCAATACGCGGAATATTACTAGCTGCGATGCATGTCTGCCTACATTTTGGCTCCTGGCTCTGCTCCGTCATCATGCGTGGAGGCCATTCGTTTCGACCTCGGCTCGGAACGGGATAGAGGCAGGGAACTACGTGCCGAATACAAGATTTCTCAAAATAACCTCTCATAATTTGGCTCTCGATTCCGGATCCCTGTTTCGCAGGGGAGCAACAGAGCTGGCCAAGGTTAACAAGTGATATCAGCTGCATTTGGCCAATAATACCATTCAGACATGTCACTATGAATCTGCCTTTCTCACAGCGCAACAGGAACACTTGTAACGTGTGCCGTCGCCTCGGCCGTATCTCAATCTCATATACTGCTCCTAGAACAGCACAGAATTTTAATATTGACTGGCTCGGTGGATAGAGTTTCCCCCCCTTGGGCCTGCGTTGGCTCCATTCATTACCGAGTGGTCTGGTAATAAATCACTTTTATATTGGAAAGCTCAAGGGACGATAGGATACTTTTCCTGCCCTGCATCCGGCCACGAGACGTGGCTGTAACCGACGACTGTCAATTCAAATGGCGGGCTACATAATTGCATTAGCCCTTGCATTGTGCAGCCGGTGAGAGAATAAATTACTTCTTGTGCTACTACAGCATTGCTACATGCAAATCCGGGGTGTTTGCTGCCTATCCCGCACGACTGCAAGCTAGGCTCGGCACCTTATCTCCCACCCTGCCGGCCGCATTCTGCGCAACATACAGAACACATTGGGCTCCGTAGATAACCCACTAGGAGAGGAGGTATTACTCAAACAAATCATTCATCTGGGGCATCTTTGTTATCTCCTCTGATTGATCCATGCGTCGTTTTACATCCAAAACAGGAGAATGCAGTCAAAACTTCCTAGTTGATCTTTTGTTTTCTCTGGCACGAGACTCTTATCTCCAAGGGGAAAGATATGTCCCACAAACAGGAAGCTGTACAAATTACCATGTAGGCGCCGAGGGGCTGCCAGGGCAGAAAGGACCAATCCCGTCAAGAGTCTGAACCAAGCTTTTTGTCTTTGTTTTTGCTGACAGTCAAATAGGCGGAGGTCAGAGAAAAATGCTCTTTGGTGCAAGGCTCATTAGATGCACCTCTTGTGTGTTCACATTAAACAGGCCAAGAGACTTGCTACATAAGCGAATTTGATAAGGAACCGGACCTTTTCTTACTCTTTATTAGCATCATAGTCACATCCCCGGTTTTTTCCCTATAGCTAGTCCTTGCATCCAACGAATCTGGTTCACGTGGCGTTATGCCCGGGAAAAGCCAAGACAAGTGGCTTTGTCCCTTCCCTTGCCCTGCGAGTAGCAGCAATATATCGCGCAACGTGGTCCCTGGCATTTGTCCTTGGCTCAAGAAGCTACAATTTAATAGACCGGTGGCGAAAAAAGGATGGGCTAAAGAAATGCCGCTTTGTTCTAATAACGTCCTGAGTGGAGGGGGAAAGTGATAGAAAGATAACCGTATGGCTGAGTGGCTTGCAGGAAGCATAGTGGCTTGTTGCTACGAGAGAGAGTGGCATGTTGCACCATGCAGATGGTTCAGATTTTTTTCAATTTCATATCATCAACATATTTCCTCGGTTCATGGAGGCAGTGAATAGTGTTTTGAGCTTAAAGTGGTGAGATGAGGGGGAAGGGGAAGTCAATTGCTGTTCTGTACGAGGTGAGCTTCTCCGAATAAGCGGGCAATGAAAATATGACGAATTGTAGAATCACGGTGATCTAATTTTGTTTCCGAGGAAAAGAAAAAGAAAATTTATTTGCTTTTGCATCGACAGCTCAGCTTGTTCCTTGCCCTGTGATAACTATAACCTAAAACAACTCGACAGATAGCTGGCTAAAGCTTGCGTTAAGCACAGCCGTAAGCACTCCCTTTACCAAAAATAGATGACACGGCGCCGCACGCATAGCCTCGTTAAGTGGAATTTAAAAGAGGACCAGTCAAGGTAGCTAGCTAAGCTAATAGTACGGAGTACAGTGTGGCATATCATATAACAACTTGTCTATGTGGAGGGGAGAAGGTAATGGAGGTGACCTGTCTGCCATCTCTGTAATCCCCTGGCGTGGAGTTTAAAAAAAAAAATTCTCGCTCATGTAGGAAGTCTTGCATTATGAGTGAGATTTATGCTTTCCGTCTTTTCCATGCTCAATGGCAGATTTGGAAAGAAAGAGAAGAGGAAAAAAAAAAAACTGACAACTTTTATTAGCTTTATGAGCTGTGGCTTTATCTCTTTCGTCACGCCGTGCTGAGCATGCAAGGCTAGACAGGTCTTGCGCTATCATCTAATATGAAAAGTGTTAGAGAGAACGAAGAGGCGCTGGGAGTCGACCTAGAACGGTGATTTGATTTGACTGATCTGTCGTCATGGCGGCGCTTTCTAAGAGCCTGGGCTCTTTGAAGATAAGGTTTTCATGCCCAGGACCCTTTTGTCCCCCCTTATCAGCCAGCCGCTGATCTATTACTCCGTGTGGGTACCGACTCTTGAATCGAGCACAATGGCTTTTTTTAATTATCTTTAACCCCCCATCTTGGGCTAACGGGGTATGAGGCGTACGCCCTCCCGTACTGTAGGGTTGGCGATATCGAGAACAATGGCGATTGGATCGGCTTAGCATCGGCCTAGGATCGCGGAGCAAAAGCAACTTCGGACGGCAGGCGGAAACTTGCACAAAACATCCGCTTTGCGGGGGCAACATCTCGGACTTCGTGGATGAGTACCTGGCCGTCCTTTTCTACATCGCCAGGCGTCAAGAGTACGCCAATCTCCTTCTCGATGCGCTGGCAAATGTCGTCCAGGGGCGTTGAATCATCTGCCTTGACGGCGAAGCAGTGGACGTGAACCACGGGCAGCTTCGTCTCGGTGTGGGGAGCGAAGAGCTTCTCGTGGCCCTCGTAAAGGCCCCGGAAGTTGTGAAGGAACTCTATAGCTGAGGCGGGAAGGTTCATGACAAAGTGGGATACCGTTGGGGGCACGGGGATCCGGATGGGTTCAGGCCGGGGGCCTGGCGCGCTCCTTGACACTTTCTGGGGAATGAGGGCACAATCTCCGCGCTGAGATGCTTCTAGCACTAGGTCGGCGGATTTTCTGATGAACTCGTGTCCGTCGTAGTTGAAAGGTTTGACAAACTCAGAGACCTGTCCGTGGGGTATTAGTCGAGTGAGATTCAATGATAGGCGGGGGATGGGGGAATGAGAGGACAAAAGCAGTACTCACCTTGTTCCGCTTAATAATTTCTGTAAGATACTTGTAGCTCTCGGGGTTTTTGTCATTCGCCCAGACAAACACTCCCTTCTTTCCAGCGGGAGCGGCAAATGGCCCAATGCCGGCCATCAGGTCGACGGCCACCTCGCCAGGCTTGAATAAGCTGACGATGCGCTGGTGCTCGGTGCCAAGCTTCGTGTTCCAGTAGACTTTTGAGTAATCAAACTTGAACAAGCAGCCGGCCTCGCTGACCTCGACGAGCATGTCGTCGGGCCCGGCCAGGACCTCGTAGCTGAAAGTTCGGTACTCACTCTCAGTGCCGACGTTGTCGACTTTGTTGATGACGGTGCGGATGGTTGGATTCTTGTCCATGATGACTTGCGCGATTATGGACTTGTAGGGGAGGTACTGGCCTCTTATGTTGAGATGAGCTATATTGTATCGGCAATTAGTGCTTATTCATTTTTAAAACTTGAGATAAACGCAGCAACTAAGAGCAAGAAGTTCATCTCACCGACATGGCCTGCAGTGTTGAACCCAACGGGGATTTCTCCGTGTAGGTCTTCTGGTAGAATAGACCTCATTACATCAACTGTTTCTCAGAGTTAGTTTAGGTTTCCAACCAATAAGAGTAAGCTTGAAATCTTTTGAATGTCTCGTACGGTAACTCCAAAGATCATATCCAATATGAACCTCATAAGGGACAATCTTCAGCTCTCCCAACTTGGAAGCCTCCTGTAGAATCGGACTCCATGTCTCCGGTACTTGATATACAAAGTTAGTGTATCAAATCTTCTGGACTGTAAAATGCTCATTCCACTCCCGTGACTTATCAACATACCATCTGGCTTAATATGCGGCTTCAACACAAGGCATTTCTTCCCTTGAGCGGCAAGAGTCGCATCTGGATCCGCAGCACAAACATCAAATCTATCCAACGCAAAGATCTCCTTTGTCTTTTCGAGTTGCTTGCGATACTTTGAAATGAGCTTGTTATCTCTTAAAGAGGCTGCGGCTGTGGGCAACGTTCTTGAGAAGAGCGATCTATCCAGGGTTTTGGCTGCTCTGGCAGCAGCAGGAGCTCGAAAGAGATTCATTAGGTATTGTTTATCTGACTCCTTTTATTCCAAAGATTAAAATTTTCATAGTTAGTAATGTGCATATATAATTTGTAAGGACAGAAAGCGCCTCATAAACTCACCTCCATGTCGAATATGGCTGATGAAATGTCGTCTATTACTCACTGAGACCAGGGTTCCAAGGCTGAGAGTGTGAAATTTTGCGTGCGGAGTACATCTTGCGGTACTTGCACCGCCACAGCACTGGAATCGATCGTAGCTGTGAAGTGGGTCGAAGGGAAGCTGTGGCGCGAGCTCATGGGTGAGGGCAAGGCTGAGCTTGTGATGTCACGGCTCCCCGGGTATATGAACGCGTGTTGTTGGTTACATGAAGATGCATCGCGCTTGCTTCGAGAACACATAATTAACTACTAGATTTGAATGCGATAGAATGTCACAGAAACGAACTATTGATGCCTTCTTCAGCTCTGCTCCAAAGCGGCCCCGCAAAGACATCAACGAGGAAAGAAGCATTTCAGACGGGCCGGATGAGATTGTAGGTCTAAATACATAAAACTAGCATGTGAACTTCCTTACTTACTTACGATTATATAGACTACCAAAACGCAACATATAGAGTATCCGTTTCCAATTACTGATTTTCCTGCGTCAATAAGCAAAGAGCTGTCATCTTTACCAGCTCGCCCTGCTCGAGCTATCAACAATGAGCCAGATCTGGATCTATTGTATTACGAGCCTTATATCCCCGAATACCTTACGCGTCAGATTTTTCAGCATTTACGGGCAGAACTGCCCTTTTACAAGGTAGAGTATCAAATCAAACGAGGGGGCATTGAGACACAGGTGCGCACACCAAGGTAAAGTCTATACAATAGCTCAATCTATATGACAAAAGAGACGAAGTGCAACTAATACAAATGAATGAAAAAGATGGACCACAGTATTCGGACTTGACGAAACTTCCAAGTTTGACGAGACAGGAGCAGTGGTAGATGCAAATACAGAAATGAAAGTGCTGTCAGATAGACGCTATGAGAAATGCCCGCCTCGGCCTCTACCACAATGTCTCGATAAGATTCGACAATCCACGGAGGCAGCTACAGACTGCAAGTTCAATTTCTGCCTGGTCAACTATTATGCCTCTGGTGCAGATAGCATTGCGTTTCACAGCGATGACGAGAAATTTCTGGGCCAAGAGCCTGCCATTGCCTCCTTTTCGCTAGGCGCGCGACGAGACTTCCTGATGAAGCCCAAACCAGCACCTCCAAGCCAGGAAGCAAACCCACCTATCAAATCAAAAGTGATTAAATTTCCATTAAATAGCGGGGATATGATCTTAATGAAAGGGAAAACACAATCTAACTGGCTCCATTCTATACCGAAACGCACAGGGAAGAATGAGGAAGATGGAGGAAGAATCAACATAACTTTCAGAAGAGCCAAGATCAAAGAGGGGACAGAAAACTATTATAATTATAATGTCGGAAATGGTCCCGTTTATCGTTGGGACAAGACAAGTCGAGCCATGGTGTTGTGGAAGCCCTCATGATGGTAGAGAAAATATACATTATCTATACGAGAATGGATATCTGTAGGAGAGAAAAAAGAAATTGCTTCCGCGTGGTTTATTTACCACGTCGGAACTGCGCAGAAGCAAAATTTCTCAGAGCCTTGAGGAACACTTGGTAGCCGAATGTCTCGTTGTCTTGCAGGCAGAAAATCTCAGTCAGTCTGATTTGCCACGGTGGGTAGCCCGACAGCTCAACGTGAGGAGTGAAGAGAATTAGCAAGTCGGGTTCAGGGAGGATGCCTTCTGACAGCTCGGCGTCAATGAGCTCTTGGGAAATATCTCGTGGGGAGATCTTGCCCCGTTGCGACATGTCCGCAAGAGTTCTGGTAAGGTCCACGATAGACTCTCTTCCATCTTGGTAGGAAATCAGATGGAGCTGCAAGTGTCCATGTCTGCTCTCCTCCAGCATGCGGGTGGGGAAATCATCCTGGTGGGGAGAAGTCACAGAGAGCGTCGGATGCTCGGCGCCAAAGTAGAATGTGAATTTCTGGACAACTGCCTCATAGACTCGAGGCATATGCTTCTTCAAGACACCTTTGATGTAAGGTTAGCTTTGCTAGCATACAAGGTAAAAAAAGGATTGGTTACGAGCTCACCTGACTTCTCATATATTGAGAGCATGGGGATCTCTGCACAAGCACACCATGTGGCAAGCTCAGCCGTCTCCTCAATCAACCGGTCGAGGTCGTTTTTCGCCCTATGATTCCCCTCGGTCTTCAAGATTGCGCTGAGATGCTTGGGCTTCTTGGTCAGTCCCATGATGTCTCGCCGAATGTACTGCGGCGTGGCATGGTGGTAATAGAGAATAGAAGATATCCGATAGGACACGCCGTGCCATGTCTGTCGCGATTTGATATATAGAGAAAAGATGCCATGCATAAGGGCGAATACGAAGACAAAGATTTGATTCTTTATAAATCGTCTGACTCCGAGTCGAGATCTACGCTGTGCTTGTCCAGGCTTGTTTACTATGGTCGATCCATCATTCGGCGAGGGAAGCGAGGCCTGCCAAAAAAAAAAAAAAAAAAAAAAAGTCAGAGGTGTGTATAATCTCGAATGTCGCAAACTGTCCATACCTTGAAGATAGCTTGTCTCTGTGCCTCTGATAGAAGGCTATGGCCCAGTCGCTCGTCGGCTCTATATGCCTTGGTATTCTCAAAGTTCATGGGCATGTTGAATATTTGCAGTCTCGGAAGACTGTCTCACTAACGGCGAAGTGATTCGTAGTCGAGGCCAGTAGGTGTACAAGGATCTAAAGTTTCGAGATCGGTCGTATTAGGTGTTTTGTTGTTGGTTGAAGCTCGATCTCAGGGAAACGAAGCCGAGTGCGCGCCCTTGCGGTTGTGGCGGCTGCCCTTATGGCAAATGAATGAGGAGGATCGAAGACGTGTCCATCCAGCAAATTGCTGGGGAGAAAAGAGTTGGGGCGAGAGGCGATGCAAATGAGCTGCTGTCTTTCGCCAAATTGGGTACCTGTAAAATTGTACCTGGTGATTTGCATGTGTCCTCTCTCCTGAGTGGCGTGGCCCGACGAGCCACGGGAGGGTGTGGCGCAGCTCCGAGGCCGATGTAAACGTGGCGTAGCGGGGCTCGGCAGGCATCATAGCGTTCCACTGCTTGCTAACAGGGTCACGTATTCCAAGGAGGCAGAGCTATCAAGCAATCCACGAATCGCACGAGGCCGGCGCTTCGCGACGACGCAACGCGACAAACTGACTAGGCAGATCGTCGAACATCGCACACATGAGTGGGTGTAGCAAATGGTCGTCAATTGCAACTTACACATAGCTCGCTGATGCGCCTTCGCCTGACGCTCACCAACCATGGATCGGTCCAGCGGGCCCAAGAGCATCTTCCCCAAGGGCCCGAACTTCAGCCTCGATGACTTCTCCAACAAGGATTTCATAGTCAGAGACTTTGTGGATAGTCTTGCGGAGAGTGCTATGCCCTCTAGCCGTCGTTCAGGGCCAACACAATCCACAACATTTGATCCGAAGCCGCTGATCAGAAGCTTTGAGAGTACGAGATGCACCTAAGAAGAGATGAGGAGAAAGGGGGCAATCATGCTGACGAAATTCTCTCCAGATGCCTTATCTCAGCTTGCCGTCCTTGGAGATGAGCTCCAGGAGAGGGAATCCGAGCTCCTCTCCCAGGTGCGCCGGGCCGAAATCCAACACGACCAGACACTCGATACCCTCGGCCGCAAGCTCGACGAAACCATGGAATCCTTCGAAGCCCTTGACATCTCACTAAATCCCGGCAGCACAAATGGCAAAGATGTGAACGGGAAGCCTGATAATGGGGGGAACATCGCCGTTCAGATCGGAGAGAAGTTAGACGACTTAGATAAGAAGAGAAGGAGAGCGCAGGACACAATCTTCTTAATAAACTGCTGGACGGAACTAAGCGAAACTGGATTATTGTCATCCCTTGAAGATATCAGGCGGCAAGGCGGTGCTGAGAACAAAGTGCGATGTGCCGTCATTGCTCGCCAATTAATGAGAATCAGCCAGCAACTCGATCCGCTAGCATGGGGAACGCGGAATGGCAACAGAGCCAGCATAGCCAGCTTTGCTACATTAACAATGCGAGCACGCAATACCCGTGAAATTCTCGAAAAGTTTTGCGAGACGTTAGAACAAGACTTGCTGCAGCAGTTCAACAACAGCTACAAGCGGCAGAACTTCAATGACATGATGGAATGCGCAAAGGTGCTGTACGATTTCAACGGAGGAGCTAGCGTCATTGCAGTTTTTGTAAACCAGCATCAATTCTTCATTGACCGAGATCAACTGATGAGTGACGAAATGGCAGCTGACGGCGAAATGTGGGAAGCTTTGGCAGATCCGGACACGGAGCCCCCAGGTATCGAGCCAAGCTTGCAATCACTAATTGATGAAGTCAAGATCGTCATGCAGGAAGAATCATTCATCATTAAACGAGCGTTTCCTTACTATGAAACGGTACTTGTCAAGTTTATTCAGCGAGTCTTTCAACAGTCTATACAGCAGCGGTTGGAGAAGGTTCTAGATAAAGCCGAATCGGTCTCAACCCTAGCGTTTTTGAGGTCCTTACACTCATCTAGGAGTTATATCGGCTCTCTGGTGGAAGATTTGAAGATGCACGGCCTGACTGAGCACCCAGAGCCTTGCTCGGCACAAATTGCACAAGCTCTAGACCAGCAATTAGACGAACTCTTTGTCCCCTTCCTTGTGGGTAGTGTCTACATTGACCGAGAACGGAAGAGCTTGGAAGAACTCTACGGCTCTTTGCTTTTCAAGTTCAGCATATTCCACTCAAGGAGAAAGAAGGCACCATCTGGGTTTATGGCTTCATTGGCCCAACAAGGCACGCAGCTTATACAATCTGCCAAGGACGCTTATCTCGAGCGGCTTGAGTCGTCCGAGCTGTCGGATACACAAAAAGCGATGATGCTGCGAGTTGCTGGCCTGCAGGACAAGGGTGACAGGGAGGACAAAAACGAAATCGAAGTATCAGACGAGGATGGAATACTTAGTGTGGCAAACGCCAAGAGGATGTTAAAATGGATGGCGGAGAGCGTCCAGAGAGTACTCGAGCTAGGATCGCAACTCGACACACCGAAAGACGTCAACATCTTGCTAAACTTGCTGCTCACAAATATGGGCCAGGTTTATATCGACACTGCGCTGGACGCAGCACACTTCCAGGCCACCGTTCTAGAGAACACGAAAACAGAGCCAGACATGTCCTATCTACCACCTATTCGGCCTGGCGTGACAATCTCTGCTCTCATGGAACGATTCATCAGCACCGTGCTCATTCGACTCGCTGAATCCAACACGACTGTAAGGAAGAGCATGGAAGCCCAGAAGAAAATGGCCATTGATGCCATCGAGAAGAAGACCAACGCCATTATGAAGGTATCCATCGACGTCATTGTCAATTGGGTCATCAAGTCGCTGGGCACACAGAAGAAACAGGACTTTAGACCCAAGGATGGCGAGCTAGAATCGCTCCAGACCGCTACATGTCTGCACATCTGCCAGTTCCTCGCACGGGCGAGCCAGCTTGCAGGCCAGGCCATCGATGGGCACAACGCAGAGAAATTCTTCAGTGAGCTCGGTCTCGTGCTCCACTCTCACCTGTTTGACCACTTCAAGAGGTTCCAGGTCAACGCCACGGGTGGTCTGATGGTCACGCAGGACATTGCAAAGTACGTCGCGACGCTGCGGGCGTGGCCGCTGGCCAAGGACGTCGAGACGGCGATAGAGATGCTTACGGAGATTGGATCGCTGTTCATCGTCGGGCCAGAGGCACTGAGGGAGAAGGTGAGGACGCTGGCGCCGGGGTCGAGCTCGGTGAGAGGGAAGCTGTCCAAGGCGGATTTCAAGGCGTTTGTGCAGAAGCGAGACGATTCGGGGTCTTTGGGCATACAGGGTATATTGACCGGCTTATGATTGACTTAAAAAGAGTGGGTGTCTTTTTTTTTTTTTTTTAGTTTTTGTATCTTGCTCTGTACATGTTTGATGAGAGTCGAAGAAGCGTATGTTTGAATCAAACGAATACCAAGGAGAGACGGACAATATTTTTTTTTTTTATTTTATTCATGTTTCATTCATTGATCCCATTTATAAGTGATACGGCCCTCCTTGTGTTGGTGTTCTATAAGTCTCTTCTCATTCCTCCTTTCTGTCCCGTGTATTCCTCAATCTTCTCATCCAAGAAGTCTATCAAATCCGCCATGTTCGTAAATTCCACCAGCTTCGCCCTCTCCTTCTTGTTCAGCAGCGCAGACTTGTCGCCGCCCATCCCAGGAGCACACATCTCTTGTACGTGATGTACCACCAGCTTCAGGGGCAGCGGACACCGCGCGACGTTGCACATGAAGGTCTCGAGAGTTTCCCAGGGGCAGGAGGAGTGGCCGGCGAAGAGGGCTGGGTTGGCGAGGAGGCCGCGGGCAGACATGAAGCCCGAGAGATTTGTGTTGCTAGGTTTCGGTTGCTGTTTTGTGGCGGGAGTGTCCTGGGGGTCTTCTTTGACGGTGAGGGTTGCGAGGTCGGGGATGGTGGATCTGATGGGGAGGGTTGCGAGATCGAAGACGTCGCCGGAGAGGAGGATGGGGAGTGTGCGAGAGTACTTTTCTGTGAGGATCTCCAGGGCTTCGGTGCGGATGGGAGTGGTGGAGGGGGTGTGGCGTGTTCGAGGATGGATGGTGACCCAGTCGACAAGGCGGTTTTGGGGGTGTCCAATGACTGTATCGAGAAAGTCCATTGTTCTCCTGAGTTTTGAGTTTGAATCATGAGTATGAGTTTGTTCTTCACCCGCCTCTAGAGAAGTTGGAATATGTGCATAAGAGTTGGCTCCCTTACCTCAAATCATCGTGAACTCGTATTTTAACGCTCACGCTGCGCCCCTTTGGGCTGTGCATGTCCTCCTCCATCTTGACGCCCCATCCGTCCCTCTCCAGATACTGCCTCGTCTCAACGACCATGTCGCGCACCCGCTCCCTCTCGTTCATCAGCGCCGCGCCGAGAGTTTCGGCGCAGGCCCAGGACTGAGGACATCCGCAGTTGAGATCGACGCCCGAGACGAAGGGCGCGATGAGGGAGGATGCGCGGGCGAGTTCCTGGGGGTCGTTGGCGCCGAACTGGACGATGGTGGGTGGCTGGACGCCCGAGGTGTTGATTGTAAAGTCTGTGTTTTCACTCTCTCAATACTCGTCTCTCTCTTTTTTTTTTTCCCCCTCTCCTTCATTCACTGTATATTGAATGACATAATGGGCGATGAGACGTACCGCTGTCCCTGGCAAACTGATTTCTGTTGAACTCCTTGGCCAGAATCATAGGCGTCCAGCATAAGTCGACGCCATATTTGTGAACAGTTTGGCGAAAGGCAAGCTTCAAAGCAGTCAGCTCTATGCTCTGATAAAAAATAAAGAAAAAATACAATAAATCTTAACACAGCCAACATGAGCCAAGACTCACCTTGCTGTAGCGCACCATCGGCGCACAGGCATACAAAAACCTGTCCTGCCTCTTCGCAGCATCGAAGATCTTGAGCGGACTATCACATCTCCAGTTAGTTCGTCGATGCAAATCTTACCCTACAGGGCTTCTTGGAAAGATCTAGCCCTGCGAGCCAGAGGACGCAGACTTACTGCGAGGAGGCCACTGCTGCATCTTCATCCCTAGTGATGGACCCCATGGCGAACTGCCAGCCAAAGGTTCAATTAAATATTAATTTTTTTTATGAGATTGCGTAGGAAAGTTTATGAGAGATTCGGCATCGACGCTGACAAAGACCCCCTTTGGCTAGTGTGTGAATCAGTAGGTAAGCCGCTCTTTTTTTTTTTTTTTCTCCCCTCAGATCGGACATCCTTACCGTGCGAACTATTAAACGCAGGCACTAAGTTTTGGTACTAAAAGTCTTGGCAGCTTAGTTGGGAATATCCAATTCAACGACTTCTTTGACCGGCCGGTTAGAGATTTCATTGTTCTTAGACGACCCAGTATCGGTGTGAACCAAAAGCAATGAATTATCTCCTGTAGAGTAGAAAGAAGAGGGATCCTAGATTGAACAAACAAACAGAAAATAAGAATATTTAAAGTTTACTGCAAACATTTCAGGTTGGAGGTATAATCATTGTATATTGAACTCCAAGACTTGCCCGAAGGCGTCTATGTAAATTGCCTTGACCATAATAGATATAGAAGATAGAAGAAATTGAGAAGCCATTCCCGCAGGGATTATGGATTATTGGCTACTTTTCCGCACGCTGCCCCAAAAAGAGAGAAAAAAATCTTTGACTCATCGTACATGCCGACATGTATATTCACAGTTTACCATTAAATAAAAATCCGTTCAGTTTTTTTTTTCCCAATCTGAATGCGTCCAGCGCTTAGAGAGCGAAAGCAACGGCAGCGCCAACAACGGCAGCAGCCATGCCGCTGACACCGAGACCAGCGGCAGCGTTGGTGGTGGCAGCAGGAGCCTTGCTGGTGGTGGAGCTGGAGCCGCTGGTGGTGGAAGAGGCAGCCATGACCATACCACCGAATACTCCGGACTTGGGAGACTCGTTGGAGGTGGCCTTCTCAGCAGCAGCCTTGAACTCGGCGAGGGTCTTGTTGGCGTTGGCGTTGACAGCACCAACCATACCAGCAGCGCAGTGGTTGCCAGTTGATTGAGAGCAGTAGAACCAGATAGGAGTGGTGCTGTTGACCTCGACCTGGAAGACTTTGGACTGGAAGATTACTGTTAGCACATCTGGCATGGTCATTGTGGTGCTTTTGGTTAACTTACGTTCTCAGTGCCACTGGTAGGGAAGAAGCCGGAGTAGAAACCACCCTCAGCCTTGGGCTTGCAGGGAGTAGCAAAATCGGCGGCCACAACGGAGTGGTTCTTGGGGTGGTAGTGGAACTCCAGGATGTCACCAACGGCGGCAGTGATGTCGTTGGGAGAGAAAGTGAGACCACCCTTACCGACGTCGATGCGGATGGTCTTGGCGCTGGCGACAGCGGAGAGAGCAGTAACGGCAAGAGTTGAGAAGAGCATTTTGGCGGTTGTGTTTTGTTTTATTTGGTTGATATTAAAAGAAGAATAGAAAAGAAACAATGAAGTTTGTTTGCAGGCTTGGGGGTATCACTTGAAGAAGATGAGATTGTCTGGCTAGGAAAATAACGAGAACCTGAGGGTGTGCTGGTCTTATATGCTTCTGTCCCTTCATGGACTGTCGACTAGCCGCCGTCTCCCACGAGGCAGCCATGATGGGTCTGAAGCATAGACATGCCGCCAAACGAAGCCAAGTTCGAGCCCCTCAAAACGTTTGCCTGGGAATAAACCAGGTCGGAGTACCCCTGGCTGTTCCACACCCCCGGACATGCAGAAGCCTCATTACAACCACACAGCCCCATGCAGACATAGAGGGGGCGTGGGCTGAATGTGAAGAATGTCATTGGCCCTGGCAAGGCTCTGACGCTTCAAGATCTGTTTATAAAACTAGATGCAGAGCGTTTCCCGTTTTGCGTATCATTAATAAGCCCCGTATAAGTCCGTATTTGTGCTAGCACTCTATACTATTGCTGACAGCGGCCGTAAAGACAGGGCAGTATGTGGCCCAATACTATCCAAATGTGAGAATAGCCTCCTATATGGAGCCAAAAGGACAGAGCCTTCATGTCCCATGGGGCGGCGCTACCGTAGACTGCGTGGCAGATTGAATGCAGTATTGGCCATAGATTGTTCCGGACCAACGTCGTAGCGTCTCTTACCATAAGCTGAGACGGTTAGGATCTCGAATTGGATTAGGTCGGAAGCCTGCCTTTGGCTATATCAGGCACAAACGGGGCCAAGGGGCTGCAGCATTGCGGATGCCGAGAAAGCTTGTTTCTATTGAAAGCAGACTGGCGGCCATCGCTAACACAGCCACTTGGCTAGCGTCTATCTTGATTCATCGTTTGCCGTTCATTGAGATTGGCTTACAGCCTGGATATTATGCGCTTCATGCTCGTGGCTTCATTTCATAGGCGTTTTTTTTTTTTTTTTTTTTTTTTGCTTGCCCTGTGCTTTGTGTTGATCTGACCGGATCCGTCTGAGTTGGAAGCGCTGCTACTGCTCAGGAGCATTAGCTACCTAGTACTGATGATGCTGATAACCAGTCTCCCTACCTTCTCACCACGTTTCTTCACGGCTGGCCCCAAGATGTCCTCGGAAGCAGCCTCCTCCTATTTCGAACCCTCTTCTGTTTCACGTACCGTTTCCCATTGTTTCCATTGTTTCCATTAGAAACAGGCCACAGGCGTAGCGCGACGCCGCCCAGCTGGTGATACACACCGTGCTTCGAATATTGCCCCGGCCCGGAAGCATGAAGAGCCGGACATAGCCCAGGTCGGCTGCAAGCACTGGCCCGTGCGGCCCTGGAACAATGAAAGGCTTGGCCAGGCCTATCAGGCGCCAGCATTTCCCGCCAGGGGGGCGGTTTCGAGCAATCGCGGCCTAAAATAGTCTGACAAGCCAGGGTGATGGGCTCGACGACTGAAGAAGTCTGGAGGTGGAGGAGAATAGACGTGGGCGCGCCTGTGAGTGGCCGAGCCAGCGGTCGAACTCCCCATAAATCGTTTTAGCGCGCTGTTTTACAGCGCTGGGTGAGACGCTAGCAGTGCGTTTTAGACTGTTTTGGCGCCGTGGAAGGGTGAAAGGGGCTTCGTCATGCCTGAAAGCGCCCTCGGAAGTGCTGATTAATTGCGGTTATATTTGCATCAATGAAGTAATTTTACTATGTGCATAGTATCAAATAGGATGTATGTAGTATCTGGCTCTGTGAAGATGTTGTAATTGTCATTGCCTGGTAAGTTGCCTAGCTATAGGCCTACCCACCTCGATTGCCAAATTGGAACTGCTTCATCCAGCGCGATGTCCATTTCCAATCAAACCTCATGAAACCTCAACATTTCCATTACCACCTCCTGGCGCCTCCAACTCGGTGCCGAGTACCGGCTGGCGGCTTCGGCTGCTGGAGATCCTTTTGAGTCATCTTCTGCTCAAGCCAAGTATCTCTGGTCAACGAAATGATGGTTAGGCAGCAAAATAGTAAGCAGTTCCAATTCTAAATTACTAGAAGCTAATAAGTATGATGTAGTAGTAGTATGTAGATGTCAAGGCCACCAACAAGATGGCTTTTGTATGCTATAGTGTTGGATACGCTGTAGTTTTGTAGCTTAGCAGACTGGATGATGAAGCAATTGGCTTCGGCATCTTCCCGAGCTTGAAAACAGCTTTCTGTCTCGTATACGGGGCACAGCCATCCAGATAAGCATTACAAAACAAGCTTGAAAAGAGAGCATTAGCCTCTCCAGCCCATCAGCTCCACTACAAATGATGGCATCGTTGTGAGGACGGGTTGGATAAAGCTAGAGCCGGCTGACGATCTGCAGCTTTGTTACGGGCCTCCTTGCCTAGGTTTGAACTTCAGGTAGGAAGGTAATCCACGTTACTGCCAGGTATCGCGTGTTGTATCTTGAGCCATACACCGAATTGATGGCTACAACAGAAAAGGGGGTGGATGAAAAGTCCGGTAGGTAGCGTTTCGACATCTGACTGCCTTGTTTTGCGACTTTCCACTGGAAACTCCCTTCTGATTTGTGTACGGAACAGCAGGGCGAGCAACTGAAAAGCTGTCAACCACCAAGAGTTTCATCTCTCGATCGTAAACGAAGTCTAATGCGTCTATCCTACTCATACAGATATCGATCTCCATTTCTCGGCTTCATCAAATATACATGTACCAATCTACATTTCGAATGCCCACAGCCTCTCTACGCACCGGCGAGTTTGACCACACATTCCAGCACTCGCTTTAACCGTCCAACTCGAGGCCATACAGACTGTCTGCATCTTCTTCCGTCTCTTGAGCTTCCATTACGCTGAGCAATCGCTCACGCTCCTGCATCACCTCCTGAATCCACTCCTTCTCGGCAACGATTCGTCTCGCTAACTCCGCCTCTTTGTCCAAGTAGGCTGCATCCATCCTTTTACTCGAGCTGTACATGAACTCTTCTTTCACAGTCCGCTCATCTTCGAGCCGGTCTCGATAATGGGCCAGTTGGTCGTCTCTCCACCTCTGCCACGCCTGGTATGCGGAATCCATCCGCTGGCGCAACGGCTGCATGCTTGCTTCGATCCTCTCTTCTCCTCCATCCTTGTCACTCCAAAACTCGCGAAGCTGTTGCAGGTAATCGTTTTCTAGTTGACGTTCCAAGGCCGCTCGAGCAGCATATTCTTTCTCATATTGATCTTCCCTGGCTCTGAGCTTGGCCTGCATCGACGAGTCAAGGTCCTCGCGCTTGGCCTGATGCCTCTCCTTAAGCTGCTTCTTTTGCAGTTCGGCTTCAGTGGCCAGGTCCCTGGCATCGTCTTCCTGTTTGGAATCAGCCATGATATGCTGAAGCTCATGAAGGTCATCCAGTATGTCTCGCAACTGTCCGTACTTGATCTCGACATCTTGACGGCGGATATTTTCCACCCTAAGCCTTTCCTCGACCACAGCTCGCCAACGTTCCTGCTCCAACCTTTCGTGCTCCAGTCTTTCCGCCTCAAGCCTCAAAGCCTCCTGGCGCTCGAATTCCTCAATCTGAGCCAAAATGTCTCGCAACTCTTCCGCATCCGCCTGTTCGTTCAACAGTCGCTGTTCCCTCCGCGCCTCAGCCGCCTCTTTGATGGCATGTAGCTGTTCCATTGTACACCCGCATGTTCGCCACCGCAATCCGCACACGTAACAAAACTCAGCGCCACACCTGCACGTCATGTGTTGGCATGCCTCTTTGTGTTCCACTAACGCATGGCAAGAGATGCAGTGTTTCCAGCCTTCCTCTTCCGCCAGCAAGTTGGTCAAATTCAAGTCATGATCCTGGGAGCAGTCGTTGTTCCCGTGCGCTTGGCCTCGGCAAATAGTGCAGGTGACGTGATTGCGTTCACAGCGGGCTTGACGCTTCGCAAGGCTGATTTTGCCGGGCTTGATCCAAACACCACAGTCAGGGGCATGGCAGTACACTCGCTCGCTGATGGGGATTTCCCACTCCGATGACCTTTCGTGAAACATCTTCTTGAGATCATCGGGAATATTCTTGAGGACCGTCTTGAAGGGAATCTGGTTCAAGCAGCATTTAGGTGGCCACTGCTGTTCATTTTGAACTGCTGCTGATATAAGGCGAGCGAAGCAGTCACGGCAGTAGCTGTGGCACGGGACTTTAACCGTGTCCTTTCCGGGGATATCGTCCAAACAAGAGACGCATTCTCTAAAAGAGGAAAAATCAAGTCAGCTAATGGGCAATTTCTATAGGGTCTAAGAGTATGAAAACTTACACTAGTTGATCAGGATCTACCGTCTTGAACAACTTGGACTTTCGCAGAGCCTCGATAGCTTCCTGTGTTTTCGGATCGGCTGATTTCGCATCAAAGGATAGAATCTTCGCCTCTAGCTTGTGTCGTAGAGCTTCCCGGGACCGTCCAGCAGCACTTGTTTCTCCTCCTTCTGGGCTCCGCTGAAATATATTGCGTAGTCCAAATTTTCGACGCTTCTCTCCTTTTGACGGAAGGCCGCTGCCTCCTGACATCTTGAAGTCGGATGCTGCCCTTGGTGTGACTGTGCGTTTAGCATTGATATTTGATGATGATTCGGCTGGTGAGTCCTCCATGGGAATGATGACGGGCAAATAAGGCTCTTTGCCTTTTGCCCTGTGCTTCTCTTCGGCTGTCCGTCGCTCAGCTTCTTCAGAAGCCTCTTTCTGCAACCGTTCTTCTTCTTCGACTCTTGTCTTGACGTTTTCAATCGAACTGAAGATGATATCTAGGAGGATTTGGGATTTGACAGTCGGTGCTTTTCTAAGGGCGGCCGGAGGTTCGTATTTACGCCAGTCGACGCCATTGACATCGCCGGACGACTCGATTTCCTTGTCTTTACTGGCATCTTGTAGCTTGTCGAGCGCCGTATAGGGATTTTCGTAAAGGGTGATGGAGTCATCTGGCCCGAGCGATGCAGATGTGAGCGCGTGCAGCTCCACCGTTGATGTAGTCATAGTGTAAGTCTCTTTGCAGGAAGTAGACGACGATCAGTGAATATACGTCGCAGAACTGTAACGTTGGAAGCCAAACCCGCTCTCTCTCTTGGGCACTAAACTAGGAATGTCAAGTTAATAAACAAACGAAACGAAACGGATTCCCCGGCCTCTAGACTGACGCAACTACGATATGACACTACGATATGGGCTCGTGCTGCCTGCATCTGACGCCAATCTAGCTGGCCAGCAAAGCCTCTTGGCCAGGAGCCGCAGTCTGGCTAGGCTCATCCATCGAGCAAGGCACCCCGACCTGGGCAAATCAGCCTCCTCACGGATGGCCTGGCTCATCCTTCGGATAGTATTCCAGCTAGGTGCATAAGGGATGGACAAAATAAACGGGACATTACAGGTAGTTGGATAGGCAAGAGAGCTAGTAAGAGTTGTCCGTATAACAAGACAAGCATTTACGAGATACCGTTTTCCGTGTATTGTCTATTTTGTCCGTCGAACGGCACGGCCCAGGGGGTACAAGTTCTGCCACTACTCGCCCTGGGTAAGCCAGTGAGGCGTGAGCACGTCCCTCCACCCAAGGCAAGTTTGCCGTGCTTCAGGAAAACAAGGATCGGAGCTTGCCTAGCTATACCTCATGCCGTTGGTGGTGTGAGGCGAGAAGTGGATAAAGCTCTCTGCTGCGAGGCGTGTAAGTGTTGTAGCTGGGCTATTAGCGCTGGCTTCAGCCACTGGCCAAGAGAGCACACGTTCTCAGCATCTTCTCGGTAGAGTTCAAGGTGCGAGAATACAGGGCGGAAGTGGGCGCTTGTACTCATTCCATGAGGATTTTGCCAGCAATACTTGGGTAATCTACTCTGCTGTAGCATCGTCAAGTCTTGGTTGACACCTCTGGTTGCTTGCACTTTGGCCACTTTGGCAACCGTGCGGCAGCTTCACGACCCCCTGGAACCCCGAATCAGCAAGGCGCCCCCCGTTGACCATGTTTCACTGAGAAGCAGGAACTACGATCGGATAAGCATGATTGATGGTTCCTCTCTGCGGGATGGCAGCTTAGTAGGATTTGGATATGCACATCAGCCGCACGCGTGGTTGGCTGCTGGCCACTGAACGCCTCCACGTGGACGCCCTAGTCGCGCTATCTGCTGCGCTTTTGACAGGCGACCAGCATTCCTTGATGCCTGTAAGTGCATGTAGCTGGTAGCAGGAGTACGATGATGAGCCTCCTCATTCATCTTGGCCAAATTAAAAGGCACATACAAAGACATTTTACCGGACGTTTATCAGCGGTAACGGTTTCAGTCGGTGGTCAAGCATGCATTAGCCCGGTGAGGTGAGGCTGCATGGGGCAGGACAGCTTTGCCAACAGCGAGTCTATTAATAGTCGTATTTGCTGTTGCTACCATCATGTTCAATGCCCGTGAGGCCAAACGGCATCTCTTCCGAAATGCAGATTCTTACTATAGGCTCCCAAATTGTTGCCTAGCAGCAAGGCATGTCGCATCCCATCCTACGAGCCACTCTGCCAGTGCTTGTAATCAGAGTCTTTGCTTCCTCCTCCCATATCCCGACTATATCTTGGCTTTGGGAGCTTCGAATTCCACTCTGTTGGTACTAAACGGCGCGCAGGGTTAGCTTATAGCCTTGCCGTGGTCAACGTAACTCGTTTCAGGCATCATCAACGTACCACGTGCCGACACTGTCGAGTCCAACTTCCACGACGTCTCCATCCTTGAGCCATACCTGTGGCTTCCGACCCATGCCTACGCCCTCGGGAGTGCCCGTAAAGATGACATCGCCGGGCATGAGAGTCACGCCGCGGCTCAGGAAAGAAATCATCTGTCGTACGCCGAATATCATGTCCGAGGTGTTTCCATCCTATGCGTTGCGGTTGGTCAGTTTGGCAAGCTTCTCTTCACAAAAGATGTGTGGTGGATATATGAACCACAAACCTGAACGGTTTCCCCGTTAACCTTGGTCCAGATATTCAGAGTCTGCGGATCCTTGATAACATCGCCGGTCACGATGGCCGGGCCAAAAGGTGCCCAGCCGTCAAAGGCCTTACCAAGAGACCATTGGCTTCCTCCATGCTTGATCTGCCAGTCTCGGTGGGACACATCGTTGCCCACGGAATATCCAAGAACGTAATTGAGCGCATCGGCCTCAGACACATCCGAGCACCGCCTGCCAATCACCACGACGAGCTCACATTCGTAGTCCAGCCCAGTTCCTTCTTGCGCCATTGAGTGGACAGGAATCGGGTCAGCTGGGCCGGACAGAGCTGTGATGGGCTTGTAGAACAGGACGGGATATTTTGGCTCCGGCATGTTCGACTCTTTGGCATGTTTGGCGTAGTTGAGCCCCAAACATCGCACCGTCTTCACCTGAGACTGGGCCAATGGAGATAGCAACAGACGCACGCCAACTTCTTGGTCTGTAACGTGATACCTGCCAAAGATGTCTCCTTCAATAATGCGCGCGCGCTGGGCTTTGGCGATGTCGCTCACTCCCTGGGGAAGGATGGCATCGCCGTAGTATGTGCGGCCGTCTTTGGCCAGAAAGCGAATGAGACGCTGTCCCTGTTAGACTGGTGGACTGGCTTTGGAGAGGGCATCGTAGGCTTGCTTACTGTAAATCTGCCAGACATTGCTGCTATGTACTAATTAGTATACAAGGCGCCTGTTGAAGACAAGGATGTGGTGATTGCAGTGCAAGAAGAATCAAATTCACTGCATAATGTTTAAATATGTGTAAGAAGCAGTTTCTTCCGATATCGTCATTCTTTATTACAAAATACCACCGATGGATATACTTTATACGGCTGATTATTTACCCTCCGCATTATTCGCAGGTCGGTCTCCGCTCTGGCGCCGACCCCCAGCTTTGGCCGCAGACGCCGGTTCTCAGTGGTGGGACAAGAGGCGGCAAAAATATTCCACCAACTAGTTGGCTGCAATAGCCTGGGTTAGCAACGACATCGCAAATTGTGCCGGGAAACGATGCGTCTCTCAGGCCTGCAGAAGGAGGTGCTGGCGCTATATCGCCAGTGCCTGCGCGAGTGTAGGAAGAAGCCGCAGGTGAGTGTTCAAATTGTTGTGGATAAAAAAAGATACAATTTAGTCAATCCCATTGAATTTGTAATTTGGCTGACTTTGGTTGAACAGAGCACGCGAGCGCACTTTGAGAAGTTTGTGAGGTGAGACGGCAGATCTACGCCCACTCTGCGGCTATCGCAATTTCTTAGAAGCTCATAATCTTCTCGCAGAGATGAATTCTCACGGAATCTGGCCATTGATAAGCGCGATTTCGCGGCTGTCGAGTTTCTGCTTCGCAAAGGCCATCGGCAGCTGGACGTCTACTCTTCGCCTGGGATCAAGGATATCAGGTAGTCAAGCAGGGCGGTCTGGTCTGCGGCGTTCACTTGGGCAGAGCCTTTTATGCCATGGATCGTTAGTAATGCCTTCCATGACTTCGGCTTCTACCACTGCCCCTGCCGTTCATGTATTTGAAGTCGAAGCAGCATTTCATCCTTGGACTTCTCCGCCAAGCGCAGTTGCCCCTGGATTGGTGGTTGCTCTCCCCTCAGTCGTCTCTCAGTCGATATGACAACAACGCGTTTTACAGTCTCTTTTGCAGGCCTGCCTTAGTTCAGCAACATCTAGACCATTCCATTGTAATAAAGTATCATCGTCTCCACCACTTCTCAGCTTTCTTTCCAATAGCTTCATCTCGTAAAGCTCTCGTTATTTTCCATCCTGGGCTCTCGTTCCTCAATGGCTACCTTGGCAGCCATCCCCGAGGCTGCCTCTCATCTGCTTGATAGAAACATTCGTTATCGCGACAGCCTTCCAACGGCATCATTCCATCGGCCGCGTCCGAAATCTCGAGTTGTTATTCTCTCTAAGCGCTCAGGCCGAGTGTGCACTCCGATTCGCAAACAATCTCCTGCCCCTGAGTCTCCTGGCTCAGTGTATAGTAGCGAGTCGAGGCAAGCTCCTGAGCAGCATTATGCCGACGGCCGCTCCCATAGCGCACATCACAGTCCACCAAATCCTTCTTATCCCGCTCAAGCTGACAGTCGAACGGCTTGTGGTGCGGAAGCCCCCTTCCGTGGCTCTAGCATGAGGTCTCTTGATGCAGCATCCTCTGTTGATGATTCTTGGGAGCTATCCGAACTGTCACTTGACTTGGATGCTTTTCCGATGCCTCCGTTGAAAGATCCTCCTCGCCAACCTGCCTTTGCTGGCAGTGCTTCAGCTGCGCCTGCGAATCCACCACGCATCCATGCCACAGCAATGTCAAATCCCATGACATCGGCATGCCTTCCAAAGACGGGGTTTTCATCTCCTCAAGCCCGGAAGAAATCCCACGTGTACATGCAAAGGAGCCCGCGTTCTCCGCAGAATTGGCTTCTTGATGGTACGGCCGACTTTGCGAGCGCTTCCAAGCACACTTCTATCGACTCTGCTCTCGTGGAAGCTATATCACGGAGCGTGTGCCAGCATCTCCGACTCTTTAATGCAATATCAAGAAATAATCAAGATAAGAGGCTTTCCCGTACATCTAGAGGCCTCGCTACAAGTCAACACAAGAATCATTCACGGATACCCAACAGGTCAAATTCGTTGGAAAGATTCACAGGAAGACGACACGGCCAACCAAAAGGTGCCAGGGTCCCAAAGCAACGCAAGAATCCGCCGGCAACACCTACAAAATCCGGTATATCACTACATACAGTATCTCCACTGCTGCCCTTTCGCCCAGAGTTCAGAGCGGCAGGATTAGCAGTAACATCAAAAGATCAGAAGCGCAACTTTCCCGCCTATATTGCAAAGCTGATTTCGTCCAAATCATCTCGGAAAACCAATAAACGCCCCCATAGCAAACGGCCAAAGGTGTCAAGATTCGATGGCTTCGACGAAGGAGATTCCAGCCCGAGCTCACTGAGTGAAATATCATTTGCCGCGTCACAAGACTTGGATGAATGGCGATATGCGCTGATTGACGAAGCGCCCGTCCGAAAGCAGAAGCGGCAGCCCATCAAAGAGAAGAAGAAATCAAAACGGCATTGGTTTTCTTGCTTTCCCAAGGACGAAGAGTCTGTTGCGGATGGAGAATAGGCGCACTTCCGACAGATATCTGGAAATGCCGTTTCGGCGATGCCAAAAGACAGGCCTCCAACGCCTCCCCCAAAACCCACACCACTTATACTTTCGCAGCGAAATGGTCAAGGGAATAGCAACCGTCCAAGGGCTGACTCAAGCCCACGCAGTCCCCGCTACAAAAGTTTTGTAGCTGAAGATGCTGATAGGAGGGCATTCAACACTCATGCCGAGGCCTGCCATTGCGGCCACTACGATGGTAAGCCAAATTCTAGAGGACATGGTTGCTCGCGCCCTCGTGGCTATAGAGCACATACAACTCAAAATCTACCTACTCATCAACCAGGTCTGCAAAGAGCTCAGGGCTCCTACAAAAGACAATACAAAAGCCTCTCAACCCAGCGGTTAAATAGGGGGTTATCAGGAGGGAGCCGGTACAGGACTGTTTCAAGGCCAGACCAGCCTCGTCCAAGTTTTGACCCTGACCATATTGGAGTATGCTGCAGGAGCACTCGCGATATCCCTTCTCAGGCCAATGCGCCACCCAATGTTCCCGTGAGGACTTCATCAATCCCAGAGAGTTTCTCAACCGCGGAAGATGATCGTGAAGGAGACTCAGGTGTCATGGACCGAGATGTTCTTCGAGGCTTGCATATTGCGGCCTCGGCGGCTTGTGATGAAGAAGTAGACACGTTTGTACGCAACAAAACTGGCTTACGGCTTCGGCGATTTCTTGCAGACCTGATGGTTCTTGAGACTTTACGTGATGTTCGACCCGAAGAAGGCGAGGGTCAAGGTGCGAGACGGAGAAGATCAACTCTGAGAAAGCTGAAGCAGCAGGTTCGTCGATCTCGAGAGATTCGAGAGCTTGGAATGGCAGCTTGATGGAATTATGGACGGCCCCGATGACACTGGTATCGATAATTTTAAATTGATATGGGAATGATGAGTTTATTGATTGGGTCTATGGTGCTGGATTGTTGGTCTAAAGCAATATGGATATAACAGAAGAATCCTGCATATATATAGTGCTCTTCGTCTCGAGGTAACATGTCATAATTAGATTCCGTTCAATAGCTTATTTAATTTTTTTTGCCTTTTTTTTTTTTTTTTTTTGCCTTTTTTCGTTTCGAATAATATCTCCTCGTGCGCATCGGTATGTTCTACTTGTATAGATCCAAGGTAGATGGACCTCTTGTGATAAGCATGTCTATCACGATTTGCTCCTAGCACAAACAGCACAGCGCATGTAGGTACCAAGACAATATAGTTTAAATCCCATTTTAGTTGAGCGTCACAAAACACCATCTCATTTCTTTCTAAGGTTGCGCTAACTAGGTAGTTGAAGAAAAAGAAAAGGGTAGGTAGGTATCCTAAGTTGGGGGAGCACATATACATAAAACTCGCCATTAATCTCTAGAAAAACAACGAGACTGGCAATAAATGAAAGGGCCATTACAACGAAATTCGTACAATCATTTGCCCTTTTAGCCACGACTGACAGGGGGGTTCCTTTCTCTCTCTCTTCTCTCTCTCTCTCTCTCTCTCTCTCTCTTGTTTCTTCTTCTTTTTTTTTTCTTTTCTTTTTTTTTTTCTTTTCTCTCCCTTTCTTGTTCCTCTCTTGTGCATTAAAAGAGAGCAAACGTACACCAAAGCTCACCTTGCCATGCTCGCTTGAGAGGCAATCAAATCTCTCCATGCACCAGCTCACCCAGGGCTTTACTCTCTTCCAATATGCCCCTTGCTTCTTCCAGTGAGACCTGCATGTCCTCCATGATCAGCTGCACGCCCAGCTCCGGCACCAACACCGACTGGATAAAAGCCGGCGGGCCCCTTCCTGCAATGACCTTGTCGTGGATGGCCTTCTTCTTGAGCATGTCGCTAAACTCCCCGACGAGGTAGTCGCACATCATGTTGAAGCCTCGCGGGCCGTAGTAACCCGGGTTGAGGTTCTCTTCCTTGTTCATGGACCGGCCTTTGCCCAGCGAGATCTTGTCTGCCAAGGCGGTGCGGTAGTGTGATTCTTCTTCGCCATTGATGATGCCGAGGAGACGGCCCCGGTGGCTCTCGAAGCGCTCTGTCAGGCTCTCCCACTGGACCTCGGGGTAAGATTTCAATTCGTACGTCTCCTGTGCTGATGTTTTCCTGTGCGACTCGCAGAATTTGGTCTGCATCTTGACGCTTAGTCGCTGTCTGCCCTCTGAGAACTCCTTGAGCTGTTGCATATCGACTGAGGCGCCGCACCAGGGACACAGCGCCTGCCCGTCTTTTGGAGCTTCCTTGTCTGGGAAAATATCCCCGAGGGAGCTGAGATCGCTGCTACTGCTGCCCGCATCGGACAAATCGCCATTGTCGATGTCGTTGACGCCGCCGCCGCTTAGTCTTTTACGCATTTTGAAATCCGAGAGCTGTGCCGGCATTACGAATCTCGCCGGTGGTGGCGAGGGCGACCCTGGCGATGCTTCCCTCGCCTTCTGAATTTTAACAGCAGCATTTTTCTTCGCCAAACGTAGCAAGGGATTTTCTCTTCGCTTTTCCTTTGGCTTGGTTTTTTCAAGCTCGATATCGTCAATGGTAGACTTTGGCTGACTAAGAACCGCAGTGTCACCGTTGCTGTCACCGTTGTTATCCCCATTGTTGTCATTGTTGTTGTCCTCGTCAGTGTCGCTGTCGTTACCATAATGAATGTGCAGCAATCGTTGACGAGGCTGGCGTCGTTTGATGGGAGACGAAAAGTCGTCAGAATCTGGTACGATGAACTGGGAGCTCTTTCGAACCGACTTGATAGCACTGAATTCGGGAGGTCGAAGTACGGGCAATGTGGGCTCTTCTGAGATTGGGAAGCGTCGAAGTTTGGGCAATGAAGGTTCTTCTGAGACTAGGAAGAGTTAATCATTGCGCATGGTACTCATATATACTATTATACAGACCTCTGGACTTTCGGCTTTCCTGAGAATTGAGGCTCCTCCTCCCAAAAGTGTTTTTCACTTTGGGTTTCTTTACGAAACCCTGGCTATTCGTAAAATGACTAGCAGAGCTCGAGGGTAACGCAGATGTGTCCGGCTCGTCGAGCGCATTTTTCTTTGAGCTTCCCTTGTCAATGGAAGTGCCAGACTGTCGTTTCCTCTTCCTGGTACCGGGCTCTACCTCAGCAGATTCTCTTGGGAGCTGAGATGCTGCTTTTGTCTCTTGAGATCTTGTTCGAAGACTTTGTCGCCTGCCGTTTTGATTTGACGATGTGAAATTGGTAGCCGAAATTGCTCCTCGGGGAAGGGCTTCTGAGTCCGAGCTGTCTGCGTAGAGACGCGCTTGCTCGTTAGATTCTAAGTTAGCTTCAGCGGTTTTGTCGTCGTTGTTGTCGTCGTCATCGTCGTCATCGTCCACATCGCTTGACGCAAGAGGGGGTGCAAATATATCTTCAGGAATGGGCTCGGGGATTTTGAGCTGAGAGCGTCCCCCTCGGGGCTTAGAGTCTGATTTGTGTGCAGCAGTCGTCGTCTTCGCGGTGGTTGTTGTTATTGCTGCTGATGATGATGCTGCTGCTGTCGTTGTTGTCGTTGTCGTCGTCGTCGCCGCCGCCACGGTTGTCGTTCCGTTGTTGGGATTTAACGATTTAAGCAGATGGCCAGGCGAGTGGCGAATGCTTAGGCCAAGCCTTCTTGCAGGAGGCGTAGTCATGATACCTTCTCCTAGTTAAAAAAGAAACCTCCAAAGCCAATGCCCCTCGGAAGAAGCTCCGAGCTCCAAACGGGGTGTGGCCACACAACCAACGGTTCTGCCACCAGATTAATTGCGGCAGCTGCTCTGGACAAGGATGAAAAGTCTGCAAAAATGAAACCCCTTGGCCAATTGCGTTGTCTTTCGGTTGGGGCCTTGGTTTTCAGACGTTACACCGCGCGTCCAGTTTCGACGCGTGAGGTCTTCCTACTAAAGTAGGGAGTTTTGCTGCTTAGTTCGTTGATGTGTTGGCACTGCGGTAGACTAAGTAAGACGGTGTCTTTAGGCAGAACATCGCTAAAGCTTGGATATCGAATTGGCGGGGTCTGCGTTGTCACAGTGAATCCAGCCGATCCCTGTACTGGACAATCTCTGCAATGCCGATGCAACTATAAAATCGATCAGACCTTCTCAGCTTGCAAATCAAAAGCCATACAAACGTGATATAGCAGGATTTATGACGCTATTGTAGCAGCTCTTGTGTAGAGGCCAACGTCGAGTGGCCAGCCAATTGCTACAGCGCCACCTCTAATTGGTGGCGCCCGCTGCAAGCCACTCTGCAGGGCGAGTCGACCCCTGGAAGGAAGGCCCAGGGCTTTGATAGATGCAAGCTCCGAAACTCTTCACCACCAACTACAGGCCACAAGCAAGCAAACAAGGCTTGGCTGCAGAGGCACTTTTATATCTTCTCCCAGGACGCAGCTGGCTTGCGACGAGATCGAGCGGTAGCACTCACTATGGCGCTTAATAGAAAATATGCGGCACTGCCAGACCTAGTAAGCTCCTGTGTCAAGCACGCAGCAGCTCAGCTTCTAACTCCTCCAGGATTGTGCCCCAGATATCTACGAGACTCCAGAGTTGACCGATGACAACTCTATAGTTCCGGTAAGAACTGCGCACTTCTACATTTTTTTCATACTAATGTCTACGAATCTTGGTTAACGATCAAATCAGACGACTGCAGGTCGAACCCTTTCCGACGATGAATTCGGTGTAGACGACGACTCCCAGAACATCTCGCGGTCGAGATTGCGCATTAATGAAGCGCGCTCTCGGTTTTCCCCCGCCACTATTGATATCAGCGGAGCAGACTTCTCAGACCGTGTTGACGGAAAGCGGCGATCGTACAAAGCCTCCAGCCGCCGCCAACGGATACTACAAGACGGGACAGAGGAGCTAGGAGACCTTTCTGATGATGACGATGCGGAAAGCTTGGAACGGAAGATTGCTCGCCTGAAGCGAGAAGTAGAAGAGACCAAAGACGAATATGCCAAGCGGAAGGCAGCTGCAGCCGGCGACGACGATGCCTCCCCGGGCGACATACGACTAGAATCTCTAAGCCAAACCTTGGATGACCTATCTAGACGCTCTGGCATCACCAGCGTCAAGAAGTTCGATCTGACAGCCTCCAATGCAGATGAACCTGCCACGGAATCACTTGATGTCGGACCAACGTACACCATAACCTACGCACCCACTTACGAACAAACGCATGCACTTGCCAAAGCTGCGGATTTCGATCGCAGGCTGTTAGTTTTAGAGAGGAGCCTCGGCATCAGCTCGTCGTTCATGCCAGAAGCTGGAGAAGGCGGGCTCCCTCGAGCAATCCTACCTACCCTCGACTCTCTAGAGAAGCAAGTTTCGGCCCTGTCGCAGGCATCAACTGCCAACCTGGACACAATCAGCCGCCGAGTACGAGCACTGGCCTCTGAGCAGGACAAGCTAAATGAATCACGCGAAAAAGCTAAGGCTCTGCGGGAAGAGCTCGGCAAGCACGCAGGGTCCTCGCCAGCTGACACCTCTGAGCAAGAGGCTAAGATCAACGCCTTATATGCAATCCTCCCTACAATTGAAAACCTTACGCCTATACTGCCCCCTCTCCTCGACCGTTTACGGTCACTTAGAGCCATTCACGCCGACGCCGCAACCGCCAGCCAGACCCTCGACCAGATTGAGAAGCAGCAGGCGGAAATGGCAACAGAAATCAAACAATGGAAAGAAGGCATTGAGAAGCTGGAAAACACTGTGACCAGAAGCGACGAAGTCATGAAGCAAAATGCAGAGGTCTTGGAAAGCTGGGTAAAGGGCTTGGAGCAGCGATTAGAGACGCTGACACAGAGCCAGTAGGACTGATGCTGTATTGATACCCAATTGAGATAAAGTTCAAATAAAAGCAACCTAGACTTCACCACCACCCCTCCTCACCAATACTCCAGTTTTATCGGGGAAGCTTTGAAATGGCTTAGGCCTATCACGTGGAGGCCGCAAGCGACGATGTACATAAAAGCCTCTCCAGCCGCGTGCGTCTGTTTACTAACCCTCATCGTTGTCAAACCACGATTCTCTTCCAGAACAAGATACAAATTGTTCGCCATCTAGGGTGCTGTAAGTGTAAATTTGTTCTTTATACCTTTTTGCATCTCGCAGAATCCTAGTCTAGTATGATGTTTCAAATTATTAGCATGTATTACCTGATTGTTATGATGCCACGTTTTATCACCAAGATCTCTGATCCTAGACTCTTTGACTCATAGTTTCATAAATGCCGCCCTCCATTATAGGAAGCGTCTACGCTAACAGACTTGATGAAGATATTCTTAGGATAGGCAGCTTTACTTGATTTTCACACAATCTGGCAACATTTGAAATTTTTGACGCTTCTTTTCAACGCATAAATTCATTTCGGTACACACTTTCTATCATGACATCATCCGCACCAAAGTCACCGCCCGGCCACTTCAGCTTGCTCTATTTTGCCAGCGCCAGCTCTTTTACA
Source organism: Trichoderma asperellum (assembly GCF_020647865.1). NCBI lineage: Eukaryota > Fungi > Ascomycota > Sordariomycetes > Hypocreales > Hypocreaceae > Trichoderma > Trichoderma asperellum. Next base: position 2,193,950 of record NC_089418.1, read on the forward strand.
GGCAAAGATTACGAGAGCCTGTCTGCGCCTATATCTATTGGAAAGCTCTTTTCCGAACTGGAGTCGCGATATCCCGGAATGCAGGCTAAGATACTCGACTCGTGTTTGGTAACGGTCAACCTGGATTATGTAGACATTCCCACGGAGGGCGAAGAAGGCCTGGTGATCCAAGAGGGAGACGAGGTTGCCATAATTCCACCAGTTAGCTCTGGCTGATTATCTGGCAGTGCATTCGTATTTGTGACAAGCTTTGCGTTCTCTTGGTGGCTGCGGATTTGTCCGTTTGTTTAAAGAGAGGTGGACACTTTCTGAGTAGAATGTCGCCAATGTCAGATATTCGCAGCTGGATCCTCTTGCTCCGTCGATAGCAATGGGTCCCGCTCTGGATCACCTCTATCGGCCTGCCGCTGGAATGGCGACTTCCATCGATATATCCATCCCCAGCCCATCTTTCCTGATTTCCATATCTTCCGCACCAAGACCACCGACGCCGCGACAACCAGGACAGCTGCCAACGTAGCCACAATAGTCACAGCAACCGTGAGCCCCATCCTAGATGAAACGTGGCATCCGAGAGGCCTCGTCCTCACCTCCCATCTTTCATCAGGGTGCGGGCAAATTTCGGCGTCAAAGGCTGGTGCGAGAAATGGAATCGTATGTTCATTTGGCACGCATGACCATGTCTACGCAAGCAAACGTCAATACACCTCTTCGAAAAAAAAGTCAATTGCGCTCACGGCACTGAAACGAGCATCGTGGCGAGCGAGGTGGTTCATAAAGGGGACTCAGGGTTTTGCAAAGACGAGGCTCACATAAGGGCACCAACTGCAGTCGAGGCGGTCCAGACATCCTCCACAAGACTGCTGAGCCCAACATCGTTGGAAATGTTCGTCCATAGAGTTAGCGGGAGAGTAATTCATATTGAAAGCTTCGAAAGCCCTGTGACGTGAATCATAATTACTCATTGTGATGGCAATCAGGGAGTGAAGAAACCCAGTCTTAATATGCGTTACTGGTAGCTAGGCCAAGGCCTGGCATGGTTGGAATACTTGAAAGTATCGCTTGGAGAATTTAGAACGCAACTCGTATCATTATAAGCTTTGGGTTTCCAGAGGCTACATGTATGCAGCGTTTCCCGGATTCGGAAGATGGTGCGGGGAACAGGTGAGCCGCGATGGCCCAGCCCAGCAGCACCATCAGCCACGTTTTGAACCTCATACCAGTATTTCAACAATGAGATACCATCTTACAGAGCACAGCGTCTATCAGCTATTCATGTTCTCCTATGTTCTATGAACACTTAATCAACCATCCTCCTTGTATCATAACAACAAACGCTCCAGTCTACATGTATTCTATGATAAAGTCTTCTCGATAAGTCCCACACTCAGAGAAGCAAAGCGATTGCCTCGCACGGAGCCAACGAAAGTTCACCACCGCTCACTTGGCTCAAGTTTCTGTCACTAGTGGTAAACAGCACCTCTTTCGGCTTATCGTCCATCTTCCACGTCACCGCATCCAAAGAAAAGTTGCAGACAATCAGCGCAGCCTCCCCGTTGGTGGCCCTTCTCTTATATGCAAATATCTTCTCGTTTGGCTCATCGATGAGCTCGAAGCTGCCGTAGACGAAGATGTCCTTGTACTGTTTGCGTTTCTCTAGGACCAGTCGATAGGTGTGATACACGGACAGAGGCTTGTCTGTTTGAGAGGCGGCGTTGACCTCTTTGTAGTTGTCGTTGACGCGCATCCAGGGCTTGTCGCTGGAGGTGAAGCCGGCTTGGGGGGTGGTGTCCCACTGCATGGGCGTGCGGGCGTTGTCACGAGATTTCTTTTGGTATTCTGCTTTGACTAGCCGTTTGATATCTTCATCAGGGCTGTCTTTGTATAAGCTGCATGTGAAGAAAGGTATTAGCACATCGTCGGTATACTAATTGTCCATCCGAGATACATGTACGTATGTTTGGGGTTTGCTCAGCTTACTTCCAGTGGTTGACGCAATCAACATCCTTATACTCCTCAATGGGCCATTCTTTAGGAACGTTGGTCATGCCAATCTCTTGTCCCTGGTATATAAACGGCGTGCCAGCTTGAAAAGCATGGAATACAGCAATGAGCTTGGCGCTGGCCACGCGATGCCCAGGATCATCGTATGCGAAGCGGCTGATTACTCGTGGCTGGTCATGATTTTCTAGGTAGAGGGCGTTCCAGCCGTTGTTGTCGTACATGAACCTCTGCCATTTGTTGACCACGGTCTTTAGCTTTGCGAGGGTCCATGTGCCGGGGGAAAACTTGCCCTTGGGGCCATAGTCGAGATCCATGCTAAGTTTTTTTTTCCTAGAGTTAGCTTTCATGATAATTACACTCGTGGCTGGAAAAGACTGATGATTCTTTATCGTGAGGAGCTTTTCTGTTAACTTACTGCTCAAAGTAGAAAATCATGTTGAGCTCTCCGCGGTCAGCACCAACAGCCTTGATGACTTCGCTCTCGTCTTGCACGCAGGGCATTTCGCCCACATTGAATGCGTCGTACTCCTTTAGAATGGCGCCGAGCTCTCTCAGAAACTCGTGGCATCTCGGTCCGCATGCGTAATATTCATGGCCCCGATTAATCACCTTGTCCGAGTCTGGGAACTGTTGATCTTTGCTGATGAAGTTGATAACGTCCATACGGAAACCGTCTATCCCTCGACCGAGCCAGAAGCGCATGATATCGTGGACTGCTTCACGCACTGCCGGGTTTTCCCAGTTGAGATCCGGCTGCTCTTTACAGAAGAGGCGCAGGTAGTACTCATCCGTTGCTTCATCATACTCCCAAGCGCTGCCTGAAGTTGTAGCAAATCAGCATCCAACTGTGTATCTTATCTCATTCCACTTGCGGCACTCTCCTACCCTACCGCAAGGTTTTCATGGCAAAACATGTCACATACCCTGGAAGTGGCTTTCCCAGTTGTTTGGAGGCTGTCGGTTGCCCTGAGCATCATACTTGGGCGGGCGCCAGATGTACCAGTCTCTGAATGGATTGGTTTTTGACTTTCTTGATTCTCTAAACCACTCATGCTGGTCGCTTGTGTGGTTCACAACCAGGTCCAAGACCAGCTTCATGCCACGCTCATGGAGCTTATCCTTCAGCTCGTCGACATCGCCAATGTTTCCATAAACGGGGTCTATAGTCTTGTAGTCGCTGATGTCATATCCCTGAGTGCATTTTGCTGATCAGAATATGTTAGGCAATATAGGGTAGCCGCTTAAAGACGAGAGTTTCAAACCAACCATGTCTTTCTGGGGGCTCGCGAAGATGGGCGACAGCCACACAATATCAACGCCGAGGCCATTGAGATAGTCTATACGTGAAATGATGCCTTTGAGATCACCGGTTCCTGACCCTGTGGTGTCTTGGAAGGATGCCGGATATATTTGGTAAACTGAGCTTTCCTTCCACCAAGTACGGAGTTGTTGTGAAGCTGAGCCCATGATGGATACTTTCTTTAACAAGCTGATTTTTTATTTATAGATTTCGATGAAGCAACTGGATTAAACGGCAAAAGTTTCAACCCCTCAGCAATACATCTAAGAAGTATCAGCTCTTGAGAGAATATAGATACATGCACATGGAGATACGAATCCTTTTAGCTATCAATGGAACTGTAGCAGCATGCGGGGGTCGCGGGGCACTGAGCCCACTGCGCAAGTGCACTATGACATTGGCTACCCCCCATATAGTGGAGGCTATTTCATCATTGTAGGCCCGTTTAAACACCAGACCGCTCGAGATATTCATGGCTACGTGTACATATTACTATGGAGGGAGAGGTGGCCTAAGGCTGCAGCTCAGGCATGTGGAACAGCCGGCCGGCTCATTGAGGCACATCTGGAGTTTCAGCCGCGAGGCGTTGTTTGGGGCTGATGAGGAGGCGCCGGATTTCTCTCCGCGTCTTGCGCCGAGTTTTCGGGCAGCGGTGGTTGCACCATCCAAGTACAAATTTGGCTCTATAAAGATATGTGTATGTGTTTATGCACCTGTCTGCCTACCTAGTAGTATTTTGGGGAGAACAATTCGGCTCAACGACCATTTGTCTATTACCAGGTAATTACACGTACTGCTATCTTTAGTACATGTAGGTTAGCAGTAATAAATACATCACGAGTGTAGCTGCTACCTGCATTTCAGCATGCCTGGCGTTACCAGCCTGGCGGTGCTGCTGGATGAATTTGGCGTAACGGACATTGCACGCGGGTTTCAGGTCGCACAGGGGGATAAATCGAGGCTAGCGGCCGCCTGACAAACGATTTGTATTTGCGACCAACAGACTACATGCATGTATTCATATTTGGTGTCCCCCAAGAGATCCAAGACACAGGTCTACATAGCATCGTCTACTGGGTGCCGGTAAAGGTTAGCAAAGTTGGCCGGCATCCGTATGTAACTATGGGCTCTCTATGGCTGTACAGTCGCGCGCAATGGCACTTCTGTACGTGCCCTCCATCCCGCTTATCTCACCACTGTTGTGACACAGGAGTCAGACGACTGACATGTGCTTCCATTGGTGTCACGTACAGCAAGGAACCTTGATCCAAAATGAAGCCTCCCATCTTGCTTGGCGCTGAGCTGACCAGCTTCAACATTCACTTTGGTACAAGGAGGGGATAAATACGGCGTTAGTGCCTCGGCTACGTGAGAAAACCTCATGAGCGAGATTATATGTGCCAGGGTGCTTCGGACCAGCTGAACCGGGAGAATCTCATCGAATCAGCGCCTTGGTTCTACTCTGCTCTATTCCATTTCGTATCCCATTCCGTTTCGCATTTTAAGCAAACGCAGGATAAGGGGATATCTCTATCCACATACGCACAGAGTCTATATCAAGCCCCCCTCGATGTGGGCTTTTGCGTACATGCTTGGCCATCAAGCTTCTTTTGGTTGGTGAGACAAGAGGCCCAAACACAGGTCCCGCGGTCGTGATCAAACTTTATGAGGCCGCCGAAGTCGACAGGGTCCTGGCCCGTACGCGGCTACTGGTAAACGTGCTGGATGCAGAGCCCCGGGCTAAAGTGGGTTAGGCGGTGCAGGTGCCGGCGACGGCGAGATGCGAAGTGGATGTGAGACCGTCAGCATGGACGGTTACAAAGTACGGAGTACGCGGTCTAATAATTCACGGGCAGCAGGGGAGGGGTCCTCCAGAGATGCGAAACTCGCGAAGAAAGTATCGAGAGAGCAGCGAGGTTTGGGCGACTTTCTGTTTTAGAGCAGCTTCACAAGAGAGCGCCTATTTATTTGTTACCACAGCTACTTCTGGGTACTACGTATCCACATGGAATACGGCGAGCTGTGGCCTGGTGCATCACCAACTCAATGAGATGAGATGAGAGAGAGGGGCAGCTGGGGCCAGAGAGATTAAATGAATGAGCAGCTCTGACAGGTGCCATTTGATTTGATTGAGCTGATATATTTGGACGGTACCTCGTACCAATGCAGCGGGCTCCGTTGCGGCTAACTGGCAGCTGGTACTGCTACCAGTACTAATACCTGACAGCGCTCCGTAGCGGCGTCTGCTGGGTGTGTATTGGCAGGTACTAGAGTACTAGAGCACGCCTGAAGTGCCGTAGCCGCGGAATCATGCCCACTAGCCGCACCTATCTGCGGGTGTCGTGATCCGCAGCCCCGGGCGGGGAGAACGTCATTTGTCCCATATTTGGCAGCAGCATCACAATCACATCAGCCTGCGCGCGCTCGTCTTGGCCGCTGTGATTGATTGGGCTGCCTGATTGATTAATTGATTGACTGATCGATTGGCTGCTGGACAGGAGCATCCGGATGTACTTACAAGGGCTAGTGCATGGGCAGAGCAGCCCGCCGGATTATTGTGCACCGTATCGTGCTAGAGGCCAACAATTCGGGTTGGGCGATCCCGTTTGATTGGCGCCCATGCAAGTGCCATACTACTAGTACTGCATAGCTCGAGTCCACATCCCGGCTGCCGAGGACCATTTTGAATGGGCGTGATTACAGTACGAGGCGGTAGCAAAAAGGAAAGAAAGAAACAAGAGGCAAGCCTGCGAGGGCGTCGCAAATGAGACGATGAAACTACTGAGACGGCCTATACATGCATGCTTCTCCGGAAAACGACTGTAATCTTACGCTTCGTTTGTCGTTTGCGCCCATGCGTGTGACCTGCTTTGATCACTACATACATGCATATCCACAGTTAAGAAGAAAAAAAAAAAAAAATCCAAAAATCCAAGGCGTGGATTTGTTGCAGCACCTCGTACTCCTCCCGTTTGGTGCGCAGTTTTCCCTGTGCACCGGTCAACGCCAGGCCAAGACCAACATGCGAAGTTGGCAGGCAGCAGTATTTTGTCGGCATCTGATTCATCGACGAGCAGGCCTTGGCACCCTCGCACAGTCGCTAGGCCGAAGACTCGCGGTAGCTGACAGGGCGGCTTTGCTCAATGCGCCGCACTCCGCATCGCGCAGATTGCGTCTGCTGCTACTGTAATCCCAAAGTCTCACTTTCGACGGAGTGGCCATGCCGCTTACAGGCACAAGCGCGTCTGTACATAGTACGCACCAAGCCAAAGGATGTAAGTACATGCATTGGATGCATGTATGTACATATGCTGTGCTGTGCTGGATGGGCCGTCAGAACGCTAATCCATTGGGCAACGTCATGCCGTTAACCTGCATAAGAAACAGCTGCTGAGATATTTTAGTCAGTCCACCCAGGGTCCCCCAACAAGATCCTGTCCTGTGGCTTGGCGCCGGGGCACTGGTGATGAGAATTGTCGCCTTGGAAAATGCAGAGCCAATGCACCCCCTGTAAAACGGCCTATAGGCGAATGCTAGCTAACTGCTAACACAAGAAGTCGTACGCGTAGGCAAATGTGATTGTGAGTTGTGAGCTTGGCCCAGCGAGCGCTTCCAGCGAGGCTCAGGGCGCGAAAGTGCCATGCTGTAGTGGTATGTACTTCTCGAGTAGCAGTACCTGGTACGTCCATGTGCTCGTACCCGTAGTAATGCTTTACGGATGATTGTATGTTCTTGGAATTGCATCCGTGTGTGTGGTACCAAGTAGAGTAGAGAGCAAAGAATGTTGGCCCGAAAACTGGCACGTACAAACCGACGACTTGTATTGCTACCGCCGCGCAACACGTACTCGCAGGTACCGGTACCAAGCGCGAGACATTGCTGCGTGTGCCTGTCTGTCCGCTTTCTCCCACCGAGCCGCCTCCGCCTCGATTTTGCGATGCTACTTGTGCGATCAAGCCAGTGACCCTCCACCCACCCCCTCACTTCCCACCCCTCTCCGAGAGCTACTAGCAGTTGTAGCAAAGGCGTTCAGCCCTGCCAAACCGGCTCTGGGGCTGGAACGATCCCGACCTCTGCTTGTGACCACACGGTCGAGTTTTTGTCTTTTGTATAATCCCGCGCCGCAGCCGACAGATGCCCAGCTCTCCAGCTCCTCGTCCAACGTAGCTTTTACGGCGTCGACGAGCGAAACGCATTCGACAAACATCCATTACCGGCACCCAGAGGCTATTAAAGAGCCAGCCAGCCATTCCGACGGACCTCTGCCAGCTGCCCGCAGACCGTCAAGCATGACGTGATTGCGCCTCGACGACTCTCCCAGCACCTGTTCGCATCGCATGGTAGTGGCCTGGAGCTCTCCGCTGGGCGACAATGGCCGACAATGAGGCTGCCTTCCGCATCAGCTCCGGCACGAGCGCAAGCACCGACAGCACTCGCTCCTCTCTGACTGCGAAGCCTTCGACCCCGACGACGGCGACAGCTGAATCCTCGTCGCGAACAGCGCCACCTGCGCACATCGACACGGAAGCCTCCACGCCCCAGCACTACAGGTGAGTATCTTGTCCGGCTTCTTTCCTCCAGCTTCCGCCTCTGCTTCGGCGGACACACGGGTGCCGTCGCTCGCCATCTCGAGCCGTCCGCCCTTGCCGTTGCCTTGTATCGCTTCTTTTTCTGCGCACCATGTCTAACGCGGGCCCTTGCGTTGCCGTAGAAGCCTCTCACGAGACGATGATCTCCAGATCTCGCCTACCACGTCCACCGCCACCACCCGCGGCGCCATGTCGCCAACGACGTCGAGGGAAAGTGGCCGCCGCCTAAGCGATCTCACAAACTATCGCCGCGATCTGGCCGTCCTCGATCCTCTGCGTGGCCACTCCAACCCCTCCAACTATCCCGCGAGCCTCGTCGATGAATCGGCCGACACCATGTCGCTGTTCTCGCAGTACTCCGCCGGGCTGCATGGCCTGGGATCGCGCACCGGCGCAAGCTCGTCGCTGGGCCTCCAAGACTCACCGGAGCACTTGTATTCTCCAAACGACAGACGGCCTTCTGAAGCTAGTGTCACCACCACGGCTAGCAGCACTGGATCCAAGGCTAGTGGGCACCGTGGCAATATGCGCAAGCTGCAGGGCTTCTTTGGCGAAGAGTTTCCTGGCCGCGATAGTTCCGAGAGTAGCCTCCCGACATCATATATGGGGAAAGACCAACGATCGCGCTCTTACAGTCACACTCGCCCAACGCATCGCGATCGCAACTACTCTAATGCCACCGATCATACCAGGGATGCCTCGCCTGCATCATCAAGACCCAGGACCCCAGTTCCGGCCCCTGAAGTAGTGCCTTTTTTGTATCAGGACAACAATGTAAGTCTGACTTGTGTTTCCGAATCTCTCTTCTTCTCCCCACCTAATCTACGCCGCCTTCCCTTCTCCTTGCTTTGTTTTCTTCTTTTCATCATCACCGTACCTTTCTTTTTCGTCTGTCTTTCCCTACCCTTTTTTCTTCTTGTTCTTTTTCTTATTTTACGGTCCCCATGTCCCTGCCTCCCTTTTCCCAAAATGGCGTAAGCTCTTCTTTTTGCTTTCTGCTTGATCCACTCTTTTTTTTCGTTATGGGGCCGCCTACGATCCACGAGTATTAGTGGGGGGGTTCGAAATTGGGAGAAACGGCTTCGCTTGCTATCGTGTCACAGAATCTGACTTGCTTGCTTTCTAGGACATTGCGCGGTATGGAGAGGCACCCGTGAGAGACATCATGACCGGGCCCGATCGGGATCGATACATGTCAGATGGCGCGCCCCAGGTGCCGCCGAAATCGTCCTCTTCCTCACGCGCAGGCATCGTCCACCTCCCCGGCCACTATCACCGCCATAACAAGAGCATCGATGATCCAAGGAGCCTGCGGCCGAGCACCAGCAGGGAGGACTCTACGAGCAGTTCATATCCCCGCGACCGAGGAGCCATGACCGGAACAATCTTCAGCAGCTCGCGCTCCAGAGCCCAGAGTCCGACGCCGAGCGTTCAAAGTGCGCATACGCCCTACTCAAAGTCAAGCCAGGTGGAGGGACACGCTTCCCCTGGACATCATGGCAAACTTGGGCTGCTCGGTCGTTTTCGACGGCACAAGGACAAGGACGATGGCAATGCCGGCGGCTCCAAGTTGAAAGATCTTCCTCAGTCTACAAGATCTTTGCAGGCAAAGTCTTCCAAGACGGATTTGACGCGCCCCGAGCTGTCGCCATCTGCATTCCCATCCACCTTTGTCCTCGGCTCTGGAGACGTCTCTGATGCTTCCGAGACTCGGTCGCTTGCTGGCCCTCGCGCCGCAACCTTCAAGAACAACTTTCCCTTCTCCAAGAACAGGCGACCCCCTCGGCCCTTCGAATGCGACGATACCATAGGCCCGACCGACCGCGCTGACCCTGGCCATATGTACCACCTCGACACGAACTTGAACGATATGGAAGGTATTCTGGCCAAGCCACCCCCATTGACCCCCATGGACACGTCCTTCGTGAATAACGTCGACCCTGACTCCATCGATTCGGCAGTTTCAGCGCCGAAGGGACGCTGGGATGCTCCCGACAGCTGGGCAGTCCGCCGAGGGACCGAGGACACTACGGTACAGCAACCGGAAGTGGAAGACCTCTCAAGCCCACCACGGCCGGAGGAGAAGCTGACTCCTTACTTTATTCGCATTTTCCGATCGGACGGGACCTTTTCAACACACTCCATGGCTCTGGATGCCACCGTCGCAGAAGTCATATCTCAAGTTATTAAGAAAACCTATGTCGTCGACGGGCTCGAGAACTATCACATAATCATGAGGAAGCATGACCTTATTCGCGTCCTTACGCCGGGCGAGCGGCCATTGCTCATTCAGAAACGACTTTTACAGCAGCTCGGCTATGAAGAGAAAGATAAGATAGAGGACCTGGGCCGAGAGGATATCGGCTACTTGTGCCGGTTCATGTTCTTGTCTGCTAGGGAAAGTGACTTCCACTCAAAAACGGCGGATCTAGGCTTTCAGAAAGCGCAGAAGATCAACTATGTTGATCTTTCGGGCCGCAATCTCGTCACCATCCCCATCTCCCTCTATCTTAAGGCTAACGATATCATATCACTCAACCTCTCGCGCAATCTGTCGTTAGATGTGCCAAGAGACTTTATCCAATCTTGCAAGAACCTCCGGGATATCAAATTTAATAATAACGAAGCAAGAAAATTGCCGCTTAGCCTCGGCCGCGCTGCGAGACTGACCTATCTAGATGCTTCGAATAACAGGTTGGAACAGCTGGAGCATGCCGAATTGAATGCCCTCGCTGGACTTTTGAAGATGAATCTCGCCAACAATCGGTTATCGCACTTGCCTCCTTATTTCGGTGCGTACCAGGCGCTGAGGAGCTTGAATCTTTCTTCCAACTTTTTGGACTCTTTCCCTCCCTTCTTATGCGACTTGCAAAGTCTGGTTGATCTAGACCTAAGCTTCAACAGTATCTCAGAGCTGCCAGAGGAGATTGGCCAGTTGAAGAACCTAGAAAAGCTTCTCATTACCAATAACCATCTAAGTGATAGCGTCCCCGACACGTTTCGAGACCTCATTAGCCTGCGCGAACTTGATATCAAGTACAACTATATCACTAATATTGATACTATATCCGAGCTTCCCAAACTGGAGATTCTATACGCCGCCCACAACCACATCTCGGCCTTTGTTGGTAAATTCGAGCGGATCCGCCAACTCAAGCTGAATTCGAATCCACTGAACAAGTTCGAAATCCAAGAACCGCTTCCGACCCTCAAGACCCTGAACCTTTCACAGGGCCAGCTGGCGAGCATCGACTCCGCCTTTGCGAATATGCCAAATTTAGAGCGCCTGGTTCTTGATAAGAATCACTTTGTCTCGCTGCCGCCCCAGATTGGCACGTTGACTCGTTTGGAACACTTCAGTATTGCCCATAACTCTGTAGGCGAGCTCCCGCCCCAGATTGGTTGCCTAACAGAGCTACGGGTTCTTGATGTTCGAGACAACAACATCTCTAAGCTGCCCATGGAAATTTGGTGGGCTAACAGGCTTGAGACCTTCAATGCCTCTTCTAATATGCTAGAAACCTTCCCTAAACCTGCTTCGCGGGCCCCGAGGCTGCCCGGCGAAGAAGGACAGGGGCCGCCTCCAACATCCAATGGCAAGGCGCTCCCGTCAGGGACTCTTTCCGCCACTGGCAGCTCCGACGAACTAGGAGAGGAGCGCCGACCCAGCCAAGCGTCCAGCACCACCTTGCTGAGCGTTGGTCCAACTCCTAACATACCAGGGGCGGATCGAAAGAGTTCTGTTGTGTCCGTCTACGGAAAGGGCGGGCGTAAGACGTCCGTTATGTCTAGAGGAACGACACAGTCACAGAACACAGTCTCGACTTCGGCCCAATCAGTAAGAAAGGATTCGGGTCTGTCGTCTAGATTGACAAATACGTTTTCTGGGTCGCTGCGAAATCTCTATCTTGCAGACAATCGTCTAGATGACGATGTATTTGATCAAATTACCCTTCTCGCCGAGCTCAGAGTTCTTAACCTGTCATACAACTGGGAGGTCAGCGATATGCCTCAAAGGTCCATGAAGAGTTGGCCGCAGCTTGTAGAGCTGTATCTTTCTGGAAACGTCTTGACGAGTCTTCCGGCTGATGATTTGGAAGAAACAAGCCTTCTTCAAACCCTATATATCAACGGCAACAAATTCACAAATCTTCCGGCTGATATATCAAGAGCGAAGAAGCTTGCGGTTTTGGACTGCGGCAATAATTCTCTCAAGTACAACATTGCCAATGTTCCATATGACTGGAACTGGAATCTGAATCCCAATCTGAGATATCTCAATCTTTCTGGAAACAAGCGGCTAGAGATCAAACAGACTGCTTGGGGCGGCATCGATGGCCCCGGTGCCGTGAATCGGGAGGAATACACCGACTTCAACCGACTCCCCAACTTGAGGATACTTGGATTGATGGACGTCACCCTGACTCAACCCAGCATACCAGACCAGAGCGAAGATAGGCGAGTTAGAACATCCGGGTCACTGGCAGGTCATTTGCCATATGGCATGGCCGACACTCTCGGCAAGAACGAGCATTTGTCGACGGTTGACCTTGTCGTGCCGCGTTTTAACTCGTCAGAAACGGAGATGCTTCTCGGCCTCTTTGATGGCCAGGCACTGTCAAGCGGAGGGTCCAAGATTGCAAAGTATCTGCATGAAAACTTTGGACTCATCTTCGCCCAGGAGCTCAAGGCCTTGAAAACCCGCCAAAGCGAAACACCGGCTGATGCCCTCCGGAGGGCTTTCCTGGCGCTCAACAAAGAACTAGTAACTGCTGCAGTCCAGTATACCGATGATCGCAAGAAGAAATCGCATAGGGGCGTGACCCAGCCGGTCATTCTTAGTAGGGAGGATCTGAATTCCGGAGGAGTCGCCACCGTCTTGTATCTTCAGGGCACAGAGTTGTACGTGGCAAATGTTGGTGATGTCCAAGCTATGGTTATAAAAACCGATAGTAAGCATCACATCTTGACTCGGAAACACGATCCTGCGGAGGTATCAGAACGGTCAAGAATTCGTGAGGCCGGAGGATGGGTTTCTCGCAATGGCCGATTGAACGATGTACTACAAGTATCTCGAGCTTTCGGATATGTTGATTTGATGCCTGCCGTTCAAGCTGCACCTCATGTCACCAACATGACCATTCGGGAGAATGACGACATTATTGTCATGGCTACAAGCGAGCTCTGGGAATATCTTCCACCTGGCCTTATTACAGATATTGCGCGAGCAGAGCGCCAAGATCTCATGCGTGCTGCTCAGAAGCTTCGCGACCTTGCAATGGCTTACGGCGCGTCTGGGAAGATCATGGTTATGATGATTAGTGTAGTCGACCTGAAGAGGAGGGTAGAGCGTTCCCGCCTCCATCGTGGTACAAGTATGTCGCTTTATCCTTCGGGCGTCCCTGCAGAAGCTCCGTATCTTCTTTCTACGAGAAGGGGACGAAAAGGCAAGGGAGATGTCCTCGACTCTTCCCTTAACCGGCTGGAGGCGGAGATCCCGGCACCAACCGGCAACGTCTCTATTGCCTTTACAGATATCAAGAATTCCACGACTCTCTGGGAAATGTACCCCAACGCAATGCGATCAGCCATCAAGTTGCACAACGAAGTCATGCGTCGGCAGCTACGGCGAATTGGAGGTTACGAAGTAAAGACTGAAGGTGACGCCTTCATGGTGTCATTCCCCACCGCGACTTCAGCTCTCCTATGGTGTTTTGCTGTTCAAATGGAACTTCTTGACGTCCCTTGGCCGTCCGAAGTTCTCAATTCAATGTCGTGTCAGCCGATATATGACAAAGACAATGCGCTTATATTCAAAGGGCTGTCTGTTCGTATGGGCATTCATTATGGAGATTGCGTGTGCGAAACAGACCCTGTCACCCGTCGTATGGACTACTTCGGGCCTATGGTCAATAAGGCGTCACGTATATCCGCTGTTGCCGATGGCGGCCAGATTACCGTTTCTTCAGATTTCATTTCTGAAATCCAACGCTGTTTGGAGAATTATCAAGACACTGACCGGAATATCTCAACTGGGTCGGAAGCTTCTTTCGAAGACGAGTCACTTGCGGCTACTATTCGCAAAGACTTGAGGTCTTTGACGTCCCAAGGATTTGAAGTCAAAGAAATGGGAGAGAAGAAGCTAAAGGGTCTAGAAAATCCCGAGATTGTCTACTCTCTATACCCTCATGCCCTCACCGGTCGTATCGAATACCACTTGCAGCATGAACGTCGGGAAGAGACAACAGATAAACCCACTGCCATTATGGGTGGTGAGCTCTCTTTTGATCCGGACGCTATTTGGTCATTGTGGAAAGTCAGCTTGCGTCTTGAGATGCTGTGCAGTACTCTAGAGACAGTTAGAGGACCGGGACTCCAGCCACCCGAGACTGAACTCTTAGAGCGTATGAAGAATAGAGGAGGTGAAGTCACTGAACGCTTCTTGATTAATTTTATGGAACACCAAGTAAGCAGAATAGAGGTAAGCGATTCACAAGTGTTTTCTTTCTCCCTTTTTACGATTAACCATACTAACGAGGAGCAACAGACTTGTGTATCAACCCTGACGATGCGTCATCTCGCCATTGGCGGCGGAACACTCCGGGAACTTAATCAACTTCGTGCTCCTATGGCCGCTGTATTTGAGGCCTTTATGGCGCAGAAAGAGGAGCTTGAGCGTTACAAGCAAAAATATGGCGAACTCGATGACGATGATCGTAGCAACGGGGTTATGACGGCTGACAGTGTCGAAGAATTAGAAGATGGAAGCGATACTGAACAAGAGTAAGATGTTTGTCTTGCTTGTAATATTACGCTCATCTTCACTACGTTGTTTGAAGCTTCTCAGAAAGGAGTTTTTCTTATTATTTCACAACTCTGGCGCAAGAAGAGAGGTTGTCGGAGTTGGAAAGGAGAGTTTTATATATCCTCCCTTCTTTTTTTCCTCTCATTTCTTTTTTGTTGCATTCTTGGATCAAAATCATGTTTCATCGTGGTCGGGATGGATTTATACACATAAGGCTTTGCGTTGGCGCAGTCTATGGCGAAAGTTTTTTTTTTTTTTTTTTTTTACATTATTGGGGGAAAGACGAGGTGTAACAAATGCTTGGGACGCGCGCGGGTGTGTGCAGTCTATATATATATACGACGTATATATACCTTTACATATATTGTTATGAGTGGTGTTTGCTTTTTTGTATAACCTCTGGAGGAAGGTAGAGGGATGGATTGGTTCAAATGCATTCTATAGCTGAAACAAATTGGGTAGCACAGCGGCTTTTTTCTGAAGGGGATTGGTTCTTTTTCTTTTGTTCCTCTCTTTTCTCTTTTGTTTATCACTGCTACAAGTAGCCACAAGGGGATTTTTGTGTATGGAAATAAGCTGCAATCATTGGGCGAAGAGAAACTACTATTGGATAAGAGAGGCGTGAAAAAAAATTATTCTATTGGATCGATTTGCAAAAAACATTTGATTTTTTTTTCTCTAGTTTGTCGATTGTGTGTATATTATATGTTCGCTTCTATCTAGTAAATATTTTAACAGGGCAGGCTGAAACACACTCTCTCTTTTTCAATATAGAGACAATATTCCTCTACTCCTTCTGTGTTTATCGGAAACAACTTTTGGTTTCAATTCTATACGGCATCATCTTCACGGACTTGTTTCATGATGTGGATTCGAGGAGACATGCGTGGCCCAACCCACCAGCCTCCAGTCAACTTTCTTACGAAATCCCTAGCGGTAGCAATTGTTGCGCCCTGTCCAAGAACACCGTCTTTGATTCCTTCCTCATGCAGTGTTTCTGCTGCCGTAGCAACTTGTCCAGGCCGTAAAATTTCGATGCCGTCGTAGCTGTGTATCTGGCCGATGGTGTCCCACGTTCCGAGGACGAGGGATGGATCTTCCATTAAGACGTAGTCGAACTGGGACCAGAAATCTTGGTGATATAGCACTTCGCTTGACTCTGTCTTGTCGAAAAACAGAATCGGAGAAGAAGAAGAGGAGGAGGACGAAGATGTGGAATTTAGAGTTGGAGGGAGGCCATGAGGGTTTTGACCAAAGAGGGTGAGGCCGGTCATGCAAGTCAAGACGTCTGCGTGGACGAATAAATGAGGAGGAGGCGAAGTGGCGTTTGAAGTGATGGCGTAGAGCTGAGAGAGCGCATCGCCGCCGGGGTAGTTGAGAGATGAGAGGAGGAGCATGAGGGTACTTGAGGCAAAGCCTGCGAGGATGGAGAGGGACAGGATCGCAGTAGCGAGGCCGTAGAGTAGCGATTTAGATCGGCGTGAAGAGATGAAGTTGGCGCCTACGGCGGCAGCAGCAGTGAGCGAAGGGACAGTGTAGAAGATGAAGCGGGTTTCTTTATGAGGTTGAATAGAGTATACGGCAATGAAGATGAGAGATGGAATGACCAGATCCTGAACTCGACGAAAGGTTCCGGGCTGATAGAGAGCCAATCCGATGAGAGGGAAGCACAGGGGATTGAGCAAAAGGCGCGGCAGAGCGGAAGTGAAATAGTAATGCCACGGCGATACACCCCAGTTGGATGAAGACCCAAGGACGGCATTGTAGTAAAAGCCCGCGAGCTCTGGCCACAAGGGCTTCTGCCAAAAGTACGAATCAATAGGGATGGAGAGGCCTAGTGCGGCGAGGAAGGAGGCGAGGAAGAAGGTGACGAGTTCTCGCAGACTGAGATAGGATTTGGCGAGAGCGAGAAGCCCCGTTGCGGCGAGGAGGATGGCCAATTCGGAGCGGAAGATGGCTGTTGCGAAGACGAGGAGGCCGATTGCCTGTCGACGGCGAGTTCTTTCGACTGAGGCATCGTTTTTGGGGAGGAGGAATGCAGATGCCAGAGTTGCTATGACATTTGTGATTAGTATGGAAGGCTGAGAGTATGTATATATAGAGCATACGTAGTAGCAAACATAGTGAGATATAAGGAATGGACAAAATGGAAACAGTTTAAAGAGACAGAAACGGAATCAGCTTACTCAGTCCAAACGCAAACATATTCGGCAACGTCCTGCTCAAGTAAAACACCACATGGAACTGGGTCACGCTGAACAACACCCACCACCTCGCCGCCCCTTTGCCAAACGCCGCTCTGACAGCAGCTCCAAAGACGACCAAGCACACGGCATTGAAGCCGCCCAGCACCGCCCTCACAATGAACTGCGCGTGCTGGAACCCAGCCAGGGCAATCAGCGGCTGGCTCACGCCCGCCAGGAGCACCGGCCCGACAAACGTCCGCGGCACGGCTCCCGGGAAGGCGAAGTGGTCATACGTGGAGGACAGCCGCTGGTGGATGTCGTGCGTGGGGGTGCCGTAGACGAGGATGTCGTGCGTGGCCTGCAGGTTGAAGGACTCCTCGACTTTGGTGTAAGGGGCGGCCAGGAGGTGCAGCAGCGGCACGAGGAACAGGAGGAGATCTTGGTGGAAGACGTGGGTTAGCATAAATCGACACGCTATCGTGTATGGAGCAAATAGAGTGGGATGGCCAATGAGGCATCTGCATACACACCTATGAATTCCATTGATGACGGTCTATCATATCATGTCATATATGTTTGAAGAGCCACTGAGCTATGCATTGGTAGACCAATGTCCAATTGAATATTCCCTTTGAAGGGCGTCGAAAATGAGCAATTTAGTCCTTTCTGTTAATGAGAAAAGAACACATAAGCCAGTACAAATCTCACAGCGGTATAGAAATGGAAGCTCAATCTCATTCCCGTCTCTGAATGCTTAGATGTGTTTCAAGTGAGATGGCATCTATTAGGACTACCTCTCGCTATGAGGCTGAAGTGTCTCGGAACGGCTCAACCATCCCCCGCACAGCAGCGCAATATCTCCCCTCGACAACTTATGCGATTACTGGGCAGCTGCTTGATCATTATCATGAACAAGGAGACAAAATAAGATGTATTCTCTTCAATATCCATTAGGTTTTACAAGTCAAACTCATTGCCATTATTATCTCTGCAGGCCCCAAAAGCACAGTCCCTTGACCAGCCCCCCAAATTTCTCAGCTCTGCCAGTGGCACCACTCATTGGTGTAAATCACAGCGGCTGTACAGCTTAATAACATTATCCCTTCCCAACGCTATGTAAGACAACTAATTATATGATACAGCTCTTGCAGAAAAAAAAAGTAGAAACCAAGTTTCAAAAGAAAGAGAAAAATAAACCTGAAATAGAAAAAAAATGACGGGAAAAGAAAATCGACAGGAAAAAGCCAATGACAGAGAGAGAGTAAACTATGTCGACCGATCGTGGTAAGCGATACATTAACCAGTCCGCAGCATACCTGTTCTGTTAAAGTAATGCAGTAAACGCCATCTCCTAATCAACTGGCCATATTCCGTACTTTTCCTGCTGTAACAGAACTGCCGCAAGAAGAGAGTAAATCGTCAAAAAGCGAATGGTATTCGTAAGAGAAAAGATTGCTTCCCCTGCCGGGTTCCTCCTCCTTCTTGGTTCGGCGTAAAAGAATTTTCCTCTCAACTAGATAGAGATTGTAAAATGCAGAAGATTCCCATCATCAATCGTACATCGAGTTCGCCATACGCCTATTATTGCGCACCTCCGTAGAGGTTATTGTTGTCTGTACAAGTGCGTGTCTCTCTGTGTGTGTCTGTCTCTTGTGTTGTGTATACATCTTGATTACCCAAAATAAGACCACTGTATTCCGGTTTATGCTAGGAAGGGTGAGCTCTTCTTCCTGCCTAGACCAATGCTCATGCGTCCTTTCTTCTCTTTTTCTTTTTCTTTTTCTGGAGCATCGCCATTCATTGTAGTATCCAGGGAGCTATTCCTGTCCTTGAAAAAGCTGAAACTCCGCTTCGACATGGACTTGCTACCTCGCTTAGACCGATCAAGGAACCCAGAAGATCCGCCTTCTTCCTTCCTTCTGGCGGCCTCTTCGACGGCTGCAGACTTCTTGCTAGCTTCTAGCACTTTTTGTAGCTCATCTTGCTCATTCCTTCGAGCTTGTAGAGCTTTGATATGATCTTCTCTTCGCTTCTTGTCGTCTTCTTTAACCTGTTTCTCTCTGAGTTTCTCTTTCTCCTTTTCAGCTTGCTTGGCTGCCTTTTCAGCAGCCTCGCGCTCTTTCTTCTCTCGTTTCAAGTCGTCCCTGGATTTTGTTTCTATTTTGGTAGCACTTTTGCCGGTGAGGCTAACACCTGACACGCCGACAAACGGCATCTCGGGTATTTTTGGTGATTCGATGATGGGCGAAGTTGGTAATGGCACTCCAGTAGCTGTAGCGGCATGTGCGAGAGTTGCTAGAGACTCATGCTCTGGCATTACAACAGGTTGTGTTACTTGCCGCTTCAGAGGTGCTGTATCTGGCTTGTCTCCGTTTTCATCTTGTGCTATATTAGCAGCCTGCGTCGCTAACTTCACCTCCTCCATCCCCTCCCTCTCTTGCTCTTCCCTGACTTTCTCAAAGGTAGTTTCTTGGTAAAAGAGAACGTAGGCAGTCGCCATACCGGGCTTGTCGCCAAAGAAATTGCGCACAAAGTGCTTATCAACAGGCTCAACCATCTCATCATCGAATAGGACCCAACCGCGATCCTTGGTCTTGATGATGGAGACGTAGTGGCCATGATACGCGTTGCCACCTATGTGGACGACAACAGCATAGAGTTCATACATCCTATCAGGGTCCTCTGCGTCGTCTGTGGTGTTGAACATACGCAGATGATAGGGGTAGACAACACGGTGGAACAGTTTCTGGAGACGGCTATAATCCTCGGTGTACTTGAATCGCTTGAGGTGCAGAGTGAGTACTTTGGGCAAGCGTTTGACCTTCATTCGCTTTTCAGCCTCCTGCAGACCACCACAATGATCACAGTGGAATTTGTTCCGCTCACAGAGCATCTCTTCGGCCGAGAATTTTCGTAGACAAGATGTGACCGATGAGTGTTGTTCGAGATCAATGGACAGATCGAGGAAAGTCTCGTCTCTCTGTGACGCCGTCTCACAAGTCAAGCACTTCGTCTCCGAAGTCAGCACACCCTCAAAGATGTCGTGAACCCAACCCGTCCCGGGAGTGCGGTAACCAGTCATATTATTCATCAGCGCAGATCCCAAGGCGTTCTGTACCGACTGCGTAAGCTCAGCATTGCCTTTGATATCCAGCTGCTCCTGGATCTTTCTCGCATTTGCTTCGACATTAGCAATGACATCATTTAACACGAGGCCGTAAAATTCGTGGGCATCCTGGTGCATGGAATTCCGGAACATTTCGTTATCGCGCTTAAATATCTCGAGGAAACGCTGAGGACTCAGGACCCCTGTTCGAGTGCTGCTCTGAAGGACTGCCAGAAAGATATCTTTGAGGCCTGTGAAGGTGCATTCATCCATGCCGTACCCTACAGCATTTTCTTGCGCCAGCTCTAGGATTGGGCCTTTGAGCATGGCCTGCTTCTTTTTGTATTCAGGAGTATCTGGCTTGTCTTCAGGCTTGATAGCAGTTTGGCCGGGTGCGGGCTGGCCGGAGTTGATGGCTTGTCTTTGTTTTGTTGCTTCCTTGTTGCTGATGCCCTTCTTCTGCTGTTGAGGTGGGGGTGCCGGCATTGGTGGGCGAATAGTGACGTTAACCTTTGGTCGACTGCCATTGGGGGTTCCGGATGGTGATAGCGACGGATAGTTGATCACGCTTTCTCGAAACAGATCGGAATAGAATAACGCCTGTACGATGGAATTACAATAGCTAGACAAGTTCAGTTAGTGGATACAGTGTTCTATGTTGATTGGGTCTGCAAGACGAAGCGAACCAGGTGTTTCCAAACTATGGCTCATGTTAGCATGGTGGCAGTCACACAAAAGAAGGGGGACCTAGTCCAGAGAAAATAAGGGATGATAAACATACGTTTTCGAAACCAAAGAACTTGTCAGTTCCATCCTCTCGTAAGGGGCCTGCATTCAGCAGCATCTTCTCGAGAGGGGTCAATTCTGGTAAGATCTCATCCTTCTTCTTGGGTACCACATCTTTGGTGGTTTGCGCTGTCGACGGCTGCAGGGTGATGGTTTGTTAGCGCGATTAGATTATTTCGGCACAAGTTGTGCCAGAGTTTCTTGGGCATATAGCGATCGAATTTGGGTACGGCAAATAAAAGACGGATAGGTGATCGTGGTGAAGGGTGGGAGAGGCATACCGTGCTGGCGTTTTTAATCTTGTTGAAAAATCCGGCCATGTTGTCGTATTAAGCATACAATATTCGATGACTGAGTATAGTAATGGGCGACGGTGGAGAGGGAAAAGCGAAAAGATAACGGTTCCAGCAGCCAGAGCCGCTCAACAGGCGCTCAACGAGATCGAGGGCGGCAGTCGAGGGTATTCATTCGAAGTATAGAGGCGACGGAGCAAGCTGGGGCGATCAAACGAACGGATCAATGGTCAACGCCACCTGACCAGCGGAGAGGAAATCTGTCGTAGGAGCGCCTAGCCTGATTGTACAGGCCTTATTGTTTTCCCCTTCTTCCTCCTGTTGATCTTGTGACGGGGAGGTGGGAGGCTGGATCAAGGCCCGGTGGTGGCGCTGCTTCGGTGGTCAAGAGAATGCGTCGGGAGAGAAAATCGAATCGGATTCGGCGCAGATAGAGTGGTCTGGGAACAGCGAGCGAAGGACGTGAAAGACGCCGCACCAGGTTGCAAACAAGGGCGAAGCAAATGGCGACCGAACAGCAGAGAGCAGGAAAAGCACGAGAGATGAGGCGATGCGGAAGAACAGGACGAGGATGTGTCAGGACGCGGAAGTGCAACTACGTCTGGCATGGAAGTGGTCCAGTTGGTTTCTGGAAACCCCCCAGCGCAGAGCCCGCTATCCGCGACTCACTCCAGGCCCTTTCCTCGGGGCCTCCCCAGCTCGCTGTGGGCCAGTGGGGACAGGCCGCTTGCAGGGCGCCAGGGCTGGCATTGGCCGATTGTGCAGCACCGCTTTTGCGCAGTACCTGCACCGCTACGGCGCACAAGGGACGGAGTACCTCCCATGCCCAGCAGGCCCTTGCGCATGTGGCACAGTGCTAGGCGCTGCTAGCAGTCTAGCGCCCAGGATTAATACCTGACGGCTAGCAAGGCTAGCAGGTAGTGCTGCACTAAGGCGGCGCCTGCACAGAACTCGCTCGCTGTGGGGGAGGGGAAAGAGGCCGGCCAGTGTGTCTGGTGTGCATGAGGCGAATGAGCACTTGTTGGGGACGCGAACGAGGAGGAATCCTGTTGGCAGGTGCCTGGTGGCACCGTAGAGGATTCAACGCCGCCGGAATATCAATTGCCGAGCCAAGAGGGCCGGGCCTTTTGTCATGCTTTGTTAAAGAACGCCTTGCAGCTGGTGATGATGGTGCAGGTACAGCTTAGTACCAATGTATGGAAGTTTCACAAGGTACAGTACAGTATGTGGCATAAGTTGTAATACAGGTGTAGAACATGAAACATAAAGACAGTGAGCATGCAAGGCAGAGTGCTGAGCGGCGCGCAACGCTGCCCTAAAGACCCCAGTCCGAGTCAGGTCCCGCCGCTGCTCTGTAATCATCTGCGTCCTGATGAAGATACACGCAGAATACGGAGTACCTGGCATTTACGGCCAAGCGTGAGCCACTGGCCATCCCGATCCATGCCTGCAAATAGATTGAATGTATAAATTAATAATTCGGTTGTTAGTTGGCCATTACCTTGCCATGAAATCCTTCATTGTCAATTCAGGCGGCAGATGGAGCGCCAAGAGCAACGAGTGCGTGAGCAGTAGCGCTGCGTACCACAGCATGCCCTGCACAGCCAGCAGTCGATGCTACAGCGTGATGCTTAAAATATCTCATGGCTTAGGTACTAAGGTAGGTAGTCAGTAGGTACCTGGCATTTGGTAGCATCGAATGGATTCCCGGCTGTCTTTGACATGCTGCAACCACATCTGTCTCACGGCCGATGGGCAGCTCCTGTCTTGCAGCATGCCATCTCGAATCTTGGGATTTGGCCCCCTCCCCAGTCTCTCGCTACCAGGATTGCTCCGCCATGAAACTCTTATTTTCCAAGAGACAAGTAATGCGTACATCATCGATCGAATCGAGTGGAGAGGTTAAACAAAAGGCAACAAGCACAAGAGAGGGGCTCACCCATCCCATCCCAGCCATCCAGCTGGACTTGCTCTGTCGTATGATGTATCCGGGGTAAGCCACGCGGAGGCATCTCCCATTCGCCTGCATGCGACGGTATGCACACCATCTGGCGTAGCAGAGGCTAACGGTCGGGTTAGCATGCATCTGTGATTTTTCCAGCCAGCCCAGCCCCTGCTCTGCCCAGAGGGGGATGATGATTCTCAACAGGCGGCGGCAAAGAAAAGTCAATTCTCCTAGAGCGCTCGCCACTTCACAACGCCTCTACCCCATTTATTTTTTCTCTTTTCTAGCTCCCCCCTCTCCGACCCGGTTGGTTCGGGAACGCCTCATTCGTCAGCGTTCTAAAATTGAGACAGCACGAAAAACAAGAGAAAGTAGAACGAGAAAAGAGAAGAGGGAAAGATACTGTAGGTATGTACAAGGTCGAGATTAGCCGAGCGGGCTGGGCAGAAGAGGTAATGACGCCAGACCAGGTTAACGAGTGGTTTTTGTTTGGTCTCCGCCCTTGTTTAACATGGGACAGCGAAAATTAACTCGTACGAAACGACAGGCGGCTCGGATGCGACAGTGCCTCATGGCCGTTGATTGCAAGCAGCAAATTTGCCTATCTGCGGAGCATCGCAGCCTGCGCCTACCGGCATACTGCACCTGTTGATTCGCCCGTCGGCACACACACACATGACTACTGTAGCCATCTCGAGCTGTGGGTTTTGCCTACCTCCATAGTACGGAGCCGGTTTAGCAATGCGTCGATAGCTGCAGGCACTCTGTCGATGCCGCCTCTGCTGAATCTCGACTGTCGCTCCATGGCCATCTGATCATCGCTCCCATCGCCCTTTTGCTCCCCACCCCCGCCTCGTCAAATCATGTCGATGGCAGCTCTCAAGCATGGAGATACTAATCCGTAATAGCTGCAACGGTTGAACGGCTGGTTGGCACTAGAGCCAACTCTACCAAACAATCGTCAACGAATCGCAACAACTTCTCCCTCGCAAAGGCAGTGATGGTGTGTGGGGAAGAGCCCCTTGCTAGCCCAAGAGAAATAACGTGGCTTTCGAATAGCGAGGGGGCCAGGCCGGGGCTTGGGACACCGAAAGGCCCAAAAAGGACCACCAGCCGCGACCACCAGACAAGGGAACTTTGAAATGCAAGCTCCTACGAGCTCTGCGGGCCATCAGTAGACGGCGCTTGCAGTTGTATGTGTGGGCTAGTCCTGCTTCATCAACGGCATATGATGCATGGGTTGGTACAGCTGCTAGAGCCAACACGACGTGTCAATACCCCATTTATACGTCCACGCGCAGGCAGATATAATAAATAAACTGGAGGCAGCCGACTTTTTCTCTATAGCGCAGCAACCAACGGCAGCTAGTTCTGCAAGTCGCGGGCTCTTGCCTCTCCTCTCCTCTTTGTATCCCTCACTCTGAGAACTGAACGTTGGAAATCTTCACACTTATGCTGTGCTTCCTTACCTGACCGTCGCCTGTATTGCCCGCTCCACCCTGATACCTGCACGTTGCGTCTGGCTGGTTCATACAGAAAACATACATTTCAAGACAACCAACGCCGCAACACATAATCTATTATTATAACACACGGGGCATCTCCCCTTGTCAAGGCATCACAGATGAAAGGCTGGGAAGATAAAGGAGGAACGCACATCTGGTATGCGAGCACACAGTTTACATGCTAATCTGTGAGCTATGTTCATGCCTTTGCTCCACAGGACGTCATCCTACAGATCGATAATGCGACGATAGCCTGACACTGACGAGCATATCATCCCCACCAGCTCCTCCAAGCGTTGGCTGGCAGATGTACATACTGTATCTTGCTGCAACCCCAGCGGGCACGAAATTAACAGTGACAAATCTTGTTCGGCATCCAGATCTAGCTCTCACAAAAATCGCACCGGGCTCTCGCCCAGCTTTGGTGTTCTTCCATCTTCATGAATAGAAATTATCTTGAAGAAAAATACGCCAATTCAGCTAATACGAGTACCTTGGGTGGGTGGACAAAGCATCTCATCGGCTAAAACGTCGCTCTTTAATGTACCCGTCCACCCTCTTTCGACGGCAAGCCACTGCTTTGGAATCTAGCCTATCACATATCTCATGCTCCTTCAGCCCAGTCGGGCCTTTATTCCTCTACTCTTTGCCACACCCGAATTGCGCATCCCTTCTCCATTTGCGGTTGGCCGGCGCCGCTTTACGCAGCAGATCAGGCTACTCTACATAGAACCCGACGGAATTGGGTCCGTAGACCCGGTATTCGTATACTAACGTGAGTGAGAGAGTGCGTGTGCGAGCATATTAGCACCTCAATTCCAGCCTTTATCTATGTGCATAAATACATACATATTTAGTAGGTGTACTGATCTTATATCCAATCAAAAATATTGAAACGGCATATTGAATAAAACCAGATGAAAATGGAGGGGGGAGAGAATACTAATTCGGACATATTCTTTCGAATGCGCATTGCCGACTTGTCTATGATTTTCTTTTTTTCGTAGTTTTTACCGGCTTCCACCATGCCCAATTTCTATCCCATTACTGCTTCTATTCGTGTTACTTCCTTTCTGTACTGCTTTTATTCGGTATAACATCTACAGATTTTGCAACTGCCACTGTTGTTACTGCCGATGCTTACTACTACAGGTTTCAAGTTATTATAAGCGTGTCTTGCTAAGAAAGCGTAAGCTTTGAAAATAGCAATATGCGTACAAACTAGAGTAGAAAAACGCGGCTGTGCATTTAGAAACATGAGGTTCTTTTATCTTGCCCTGGGGTTCTAATATGGTATACCTATGGCAGAGAACTATGTGGATAATTCCTTGACTTTGATCCCTAATTGCACATCACCCAAGTGTGTCATGGATTCAAGCTGTATCTTGGCCAAGCTATTTTAATATTGGAATGCAATAGGCATGCGGCCTGGCTGCCAATTGAACGATTCAAAAAGAAAGCTTTTAAGCCAAGGACAGAGTAATCTCGAGCATCACGACATAAGCACCACGGTAGAACAAGGGGCGTCTAACTATTAGTAGTAAACCTGACGATCCCCCTGAAGCTCCAAGTCGCAGCAGCTGCTACGCGAACTTCGTTGCCAAACACCGATTCTGACTGTAACACGCCTAAATAGGAGAGATAAGCAATATCGTCAACATGTATTACTCGGAAAGAGGGACTAATGAGGCACAACGTGTTCAGGTCATCGTTGAACTTTGAAATTTAACCCATATTACGGGAGAAGCAGACGTCCACATTCACAAATTACTTCATAGCAAATCTAGGATCCAGTTCCTAGCAAATCTGTTTTCGCCAGCTCATTCTTGCCCATCTATACTCTATTTCTTCTCCGGAGGCGGCGCCGGACCACCGGTGGTGGGCAAGCCCATGAAGATCTTGAAATAGTCCTATAAATAGAAAATTAGTACGACATCCACAACTCCCTCTTCTTCTTTTTCAACAGAGATACTCACGTAAATCATCCATTGGAGACCGGTCAAAGTGCCAATCATGACAATTCTCATTGGCAAGCCGTTCCAAAGACCCTTGAAGCCGATGTCCTTGTAGATGCGACCGACGGCAGAACCGAAAGCCTCGCCGGGCTCGCGAACCGAGTTGAGCTTGCTCACCATGACATCTGCGGGGTGAGAAACGATGGCGCAAAGAATACCAGCGAGGTAACCACCGGTGAAGGAGACACCGGTCTGAGCAGCCTTGCTATAGTCATTCTTTTCTCCGGGCAAGCGAGCGTAGATCATCTCAACAATGGTTTCGAACGAGGCAAACTTCATCATAGTATATGGGATTTGTCGGCCCCACAGAGGATAAAGGCCTTTGTAAAGTCCGGCATAACCTTCCTTCGCAGTAATCTTGTTGAATCCATCAAGGGCGCCAGTGTAGGGATTTGGTGAGCCTCCCTGCATTCGAACTTTAACAGCTTCCATGGGGCAAAGAGCAATGTCGGCCAGGAATTCAGCGGAGGCTGAGGCGGACAGATACAAAATAGTTTTGTACTTGTGGGCAGCCTCCGGGCCAGCAATGTCGGAATATGTCTTCTTGAAGTACTCGTACCATCCGTACTTGAAAGCACCCTGTGCAGAGTAGCCAAAGAAGGTTGGGCTCCAACCAGTAAAGATGCCGCGGAGACCTTGAGCGCGATAAATCTTTCCCCATGCTTCAAAATTGCTCTTGTAAAGCGACGAGTCGACCTGGCGGCGTGTTTTGACGAAATCAAGAGGCGTTACAGCCGTGTGAGTGAGACCCTTGAGAAGAGAGACGGATGTAAGTCAATAGGTTCCCTTGAAAGCAAGCAAATAGAGTATGAAGGCTTGAATTCACTTACACATGCCATCATTCCTCCAAAAGTACATGCCGCATAGTATTTTCCAGAGTATAGTTCAATCTTTCCCGTCTTGGCTTGAGCCGCGGAGCTGGCCTTTTCAAATTCCTTGGCAGCTTCATTGCTAAGCTTGACAGCCTTATCTTTGGCACTATCTACCACAGACCAAGCCCCGTAGAGCTCCGGGCGAGCTTGGAGAGGGGTCGCCTTAGTCTGCGAGCTATAATGTTTGGGTGCTGGGCTATAAAAGTTGCCTTTTAGGACTTCATCTCTAGGATATAGGTGCGCCATAACGAGGAGTGGACAGGCAACCGAGCCTTCCGATTGTTCATTTATCCTGGAAAGATATGAATGAAAACCGCAATTAGCACACTGGCAATCCTCAATTGTAGGCGAATGTGGCTGGTCTGGGCTTGGAAAACAAGAGTACGACTCTGTGAATGACACTGAGGCCATAACAAAGAGATGGGTAGACATGATGACAGGACGTGCTGGAGGCAATGCTCAGGAATATCTGGCTGCCAATTCAGTCACAGAGTGAGAAACTTACAAAAGCTAGTCGTATCACTGGGTAGCTGTTGGCACGCGACAGTGATGCACAACAAGAAGATCGCGACACTGAACCCAACGAGGAGAGGAAGCGAGGACAATACAATACAGAAAAGGATCGCGCATGCAGCGTCCCGGTTTATAAATGTCGCAAGATAAGAGCGAAACAACCGCGAATCTGCGACTCCTGCCGGATAAAGCCCGCCGGGCCTAGGCCACGCCCAGCGACTGAAGTGCGTGACATCACTCAACGTCAAGATGCCCGGCTGCGAGGCGGCAGCTCCAACGGGAGCAGTTCCGACCTCACACCAAAGTCGAGGTACCAAGTCGCGACTCACAGGTACAGCGCCTGTCATAGACTGGATGCGCTGCCTCGCATGTAGCCATATGCCCCACCAATGTCCCGATACAGTATCGGATTGGATATTATAAAACCGCAAACTCCATGGAACTGCTGCATGCTCTCCCGATCTTAATAGTTGGCATGCTGGCTTTTCTTGTCCATGTTCTTGCTCGAATTCGCAATATTTCCAATCTATCCGCCGCAGTAATATGCAATTTACCGTACCGCAGCCAATGTATAGCGAAATACTACTCTCTGTACGTTCTACTGGACGATCGCATCAATTGTGTCTCATCCATGGAACCCGATTCAAATCGATCGGGCGGCAGCACGAAACCGCTTTAAGCATTGCTCCACTGCCGGAGAGTCACTGCGGGGGCAATTCGAACTTAAAAGAAGCTCCCTTATCGAAGCATGAGTTAGCGGTAGCAGTGACAGCAACTAATGCTGATTGGCACCGAGACACGCGAGTATAGGGGCTGATAGAACGAATTAAAATTACAATCATGTGGTGAATTTCAAAGAATTTGTATATCTTATTCTGGACATTTATTTTTTCTTATTCTCTGTCTAATACAAGATACCGCTTGGAGCGATGACGTCTAAGACACAATCACATGTATCACAGGTTTCAACCATCTTTATACGGCCCCGCCTGATGCTGAGCTAATCACACACTCCCCGCGGTCGGTGGCTCAATCGGCCCCATCATATTTGCCATTCTGCCAAAGAGTCAAACAACAGTCACAACGCAAGAAACGACCTCAACAACCAACCCGTGCGGTTTTCAACGGAGCACGATAAAGAACCAAAACAGACTTCAGCCATGGCTACCACATTAACACAGCAGCCTGCTCAAGCCGGGCCGGCGACGACAACGCAGCCTTTTTCCACGGCCTGGTCTTCAAGATATCGAGGCGTAAGTTTTGAATATCAAAAGCATCACGTTGTCGCATTCGGCAAAAGACTCTCCCAGAACACACGCCGGGATCCTCCCTCATATCATTGAGACTGCACAATGCCTCGTCGATTGGATAATCAGATTTCCACTGACAATCTCTCTCTCTCTGCAGGCCACCGTCGAAGATCTCGACCCTCCCGCCGCCCTCTCCCTCAACCCCTCCGACGCCATCAACATCGCAATGCTCTCCGCCTTCGAGCGCGAATACACACACCTCACCATCGTCGACTCAGAAACCCGCGCCCTCCTCGGCTACATCTCCATCCCCCACCTGCAGTCCCTCCTGGAAGCCGGCCGCGTCAAGCCCAGCGACCCCGTTTCAGCCGCCATGACGAGATTCAAGCGCAAGGGTCGCAAGTACCAGGTCATCACGCTGCAGACCCCGCTGGAGGATCTCGAGGCTTTCTTCCGAGGAAACGTATCTGGGGGTCCCTGGAAGGAGGAGTTTGCTGTCGTCACGGACGAGAACCGGAGATTTGTGCTGGGCGTAGCGACGGTGCAGGATTTGGAAGAGTTTGTCAAGAGACGACCTGCTTAAAGCGTTCTTATTTCACTCTTCTTGGGGTAGGTATTAGAGCTAGCAATTACGATGGAAAATGAGAAATTCGAGCAAAACCGCCAATCCAACGGTTAACGAGAATGCGAAAGCGTCGTCTTTAGGTAGACGGCGTTTTGAACATAATGGGCCTTTATTCAACATGCGTTGGAAATTCTATTTCTTGTTTATTCTACTTTACGGAGTAGGAAATGCGTGAAGGAGATTCTTACGCTATGAGAGAGAGCTTGAGATGTGAACGGGCTCTTGATATGGGGTTCAACATCAGAATCGCAATATATCATGTCTCTAAGTAAAGAAGTCATCATGGATGTATATGCTTTAAGTTATAGATTTATCCTGAAATAACTAAAACGAAAGCTTTCTTAGGCTTCAACTATGGTCTACCGCCACACTTTCTCATGCCATCTAGCTCTTTTGTATCATACGATATCAAATAAGAACAACAAGTCAACTCATAATCCTAGTCGGATACTTTCGTTCTCTCAACCTATATCCTGCCACTTTGGTCAGATTTGTCCCCTTTCCCCTTCTTACTCTTCACCGTTGTAGTCGTAAACAAGTCGGATCTGAGCCCGCTCTTTTCCCTTGGTCACGACGATATTCCGGCAGTACCTACGCTCGCCGTCAATGACCTGGAAGCCCCAGACCTGCTGGGCAGTCCAGCCCTTCTCCTCATTCTTAGCGGAGTTTACAATAAACTGGCCGTCGCCCTCAATCTCCCAGCCCTTCTTGAGGTACTCGTCGGTGATCTCGTCCAGCTTGGCCCAGCGGCTGCGGCCCTTGACGGTGCCGAACAGCCAGTCGGTGTGCTCGCGCTCAAGGTCGTCGAAGCACCGGTTCTCCTGTGTGCTGGACAGGCCCGATGCGGACTGCGTGATGTCGATGTGGACGACGACGTCGGCTGCCGTGCTGGGCGGGCTGGGAGGGCCCTCGTACTGCTCTACCTGGATGGTGATGGTGGCGAGACCGATTCCCTTGCGGACCAGGTAGCCGATGCCCTGGAGGGCAAGCACCGGCTCTGAGGAGTCAGAGAGGGTCTTGTTCTAATTGTGTTTAATGCCGCGCCGGCGCCTTTGTTAGTGGAGATGCTCTCTTTTGCGCTTTTCTGTGTGCTGATGTCATTTTGTGGGAGTGCGACTCGAGATGATGCTATGTCCCGGATGACACGGAGGCCATAGCTTCTCTCTCGTCGCACAGCTCGCATCGCTCTCAAGAATCATATGTATTCCTCTTTTTTTTCATCGCTCTTCGTCGCTCGTTAAGCTCCCTCGTCTGCCAAAACAGCAGCACTTGGCCTCGCCGTCAGGAAGCGCGATTGGCGCAGCTTGAACAAGGCGACGAAGAGCAGCAGCTTGTAGTGGGGGAGGGGCAGCAGTTCCCTCTTGAAGCGGGCGTA
Organism: Trichoderma asperellum; assembly: GCF_020647865.1. Classification (NCBI taxonomy): domain Eukaryota; kingdom Fungi; phylum Ascomycota; class Sordariomycetes; order Hypocreales; family Hypocreaceae; genus Trichoderma; species Trichoderma asperellum. The sequence goes on from NC_089418.1 coordinate 2,225,119, forward strand.
GCAAAGCAGGGGGAAACACGAGAAATTAAGATGGGACGAGCAGGGAAAGGATTTAGAGGGGATGGTTGGTTTGTGAGGTTGTATGGAGTGCTTCTTACCATAGTCCATTTGCCAGTGAGGTTCTTGGCGGTCTTGCTTGATGGAGCAGCCATGGTTGCGATTGGGACAGATGAATATCTCAGGCTTGATTAATGAGCGAAAGAGGGAGAGAAGGAGGCGCGATGCTCAGATAAAGAGAAAGTAGATGGAAGGATGGAGAGTAATCTTCAAAAGAGGCAGAGTACTTATAGAACGCCCGGCGTGCGCATTACGTGCTGCAACAGGTGGAACTATCACATGAAGCTTGTTTGTGCTGTTGGCGCAGCAAAAAGCAGCGCAGGTCATCATTGACCCGAGGCGTTCGTACTAGTCCTGCTAGGAAATGGCAGGCAAGCACATGCACGCTGCAGCGCCCCGCCAAATCTCCCCCACACACAGCGATGTACTGCCAGTAGCAGCGCAGGTACCTAATAGGAACATGCTCGAAACGACAAGGGAGTTCCTGTCCACCACTGCTAACTGCAATCACGTATAGTAGATCATTATTTGGATCCTTTGGCTGCCTCCTTTGTAATTCGTCCTAATTGAGACCGTCACCTACTGCTTTCGGCGTAGGTGCCGCGCCAAGACACCAGCAGCGCCTTGTTCACATCCAGAGTGTCTGTCCTAAGCTAGCTTATAGGTAGACTAGAGAGAGCTATATACAGCAGAGATGGGCTAAACAGAAGTCATGCATATTCCCGCAAGGCAATTCACCGAATAGTATTTTCTAGAGAGAAAGTAAAGAATAATCCATCTCCATGTAGGTGCTATAACTAGGTAAGTAGATGCTGTAGGCACCAACCATAGAAACAACCATTACCCGTATTCCAACAGCTTCGTTCTACCAGTCTTTCACGTCTTTAGAAAGCCGGAACCAGAAACAAACAAAGACATAAAAAGTAAAAGAAAAGAAGAAGAAGAAGAAGAAAATAAAATGTAATACAAAAGAACAAGCCCAGCATCTGTCGTTGACCTCAGCTCCCAGACGGATATCATGCTGCTCTCTCGGAACCCTGTGGATATCTTAATGGTACATTAACGAACTCCCTTTCTGGCTCGCTCTAAATCTTCAAGTCATTATCGCTATGAATACAAGACCGTCACACATGGCTTTTGTAAATTCCGAGGGTCATTCATGCTCGCCCATAAGCTGTTCAACCACAAGGTCTGCGTAGGCATCAATCAGCCGCTTGCTTTTTCTCAAATATGCGTACCTGCGAAAGCAATAGGAGCTCAGTGTTGAAGTGGCTATAATTCTGGCTTCTCACACTCGTTTGTTGCGTGGTGTTTTGCTTGTTCTTGCCCTCATGGCCACCACTTCATCTTCTTGTAGCTCTCGATAACTTCCTCAATCAGCTCCTTCGTGACGGCAGGTTTCTCGTATTTAAAGCCCACAACAGTTTCTAGCCGGCTGCCATCCATGCTGAGGTCTGTGTCTTTGAGAAGCTCCTTCTCCATGAAGGGCGTCAGGGGGCCAGGCCGTGTAATGCCAGCATCGGCCAAGAGATCAGCCCAAGGGCCGAGGACTTCGTCATTGACATCATCCACCACGCTTTCCAGGTTCAGTTTCGCAAAACTGCTGATCAGCGTTCCCTGGAATCCCGTTTCGATTTTGAAAATTTCGCCAATTATTTCAGCCATGGTTCCCTGCGTGGTGGTGCCCTTGTCCACCACGTTGAATATCGGCACTTTGCCCATCTCGGCCTCTTTCCAGTTGGCCTTGCCAGCATCGTACCAAACGGCAGTGTCCCAAAGGGCTCGCGTTACATCGTGGATGTGCGCCGTGTTAGTCCGCAGGTCTTTGGTCCACAGCCACTTCATTTCTCCTTCGATATGCTGGTAAACTCGGGCCATGCATAGGGCTGTTGCAACCCACTGAGACGCATACGGGCCGTATACATGAGCTAGGCGGACAATCGCAAGGTTAAGCCTGTAAATGTGACATTAGTAAGAGAAAAGCCGAAAAGTTGAAAAGCTTCTTTTGCTTGACCTACCCTTCAATCTTGGCGAGCTCTTCCTCTGCCTGCAATTTGAAAACGGCAATCTTGCTCCACGGCTTCAATTTATCTCCCTCTTTGCTCGGCGACGAGTCAGGCTTGTACACCATGCCTGTGCTCAGCTCAATAAAGGCCTTCACTTTCCTCTTGGCGGCCTCCTTTCCGACAGCAATGGAGAGCTCCAAAGATCTCAGCTTGTAAATCTCATCTTCCTGAGAATATCTCGTCTCGCCACCGCAGTTGAAGACATAGTCCCATTGCTTGCCGTCGGGTCGGTCAAATACTTTCACTAGAGCCTCTGTTCAAAGCAGCACACGCATGGTTAGCCAGGGGTGGTCACTCGCGGACAATTTGCATTGGCTAAACGAATTGAGGGACTTAGTTGGGAAGAGGGCCATTTACCTGGTTTGCTGGCATCAGCTTGCATAAACTTGCTCTGGGAGCAAGCCTCGGAGAATTCAGGTGCCAGCCAGGCAAGCTGGGGCAGCACCTTGTCAACAAGTCGCACCTCGGACGCAAGGTTGTTCTGGTGAATGTATTGGGCGAGGAAGCGGCCGATATAGCCCAAGCCTCCAATAATGAGGACGGATGGCTTCTCTTCAGCCATTTTGAAGCTTCTGCTGTGGTGGTCGAGAAAGCGCAAGACTGTGTGGTATCAAGAACCGTCGTCCAAGTGCACAGTTGCGGGCCACGGATTCGAGTCAGCGGCTGGCTGTCTAAACCTCCCCTGAGCTCTCTGTATTTTTTATCGTATCGGGCAAGGAGATGATTAAACGTCGGGCGGTGCTTGCTCTGGCGTTCGCTCGCGTAGCAAGTGTGCTGCGTCGGGATGGGATGGAGAGGAGACGAGGAGAAGAGGGAGGTCGACGGGCTGCTGCCTTGCGTAGGTAGCTGCGGTGTTGTCGTCTCGGTACAGGGTGCTCGATCGCCCACGCAACTGCCGAAGGAAAAAAGGACGAGGCAGAGAGCAGATACAGGCGCACTGTGCCAGGAAGCCGACGCGGAAGCCGAAGCGAAGGCAGAGGAGAAAACAGGCAAGCTTTTGTATCTCGCGGGTGGTGAGACCAGCAGCCAGTCCAGGTGCCTGAGACGGAGGGATGGGTGGGTAACGGTCGACTAAGGCGAGGCAAGGCAAGGCAAGGCAAGGCAACGAATCGAGCGAGCGAGGGGCTGCTTGTCTGGAGTCCAGTCTTTTTTATTTACCGCCGCGCCGTGAAGAAAAGCAATCAGGTGTGCATGCACCCGTCCATACACGTAAAAGTGCAGATTACTCCGTGCCCAAAAAAACCAAAGCCCCCCCACTAACATGCACCGCTGGGCCTTGTCCATGCCATGTACCATGCGGCAGGTTTCATTTTCTCCCTTGCTTTGTAAAAAAGCACGGAGCAGTGCTACTCCATGCGGACGCCGGCGAGAATCGCATAGTACAGTATGGGGAAGATGTGAGTTATTACAAGCACGGGCACAGGGAGCTAGCCGAAGCTGTTTGTTAGCGATGCAGGCCGTCATCTTTCTTGAGGCCACCACTCTTGTCCAGGGACGAGCACAGCGTCTGGTTACTTTTACTGTACGACGACGAGGGAGTTAAATACCTACTACCTACCTAGTAATACCTAGTATGCGTGTTGGACGACGGTCATTACGTGCTTTGCTTCAGCTTCAGCTCCAGCGCCAGGCACATCCAGGCACGCATGGGCTGTGACTGGACACACACCTTTCCAGCCTGGTCTTGGCCAACAGCAGGCTGAAGCTGGTGCTGGTGCTGATTCTGGCTCTACACACTGCAGTGGTGATGGTGATGATGATGATGATGATGATGACGATGATGGTGATGGTGAGCTGTGGCCGCCCATCCTTCCGACCCGTCGGGACTGATACGAGAGCCACTCAGAGGCTCTCACGACGATGGGACTTGCATAAGGCATTAGCAAACACACCGACTGACTGCCTGACAGCGGCAACGGCGAGCGAAATTGTCCCAGTCCAAGGGCTCTGTTGTGCGAGGACGGACGTGTAACTTGGACCTACCTAGTATTTGGAGGCGGCTAACCGCTGCCAGGTCTCAGCATCCCTGTATACATCCCCACCAGTAGCTAGCGGGCTAAGCGGCCTGATGTTATTTGCCCAGCAGTCAGAGAATCTCTCGACTCTGGCTGGTGCCACGCACGATGAGGTGTCGTCTGCTTCTTCCTCTGCTTCCTGTTCTTTGTGGGATCCCAGATGGGAGGTCAGTCAGGCCAGACCCTGGTTCACCGCAATGCATATGGCGTCTCACCTTTTCCCCCTTCAGCTTAGCAGCCCTAGCAGCATGTGCATGTATGTACTTGTATCATTGACGGCTGTTGTCATTAGCAGCAAGCAGTTATTAGTAGGTACGGTAGGTTAGTAGACAATTCCTAGGACCCAAGGATTATGCAGCAGGAAGGCACTGCCACTACAACCGCTGCTGCTAGCACTGTCTAGCAGTGGGCAGGTACCTGTCTAGCAGCCGCCATAGCGCCTTTGAGCATGGAGCATGGAGCCTGGCTCCCCTATCGTCTGCCCTCGCTGAAATTCCGAGGACAAGGAAGGACAATTGAGCATGCCTCAGGTACCCAATCATGGCTCAACCTCTGCTTCCGCACAAGCCACTTGTTTTCAACAGCTGGGCTGATGATAGCAGCAGCAACAGCAGCAACAGCGGCAACAGCAGCACGCCCGTCACTTTTCGTTGCCTTCTTTGCCCCCTTTTTACCCATTTTCTACACTCATTCAGCGACCCGACCCGATGCCGCCGCCCGACCGGAATCGCTGAGTGGCGCCACTACGGTCCAGCAGTCGCTTTGGCCGCTGCCCTTGTGACAGGCTAGCAGTGGGACTCGTTGCGCCATGTGCAACCCTCAGGTGGGACGAACCGCTCCGAACGGGGACCAGCGGCGACGATGGCGGGTATAGCAGCCCAAAGGCGCAAACGTTTTGCTTGCTCCCTCTGCGGTGGCCGCCAATTAACACTGACACGCACAAGTGTGGTGGCATCAGCCTACTTGCCTAGTGCTTGTACAAGAGCCCACCAAAGCGACTTGACTCGACCTCCTATTACGGGCCCAGGGTTTGCGATCTGGAGACCGAGACTGAAGCCGAGATCAGCTTTTGGCGTCGATACTTGTGTACTTGTACCTGGCGTCTACTGCATCTCTCCCTCGCCCTCACCTGTCCAACACACGCAGCATTGGCGACGTGGGGTGCGGGGTTCGCTGTCTTCCAAGCGTCGTTCTAGAAGACAACGCAGCTCAGCCAATGACTCGGCGCTCGAGGCAAACGAAACAGACCGCATTTTGTCGCACCGGCATGAAAGTGGCCCGGCGTCTTTTTTCTTTTCCCATGCCGACAGCACGCCCCAGTCCAGCTGCAGGAATCGTGCAGCCGCCGAAACGTATGTGCATGCACCTGTAGCCAGCCATCCGGCGCGAACATACGGGCGCCTCTGCCTCTGCTGCGGTCTTGAAGAATACTACTAATAGTAGTATTTTAAGCTATCTCAGTCGGCAGGCAAGCAAGCGACTACGTCTAGTGATATCACTCGGCTAGCCGGCTTTACGAGTGCAGGGAGGAAACGAAAAACGAAAGCCCCACACAATGACTTTGTTTGTGCGTGTCGTGGGATTTTACGGAGTCAAGACATGTTTTGAAGTCTCCCTTGGCTGCCACATGCAGGAGGCAGCCCTCCCTTGCCTTGGGGGCTGACCTACTATATTTCTTCGCTGTGCCACGCCGAGCGAGTGCAGGCGATGGGGGGGGGGGGGGGGGTACGTCCTTATTCGCACACAATTGCTTCCAAGCAGGAAGACCCATTGCTCGTCTTTCGACTTTGTCTACCTTGATCCCAGAGATGCCTGAAGGGAGGGTGAGGGCAACAGATGCAGTGGTACGTTAACATGCTAATATTATATCTAGTAGTGTCTGTACGCTGTATTATCTGCATGCCTGCATGTAGGGACAGGATGCTTCGAGTACAAAAGATGCGCCTACGACCAATCAGCTAACAGGGATATCTCATCCTCAGTCTCGACAGACAAATCTTGAAGAGGTGGCGTACGAGCAATCCGAGAAGCACAGTGGATGTGTGTGTTGGCTTGTCTCCAATTGCGGGCTGCTCAACTCCACCGCACTTTCATGGTCTGGCCGGCTACAGTAGTATGTAGTCTATTGTCTGCCCATCTTCTCCCTCCGAGGAGTTCAAAGATTTCGGCGACGAGTCATGGATAGGAACGCCACACATGAAATGGTCTTGCTTTTGGCCGCCTTTTCTGCTCGGCTTCATCCGCAATTCTAAAGAAAAAGGATGGAGAGGTATGAGCTTGCGCAAGTCGCGATTTTGGAGCTGCCGAGGCTACTGGCAGCTCAGATGCCACCTACCTACCAAGTAAATCTATTCCTGCTACAACCTAGCAATTCACCTACTAGGCCTAAATGGTAGTAAGATATCAATGCTGTGTATCAATATTCCTGCGAGTGATACAAGGCGCGAATAGGACTAGGAAGAAGACGGATTATAATCGCAGCCCTGGCAAGACAGATCGCCACCATCCCTGGACGTGTGGAATACCTTTGGCACGCTGTCAAGGGTGCGCTTAATCAAAGCTGCACGCTAACTATCAGCCGCAGCACAGTTACGGTGTGATTCTGTTCCATCTTGGAGCAGCAAGGTCCTTAGTGTCTCGCGAATACTGCAGAAAGGAAGGGTAGGATCGCGAGGATCCGCCACGCTGCAGCACCCAATCTACCATCGTCATGGGACTTCTTCAAGGCATCCATTAGGTCCTTTAGGGAAGTGGACGATGAACGAGGGGGGTGCTTTCTCATGTGCACACGGCAAACATTTGTGTACTCTGGCTACAGTATATATTATTCCAGGTCTGTTGCATATCGCATATTACCCTTTTCTCCGTGAGCTGAAACGTCGAAAGGAGTGTGTGCTTATCCAGCAATGCCACCAGTTCCCTCATCGATGCCTGGATCGAGATTAAGCTTGGTAGTGCCTATGTGTTGGAGATGGTTGGAGATAGATTGCACTCCGTCATGCCTCAAATTTTGGTCTTTTTTCTCTTTCAGTTCTCGTGGGTTGCCCGGGGAGGGGTGCTCAGCCCCCAACGACATGGGTCAGGAGAGAGATCAAAACCAAGCGGTGGTGTCGGTTCTCCAGGGTGATATGCTGTGCTACTCATACGAAGTACTGCTGCTGCTGCTGCTGCTGCTACGAATGGACATCTTTTGATCAGGCAGATTACTACAGATCGGCCATAAGTCCTATTAATCGCCGCCGCTGCCGCTATCTCCTGGAATGGTGGCAGGCCTTGCTGGTTATATTGCTACTGTACCACGAAGTCGTACTCAGCGGGATACAATGCGGTTACTCGTGCCAACCCCGGTCCTGCAAGGGGTGGCCAAGTCATGCAACTGTGCCGGTCTTTTCTTATTGCTACTAGTATCTGTTTTTGAATGCAAGTCATCCAGCCGCCTGGCCATTTCTCCGTAGCTTTGTGCCTCTTCCGGACATGCTACCGACGGTTAGGAAGCTGAGCTCTTTGTGCCATACCCCACAGTCTGTCTTATGTTTAATTATATCTCCTCTGGGGTTAGGGGGGTTGTGATTGTTCGTTCCAAGGCATTGTCTGGTCTCTCATTTTTCTTCCGTCAGAAGCGAGACATTGACTATGAATTGATATATTTGGCTTTGTTTCATTAATTGAAAGTATGAAGAAGCGATGACATAAATTGAGTGTGGCTGTTCTGAGAGCCAATGAGTGCTGCAATGCACTACTCTATCGAACATCTCTAAAACAATTGGCTCAACTTGAGCTCTTGAACATAGCGGCCGAAAACAGAAACAAACTGTTGTTTTTTCTATTTTGCCTAATCAAACTATTATTGACCTTGGTGTTTGTTTTTAACATGGCCAAATGCCCTTGGGTCGGCACAGAAGGCTCGTGAACGATTTACAGCAATAAGAGATGATCAAGAGCAGATTGAAACATCCGTCCGTCTCAGTAGAGATGGAAGTAGCGTGTTCATCTTGTGAAACCAAGTGGCTTGAATACCATAGCATGTCGCAGATACTAGCGATGGAGTTTTGCACACATAATTTTTGCCCTATTTTGCTTTCGTGCTTGTGTGACATAAAGTAGTCATGCAACATCCGCTCCTCTCAAACCACACTAGGACAGAGGGACGCCATTCACAAACCTCTTCTTCTAGAGCTAGAAAGTCTCAAGCTTCTTCTTTTTCTAATGGGAGAGAATTCTGGCAGACATTGATATCTAGCATTCATGTATCAGGCGCTTCATCTTCTTTCATAAAATTGTCAAAAAACAATTTTCAAATCATATGCCATTCAAGAGAGGGGAACAAGAAAAAAAAACAAATTGCGAAAGAAACACAAACAATGTTGCTACATCATCATCGCTTCATGCTGCCAATAAGCTCCCGCTGCGTCTCCCGCTCCTTCGCCCCATCGCTCAAGCTGCCTACGCTCCGCAGGTCGCCCACCACGTCCTTTGCCTTGCCAAAGTACACATCCTGCAGCAGGTTGCGCATCTTGAGCTCCATATCCTCGACCAGGCGGCCGACGTTTGCGATGTGGCTGTCGTCGTTCTCGACGGGAAGATCCTGCTCGACCTGGCGGGTCATGTTGCCGCTGAGGTCCATGTCGCCGACGGTGCCCTCGACGTTTGTGGAGAGCGAGAGGATGACGGTCGAGGTGAGCTTGTAGTGCGTCGTGCGGCCGCGCTCAATGGCTTCGAAGACGTGGATAGAGTCCCAGACGCCTTCGGTGTTTGTGCCTGGGGTGGCAGCTATAAGTTTACCTTTGTTAGTATTGCATATCAGGAGAGAAAGAGAGAGAGAGCGTGTCTCGGCCAACGTACACTTCTTCACCAATACAACGCCAGCAAAGCCGTCATCCAAGTTCCACAGATAGACACTGCTCACTCCTCCCTCATAGTACAGTTCTCTGTAAATGTCAAACGCCTCGTTGGCTTTAATCTCCATCTTCCGCACCCTCTCGTTCGGAATGGCCCCCTCGCCAGCACCGTCGTTGCTTCCAGGGCCGACGCCGCCGACGCCGCCCTCGTCCAGCGGCGGGTCAAACTGGTTGCTCCATGGGGAGCGGTAGCTGTCGCCGTCGCGGTTGTAGTCGCAGAGGAGATAGTCGCGGCCGGTTTGCCTACACCGCTTGACGGTGAGGGGCTGGTCGACGGACGAGAGGAGGTCTTCGGTCAGGTCAGGGGCGAGGGAGATGATTGCGTTGAGGTGCTCGCTTGTGTGTTTGGGGTTTAGGCGGCGGAGGAGGTCACTGTGTAAAAGATTCGATCGGTTAGTACCAGTAAAAGCCAAGGAGAAGTAGAGTCAAGTAAAAGACATTGGCGCCAAAGAAAATAAAGGAGAGAGACGACAAGGTGGGTAGCAGCAGCATAGGCAAAGAAAGAGGGGAAGAGGAGAGGGGAGAGGGCTCACAGCGCCGAGTCAAAGGGATCTGCAGCCATTGTTACGCGGATCTATTGCACTAGAAGTCAATTCCAAGCTGGCAATTCGATCGTTTCGAGGTGAGGTCTGGCAAAGGAAGCCCGAGATGTTCTTCGGTCGCGGGGTTTGGAGTTGTCGGGTCGCCAGGGGTCACGTCACCAGCAACGGGCCTCTAAGGAGCCGGTGCCTCGTAGCGGGCAGCTATCACCTGCCAACCCCACCAGATGGGCGGGCAGCTCTGGGCAGTGCTGTTTGCCATGCTCTCTCGCCGGAGCTTCCTAGCTGTGCGGTGCTAGAGTAATTGCAGCTCTAGAGCCTTAAATATTCCTCATTTCCACAGCTCATAGAGCATCAAGTTCTTAATTGTCTCTTTCTCGACAAAGTGCAGTCATTTATATGCTTTTCATCGGATATAAGCAGACAGATAAAATCTGGTCAGATATTCACCATTCAAAAGGAGGTTTCTCGTTGTTTTGTTTAATTCAACATCCAATTTGTCCGCCATCTACTTATCCAGGGCAAAATAAGAAATATGAAAAAGTGAATAGCCAAAACTCAAAGCTTCCTCCATCTTCAGCTATAAGCAGCTCGAGTAAAGGACAAGAAAAAGAAAAATCCAAGAACAAAAATACAAGAATTCTCAAGTAACAACTCGCCTTTTCCAGGCCTCTATGAGTAATAGAGAACAGACAATCGGAGAGCCGCCTTGCTATGCCCCCTGACCATTTAACCCCAGCCCATACCGTAAAATCGCCAAAACGCCCCGCCATCAGCCCTTCATCTTCCCCTGCTGCGGTGTCGTGTCGCCAGAAATAGGTGCCATTTCCGGGCGTCTCTTTTTTTTTTTTTGGTGTTCGATGTTTTTTTTTTTTTGTTTTCTTTCCGTATTATGTTGATAAAGGATACTTGCTTATGACAAAAAGCTATACCTGTAAAAACTGAGGAAATCCTCGCTGCTGCTGTCTTTCCAGAAAGGGGAATATTGGCGTAAAGCATTATCTCGTCTTCGAGGTTGCTGCAGGTACATACTCCTGCAAATTGATAGAAACTTCACCACCTCACTCAATGACAGTGCTGCACACCAGGCAATATGCCTGCTCAGTCCACTTCTTCTCTCCTCCCTCAATGCCCTCTCTTAGATCTGTTATCTCCCAGACCGTAGGGCCCTCGTTCATCTTGAGAGTAGCTTCAAAGAGGCCTTCCCAGGGCTTCTTTGATGACTTCTTGCGTCTTCCTCGCTTCGCTAAGCCAAATTTCGAGGATTTATCTGAGGAATTTTGCGGCGCAGGTGTTGGTGTTTCTGTGGCTTTGGATGATTCATCATCTCGTTGCTTCACCAGCACTTGGTCTTTTACTTCGCTGTTGGCGACAATTGGCGATTTCCTGTCCTCTCCCTCGTCTGGGCTCAATAAACGGTAAGGCAAATCCCCGTTGGTCCCTTCTTTCGGCTTCTCTTTTATAACATCGTCCTTTGCCTCCTGTTTGATAACAGGCTTTTCGGGCTTGTGGGGTGTGTCCGTCCCTAATCGATCGTACACTCGGGTGAGGACATCGTCGAGTAGGCATTCGATATGCAGCCACTCTTCGCAGGTCTTGTTTGAGCAACCCACCAGGGTTTTGTCGGGATTGGCAGGAGTCCTGCAATGGCAGACAAGAGCAACAGACTGATCGACAGAAATATAAACCATCAGCTTAATCACGTCTGAAAAGTGCAAAACAGCGCTCAGTTGTTGTAAATTTTACATACCGATAACTCTGACGTCCTGCAGTTAAACGCCTGTCTCCAATAGAGAGACTCTTGTATATCGTCATCGTTTGATTCAATCCATTGCTTGACATTGACGCCCATGACGACACTGACAACGTTGATAATGTCCACTACTTTGGCGTTAGAAATGATGCATGCGCAGCGGTGATTTCGAGATGCTTACTGTGGTTGGACGCGATCAGCTCATGCTGTCCGTGGTATGGCTGGCGTCCAGAAATTTGCTTCTTGCCATCCAGCGTTCCGAGGGGCAGCTCTTCGGGCCAATACATCCAATAGACGCGGGCATATACGTGATGTTCGTCCGAGGCTCGCACCTCCAGTATCCGCGCCACCCAGTAGTCGGCCTTCTTGGCAACCTTGCTAGCACCGGCGGGCAGAGAGTTCTGTCGTTCCATGGTCGCCTCGTTCGCCACGTAAACAAAGTCCTCGGTGTAGTATTTGACGCCGTTGACTGCACGAGTTCAGGCTTGGTTAGATGTGCTGGCTCATTTTCCCCGCTCGGGGTCGGGGTATTGGCATTCATGCAAAGGACGGGATATACTCACGGACAAAGCTGTTGTAGCGTGTCATGTCCAGCCATTGCTTCCGCGGATCTACGTTGTAGACAAGCTTCATCGACTGGCCTGACTTGAACTTGCCCTCGGGGTGGAACACGGCGTTCTGCGTCAGGACTTTTTTGTTGGAGTCTTCCGCCGGCTTGTCCTGTTTCCGCTTCTTGGACTTGGGCCCGCCATCTTTCTCGCTGCGCTCTGGTTCCGAGACAACGTTTATGGTGAATGGGCAATCCGCACGATTCTCGTCCGGGACGCTGCCGTCGGGCACAGCGTCGTCCGGCGCAGGGCGAGAGCGCTTCCGAGGCTTGGAACTCATCGCGGATCCTTGGGCAGCGCGCATGCGGCGAGTTCGCGCAATGGCTGGGGGGGCGTCGCGCGTCGAGAGGAATTTCGGGCGGTGGCGGCAGCTCGCAGCGAGGGCTCAGGGCGCAACGAGACTGTTGCCGGACGTGCTGCCTGTGGCGATGCGGAGGGCACCGAGCGATGGAACGGGATGGTTTGCGTCGGTTCGGTGTATCAGATGTAAACACACAAGCGCCCGCCCAGCCCTGGCAAATCGATAGCGACTTAGGTTGGGGTAGGATCAGCTGCTATGTAATATGCAGCTTGTTTTTAAGACAGCTGGGCTCTGGAGCTGAGTGGTCGGTCGGTGGGCGTCAAGCCACCGCGGTCCGGGGTGAGAAGAGAGACAAGGGCGGCGCAATTGTTCTAATTTTTTTCTCTGGGCGGCCGTAGTGCCGAAGTGGGTTCTGTTTGATAACAGTCTTGGACAACAATCTGCAGCGAGTCCCCTGCACAAACTAGAGGGGAGAATGAAAATGAAAGAAAAAAAGGAGAAAAGAGAGACTACTGAAGAAAAAACAAGTTTCTCTCCTTCGGGCCGTCCTCTGCTAGATCCAACAACTTCAGCTAAACAAAAAGAGGAATTACGACAACGCCCAACCAACACGGTAAAAAAAAAAGAGGCTGATGCTTGCATCTGCCTACCTAGTAGGCGCTAACTGTCACCGAGCACATCGTCACGCACCGTTACCCACTTCGGCGATGCAGGCCAAGCATCTCGAGCAAAAGGGACCCCCCACAGCCGTAGCTGTTGCTGTTGCTGCGTCTCTCTTAGCGTGCTCTGCTGCACTTTTGTAGTATCACGGAATCTGATCCAATTGCCTTAGTAGGCGCTTGGATTGCTGGCAGCAATGGTAGCTGTAAATGAACCGCCACTAACACCCACATCCAAGCGCCCGTAACGTGTCGTCCTAGTTCTGCGACAGGTGCAGATTATCTGCACGTCCTACCCAATTGAGAACGTCTAAAGCATGGAGCCCTTAGCACTAGCGGCAGTAATGCCGTGTTAGCAGGGCCGTCACATTAATTGGCATCAGTATAGAGGACATTCGCAGCACTACTTGACTGTAATAGAGAGAGGTGCCTACGCAGCATGTAGGTATATGTGCTTTCTCGCAGCGGTATTCGGTAGTGCGTTCTTAACATTGAACACATGCAAACGAAACAAACCCGAGCGAATCAAAGCTTCAAGTTAGTCACCGCTGTTTTGGCTTTCGGAGAAAGAATAAAATAATGGCCAAGTAGCATCTGATTCAAGCGCCCTCACATTACAGGTGCTACTCTTTACGGCATATCCAAAGTTCACCAACCATCCAAAACGCCTACGCTATGCATAGGTTATTAATAGAGTGACCTAATTAACTCAAACAAACAAAAAATAGCCAAAAAGAAAAGCGCTCTAACCATCATAGCAAAAATGAAGCGAATACCCAATCTCAGCGTCGGTGTGTCGTATCCCCATTCTCCTCTGTGGCTTCATAGTCTGCCAACATGCCACGAGTTGTTTCCTCGTCCTCTTGCTCTCCCTCTTCTCTCTCAGGGTCTTCTACATCAAAGGCTTCGATGGTCTCCGCGAGCTTCTCGCCCTCCGTCTTACCACGCTCCACGTTGATGAGCCAGATAAGAGGAGCAGGAAATCCAACCAGTGCGCCAAGAAACCAGAACGCAGGCCTGATGCTTCCAGTTTTGTCGATGATGGCACCAACAATGGCAGGCCCGAAAACGCTAGAGCCCTTATCGGTGATTGCATAGAGTGCGTAAAAGGCGGCTTCAGATCCGGGTGGGATTAATTCGCCAAACAAGGAGCGACAGTAGCTGCTCAGGCCTCCCATGACAAGACCATATACGGCTGCCAGAGGATACATTTCCCAAGGCTGCTGTAGTCCCATGACGCCCCACCGTTGAATGAACGGGAGGTAGCCCATCAACCCGTAGATTGGAATGAGCTCAAAGAGTGCAATGCAGACCAGGATCGTCTGATGGGGCCTCAGGTTGAATGCCCGAGAAATCCACGACCATCCAAACGCACCAAAGATTCCAGACATGGTGGAAATGACATTGATCATGCCCAAGGCCCATGGCTTCATGTGAAGCTGGGTTTTGGCGAATAGAACAGCAGTGGAAGACGTGGTGGCAATCGCATCTGAGAGAAGAAACCAGCCTCCCAGGAAGAGCATGATATCCAACAGCCGCCTCGCCAGCTGAATGGTGCGAAATAGAGATTTCCAGGAGTACTTGAAGTATGTCCACCACGAGGGGCCGTTCTTTTGCCCATGTATCGTAAGAGGTGGGCCTGGCCTAGGTCGTAGCCACATGGCAGAAGGGATAGTAAAAACAGACCACCAAGTCCCAACCATACAGAGCACCACTCTCTGCGACCATGTCGTGTTTTTCATGGCCAAGAGGATGACAATCGAGACACACTGCACAAATAAGGCGGCACTGTAGCCAATGCCAATACCAAAGGACGATATGCGCGTAGAAAGTTGAAGCTCTTTGGAAGTAATTTCCTCATGAGTGGGCACCCGCTTCAGTCCATACCTTTGAGGCCGGTCGTCAGGAGGTAGCAAGCCTGAGGTGGAATTGACCATGGCTTCTTCTAGGTCATCAGTTGACTCTAGAGCTGGGTCGGCGAGAATAGGCGTCTCTGATTGTGCGTACGCACCCATTACTTCAGGGTGATTACGGACCATAAGAGGGAGGAATGAGTTGAGAAGAACAAACGACGCGCCAAAAGAAGTATTCGAGATGACCGTTAGCAAGGCTCCGAGCAGGTACGTAGTCTTGTTAATGAAGATGAATGCCATCACCGAGAGCCCACCGAGCCAGGCGAATCCGAGAAGAAGCCGCTTTCTGTAGTTGCCATGGTCCGCAGCACAGCTGATACTAACGACGAGAAGTGCCTGCAGCAAAACACTGACGGAAAAGGTATACATGGCAAAGCTCGCCGTGTTGATCTGGATGCCCAATACATATACGATGCACTGGCCATCATCCTCTGATTTGCTGTCGCTGGAACCGCAGGGCATGTCTGGGTTCGAAAGAAGAACGCCATTTTCTCGAGCGAGCGTCTCTAAGAGGATTGGGATGAAGGACGCTGTTGCCACGGTTAGCGCGGGTTTGTTGGGCGCGGAAAGCTGATGGCAAACAACAGCAATGCCAGGAGAAGTTGGGTAGGAGCACGAATGGTAATAAGAATCAAGAACGGAGTGATAAATAGGATAATATAATAGGACAGCAAGCCTCAACATACCAATTCCGCAAATAACATAGGTCTCGGCCGCGAAGCCATACATGTACCATCCCCAAAGCTCCTTCTTGCTAGTCGGTCTGGCGTCATGGCCCTTGTAAGCCGGTACGCCTGGGCGCACGTCGCCGTCGAGGCTGTCGCGGAAACTCATCTCCTCGTCGCTGTCGGACCGCTCGTCGTCGGCCTCGAACGATGATGTCGCGTATGATCTCTTGGACAGAATCGAGAGTCCCGACCAGAACCGCCGTCCCTGAAGCTCTGGACGATGAGGCGGCATGGCAGCAGGCACGGGCTCGCAGGCAGCTAGTCAATAGGCTGATCAGCCACTGGACCCACGTGATTGACCCAGTCGGAAGCGGTACCTAATCTTGCTAATGCACCCCGCGCTGTGTTCTGCTAAGTAATTGCTAACAGCGAATGGCGGACTCGCGAGAGGCCGAGTTTGACAGGACGCTGGGACGCATCAGGACGTGAGATTTCGTATATCGCACGTATGACAAAGGGGGCGGGCTGTGTGTGAGCTTGTCCCTTTTATTCTTAGGCGTCTTCCGGCCCAGCTTTATCTTCCAACCTTGTTTGTGTGTCTGCTGTCTCTGCTGGTGGTTGATGTGCGCTGCAAAGCCTGACTCGCCGGGCGTCTTCAACAAGGCGATCGTGCTCTAGCTGAAGGATCTCTCTTCAGGCACCTGTTATTTCCGACGGCGAGATGCAGCTCTTTAATATGCGCTTGCCATAGTCCCATGCGCATCTGCAACATTCATCACAGCCCCCCTCTGCATATCGCGCCTTCGCTGAGTGCGTCACATCGCCCATTCGCTCCAGTGTGGCCCTAGTGGCTGGGATTCTCTACTCACCGACCCCAGCAACGTCTGCTCTAACCATCTACACTTCTAAATATGGACTTAGTTGCCATCGCTTTGAGGACGGCTAAGCTTTAGCACTGATCAGGGTGGAGAGCTCTCGCGTCAGTGACCCAGTTTAAGCTGCTATTCGGTAGCTAGCGGAGAGACGCGCTCTTTTTTGTGCAGGTCAGCTGAGGCGAAGAAGACGCTGTCTTGCAAATGGATTTGCCAGTTGCTAACACAAATACCAAAGCAATCCGTCTATTTCCCTGGAATAGTGCCCTATTATTCCCGAGTTTGGCGCCCATGAGACCAAGCTTACTACTTCAGGGCGGTCCCCAGGCGGAATTGCAATGGGCAGGGTTCGCAGCGACGATCTTGCCCGCCTGGGCTTTGTGGCGTGATGAGAGCTTTGGGTGCTACATAGATAATACATACCTAGACAGCCAACGTCTTTCTGTGATGTGAGGAGTCGGAGAGCATGACTGATTGAGCAGGATTTTACACGCTATTGTGATAAGAAACTTGACACGAGCTGACATAAAAACTTTATTACGCTTATTGCTTCGCATGTCACCCGCCAGTGGCATCAGCCTTGCGAGGACGATACACCTCTGGTACAGACAGCTATTAAACCAGGCAGGTCGGAACTCAAAGCAGGATATCATAGGTAGCATACGCTCTCCAACCATTACACCCCATTACTCGGCCAATAAACAGCAGCCCTCCAAAACCCTCAACAAATTTTCTATCTTGTCACGAGGAGCTCAGTGTTTGAACACACCAAACAACTTTGTCTTCAGCTTGTCCGCTAGGCCTACGGGCGCAACTGGGCGAGGCTTCGCTTCCGCATGTTCGTCTTTGACGTGGTGCTCATTACCCACCCCACCGCGGCCGGTGTGGAATCCCTGAGTATCCTGGCTTGGTCGAAAGGCCTCTTCCGGGATGGCATCTGCGTCCTTGCGAAGAGTTGCGGCAGTTCCAACGTCGGAGATGTTGCCGGCGCCTGTGATTGCATAGTCCTTAGCTGAGGCCAGGCTCTGATGATGCAACATGGACAATGAAAGACATACCTCCTCGACCGGAGCTGAAAGCGCCGTCGCCATGGCTGCCCTCGACTCCAGATCGCACGACCTCGCCGTCAACGTATTTCGTATCGTCGGTGTCAATATTGCCCGCCCCGCCGCGGCCGTGGGATACTTCAACAGCCATGAGAAGTCGTAGTTTACGCACGTACGGGATGATCGACTGTAATCAGAAATTCTTGCAGTATGCTCAATTGAATGCGATCAGCTGTATTGCCTTATTTGTGATGGAAGTAGGATATCCTTTCGTTTCAACCCACTGGAGCTTGGAAGCCCAGTGGCGCTGCCAGTCCTTATATCACAAGCCGCGACTTACATGCCGAGCGATAAGACAAAAATCGCGTGGGAGCCAAGGCGCCGGATGCGCCACATGGCTGCTCGTGGCGGAAACTCAGGCGACAGACGACTAGCACCAACGAATGAGACGCCTGAATGCGCACAAGGTAAATCCGTTATCAGTCCCCCAATGGTTGGTTTTCAGCCGCGGCCATCCCATCCATCCCATGTCTATCCTCCTAGAGATAACCTTTATCGCAGACCACCCGCGGGAGCCAGTGAGATGCAGCGGGGCGCTGGCCAGTTTTACGTACCTGAATTTGGTGACATCCAGCGACAGGGTTCCTTATCGATGACCTAAGAGCACCCACTATCAGAAGCTCCCACCTGCTTGTCACTGTAATTCACTTGTCCCGGATTCGTAGGCATGTACCGTATAATACCATTCAAGTCCCTTTATAACACGAGAAGTAAGGTTGGAATTGCCAATGCACACCTACGGGCGATCACTCAGCACATCTCAATGCAATCTCCAAGTTTTTGCAATCCCTTCATGATATACATACTACCCGACGGGAAGCTATCTTAGAGGTTGGCGTATAATGCTCAAGCATAGGAAATGCAACTAGAGCTCAGAAGCCACGCCACGTCCCCGAGGCTCTTCTCCCTCGTACTGCAACAATATGTCGGGTATCACTACTGAAGATTCCTGGCCCCAAATATCCCAAAGCGCCTTCACATGATTCTCAGGCGTGTTGTCCTCCAAGTAAAACCACGTCTCTCCGATTCTCATGACGTCGGCACGCACGCTCCGAGTACAAGCCGGTGTTTTCTTCGCCGTAGCCTCCGTTTCAGGGCCATGGTGCCAGCTACTCCCATACAGCCTTTTCCTCGACCTGGCGCAAACCCAGCCTGTCACAGTGACGAAGTCCCCCCCACACGTCCCGTCCTGCTCTTCGCGACCAGCAACTATGTCTTCCTTGACGCAATCCTCGCAAGTAAACCCAGCGATCAGGTATTCGCCGTGACAGCAAGTGTCAGGGGCTATGTCGTGGCAAAACGCAACATTGCCGCTGCAGTCACCCCATGCCCAGAGAGTTAACGTTCTGTTGGCTGCAGACGTGGCGTGGGCGGCCTGGAAACCGAGGAGTATTAGAATAGTACTTGCTTGAAAGAAATGCATACTTTGTGTCGCTGCTTCTGGCTTGTTGGAATTATGAATTTGGTTTTAAATTCGAACATGCCGCCCCGAAGATGGGGACTGTGCCCTTTAAATGCATATTCGTCCGTATCCCTTGCATGATAGAGAGACATGGCCGCCTTGTATTATGCGATTCGATCGCTATTGTATTGCACCAACTTCAATTTTGTAGGATTTATGACTGGAAAGACTACTGAAATGACCATGAATGCCTTAATATACGGTAGAATTCTTACATGTTTTGTCCTAGAAATGGATCCTGCTACTGATGGGCTTATATAGGTACTACTTAACCTACGACATCCATTTCGGACTTCTACTACAATAAAACGATGCCATCCCAAATGATGTAATCGTCCACTTTAGAATAGCACGTATTCTGTTGTGACATCTGACCCAAGAGTTAGTGCTGCTGCATGCATGTATCAGAACCAATATCGTCTCTACACTTTATCTCTGTCATTCAAACGCTGTTGGGTCTACTGGTATTTTCTTTATATGACGGAAATCAATCTTCTAGCTATACTTTGCCAGCACGGCCTATCTGGAGAATCTCGCCCGTCAGCTGCTCATCGCTTCGCAGAACCGGCCAAGAAGCTCCATCAGCCTTAACAAGAACAAGCTCTAGCTTCGTGCCGAGAATCTTGAATGATGATTTTTCAGAGTCAATTTCGCCAAATAGCGGCACGGTTGCCGTATATCGCTTGGGCGTGGGATCGCTTGTCGTAAGGTCCAAGTCAATTTCCTTTCCCTTGAAATCGACCTTGGCTGTCTCCTTCTTGATCTTCTTCAAGAAGTATGATGCAATGACCTGTGTAGGGGTCTGGTAGAAGTCGTGCCTAAAGGATGGTTAGGAGCTGTGGATGCTGCCGTATACTGATTCGCTTCAAAGAGGCAGATGATAAACTCACCTGACTGTGGCCAGAATCTCTTCGCTACCTGACTCGGGAGTGTCCTTCTTCCCACTGCCAACAAATAGATGCTTGTCTTTGGTCTTGCAGCCCTCAATTTTCATGAATTGGTCAAACTCTAGCACCCTCCTCTTGCAGCATGAATAGCCCTTGCTACCCTCATGGAAAATAGGGACACCAGGGTGGTGCACACATTCTTCTCCTTCCCTCGCGGATCCCTTCTTGTATTTGATGCTGCATCCCTTTCGGCGACATTCAGCTCCGTCAGGAATATCCAAGCTCGGATCGTCATCCTCGGAATCTGGGGGCGGGGGCGGAGGGGTGGGAATGTGTTGTGCTGGTTGGATCGGCAATCGAGCTGGGGCGGATACACTGGCCTCTTCAATCTTCTTTGCCAAGGCGGCTTCGTCGATCTGAGGCTTCTCTTCCACTGGAGGGGGCTTCTCAGTGGTAGAATGTGTGCCCGTCGTACAAGGAGGAATCTCCATGAATTCGTCGAAAGTCAATACTCGTGGCTTGCAGCACTTCCATCCTATAAAATTCTCAATTTAGTATATAGACCCAAAGGGCCGAAAAAAAGAGAAAAACGCTTATACATAACGAGAAAACACAGAAGAAGGTATCGTACCTTTCTGCCCCTCGTGGAAGACAGGTGGACCAGGGTGGTAATGGCACTCCTCTTCCACGTCAGTAAACTCCTTGCCGCAGCCCTGGCGAACACATTTCTGCGCCATGGCGAAGGTAGAATAAATTATCCAATGGTTGGTATTACGAGAGAGGAAAACTGAATATCGTGCAACACAAAATAAAGAAATGTTCAAGCAATTGGAAGCTTTAGCTGCTCGGAGAAAGTGGGTAGCTGATGGGATCTTCTAGAACTGTAAAGATGACGGAGCTGTTCTGGGTCTCTCACCGCTTTCCTATTTCGATGCGGGGTTCAAGATCTCAAAGCTGCTGCTAATCGGGTATGCAATTAAACCGTAGACTACATAGGATGATAGTTTAAAGTTCAATGAAAGAATCTCGAGCTGTACAACGTGAAGCCAAATTTGCAGTTGGTGCGCAGCAGCTGGGGCGGGAAAAAAAAATGTTTATGACAAGGCGTCTTTTGCACGCCTGCAGGATTACTCTGTTTTCACGGGATGACTGTGGCCTCTGCACGCAAGCTAAAGATGTCCTCTCCAATGTCTGGGATAAGCGGCCGTTTCACTATACCGAAGTGAATTTGGCAAAGCCAGAATTCAAGCATTGGAAGAATTTATATGATTTCGACATTCCTGTTGTAAGCAGTCCTCTGTTTGGTAAGATCATAGTATATTGTATTGATGCTCATTAAACAGATACATATTAGCAAAGCAGAAGCCGGCGAAGAGGACGTTAACAAGACCGGAAAGGCCATCAAATTAATGCACCGCTTCACGACAGAGCAAGTCGAGGCAAAGATGGATCAAGCTGAAGGCATATAGTCTACCCTTCTAATCTATGTATCCACATCATTGGAGGAACATGTACCAGACACCTGCCTGATTTAACTTTTGGCAGTAGTAAGATACTGCTTGACTACGTCCTCAAGGCCCATGTAATCCGTGACGACGTGGACCATATCAAATCCTCGCTGCTGGCACTGCTTGGCATGGGCACCGTTAAAAGTATAGATGCCACTTTTCTTGCCGGCTTTCTTAGCAGCGACCTGGACCTTTGAGATAGCATCGTCGAGTTCTGGGGGGATGCCGGCCTCGCTGACGCGGTGCCCGATGTTTATGCCTATAATTTGCCGTTTGTGGTTAACAGCCGAAGATTGTCGTAGCCATTTTTGGGGCTACCTTACCAAGATCAAATGGACCAACGAACAGCACGTCAACTCCCTTGACAGCAGCAATTTCGTCCACGGCCTCAAGAGCTTCTTTTGTCTCAATCTGAACCATAGTCAAGATATTCTCATTGGCTTGGTTAAGGTATTCGAGAGAAGAGATAGTGGCGCCAAACTGCTTGGCAGAATAAGGAGATCCAAAGCCTCGCTTCCCCAAAGGAGGGAATTTGGCGGCCTGGACGAGATCCTCGGCCTCCTTGACGGTACGCAATAGTGGGACAAGAATCTGGGTTACGGGTTTGGTATCAGTAAATAAATTGCCTTTCGTATAAATGAATTCAATGCTGGAAAATACTAGGTGAAATGCTTACACCATGGGCGCCACAATCCAATGCACCTGGACGTTGTCACGTCAGCTTCGTTAATAGATCCTAAGATGCAAGATGTGACCTACGCTTTACCATCCATGGCTCCATTCCCGGGATTCTCACAATGGGAGAGACTCCCAGTGCCGCAATAGCTGGAACTGACTCATGCATTGCACGATCTGCCAATCATTTAACATGTTAGCTCATTTTCCGTCAGGTTTTCATGCAACATCATAATTTGTCTTAGTATAACATACCGTCCAAGCTTCCATGCTCACAGTCCACCAGCACCCAATCTACGCCCGATTGTGCCAGTATCCTGGCTGGTGCCGCCCCGGGAATCATCTGCCAGCCTCCCCAGGCAGGTTTGTTCGCATCGAACAAGGCTTTGAGCCTGTTACCCTCTCGCACCGTTGCCTTTGCGCCGCCAGGCGTTGCTCCCGCTGCGATATAAGACATTTTAAATGGATTACACTGTAGAACTGGCCTCTGCCGGAGTAATAAACGGGAAGTAGCAGTTCTTAAGAAATAAGAATTCATGCCTGTCGCAGATTCAAAGGAGAGAGCGCACGAGAGGCGTCAGTATATATAAATGAGAGTTGGAGGGTTAGGGACTATACGTGGGGAACTAACTATGCGTCAGAGCAGGTAGAGCGCAGCGTTTCTCTCTCTGCAGCAATCGTTTGATTGGACGATTTGCATGTGAGGAGATGATGTTTTGAACAATAGGGTTTTTCGGGAGATGGATTCGGATCGGGATTCTACTTACATTATGGATTCTCTGCTGACGTGACCAGAGAGCTGGGAGCAGGATGATCGGGGTGTCGTAGGGAGAGTGCGGGGGAGTACAAGCCGGAGGGCGCGTGGGGAAAACGCAAGATACATGCGGACCCCGTCCGGGCCAAGAAAGAGGCCAGCGGAGGATATTCCGTAATACTCTGTAGATTGAGGCTAATTGCTGACCTTTCAGTGGTGTTGATTTGTGCTGAGTAAATAATTGAAGTGCTGCCGGCGTTTGTTAGCGTCTCATAATGATGAGCTACATTCATGCACATGCGCGAGAACCAAGGCAGTCAAAACAAGTGCTGTACATTGATCTATCAAATTGCATTGGTATTTACAAATAAAACCGAGTTTGCTTCCAATTTTAGTTTTTTTTGCCATTTTATTACGCCCCCAGAAAAATACATCCTTTGATTATCGTTCAGTCCAGTCTTGGAATCTACGTCTGCGAGAAGGAGGGCTTCGTGTCCGTGGTTCTATCGAAAAGAAAAGGGCATCTTTGAAGACGCGCGTCTGATACTCTTTGAGTTTGTATCTCGAGAAAAGGATGTTGTGCCGGTATTCCACGCGCACGAGTTGCCTAATCTCCTATGAAAAGTTGACCCAGCCGTGAGCTGATCCTTGGTGAATTTGCTAGGAAATCATAGGAGCGCAAAAACATCCGCTGCTCTCAAGCTTAGGGAGTTTATCGAGATAAATGAATGTCTATAATTCATTAATCTTGAAGACATCTGTTGCTTAGCGTCAGTAAAGGACATATTCATGCGTCTTCCAACAGCTGTCCATCATACCCAAGGTAATCCTCTTTGATGCTTCCGATGGCCCACATTTCGCCGACTTCTGTTCGAGTACCGATAATCTTGACACGCACATGCGTACCCGGCTCAATGACGGTGTCTTCATTGTTAGTAAACTGTGGGGTGTCGCGTTGGGGTCCCATTTGATGTCGCTGGGTATCAGCTGTGGTACTGTGAATCAGCGCGATTCTAATAGCTATATGGCATTGCCTGGGGAAAGACGCACATGAGCAGACACAAACAGTCTGAGGGGACCAGCTTGGGCGAAGAAACCCTGTGGATTGATGGAGTAGACAACGGCATCAACCTGATCAGGGTTAGACAACTGCTTGCCTCAGCGGGCGCAGGTTTCGCCTTACCGTCTCTCCTTTGAATGGCCGCCATACGACCGCGCGGTATCCAACAGTAAACTCTGCGAGACCATTGCTCGGTAAGATCCGGCCTTCGGAAATGTCGAAGGTATCCATGATAGAGATGATGTAGTAGCTGCCGGCGCAGGTACCTTCGACATCTTTCAGCAGCTTGCTGGTTACAAGGTCGTGCATGTTACGGCCGAAGTAGGACGGGTGCAGGGTGACCCTCCGCTCCATGTTGTAGAGAAAAAACATGATGGGCAGCCGGGCAGAGATGCGTGTGCGTGATGGGAACGATTCCGGGGGGGGGGGGGTAGCAGCGAGATGGGAGAACAGCGATGGGTCAACCTTCCAGAGAAGCCCCTTCAGTTTCCCATATGAAGGAATATCGAAGCCCCGTTTGCAAGGTTCGTATCCTAGGGGCGCACGAGCGCTGGATGCGTATCCAATTGTCAACCGGCCAGGGAATGAAATGGAAGGCGAATCGAAATCGGCGGAAAGAAAGGGATGTCGAGGAGAAGCCCGGCGGGGGCGGCGAGGAAGGCGACGGGCGGGAAGGAAACAGAGGAGGAGACAAAGCCCTTGAAGCAGACGCAACACGCACAGCTGGATCTCTGCGCTTTCGAGTGTGCGTTGCTGGCTCCTCGGCTGGAAAAGTTGGTGAAATGATGAGGATGCTGAAGCGCGACGAGGCTGCGATGATTTGGCGACTGGCAAATCTTTGGGGATTGCGCAGCCGGCGCTAAGACCTGGCCCGTGCGCTATTCCTAGACGGGACTGCCGCGAGGGCCAGCGCAGCAGTCAATCGACGATTTGAGCTTATTGGGCACAAGCTTTTTGGTGCTCGCCGCAGCATTGGACGAGCAGAAGATGCACGGCACTGTAGGCCGGCACGGTTGGGGTAAGAGTCTCATTACTCCGCATGAACGGTGTCTATCACATGCCTTTTTTTGCGTCTTGCAGATTTTAGCATACAGAGGCAAAGAGCATGCATAGGTACGGAAAGCGAAGGGACCAAAGAGCGGCAGTGTGTGCTGTTTGACGCCGCATCTGCAGAATTGGTCGTACCAACGGCGATAAATCACTTATTTAAGCTTGACATCAGCGAGTTGTATCTAGGCCCATCATCAATCTTCGATAATAGTTGTAATGACGAGATATCCGGCATAGTGGTGATTTTCTTGTCTAAAAATACGTGCTAATGCTGCCTCACGCGCGCATCTTCAGCCTTCCAAGGTACCTCTGCACGCTAGTAGTCTCAGCGGCAGCACGGGTACCTGGCGGAGACCATCCGGCATCTAGCTGTAAGAGAGCTCACCTGCGGACCTCTGGAGCTCCTTGTCTGTTGCCGTCTCCTTTCTCTCTCTATCCCTTGCAGCTCCGGCTTACCAGACATTCGGTTATGCGTCTTGCCTGTCAACGGCGGCTTATGGCTGTTACAGTGGAGGGAGGCTGAGCACGAGGCGCGCTGAGATGGTCCGAGGCTCCCAAATCCCCACCATTCTGAACCATCCACAGCAGCCTTTCAGTGGGGGACGCAGAGCTCTCAGCGCCTCGAACCTCCTGACCTGGGGCATTTCGCTTCAACATCCTCTTCTTCCCTCATGCCGAACGGGATTCACTCGATGCTTCAGCCTCGACAAGCCGCTCTGCTCTACCCTGCGCCAGTGTGTCTGTTCTCCGAGTCGCGTCCTGCGTTTTGCCGCTTGCCGTCCCTCTGAGCTGTTCGATTGCGGCCCATCATCTTGTCTCACGTGCCAGCCGGTCGCGCCAATTCTTCGGACAGCACGG
Source organism: Trichoderma asperellum (assembly GCF_020647865.1). NCBI lineage: Eukaryota > Fungi > Ascomycota > Sordariomycetes > Hypocreales > Hypocreaceae > Trichoderma > Trichoderma asperellum. Next base: position 2,250,828 of record NC_089418.1, read on the forward strand.
TGCCTACTATCACATTTTGTTGAGCGCCTCTGCCTCTGCCGCCGTCTCCTCTGCCAACCCCGAAAGAATGTCGCTGGATCTGGAAAAGCACTTGACGTTTGTGAGCACAACTCCAGTCTTTCTCATAATTCTTTCGTTTCCCCACTAACAAATGAGTTTCGCTCTCAGTATGGCGCATACCACCATAACAGCGTCAATGTGGCCATTCATATGATCTGCGTGCCTCTGCTCCTCGTATCAGGATTTGCTTTGGTATGTCCATCAGCCCCCTGTCAACTCAACAATGTCACCTCAATCAGTATCCTTACGCCCCTTTTTTTATTCTCTAGGCCACGTATACGGGTACGCTCATTCACACGCCCAGCTGGTTAACCGTCCCATATCTGGATCTCAATCTTGGCACCATCGGCGCTTTCCTCTATGCATCGCTCTATCTGCTGTTAGAGCCGGTAGCGGGCTTTGTTTTGGCTGCTTTCTGTATCGGTAGCACAGCTTTCGTCAACTCATGGCACCTTCGTGATCCTACTTTGACCTTCCAGGTTGCCCTTGGAGTTCACATCGTTTGCTGGATCGCACAGTTCATTGGCCATGGAGCTTTCGAGGGTCGCGCTCCTGCTTTGGTGGACAACCTCATCCAGGCCATCTTCCTGGCGCCCATGTTTGTCTGGCTAGAGATGCTTTTCAAACTTGGGTACCGACGAGAGCTTCAGGCCCGCGTCGAGAAAGCCGTCGTCAAGGAGATTGCCAAATTCGACGCCGCATCAAAGAATGGCAAGGCCAACTAAACCGGTGCTAGCTGAGAGATATGAGCCCTGGGCCACATATCTTTGCCCTAGCTAGATATTTCGAGGCCCCTCAAATCTTCTAGCAATCATGCTTAACCTGGGCTTTTCCCCCATTTCGTCATCAGTCAATCCACGCCACTTTAACTTTGGATGAGATACAGCCTCTGACGAAAGGCCTCAGGTTCCCAATTCTCACATCACATTAACTCAAACAGACACAATTTAATATTGCAAGCAAGCGCTCTCAATCGCACTTTCATATGAGCCATATCTGCAAAAAGTTTCCCCCCTTTTTTTTTCTATATTGTCGGTATAGTCGAGGCACCCCAAAATTATCAGGAGAAGTGAGCTTTGGCTGCGCTTTATCGGAGATGCAGACAAGGGCATAGTATAATATTGTTTTTCCAACCCGCTTTTCGTATTAGTTAACAGCTGTAAGCTGATGCAGTAGTAGCCTAGAAAAAAATTATTAAAATTATATTACCTCATCTCCCTTTTCCCGCCGAGAACAAAGAGATGTGTAGCCCTGGCTTCAAGCTCATATCTGTTGCTCCTCACCAATGTTAAATTTTCTAGCTGGGCTATTCTATCCTATTTTCTACTGTTTTGCTACAGACAGAGTGCACGTATTGCTTGCTTAGCCAAAATATCCGACCTCTCCCATCTCATGCTTCCTTTGTCTCCCATATGCTTCAACGCATGGTGGTACATTGCTCCATAACTACTAGTATATGAGGTATATGATATACATGAGTAAGTACGCAAGCACTCTCTACACGCACGAGATACAAATCTCAAAATCATCAGAAACTCTTAGACACTATGGTACAGGAACAGCAGCAACTATCTAACTTTGTGCGGGTCCGAATACACCATTTCTACTACAAAATTTCAGCGATAAGTACCATAAATAGTATAAATGCAATTGAAGTTTGCATTGCCGAGCTATGTCAGAAGTCAGACGCGAGATCAAAATAAAGATACTCCAGTAGTACAATTCGAGGCACGCCACCTAAGCGTAGAGCTGCCCTGGTCTATTTATAGATAGCCAAGAAACCAAAGATGAACTCAATTGCTATGGCAGCTACTAGTATAGAGATTTCTATCTCTATATTCCAATTAAATACAGAAGATGATGAAATAGAGACAGAAATAGGTAACAGACATTTTTCGAAGTTGATTAAGTATCGCGGGGGCTAGCCCCAGCAACAAACTACAGTAGTGTTAGATATAGGTCTGCTTTAAGAAGCACATTACGGCAGGCTTGAGATTAGCTTCTTAAAATTTCGGCACTAGAAAGTCATAGATCGATTTATATCTTAGTATCTACGTCTATCTACGTCTTCTCGTACCTGTCTACATCTATTAAAGCTGGTTATGCCCATTTATATCCTTTTACGTCTACTAGCATCCATATACTGCGTCTATTTACCTCGACATATACCTATACGCATATTACTATTTTCAGAAACCAGAGCCTGGTCACACTCTAAAGCAGAGATAAAAGCTTCAGTTTACTCTTTCAACCCTCTATCCTATACACGTAGAAACTCCCAATGCGGCTAAGCAATATTGGAATATCTGTCCAGCCTGTAGCCTACACGTCAAAACCCACCTGTACCGTTTTTATTAAACTAGCGGAGTAGTTCTACTATATACACTCTATTTTAGTGTAAGCTCTCTTCGTATCGGCAGCCTTGCGACTAATAAAACAGCAGTTGCTGGAAGAAAAATTTCGTGGAGGATTTCCGCATGATATCTATAGGTTCCTTTTTGGATAGGATTACTTGCTGATTGGTGCTATTTCTTGCGGGAAATAAAGGGGGGCAGGGTAGCAATTTTTTTCACCTAGTCGTGCTGTAGGGGCAAAGACATATATGTAAGGCGTACATGACGAGAATCCGAGTTTACTCCCTGGGATCTTGAGATTCAATAGAGGTGATTTGACTCCGTATCCGAGCCATCTCTAACGCTTCTACTACTCCGTAGACCCAGTTGCGATACCGGAGCTAGAGGGGAAAGCGTCAAATGGGCAAATAAATGAGAATGGGGGCCGGCGGCAGCTATGATCGGGGCGATGGTCCGTGCAGTCACTGAATCAGTAGTAGTCTCACAGAGCCAGGTTGCATTCGACAGGACGCCAGATGCTCTACTCTGGGTTAGCGAGCCAGGATATCTGAATTGCGAGTCTGCGTGCGGCTTAGAGGAGGGTTTGTGCTGGCCAAAGCCTCCACATCCAGCTAATCGAGATATCGCTCAACTGGCCCGGGGGGATGTGCGGCCTAGGGCTAGAAGGCTTCCAGCCGCAGCCAACGAATGGCCAGTCATGCTAGCTGAGCTGCTAGTTTAGCCCCTGTTGATAGGTGCCCTGCCGTCCAACCTGCTAGTAATAACCACCAACGGAGTTACTAACAAGCCAAAAGCCAATTCGCTGATTGGGCTCGACAGTCTCTCCTGGAGCCTCCCCACAACGTCATTACCCCCTCTTAGTGTGGAAATTTTTCTCTTGCTCAATATTCGAATGGGGCGCGTCAAAAACAATCTTGAATTGGATCTGGTGGTTTATCTCTCACCTAAAAGAAGAAAAACCACATCGATCCTTATCTAATCGGTGACTCGTCCGTGCCTCCAGAATCGGCGACCACCGCTTTTTTTGGTCCCGGTTCTGGAAAGACTGTGCAACCTCTTAAACCCCACTATCTGTAAGTTTTTCTTGCTCTCTTTCCTTTCCTCTTTTCTTTTCTTCTCTCCACCAGTCAGAAGAGTCACCAGTCCAATTGCACCTTGTGCATCACGCATTCAACTCAATTAAACTTACTTCCTCGTATACTTTAGAGTGCCTTGCGCCTCGTTTTTACATCTTTGACTTGCCGTCTCTTAATCCGCCTTTATGAACGGCCGCTCGTCGGAATTCACTTCTCAGGTATGTGGCCTTTTTTGTGTGCTTCTGATATAAACTACCTCATGTGCCCTGTGTATTCAATTGCCGCTTGTCTGATTAAATAGGCAATTGTTCGTCTTCATTTTTCTTTCACAAAATGCTAATATTTATTATTTTACAGGACTATCTTTCTGGTTTGTATTACCATGACTCACCCTCATGATGCACTCTAACAAGCTTCACATAGACCACCTGTGGAGGGCCTTGTCAGCTTGAAACAGCTCCCCCAACAATCGATTATTGCTTCTACTACCTGTGAATAAAACGAATTAAAGGACAGTGCAGCTGTAGCATTGAGCCTCTAACCACAATGCCTGCGACTTTCTCTTCCGCGGCGCTAGCTGCTGCTCGAGCTCCGGTTTTGCTCCGAAACAGCACGCGCCTCCCTCGAACTCTCCCAACTCGCCTCTTCACCACGGCCGCTCTCAGGTCTCAGGCCAGAGCCTCTCTTCAGTCGAACATCCCTAAGCGACTGGGCACAATTTCAGTCTGTCGCTCGTACTCAGCAACGGCTCAGTCTGCCCCCAATCCCAAGGCCTACCTTGATAGCGGGGTCATCAAGCCGAAGCAGAATGTTGATGTCAAGAAGGTCCTTGTCATTGGCAGCGGTGGTCTTGCCATTGGACAGGCTGGTGAATTCGATTACTCCGGTAAGTCTTCTTCCCTTCCCATGGCTACTCTTCATCTTGCGTATTTGCATGCTCTTGTATGAGCCGTGTCTGCGCACGTGACGAATGAAGCAAATGTCAGCAGCTTCAACTGTGCGCGCCGACTAACACATTGAATCATAGGAGCCCAAGCCCTGAAAGCCCTCAAGGAGGCCGGTGTCGCCTCTGTCCTCATTAACCCTAACATTGCTACAATTCAAACCAACCACACTCTTGCCGACGAGGTCTACTATTTGCCCGTCACTCCCGAGTATGTCAGCTATGTTATCGAAAAGGAGAAGCCCGATGGCATTCTCCTTTCCTTCGGTGGCCAGACTGCCCTTAACCTAGGTGTCCAGATGCAGCGACTAGGTCTCTTCGAGAAGTATGGTGTCAAGGTTCTGGGAACCAGTGTGAGGACACTGGAGCTCAGCGAAGATCGAGACCTCTTCGCTAAGGCGCTTGAGGAGATCAACATTCCTATCGCCAAGTCCATTGCCGTTGGCACTGTGGATGAGGCCCTCAGTGCTGCCGACAAGATCGGATACCCCATCATTGTCCGCGCTGCTTACGCTCTCGGTGGTCTTGGTTCAGGTTTCGCCAACAACGAGGAAGAGCTCCGCAACATGGCCGCTCGATCGCTCACTCTTTCTCCCCAGATTTTGGTCGAGAAGTCGCTCAAGGGATGGAAGGAAGTGGAATATGAAGTTGTGCGGGATGCCAACAACAACTGCATCACTGTCTGCAATATGGAGAACTTCGATCCCCTTGGAATCCACACCGGTGACTCTATTGTTGTTGCACCCAGTCAAACTCTCAGTGACGAGGAATATCACATGCTTCGAACCGCTGCCATCAAGATTGTTCGTCATTTGGGTGTTGTGGGAGAGTGTAACGTTCAGTATGCTCTCCAGCCCGATGGCCTTGACTACCGTGTTATCGAAGTCAATGCCCGTCTTTCGCGATCTTCTGCGCTTGCTTCCAAGGCTACTGGATACCCTCTCGCTTACACTGCTGCTAAGATTGGTTTGGGACATAGCCTTCCTGAGCTTCCAAACGCTGTTACCAAGACTACCACTGCCAACTTCGAGCCTTCCCTGGACTATATTGTCACCAAGATTCCTCGATGGGATTTGTCCAAGTTCCAGCACGTGAAGCGCGATATCGGCAGTGCTATGAAGTCGGTTGGTGAAGTCATGGCTATTGGCCGAACCTTTGAAGAGTCTTTCCAGAAGGCTATTCGTCAAGTTGACCCCAAGTTCGTCGGTTTCCAGGGTGACAAGTTTGACGATCTGGACTTCGAGCTCCAAAACCCTACCGATCGCCGATGGCTCGCTGTTGGACAAGCTATGCTTCACGAAAACTACTCTGTTGAGAAGGTTCACGAGTTGACCAAGATTGACAAGTGGTTCCTGTACAAGCTTCAGAACCTTGTGGACTGCACTCGCGAACTTGAAGCTGCCGGCGGCCTTGAAGCTCTGCAGAAGGATCAAATTCTCAAGGCGAAAAAGCTGGGTTTCTCTGATCGACAAATCGCAAATGCCGTTAAGAGCACTGAAGATGAGGTCCGCGCCCGCCGTCGCAGCTTTGACATCCACCCATGGGTGAAGAAAATCGATACCCTCGCTGCCGAATTCCCCGCCGATACCAACTATCTGTACACTACTTACAACGGTTCTTCTCACGATGTTACCTTCGACGACAAGGGAAAGATTATCCTTGGTAGCGGCGTCTACCGTATCGGTAGCTCCGTCGAATTCGACTGGTGTGCTGTTAGCGCTACCCAGGCTCTCCGACAGATGGGCGAGAAGACAGTGATGATCAACTACAACCCTGAGACCATGAGCACTGATTATGATGAGGCTGACAGGCTCTATTTCGAAGAGCTGAGCTATGAGCGTGTCATGGATATCTACGAGCTGGAGAACGCTTCCGGTGTCGTTGTCTCTGTTGGTGGTCAATTGCCACAGAACATCGCTCTTCGCCTTCAGGAAACTGGCGGTGCTAACGTTCTCGGAACTGATCCCAAGGACATTGACAAGGCTGAGGATCGCCAAAAGTTCTCTGAGATTCTCGACAGCATTGGTGTTGATCAACCTGCTTGGAAGGAGCTTACCTCCGTGAAGGAGGCCGAGGAATTTGCCGATCAAGTGGGCTACCCCGTTCTGGTTCGTCCCAGTTACGTCCTGTCTGGAGCTGCCATGACCGTTATCCGCAGCCAGGAGGACCTCAAGGATAAGCTTGAGGCCGCTGCGAATGTTTCACCTGACCACCCCGTTGTTATTACCAAATTTATCGAAGGTGCCGAAGAGATTGATGTCGATGGCGTGGCCTCTCAGGGTAACCTGATTCTTCACGCCGTTAGTGAGCACGTTGAGCAGGCTGGTGTTCACTCTGGCGACGCAACCCTTGTTCTTCCTCCCGTCAACCTTGATTCTACCACCATGGAGCGCCTCAAGGAGATTGCACAGAAGGTTGCCAAGGCCTGGAAGATCACTGGCCCCTTCAACATGCAAATCATCAAGGCTGAAAACCCAGAGGGTGGCGAGCCTCTTCTCAAGGTTATCGAGTGCAATCTCCGCGCTTCTCGATCATTCCCCTTTGTCAGCAAAGTCCTTGGAACCAACTTCATTGATGTCGCCGCCAAAGCACTTGTTGGCAAGAACGTCCCCGAGGCCACTGATCTCATGACTGTTAAGCGTGATTACGTTGCTACCAAGGTGCCTCAATTCTCTTGGACTCGTCTTGCTGGTGCAGACCCCTTCTTGGGCGTTGAAATGTCTTCCACTGGTGAAATGGCCTGCTTCGGAAAGGATCTCGTTGACGCTTACTGGACTTCCCTTCAATCTACCATGAACTTCCGCATGCCTGAGCCAGGTGAAGGTCTGCTGTTCGGTGGTGAGGTTAGCAAGACCTGGTTGACTCAGGTCGTCGACTATCTTGCTCCTCTTGGATACAAGCTGTATGCCGCTGACAGCGCTGTCAAGAACTTCATCGAGACTAGCGCAAAACAAAAGGTCGATGTTGAAGTCATTGAGTTCCCCACTGATGACAAGCGTGCCCTTCGTGAGGTCTTCCAGAAGTATGACATCCGCGGAGTTTTCAACCTGGCCCTCGCCCGTGGCAAGACCACATCAGATGTTGACTATGTCATGCGCCGAAATGCCGTCGACTTTGGCGTGCCCCTATTCATGGAGCCCCAGGTAAGCTTAAACAAATTACCCTTATCAAAAAGTTAATAGCACCTGTACTGACTGTTGAAATAGACTGCTATTCTCTTTGCTCAGTGCATGAGCGAGAAGCTCCCCCGCCCCGAAGGCATCCCCTCAGAGGTCCGAGCTTGGTCTGACTTCATCGGCGGCAAGCCCCTGTAAATTTCTATATCTTTTACACTCTCTCGGCGTTTCTGCATAGGTAGGAGGGCAGAGAAGTGAGCTGGCGTTTATCATTTTGTATACTTGTGACCTATTTCTTTATTTCATAATATCATTTAATGAGCCCTTGGGTCAAAAAATGGGCGCCATCCACAGATATGTAGATGGAAGGGGAGAGGGTCGGATACTGGACGGACGGATAGGAGAAAGGTGTAGGAGGACAAAAACAAACACAGTGATAGGGCGTTTTTTCTAAAATTATATAAAGAATTTTTATTTGAAAACATACTTTGACTTTGTTCTGAAGTGCATGTATAGTAAGGCACTCATGTTTTATAAGTTGTCATACTGGCATATCAATAGGTCATTGGAAATTTAATTTATCAGCATCTGCTAACTTGAGATATCTCGTTTAGCCCGGTTCTTAGTTACCGAGAAATTATACCATTCCAACCCGTTACAACAAGCCATCTCCCAATATTTGCCTTTCCTTCAAATATTCGCAATAAGAGTTTGTATTGACTCTTTTAAATTATGCAGCCTGCTATTTCCCTAAATTATGGCTCTCTATAGCGCTGCCACTTTTTCGTTCAAACGCTGGTTCTCAGCTTCCACTGTTTCAAGACGTATGTTTAATATCATGATAGCGTCTTGTTGCTTCATAATAGCATCTTGTTGCTTCGTAATAGCTTCTTGTTGCATCGCAATAATATCGTTTCGCTTCTCAATCGTGCCTTTTTGCCCCATGATACCATCCCCTAGAGTAGATACTAGATCTTTCAGGTCCCCCAATTGCACTCGTGTCATTTCTGTCGCCTCCGACTGCATATCTAGATATGCTTGGACATGAGCACCCAACTCGCAAATGTCGAGACCAATATCACGAAGAGCGCCAACTCGGGCACCTAATTTCCCAACTTGGGCACGTATCTCGCTCATTTGTGTAGATAACAGCGCTATGCTATTCTCTATATCATAGTCTTAGCTCCAGCTCTGTTGATAACTATTCAGAATCAAAGACAAACCTAGGGTTCTGACTTGAAAGTTGGGATTCGAAGAAAACAACTGCGGCTCGAACGATGAAGAGGGAGATCGCTCTAGATGTTTCTCCGCCATGCTTGCGTTTCATAAGTTTTCAAGCAAACAATAGACGGCAGAGTAGTTTGAAGAAGAAGGTGGGGATGTTAAAGAAAAAGAAAGAAAAGAAAAAGGTAAGAGAGCAGAGAGCAGAGAAGAGCAGAGAAGAGCAGAGAAGACTTTATATTGGTGGTACTTGGAGAGTTTGCCAACTGCAAGCCAGCTGTCTGCTATTTACTTGCCAGTTACCATTAAAAAAGAAAGAAAAAAGAAAAAGAAAAAAAAAAAAAAAACCTTAGTCGGTGAGTAACTTCCGTGTTTGAACAATAAGCTGATTTATAAGAAAGCTCTTTATATATTCCTATGATTTATAGATGGCTGGAGCAACTTATCATCTTGCAATGGCGAACCGATCTAGAATAGCAACAAGTCTGAGGACATATTGTAAACAACACATTTGTAATGATATATTGCATACCTTACCTCATATATTGATACACATATAATATGTTACATAGCACTAGAGTTATAGAAGCTTGTTTATTTTATGGCCATGGTTTGTGTAGAGTAAGAGTTGAACCTGAATAACAAAGCAAACAAACTAGACGATAATAAAAGCATCTACCAGATATTGGTATAACGCAGATTGTGTAACAAGACGCTATAATCTTGTCTACTAGACCCCTACTATAACTGCTTCAAGCTTGTTAGCTGAGCTGATCCGTAGCTCTTGGCCGCGACTGCCCGCTGCCAGCTGCCAGCTGCCATTCCGCCCCACATTTAGCTTCTGGAAAGTCACGTGAAGAGCCTCGGCCTCCACATCGCCGAAGATGCAGCGCATGGCAGTAGCTACTGGAGCTAGGCTTAAGCAAAAACACGAGCAGCAGCTGGTTGCAGCTTATCGATTTTAGTGCCAGCAACAGCCGTTTCTTGAGCTGCCCCTCCCGTTCGTCATTCCATCACCACCATTCCAGTATTGGGAGAGAGAGAAAAAAATAGTACAACTCCCGGTACTTGATTTTCTTTTCCTCTTTATTGGCGACTTCCGCGAGCTGTCTTGCAATTGCCGTCTGATCTTTTCTCGTGTCCGGTGCTTATCGCCTTTCTTTGTTTTGTCGAAGCTTCGCCCATTTCTGTCAAGATGCTGTCATCGGCTGCTCTTACGGCCGCTCGTCGCGTGCTCACCAGCACCGGCGCAGCAGCTCCATTGCGCCAATCCGTCGGCCTTGCAGCTCGCGCACTCGTCCTGCGTCCTGCGGCGCCCTCGTTGCGCCTGATCAGCACCTCAGCGCCTGTGCGCGCGGCCGCAGCGAAGGCGACCAAGTCCAAGTCAACAAAGAGCTCCACCAAGAAGCCGGCCAGCAAAAAGACAGCAAAGCCCAAGGCTAAGAAGCCTGTTAAGAAGAAGGCTATTAAGAAGAAGGCCGCCGTCAAGAAGCCAAAGAAGGCGCCGAAGAAGAAGGTGTTGACGGACGAGCAGAAGGACAGGCTCGAGATCAAGAGGCTGAGACAGATGGCGCTGCTGAAGGGGCCAACTTTGCTTCCGGAGACAGCATGGAACGTGTTCATGGTCGACAACGTCCGTGCTGGGGAAGGCAGTCTCGTGGACAAAGTCAAGGCCCTTGCTACTAGCTTTAAGAACCTGCCCGAGTCCGAGAGAGAAGTAAGCTAGCTCGTCCCTTGCTTTGATTGGTTATGAGACTAACGTTCCTCGTGTTCTCAGCGTATGGCAGCAGTCGGTCACTCTAACAAGATTGCCAATCAAGAGGCAAAGAAGAAATGGATCGAGTCTTTCCCTCCCGAGGCGATCCATGCTGCCAATCTGGCCCGTCGCCGCCTAGCTCGCAAAACAGACAAGTCTAGAACCTACCTCATCCATGACGAGCGCATTCCTCAGCGAACTGGATCTGGCTTCACATTTTTCATCAAGGAGCACTTCAATGACAATGGTGGCTCGCCCAAGGATGCTATGCGCAGCCTCAGCGAACGCTGGAAGGCTTTGAGCAACGACGAGAAGGCCCCTTACCTGAAAAAGGCTGCTGACATTGCGGAGGTATCAGGAGCGCAGCTGAAGGAGCTGCGAGAGAAGGGCGCCAAGTACTGGAAGGAGAAGCTTGCTTCAGCCAAGGTGTAAGCTATCTGGTAGTAGATGCTGATGATATTGTATGTTATAAGCGAGTAGAGGAGCTCCTTTTTTTTTTTTTTTTTTCTTTCTCTTGGGCCATGTCACTTGTCTGTATTTTTTATGGTATATCTATCTTTTGGTTTTGGGCTGGGGATAGGAAATGAGAGGGACAATGGAAGTGCGAAAGCGAAGAAGAATAAAACGCCGGTCGGATTCCTTTAGTACTGTTTTGCTCGATAGTGATATGTCTTCTGTTGCGGATCAATGCAGTGCAATGACCACTTGTGTATTATATGAATGTTAGCTATTGAACGATATTTCTTATACAGGGGGAGAAAAACGGTAGAGTGTGAAGTATTAATAAACATTTCCACTTCCTGAAACGACGCCCATCCAATACGTTCAAAATGAGAGCTCCCCAGCGCCAGCCTCGGAAACCATGCGACGTTTTATATCAACTGATAGGTGTGATGACAACTCCCGCCTCTTGATAAATCATTCCATTGTAACAATTTAGGCCGCCTTACGCATCAAGTAGCAGAATAATAGCCTAACTACTTCTCCGCGGGAGGCACTTCTATAACAACCTCCCCATCGCCATCGATCCACTTCGCACCAGTCACTTTCAAATGCCTGCCGCTCGCAAGATACAGTAGCAGGTAGGTATGCTTGGCGACGTGAGCCCAGCAGTAGAGGCGGATCCAGCAATGCGTCTCGTCGCGACGGCACCATACGCCCCAACCGGCCAGGCCGCTGCGAAGGTAATTGGCCAAGAAGGTCCAGGCTTCGCTGTGGATTTCTTGAGACCAGCTGGCACACTCGACGAGCCAGTAGCCTCGTTCAAAGGGGTCAGTTGGGCGGTTTACTTTAGGGCGGTATCGTGATGATAGATCTCGCGCGAGTTTGTCTAGCTTGTCGGAGACCAAATTGGAGGGCTCAAGGTGTGCGATTCCGGTAGGAGGAGTTGGTGGCCGGATCTCCAAGTCATTCGGGTCTTTAGCTGTGATTGATGAAGACGCTATTGGTTGTTTATTCCCTGATGGGCCGGTATCACTCGCACTTCGATGGAGGTTCGTTGCCACGGCTTCTTCATCTGCAAGTCCCTTGTGGCGTTTTGATGGAGGCGGTGCAGACTCAGCTCTGAATGACGTGGTCGCCTCTGAAGCTGTGTCAATTGCGCTGCTAGAGATATAGATAGTCTCATCAATTACAGTTGCTGAGGGTTCTTCTCGCATCCGTGCCAGAGCACCAGGCACTCGAGGCGTGACGGGAACGATTTTAGCATTGTCTTTGTATCCAAGCGACTGACTTGCAGCTTCGTCCACATCAGGAGGAATCGGAATGGATGACGGGATATTCACTTCATAAGGGTTAACTGGCGAGTCTGAGCGATCCGCTGACAAGGGCCGAGGCTGCGAGGACGGAGGCAAGTTTCTCAGATAGTGCTCTAGGACCCTTGTTGGGGTAGTGTGGCGTATCTCAGCATCTGGTAGGGGATACGAATCATTGATCTGACTTGGAGGAGCTTGCCATGAAGATGCCTCGTCCTGGGTTGCCAACTGGGTTGAGAGAAGCCCTTCATCGTTAACTTCCGGCAGAGATGCATCTGCTGGACTGCACTTCTCCTGTAACGGCGGTGAATAGCGGTTGTCGTACACACTCCGAAAGCTTAGATCTTGGGATTCGGGTACCCATGGCTGCCCTGATGGCACTGTTGCGAAATCTATGGCTATAGGAGCTCCTTCTTCAGCGGCGTGCGGTGCTCTTTCGTGCTGACGCTTCAGTGTAGGAGCTACTGAGATGGGAGTGTGGCGATGAGGCTGAAAAGAAAGATATGACTGTGCGAGTTGCCTGTATACAGCATCGTCTGCGGTCCTGCTTGGCGCAGTGACGTGAACTAAGATCTCGACATCCAGGGTCTGACCCTCCTGTCGGGCTGCCATTGGTTGTCCAGTATTCGTTGCTGAGCTACAAAGTAGGTCATGGCGAAGGAGAAGAAGAAATCATTACTCTCGTTCTAGTTGTTGAAAAGTGTGGAATGGCAGAGGAGCGGGTGTTGTTGGATGATGCGGGCGAAGCACGATGGTGGATCATTTATACATGCTGCAAGTCTGTATCGCATCCAGCAGAGACCCTGGTTGGCCGCGGCGGTAGGTATTGGGAAACAAGCTGCACACTGCCGTCTGTGTATTTACGCAAAGCTTCCGCGTTCTTTTGAGAGGATGGGAGACTGTTGGCCTTGCACCAAGGCTTTGGACAATGATATAGGAGGAGTGAAGATGAAGAGAGAGAGTTGGGCGTAAAGTACAAAGTACCTAGTACTAGTATTAGGCTGCTCCCCTGTCCCGCTAAAGACCGCTGGACTAGCCCATTAGTGGCCGCGCTTCGGTGGTGCTACTGCATACAGCCTTGACACTCCATAATATCGAATTGAATTGACCACTTATCAAGCGGTGTTGGCCGTCCTCCATCTCCCATTCATACCTCCCCGACCTCTTCCCCAATCCGCCCTCTCCTCTGCTCTCTGCACCCGCAACCACTCGCAGCAATGGCCAGCGGAACGAGAGGCGACCTCGGCAACGTGCTCGTCATCGGCGGCAACGGCTTCCTGGGCCACCACATCGTCAACCAGGCGCTGTCCTCGTGGAACTCCAAGTCCGTGGCCTCGATCGATCTGCGATGCACCCACAACGTCAATGAAAAGGCCGCCTACCACGAGTGCGACATCACCGACGTTGCCAAGCTGACCGAGCTGCTGCAGACCATCAAGCCCGACGTCGTCATCCACACGGCGTCGCCCATGGCCAGCGGCGAGGGCAAGACCGCCCATGAGCTGTTCCGCAAGGTCAATGTCGGCGGCACCAAGGCCGTCATCGAGGCTTGCCAGAAGTCTGGCGTCAAGGCCCTTGTGTATACCAGCTCGGCCAGCGTCATCAGCGACAACGAGACCGACCTGCTCAACGCAGACGAGGATTATCCCGTCATCCGAGGCGCCCAGCAGAAGGAGTACTACTCCGAGACCAAGGTGCGCAATCTCCCATCCCAGCATTACGTTGTCCTCGATCCTTGTATGAAACTAACCAGCTGCTTTTCCTTTCTCAGGCCGCTGCCGAAGAGCTCGTCATCAAGACCAATCGCCAAGAGCCCTCCAAGCTCCTCACCACCTCCATTCGCCCCGCAGGCATCTTCGGCGAAGGCGATGCCCAGACTCTCGCCGGCTTCCTCAGAGCCTACAAGAACGGCAAGTCCAACGTCCAGCTCGGCGACAACACAAACATCTTCGACTTCACCTACGTCGGCAACGTCGCCCACGCCCACCTCCTTGCCGCCCGCCTCCTGCTCGCCACCGCCGCCAGCAGCATCATCCCCCTGAGCTACGAGCGCGTTGACGGAGAGGTCTTCTTCATCACCAATGATTCGCCCGTTTACTTCTGGGATTTCGCACGCGCCGTCTGGAGGGCCGCTGGAAATGACAAGGGCACTGAGGGAGTCTGGCAGATTTCACAGGGCTGGAGCATTGTCCTCGGCTCGCTGAGCGAGACCTTCTTTGGCATCATCGGCAAGCCTCCTACTTTCACGAAGCTGAGGGCTGTGATTTCTACCATGACGCGATACTACAATATCAACAAGGCCAAGCGGGTGCTACGGTATGAGCCGCTGTGGACGCTTCAGGAGGGTGTCGATAGGGGCGTTGGATGGTTTTTGGAGCAGGATAAGAAAGATTCCAAAGCGCAGTGATTGATTGGAGCCGGTTTATTTTTTGCAGTTAAAAGGGGGAAATCGTTGACTAGGGGTGATGGAAAAAGAGACGGAAATGTCAATGGGGCATCCGCAATGTATTATATACCCATCGATGTCGTTGATGAGTGTCATGATACAAATGCACATACAGCATGTTGATATAGCCATGTATGTTCATGTAGAAGCATACAAGTAATTATTTAATACGTATCTTTTTTAATAACAGGTATTAATTTTAAGCATTTCTCAATTCGCGTATTAGACTAAGCCCTTGAATATGAATATGAATACGGATTAACTTTCGCTTTTTAAAAGGGGCTGAAAGTTGAACACGTCAGACAAATATCAAGAGCAAAATTAATCAAGTGGGAAAATGAACAAATTCTTTTCGCACAAAATCTTCAACATCATTCCGTCCTCACTATCCATTTCCGTCTCTTTGCTTTTGCAAGAAAAAATTTTTTAAACGAACCGTCTCCCCGTCTGATACAGGGCATCCTTCCGAGTCTGCTCTCTCCCTCTCAAAAGTCCAAAAGAAATATCAATTGAAACAGAACGAAAAGAAAACAAGGTAAATTTCCCCTGAATCTTCTGAAGGAAGATAAATTCCTTCCACGGCCTTCTTTTTCCTTAAACTTCACTCGCCTTCATGAAAAGTCCCAAATGTCAATTCAATCGACCCCATTTCTCTTCATTTCTCTCCTTCTTTTCTGTACTAGCTCTTTCTAGCCTTTGCTTCCTTCTACATGCCAAAGGGCATATCTTTCTCTGTAGACGTATGCGTCATCGAAAAAGAAATGAAGGGCTTACATGCCCTCTTAAAACGCGAAGCGCAGAAAAGGAGAAAGAAAAAAGATGTTAAGGATATTCCAACAAGCAAATAGCGGACAATTCGTCTTTCTGACTTTCTTATTCCGTACAACCACTAAAAAAAAAACACCACAAAGTACTAAGCATTTGCAAAGGGCGGAGGCTCGCTCGCTCGCTCGCACACAGATGCTGTTGCGTTTGCTATAAAACTATTACCAACCACTTCCACTTCCAACATCCAACTTCGCTCATACAAAAACCAACTTTTTTGTTTAGAATGCCAACCAGGACCGTCGATTTTGAAAGGAAAAGGGGGAGAAAAATATTGGGCCAAGAACAAAAAATATCCTCCTTCCTTGCAGTGACTTCTTTCATTTATCCAGCCACCCTGTTAGGACAGGGTAAAAGGTGGATCGTTGCGATACAGCATCTCTATACTTTTAGGTCATAGAAAAGACTCAAGAGGAATATGATAATAGAGGAGTAAAGAAGGGAAAAAAAAAAGAAGAAAATGGAGAACAAGAAAGAGAAAAACAAAAAGAGTAAGACTAACGAAAGATATAGCATCGCCAGGATTGTCGTATCGAACATCAGAGTAAGAAAGTTCGGTCTTAACTGTTTGCAGTGAAGATGGACAAAAGTAATCGACAAACGCCTGGAGAAATGCTACAAAACACTGTTTCCGGGCCACGCTTCCTGTGTAAGGAAACAACACAAAAGAGACATACCATACAGATCTTCCCCAGCTTCTTGCCAAATCAGTAGAAAAGCTCAAACAGTTAACCAGAAAATCAAAACGGTTCGCCAACACCTACCCCGCCGCCTTGGCGGCCCCAGACACCAGAATTCCGCCACTCTCCCCGCTTACTATGCTCAGGGTTCTCCGAACGAGGATCAGGATGATCCATTTGATTAGCATCATAAGGAGAGGGCTGGTCTTCCGGGGGCCTAAACCGTGGCGGGGGTACTGGTGAAGCCGCATTCGGATAGGGTGCAGGGACATTGTCCTGCATTGGTCGCACTGATCTCTCGCTTTGCAAGAGAGAGGGGTCTGTTTCGACTCGCTTGGGTGGCGAGCGAGTCGAGCTCTCCTGTCGGTTGTAGATTTCACTAGGTTCAGCAGGGCCTTGCCCTCTAAGGTCTTGGTATCGTTTCATAATCTCTTTCGTTGAAATCTCGCCGTTATTGCTGAACAGATAGGGGTCATTGAGCAGCGTAAGAATCTCATCTGGAACCTAAAGATAGCTCATTAGCATTGCTGAATAACAGTCGAGAGCAACAATTGCAGATCTTTTGTTTTTTAAACTTACTTGGCACATCTCTTCGATATTGTCAATGAGAATTTCCACCGCGTCAATAACATAGATAGTCTCGCTATCCATGGCAAGTGTTTTAGCAGGGTTCATCAAAATGTTAGGCGCAATAACCGTCGCCAAATTTCTAACGTCCATCTTGGATCCGACTTCTTCGTCCAGTTGATGGAAGGTGCCCGCCCATTTGAGGAACGTAAGCAGGATTTCTAGACAGTCTCGGTGACTCTTGGGAAGGAGGCAGCAAGCCATGTGCAAGCACTGCAGTTTTCGAGCAGGATCTTGGATCTTGGCAACGGTAACCCATAGTTTGTAAAGTTTATGAGTCATGAGAGGATCTGGAAGGTCTCGCAGATACCTCTTCAGTACTGCAGCCAGCTGTATTACTGGCTGTTCCATAAAATTAACGGTGTCACAGCCCTCCGCATTGATCTTATCGACCATGGCTTGTTGTTTTTTGATATTACCGTTCTTGCGGAAAACACCCTCAACAGAAAGGTCCATTTTGCGCATAGACGAAATAATATCATCAACCACCGCGGGGATACGCAGAGTGCCAGGTCCCACGCCATCTGTCGAGTCAGCGCCGTCTCGCTCAATGATAACCTCCAAGGGTACGCCAAAGACGCCCTTCTTCTTAACACCTTTGTTCTTGTCGTTCTTGAACGCCTTGCCGAGATTTTTCCAAAACGTAGCAGGTTTCCTTGATTCGATGAAGCTTAACAGCTCTTCCAATGTGAAATCTTGCTCAACCACGGGATGCATGATCAAGACCGCGAGATGCCTAACATTGAAGTACTCGAGGCCTGATAGCTCAGGGAAGAACTTCCTGCCGACTCGAGACATCATCGGATCGGCCGTCTGGAGATCTTGATCTCTACCAGCCGATTGTGTTCTGGCGTGGCCCAAGCCAAGTCCTTGATCTGCGGCGCCAGACCGCAGGACGTCACTGGGGGGAAGTCGGTCTCGGCGTTGCTGTTGTTCACGAGACTGCTCAACAGCCACAATGCGAGAGATATCGTCCAAAGTAATGGCATCGTTTTGTCCAAACATCTGGTCAGTCGATCCCTGAGTCTTACCCTCTCCTCCAGAAGATGCAGGGCGAGGACCCCGTCCATCAGCATCCATAACACGAGACGTCCGAGCCTGCCTGACACTAGATGACAAATGTCGGTCGAGACGAGTACTGCGAAGTCTTCGAACCTCATTCAGAGTAGTCTCATAAGTTGACTCGCGACGGCGACTTCTGTCACCCCCTTGTCTAGACCTGGCATCTGGGCGTGAAGGATCGCTTCCATCAGCACCAGCTTCGCCAGATGATATGGTGCCATTGCTTCTGAGGATATCCAGCAACCTTGCAAGGGCGACTTTAAGAAGAAAAACGTATTGCTGAAGTTTGGATATGTGAGTAAATGGTGTGAGGCCGTCTGTTTTGCCTCCAATACATGTTGTGCAGTAAATCTTGCGTTCCAGCGAGTTGAAAAAAGCTTCATTCATGACACGTCCAAGCTCCCGCTGGCAGCGGGAACAGTTGACACAGCTAATGTGCCACCGCATATCGCCGTTTCGAGCACACTCGTCTTCTACCGATCTTCCACACTGGGCGCAATGATCTGAGTCTTTAGCTGAAAGGCGCTTGCCTCCCATGGTCACTTGTAGAAGGCCCTCATCACCCTTGTAGCTCTCAAAATCGTTCAGATCGTCTAAGAATTGATGAAGGCCATCGCTAGAAGTCGCTTCTCGCTCTAGACGCAATGCTCCCTGAAGGCATATGCGGATGAGTAGCTTGAGATAATGGGCTAAGCCAGTGACGAGGGATAGAAGCTCCTGAGTAACACCAAGCTGTCGAGAGCCATTATCTTGTGTTTTTGAAAGCAAAGAAAAGAAAGACACGATTTTCTTGCAGAGAAGCTTAGCCTCGCGGCCATAAGACATGCCTATGAAAAAGAGTCAGATAAGCATCAAGCCATCCTTTTAAGTTTCATATTTCACGACTCAAAGTCCTTCTTTTCACTTTCTCATTTCAGACTTACCTTTCTCATTTTGCTTTGCGACAGCGCCGTCTAGTCTGTCCGCGGACTGAAAGAGAATTTCGACGTGCCAGATGAAGCGTTTGGCTACCAGCACACCGTCGATATACGAGGCGTTGCTAACGTGGAGCAGCATATCGGATATACACGCTGCAGATGACTCTTCGAAGGTTGATAATACGCTCCATATCCTGAAAACCTTATCCTCCATGCGTTCCTCGTCTTCCCGAATACGATCTCTGTCGACATCGCTAACCTCGCCTTCTTGGATCTGCGGCGCCTCAGTTGGCTGAGCTAAACGCACATTCCAGAACTTGTGTATCATATAGCACTCAGGATGCCAGTGCTGGTTCTGCCCATTGCGGAAAATCTCCACAAACTGCTTGAGGATGGCCGTCTGGCAGCCATTGCACCGCTGCGCGAACTGAGTGGAGTAGTGGTAGTGGCAGTAGACGTTCCCGTCGTGCTCGTAGTAGCTATCTTGGGCGCCAAAGACGGTCGCACAGAGTGAGCAAGTAAAATGATCAACGTGATACTTGTGTTCGAGCGCGGTTATGTATGACCCGCGAAGCGCCCCACCACATTTGTGGCAAAGGAGGCCAAGCCGTCGAAAGTAATCAGTCTCGCAAAGGGGGTATTGTTCTCCATTTTCATCTTCTGCGGGAAAGAATTTAGATGCCACGATGTCACCACAATCCTATCAAGCGAAGTTAGTACATCTCGCGATACAGACGTGGTAAAGTGGGGGGGGAAGAGAAAGGGGATGAAAGAGAGGGGGCGCTGCATTACTCGGCACTTGAAGCAATCCAGATGAAATGTTCCGTCCAAAGCTCGGACGAACTGTCCGGTCAATTGCAAGCCACACTTCTTGCAAACTCTCGTCTGAGCACTGGTAGATCGTCCGTTTCGCGGTCGTGGTCGGTTTGCATCGCTGCCGTTTGTAGGATCCTCTGCCCATCCTGAGGGTGGTAGGGGGCTGTTAGGGCCTGCTACTGTCGGGATAGGTGCTTGCGGAGCACCATTTTGCCAGCTTCCATCTGCATGACGCGAGTCTGATCTGACATACTCATTCGTATTGTCGTTGGGGCCACCTTCGGGGGCAACAACCACAGGCGGTCCGTTGCTGTGGTCGGTTGCCATGGCACAGAATACGGTGTGCTTCCTCCCAAACGCGTGATCCTCTTCTCAATCCCGGGGACTAGAAAAACGGTTCTGCCCTGATTCAACGCCAGGTGTCTAGCAGTCGTCGGCGAGGGGTAGCGGCAACGGCCGGCATCAGCTGGGGTAGTTGTGGTAGATGGTATCGATCTCAATTGGAAGCAACGCCACGCCTGTAAACAAAGCGATGCGCGACAGCGTGCCTGAAGCGTCTCACAGCTCAAAGCAAATTGCGGCTGGCAATCGCGTGACTGTCCAGCAACGACAGGTCGGTCTCGTTTAGGACAGATGGTCGGACTGAAAGTAGAAGAGCTGGTAGAGGATCGTGGAGTGCTGAGATGGGAGAGTTAGATCCGCGTAGCATGCGGGTCGTCAACATGCACTATATGGAAATGGCGGGGGGAACGACGCCAGCGCCAGCACAGGACGGAGGAGGGGGTTCAAGGGGAGAGGAAAGGTCAGCTTCTGTAAGAGGCAGAAACAGCCCGTGATGGTAACAAAACAGAGAGAGTCAACCGTAGATTCTCACAGTGGAGGAGAGCTGGACTGGCGCACTTTGTTGGACTCACGGGACTGGGGGGCGGTCGAGGGTGGTGGGCGGCTGCTGACAGCGCGTGGAGTCGCTGTGGTTTCTGAGGGGCGGCTAGTTTGGGTGTAATTTCCAGGTCGCCTGGTCGCTGATGGGCGCTGGCGCTGCAGTTGGCTTGGGCGCGGGCCGCTAATTGTTTGGGGTGCTCTGGCGCTCCGTGTGGTACCACAGTACCTGGCTTGGGCGTTGCAGAGAGCTGAGGGGGCGCGCCAAAGGGGACCAGGTCGGTGCGTACCCTTTACCTTGAGCCGCAGGACTCTTCCCGCGCAATCAAGCAGCACGGCAAGGCATGATGACGCGGGTTTCTATCACGGGTACGAAGCATGTACAGGCATGTGCTGTTAAGGTACGAGTGCGGCAGGCGCTTCAGCAGTGCTGCTTTAATTCTGCAGTGGTACATCTCTCTCCCCCTCCTCAAACGAGGCGCACTTCGTCTCAGTTTGCTCAACTGCGCCACATCTGGGAGCATCCAGCTCCCCATGTCTAGGACCTGCAGTAGGCACTGGATCTCTCCCCGGCACTGGCATCCCAGATGGCAGGCGGATGAGTAAGGTAAGCAGGCCGAATCACACGATCAGCTTGCCTATGTTTGGTCGCATTCTTCGTATACCGAGTATCGTATCAGCCCTCTTAGCGAAGGGCGAGATATGGAGCAGCTGGAGCTACTATGCGTAAGGCTGAATTAGCTTTTATGGGTAGCTGTACAGATACACCTATTTACGAGGAAAGGGGAGGTGCATCGTAAGTAGAGAGCATCCTCTTACTAACGTCCCACAGACTCTTCATACATCTCATATCCATGTTCCTTAAAATGTCGAAGAGAAACAAGATGCAAAGCTGTGGAAAGCTTAGTCCCCTTTGTGAAATTTGGCAACGCCGCGTGCGCCACATGGGGGCATTCCTTCCGTACCTGCAATACGCCGTGGCTGCTATTTTTACTTCTGTATCTGTCAGTGTTTAGCCGACACCAATCGGTAGACCTAAGATGTAAACTAGATGCCTAGTAGCAAAGTCTACTCACCAATTGAACATTCTGGAATACTTCTCCTATGTTGCTTTGAACTTACTACCTAGGTACTAGGTAGGATATACATACCCGACTGAAAGGCGATGCTCCATAAAAACCCATAATGGCCCTGAATGACGTCTCTTCCTTATAACAGAGTCACCAAGTCGGTTTTATTTCCTTGCCGTTTGATAAGTCCTGAAACTCTATCTAGAAATAGCATGCCTACGAAAAGCCAACACAGCACTCAGCGGTAGCCTGTACGAAGCACAAAGCGCCGTCAACGGCCAGAGCTGTTTCAAAGCCGTTAGAAAGCCCCCTCGAGTTGCCAGTTAGATTTTGATATTCATTACGATTACGGAGCAGAATATAGCCGAGATCAGCCCGGTCGAGATAGGCAACCCGGCCCGGGCCACCAGCCCTGGCTCTACTGGGCATAAGGTGGTAAGCATAAAAAACTCTCTCGTTTTTATTACGTCCTACGGAGCGTGGTCCGCCCTACAGTGCTGCAGAGCAGAGCGCAAAGTAGCCCGACGAGCGCTTTACAACCAAGACGACAGCCGATCAGCACGCCATGCGCCGGGTTAGCGAGAATTGACAGACGGCTTAGGGGCTTAAGCTCAGCTACTTTTATGGTTTCCGTGGCGGCTTCGTTCCCTCAACAAACCGAGATGTATCCATTCTCAGCACGGCGGCTGTCCCCGTATTCAGCTCCCGTCGCCAGCATTTCTCCGTATCGCCAGGAACCATCTGCATAGTGCACAGCTCCTTAATTGCCAGGTCGGGGCCCTGTGGCTGGAGAGCTTCGTCCCATCTTTTCTGGGAGCCAGCGGCAACAGCACTAGCCCCAATGCGTCCAGCTCTTATAAACCGCCAGTGACCTCCTGGACCACAATGGCCATGCTCAGAAGGTACTGGGCATGTAGTAGTACTAATATATCATCAGGCATATTCATCGGCACCCGCACGACACTGCAGCGTTTGATGCGCAACCTTGCGCGCTTATTACGCTTAAAGAGGTTGTTTAGCTGGCGGTATATTACTCCTTGCGTGCCCCCTGTCCATCTATGACGTCCTTCGCAGCCATAGAATCGGTACATCTAACGCCACTGAATGCCCAAAATGTTTGGTGCTATGTAAGGATCCTGAGGCTCAATAACAGAGAGTAATACCGCATGGCCACATACTTTTTATCACAGCAGCCTTCATTCTTTTACGGGAACAAGTTTCAACCTCAGCTACGGGGTCACAAGGGACTTTTCCTGTTAGGGGCAACGTGCTGAAGGCTTAAGTGCTGAATTTGTCTAGATAGGTGCTACTAGCTACTCAACTACAGCTTCCGCGGCGCCGTTGCTCCGCTATGGCGATTTGAGTACCCGCTCTCGTGCTTGGTTGGCCCAACCCATTATCGCCACTGCAACTTTTGTTGAAGAGCTTGTATTTTGTGAGATTAGGAAAACACACGAGTCTGCAAATGACAGAATGCATTCGTTTCAGAGCCAATATTACCAATACAATGCCAGAAGCCCCTTATAATTAGCAATAACACGCCATAGTGTCAATTGAATTACCCGTTGCTATCGCCTGAGGTAATGTCACGTCCCCAACTCCGTATTCGCCTTTTCCCACTTCCACGGGCTTGTCACAATCCATGGCATCTCAGCCACTGCTAGTCCAATTTTTCTTGGTTTTGATTACTTTTAGACCATCTTCTTCAGCCTCTTCTCAATCTTCTCCCGACCCTCCAGGGTCCGCCACACCTCGTGAGGTGCATCGTCCACAATATCCCAGTGCTGCAGCTTGTCAGTCAGCCTCGTCAGGTCCCGCTGCTTGGCTGACCACTCATCGCTCGCTTTGACCCTGCGCCCTGAGCTAATCACAACCAGCGGCGTGTCCCTTTCCTGAATCTGCCTGCTGCTGTCGACGTCACGCTTGGTAAAAGAGTTGAGCACCAAGCTCTCCTGCAGCTTAGCGAAAATGAATTTTCCCGTCTGATATGCAGATCGGCCATAGATCCGGTCACGGCTGGTGCGTCCTTTGAATATTGCGCCCGGAATCCGGTCCAGCCCAAGCGGCGAGATGGCGCCTCTCAACCAGAGCCAGAAGCCTCGGCCGGGCGCTGCACCGGGGCCCAGCAGATCCTCGTGCAGGGGGTCGATCAGCAGCAAACCCCGAACATCGTGACTATGGCGAGCTGAAAAGACTCGCGAGTACAAGGAACCGATTCCCGCGCTAGCAAGAACAAAGGGCCCGGTCTCTTCTGCTTTGGCCAGCGCCTCGCTCAAGGCGTCCACGACGAAGCCGGCGGACGACGGTGATGGGGCGGTATCAGACCAAGCCAGTCCCGGACGGTCTGCGAAGCAATAGCGAGGGATAGACCCGTTCTTGACCGCATTGTCTGCAAAGTCCCATAGGCCATGCTCGACTGGCCACTCACCTCCCTCGAACAAGACTGTTGTGACCGGTTTGCCATTCTCGTCCGTCTTGTTCCCATGGCAATACAGATGGATGCGATACTTGTTGCTGTCAACCCAATATAGCTTCCCTGGAGGAGCCACCTTTGCATCCAGGGCTCGGAGGATGATGGCAAGGGTTATCAGAACAACGGCCACGACCATCACCGAGTAGCCAATGCTGGAAAGGAGAACCTCGAGCCACTCCGTAAGGCTTTTTCTCGATTCCGCTCGCCCAGTCAGCCTTTCCTCCTCCTCTGCCTTGCCCCATTGGACAGTTCTGTCGGTTACTATGGCCCAGATACTCATCAAGAGAGCCCATATAACACTGACAATTCCGACCCACCCTTCCTCATACCTTGTTCTCTGAACAGAGGCGAGGAGGATCGTATCGAGCGCAAGGAAAGCCTAGCACGGATCGCCTTGTTTAGCGGCCATTGAGTGATGATGCTATAACAGTTTATAGGACTTACGGCAATCACGATTGCGAGTATTCTCACTGATTTTGACGGTACCCCAAAGAATAATAGTGTGAAAAACATGTTGGACAACGTCAAGCTCGTATAGCCAAAGGCGAAGAAGCCGCTTCCCTTGGTATGGAACCCAGGAGGCGTGGCGAAGGCAGACACGAGCAGGATAACCCACCATAGGAATGTCAGCGCGGTGAAGAAGAGAGTAACGTAGCGGAGGAAACGGATGCTGAATAGGTTATAGGGCGACACTGCAGGATCGTCCGGCGAGAGGAAGTCTCTATTCGAGTTGACTCGGTTGGGCAACAGTCGGGTGTACTCGTCTGGAGGCCTTTCGCCTTCTTCTTCGGGGCTGTCCCGAAGCTCTGGCCGGACATCTTGCTCGCTTTCGTCCCCCTTGGAGCTGAACAGCGGCATCGTGGGTGATTTCTATCGTATTGTATGCTGAGATACAGAGGGTTCCCGAAACCAGCAGCTAACCCCGTAAACGTATCCTGGAGTATTTGGAAATTGTCCGCCTCAGTTGATGAAAGAAAGGAAATTGAAAAAGACAGAATTAAAATATGGACAAGCGAGAAGCTCAATTTGCCCCCCCTCCACTAGTTCATGGGCTCTTCAATTCGCACCCATTTTGTTGGTACCGCCGTCAAAGAAATGTCATGCTAGAAAATGTATACGTCATTTCACCTACACCCTGCTCCCCGATCCACCAATCGCCGTCCACCAAACAAGCGTATTAGACTTTCGCCTCACCCTCCTCGATCTGCTCTTTTGCTCCGGAATTTCTAATTCGGGTTCTTTTCATGCCTTTCTTTTTCGTTTTGGGGGGCTTGTTAG
Source organism: Trichoderma asperellum (assembly GCF_020647865.1). NCBI lineage: Eukaryota > Fungi > Ascomycota > Sordariomycetes > Hypocreales > Hypocreaceae > Trichoderma > Trichoderma asperellum. Next base: position 2,276,181 of record NC_089418.1, read on the forward strand.
CTTATAGATATCGCTCGAGTGGATAAAGTGCTGGAAGTGGTGGCTCATGTGATGCGTTGCTTTGTCTTATGTTGCGAGCCTCTTGTAGCTCTTGGTGTCGCTGCCACTTTTGAAGATGTCTTGGCTATTCTATATATGACGTGTCAATTCGAGAAAATTGCATGTGAGCGAATGAAGAAATATATCCGTATGACAAAGCTTGGTGAGGGTTATCATAGACCTAGAACGACTTTTGAGGCATGCTCGCGATGCTATTCAATGGGTACTCTTTATCTACTGCTATGCCTATGCATGAGGACGTCCGAATTGACTTGAAGCTATATAGCTATTCATATATACTATTCCCTATATTAGCAATCAACTTTGAACTGGATATCGAATTGATCAACAATTCGTTCAGCTAAAGAGGAAAGTCTCTCGCAAAAGCCTAAATAAGCCATTATAATCGCGTCCGATTGTGCATAGCAAAGAAGAGAAATCTGATCATAATAAACACAGCTATATCAGTAGGCTGCATATCCCGCCAACGCCAATCATAAGTTCATAAAACTCGTAAAAGAAAGGGTGAAAAAAAATTGCAGCCAATCCGTCTTTCTATTATTCCTCCTCCCAGGGTGCAATTGCATTGCTGATTTTCGCACTCTTCGTGCTTGGAACAGAAGAAATGCCACTCGACACAGACTGGGATCCACGGCTATGTCCAGCATATGAAGGCGGCACATCTTTTGCTCGGATTTTTTCTTTGAGAGCTTTCTCAGGCGTAGGACCCGACGTGGAGGTAACAGCATCGATGGGTACTTTTCCCATGGGAGAGTGCAATTTCACAGCAGCCTGCGGATCTTTGAGATCGATGCCGTGTTTCTTAAAGGTATCCCTTTTCTGATCCCTCATTGCTTGAGCCGAGGGTTCACTTGTTGCCAGCCAATTTTTGACTTGTGACATCCACCGGGGGCGTTTCTTGTCCTCTCTGGTGGACACGGTATACTCTGATCGAGGTTCGCTGCTCAACGAAGGGTCGTACTCAGCCCGGGACTGATTCGACATGGTCCCAGATCTTGACCCAGAGCTCGTGGCAGCCGACGGCTCGGTAGACATTTTAGGGACTGGCTTGGTGGGAAAGAGGAAAATCGAATCGTATCTTGGTTTACGAGATGTCAGACTCGTAGCTGCCCAGTCCAGGGGATTCTCTAGCGGCTTGTCTGTAGAGAAAGACACTGTTCGGCCATCGACTTTGACTTCTTGGGGAACCAGTTTTGCCGCTTGACGGAGGATGGGATTATTCTGCCCCAGTGACAGTCGATGAGATGGCGAAAATCGCTTGAAATGCTGGTCAGAATTTGGCAATGCTGCGCCGGAGGGCGATGGGCCCTGGCTACCAGTGCTTGTTGGCGACGAGTACGGCTGGGCAGGGCTTGGGTTGCTTGAAATACTCCGCGACAAGAAGCGATTGAGCAGCGGGCTTCTATCTATCTCAGAAGATGCGGGATGCTATCCACCGTATATCTGAGTGGCTGAAGGAGGGCTTTGAGACGAAACAGTGTTTTCAACGACACTCGGCCGAGACTTGTTTGGAGGGGTTACGACAGAGTCCCGAACAGTATTTGGTGCTTGCGAAGTTTTCAGGGTAAGGGTCGTCTTTTCAGTAAGAGAGAATGGATAAGAGAAGTTGCGGATTCCGGATCTTCGCGATAGCAAAGTTGGTGGCAGTGGTAGCTGATTATCTGAGCAAAGTGAAGCGCAGGAGGGTGAAGAATGCGTAGACATAGTCTTGGAAACTAGGCGTCGACAAAAGGCATTCGACGAATTCGAGGAGAGTGTGTCAGGGCGTGAACATGACTCTTGAGATAAAATGGTGATTCACGCGAAGTTTGTCGAAACAAACGACTATGCGGCCGAGTAGAATTTATTCTAGAGCTTGAAACAGTAGTGTTCATCCAAAACTACACGCTCTAGGATAGCAGAGACAAGAAAAAAAAATAAAGAGTCGAAGAGAAGGCCACAGGGATATCGCGCGAGGTATGAAGATACAAAGAGGTCTCGAAGCGGACTTGAAACTCTGATATGAAATCGACGGAATTATGTAGAGAAGAAAAATGCCGCTGATGACAAGTCTCGTTCAGTAGCTTCTTAATTCACAAGTTATACTAAACGTTCGAAAAAAAGAGTTTCTCGGCTGAAGGACCAGGACCAGGGTGAACCGGGGAGTGACAAAAAGGCCAAAATTCCGGAAATGTGGAAGCGGGCTAGGAGAGGTTGTTGTTTCTGGGGAGGGGCGACAAGTTTCGGGACTAATAGATCATGGCTCAAGGAACTACATACTACAAGGCAGCCATTCATCCGCACGGCCTTTTGGGTCGCTCTTTTTGCCCTTGAGATTTCAGCTTATTGTGAAGCGAATATAATAAGATATTACCAGCAACTGCTTATTCTCCGTCGTCTATTGCTGGTGCAAAGAGGCGATCGAGGGTCCAAAGACAATGATTAGCAGCCAGATGCTGAATAGGCCACAACTCTAATTCTCTCTCTATGTTCTTTTTTTCCCCTTCATTCTTCTTCACTTTTTCTTTAGCTCCAGTACTCCGCCGTTGGGCAGAGCACTCGTGGAAGCAAAACAGGGCAGCTCAGCTACCGAGCTCGAGCTTTCCATAACACCCAATCGATCGCTTCTAGGCCAATATTCGGCCCTTGAGGCGAAGCATTTGTTTGGTATAGCCAGTGGGCCCCAGCTGCTGGGATTGGTCATTACGTTGTTAGATCTCAACAAGGGCGGCATGCTGCAGATTGGCGCGCAATAGTCTGGATCCTCCAACAGCAGGGATCGGCGGATGGTCATTCATCTCCTCTTCCTCTGTCTCTCCCGTGTTTAGGTCTGCCACGCCGGCCTGTGTCTAGCTAGTGCTCGCATGCTCTACTAGGCACCCTCTGTTGATACTGCTAATCGTAGGGGCTGCGCCACTAGTATCATTGCGTTGCGTATTTGAATATGCAGTGCAACCAAAAGGGAAACCAGAAAATGCGCGGCCCAGCATCCGCGAGTCTTCTAGCGGTGGTTGACGAAGCTGAGCATCATGTGGCGTCCACGTTCCACGTTGCTATGGATCCCATGGCAAAAAACAAACCGACTTTGTTTTCGACAAGCCGCCAAGCAAGCCGCTCCCTTTCGGCGAGCTTCAAATTGCGACGGCGAGCCGGGAAAAGACCCAAAGCTCTGTAGCCCTCGTGGATGGGGGCGTGTGTATAGGATGATGCTATAACAAGTTGCGCTACTTTCAGTTCTCTTTTCTTCTTCTCGCTGATTATTAGAGGGCGAAACACCGGAAATCCACTCCTGTTACTACGCGAATAAACTTTTATACCTAGTCTACCTCGGCAGCTAGAGGGACTAGGTATCATCATCGGCTATGCGGTGACAAGCTATGCAGCCACCTGATGGGTGGTTCGCGATATCTGTAGCTAACCACCAGCTGATCGCAATAACGAAACATCCCTTGAGAGTCTAGATTGTGAAGTTGGTCGAACCAACAACACTGCTCATTGTTGGTTGAGCACAGTAAGCATCGCTAAAGCAAGGCCTGTTGCTTTAGAAAGGGCTTAGCTCCCGCAACGGGATAGAGGTTATCGAGATGCTGGCCGATCACTTATGATCCGAGAGCCTCTGTCTTGTGCCGCTAGAAGGCCCAGGCCTCTGGCAGCTGATGGAACCCGGCAGGGATTCTGCCATTGCAAGCTAGACAGGGTCTCTCCTATGGAGCAGCCAAACTTGCAATCAATTTTACTTTTGTCTCCATGCGTCAATCAATAGTCTGGCCAAGCTGAGCACTGCCATTTGCGAAGTAAGATGGCCCTGAGTAAGGGCTCGTTGCACAATGCAGCCTAGAGACGCTCGCTGTGTAACCGCAATGAAATCTCAGCCACCGCTCTCCCTTAATCTTCATGCTACGGCACTGAAGCTTCTAGGCAGAGTACGAAGCGTTAGTCCACATTCAGTCTTCGTTTATAGTTGCCGGAGACTTTCAGCCGCACACACGTCTTGCTGTAAATGCCTTGTTCAGCTGTGATGCGGCAGGCTATTTTTGGAAGGTATCGGACTCAATATTGTGGCCAATGTCTCAGTTAAACCAACCTTGCCAACGCTGTGGGTTGTAAACATTGGCTTCTCGGCGAGAACTTGCAGGGAGCTACTACCCTGCATTTGCTCTAACATGGGCAAAAAATATTTGGAAACGCGAACAACTTAAGATTATTTTAATTTTAGTTTTTGGGTAGGAAGAATATTATTCTCTCTGTTGTTTTTAATGTCGAAGAGGAAATGGTGAAGAGCAAAACTGCTCAAGTATGTACGGCTTAAGAGTTAATAGGTAGATATAATCTCAATAACGAATGCAAGCAAACGGATTCAATAGCAACTTTAGAGCATATCTGGATAGACTTCTATCTTCGGCTGTCGAAAAGTGACCCCGTATATTTGAATCTCTTAAAAGCATGTGAAGATAGAAATAATGTCTTTCCATGCATAAAAATAGGTAGAGCATCTCCATAATAGCTCTCAATACATGCAGCTTTCCAACGATTACGATCGTGCCTGGCAAGCCGTCTTAGTGCACACCTGGCACACTACCTGCAAGGTACATGCTTTCATCACCAGATAACGTTGCTCGATCTCGTACTATGCAGGTCCAACTTTAACTTGCCACGCGAGTTGTCGCATCGCATCATGAGCTTACTAAGGCAATGACATCCACCTCAACCTCTCTAGCCTCAACTTCGACTAGGCATCCTCTTCTCTCACACATACACTCCAGCGCCAACCCCGACATCTAGGCCTCACACACGACGCGTGCCAAGCCAAAAAACCCCAAATACACAGCCACCGTATCTAGGCATCGGTTCAACGACCTCTTTCCCCTGGACTTCATCCTCGCCGCTGGCCCGGCGCATTCTGCGCTGAACATGGCCCCGGCACTCACCATCACCACAAACATGAACTCGCGGCCGCCTTCGCCTGTGCCACCTCCCATGTCGCCCATCACGCCGCCGCTTTCCTCTGCTCAGCTTTGCGTAGATGTGAATAGAAACACAGTCGCTAGTTCCGAGGCGCTGCCGCCCGCTGCGACAACAACGGCGCAGCAACAGCAGCCCGCTCGCCCAACCTTCACCCACTCACAGCCCAGCCAAGTCGGCGTCCCGCCGCCGGCCTCGACGCCTATTGAATTCGAAACCAACCCAGATGTCATTGCCCTCCGATCGGCCATCACCGTGCTGCAAATGCAAAAGAGCCGCGCAACAGCGGACATCCAGACCCTCAGCCAGATCAAGAACGAGGCGACAGACCACCCAGACGAGTTCATCCGCGACCTGGCGCAAGGAAGGATCGGCCAGGGTGCCCGACCCGACGCCGGCGACGACGAAGCCACTCGAGCATGGGCCGCGCAGCCGATACCAAAAGCCCAAGACGTGATCCGTTGCCCGCCCATCAACTGGTCGCAGTATGCAGTCGTGGGAGAGTCTCTGGACAAGTTACACGCTGAGCAGGTGACCAAACCTACGCAAGGGACGCCTGCTACTGTTGGCGCTGGAGGCGTTTACCAGTTCAAAGGCGGCGATGGCAAGCAAGAGGAATATCCTGGCGTGGCTGCTCCGTATGCGCCGCTGAGAGACAAGATTGGAAAGAAGACTAAAAGCAAGAAATGAGGGCTGTGGATTGATGGAATTCAATTGAACTGATTAATTTATAAACGCAAAAATGGTCTTTTTGACACGACATGATGGCATATATATATGAACGGCAACGGAATCGAGATTACAGGAGAGACTGCATGCATTCACGGCGTTTAGGAATTAGATGAACACTGGCCTATCAAGTCAGACGACTCAACTGGTCAGATTTTGTTTATATTTAGAACTGCTTTTATATATACATATAAACCGTAAACTGGCATCCCCAACAAAGACTTTGAACGTAATGGTACAGAGAACTAAAGGTGCTGAATGAACGCTCCACAACAGTATGGTCACAGTTATAGTATTTTAAAAGTGTCATGTACCTGAGCTCTTTAGAATTCAAGACAAATACTATAATTGTGCTCCTAAAGCTATAACTAGTTGCAATTTTGCCAATCCAGCGTGCGCCACAAATCTTAGTTATCAATTTGGTCGCTTCACCCCACCCTCTCCCAGGCCATCTAGGTGTATTGAATGAAGGTTTAAAACGCCCCTTAGTCGCCAAGTACACCGCAATACCCAGTTGCCCATCCGACTAGTAAAGAGAAAAGGAAACAGAAAACAGTGAAACATAATAAACGAAGAAGAGAAAGGAAAGGTTTAAACGCCGCCAAGTCCTTGCGTGAGATGCATCATGGTATAAGAAAAAGAAAAGCAATGGTGTGTTACGCTGAATTTTGCTTGATCCTCATAATAGTGAAAAAACTCGTCACTCGGGGAATTCCCTGTTATTTGAGTTAGCGGAACTTTCAGATAAATTAGAAAAATAGCTAATAACGGCATAAATCCTTACTCCATGCTCTGCTGCACTGATCTCCGCAGACGGCGGTTATACTGTTTCTTATCGTCTGGCTTGTTACCCCAAAACATTTTTGTTGCTTCAGGATTGACAATCTTCCTAGGGTCATAGGCGGGCTCATCTTCTTCTAGGGTTTCAAAGATAGCCTCGATATGAGACTTGACGTCCTCCATCTTCATTGGGTTAGGTGTGTAGCACGCTGTTCCATCGGCCGCAATATGATGATGGAATATCTTAGTTTCAAACTTGACACGCGGTTGTTCATTTGGGAATCGAGTGCTGAAGCTCATCCTGATGCGAAAAAGCCCACCGTCGAGATTCGTCATCGGCCTTCCAAAGTAGGTAATCAACCAGACGAAAGGGTTGCCGTTTTCAAGGACGACGCTGTGGGGCATATCGCCGCGTTTCAGATAGGCCGACACTTGGTCAAATTGATGCTGCAAATTGACGGCAACGGTTGACTCCCCTGCCTTCGAGGTGCGCCCTTCTTCTGCCCAGCGAAGCGTTTCTGCGTCGAGCGCCGCTTTGATTGCTTTGAGCCGGCGTTCAAGTTCCGTATAATTGAAGCGACCATCCATGGAATTAGTGTTGGGAGACTCAAATGGCATCCTGACAAATGGCTGCAAATCTTCCACTTCGGATTTGCCTTGTGCCACAGCAGCCATATATGAATCGTAATACCAAAGGAATTTGCGTTTGCATAGATCTTTGAATGGCTCAAATGGGACGTTTGATTCGTCCAAGTCTTCGTAATCAAAGCTGTTAGAGTCTAGACTGTCAGAGGGCGCGCTGCTGCCATTAGCTTGTAGTCCTAAGTAGGACTCCAGGCGCTGGATAATAGATATCCTCAAAGTTTCATGTCGTATCTGCGGACCGGTTAGCCGAATTTTGACTCCAGCAACAAAATAATAGGGTTCGTACCTTTTGGACGTAATGTTTTTGTGCTAGCTTATCAGATGGTGTATTCGCATCCTCAAAACCTGGTTCATTTTCATAAGGATTTGCTGACATTAAGCTCTGTATTGATAGCAAGATCGACTCAAGTCCCTGTGCTGATGACCACTCTTCACCACGTTCTCCTCTCCAAGTGCTACTAAGACGTTAGAGAGCTCTCAAATTATCAAATGATTTAGCTAGTGTAAGAAGCAATACCCCAAGATTGACCTGCCTTGAAAATTAGCGGGTAGAAATGAAAATTTAGAGTGCTGTTGACTTACAAACAAACTTTCCCACTTGAATAAATGTTGGGGTTGAATCGGCAACGCCCTCCATTTGTAGTGATGCATTGAACACTGGGTGATTTTGACGGATACTCTTAGCATGGTCAGCATTATTCCCACGACGGAATACAGGGAAGAATTAGTGAAGCCCTACCTTTGTTAAATCTTATTGCAAACTTGATCACAATGTTAGCACTTGGGATTTGAATATTACAGCGTGTCTGCTATCTACCTACTTCAAAGAAGCCGAATTCGTAAGGAGTCTCATGCGGGCCCATGACGAGCGCTCTGACGTTGCGGACATCGACATCACGGCAAGCGACTGCAATAGCTATAGCGGCGATGACTCCGATTAGTGTCTAGCGCTTAGATAAATGCCATGACTTGTTCTAATATAAATGCCAACGTACCTAGATCCGAGCCTTTCTGGATGTCGCTGAGCTCCTATGCATGCTGCTGATCAGCCATGTGACCCCAATAATGCTATTTGTGAGGCTCCCCGAACCTTGGAGATGCGAATTATGGATTGATCCATGACGGCTGCCTCGTGATTGATGGGCTTGCGGATGAGGCGATGTAACAGAAGATACCCGGCTAAGCATCAGTTGATAAATTAGGTGTCGAAACTGCAGTGCGCGATAGCCCTTGCTGAGAAATCTACATATGCGAAGGCGACGGCAACCAGGAGGTAGCAAGTTCAGGCTTTGGCTTTGCAGTGCAAATTCTAAGGCAGAAGACCGTGCAAGGAGGGGTCCGACAGGAGGGGCTCGCCGCCAGGTGAAGCAAAGCCGAGCTGCCTGCCGCGGTTGCTGGGTCTGCCTTGTGCCTGGCCTAAGGATGCAATGGCGAGAACTGGGAGTGCAGTCACCTTATGGCCAGAGAGGGTAATTATATCGTAACCAATGTGAGTGTAGTCGTGAGCTGGATAGATGGGAGATGGAGGAATGAGAGAGAGAGTGTGTGAAGAAAGATTAAAGAGAGCCAGAAGAAGGTGGCATGTACTAATACGCAATCGAGGCGTAGGTAGGTGCACTTCTAGGCGCTAGATTGCGCATCAGAGCCCCCCAAGTGGCTTCGGGTACTTGCAGGCAGGCAGCGGCGCTGTTATTTTTTTTTTTTTTTTTTTTTTTTAGCTCGGGTACGGCAGCGCCACAGACGGATGCCTGTCGAGGATTTACGGTATAAGAGCAGATAATAGCAATAGTCATATGCTGTAAGCTACTATCTACTTGCTGCCAGGCAGGGCGATATTCGAGTAATGTTTCGACCAATTTTCGAAATACTAACGCATTTTTTTTTGTTATTATATCGACACAGTGGGGATGAAGGAATTATTGCTATTAACCTTCGCAATGTGAGTTTCAGGTGAGTGAAGCTTGGGCAGCAGCAGAAAACTTACTACTCCTACCTAGATAGCACTCCCATTGCTATTGCTATTTCTATTGCTTCTACTACATCTTTTATTAGAAAATTTGATATCGTTAGTATTCGCACTCCTATTTGTGTGTGTATTTTCAGTTCGTAGTCCCTAACTTTATTTTTCGCTCCCACCATCAAATGCTAGCAGCTGCAAAGACGAAGCTTCATCTATGCCATTTCTAGATAGGTATTCCGTATACTTCACAAAAAGCCGTTCTCCTTGCTCCTAGTATAGCTAAGATCTTGATATTAAGGCATATTTTAATTAAAAGAAAACCCCCCCCCCCGAACAAACGAACAAAAAACCGAACAAAAGTTCTTCTTTTAGGCTCTGATGCAGAATTTGAATTTGTATCAACGGGGCACGTCAGGTGATGCCTCTGCTGGCACGCACGAATCTCCGAATCTACTGCGACATAGCCGGAAAGCAACCTAAGGTGGGGTGGTGCTCTGGAAGCCTAAAATAAGCCATTTGCTTTAAGGTGCCGTGGGGTTCATCAGCCTTGCAGCTGGGCTACGCGCCTCGCGCTATCTCTGTACCAACCGACGCGTTAATGGATTTTGCTCCATCACGCATTGCTTGGTACCAGACACTTCTATATTTTAACGGCTATTTGTTGTGGTCTGGCTCCTTACACTGACTATTTTTACTTTTCGACGCTGGTACCAACAATTTGTCTACCTCAACAACTTTCTTAATTAGGTAGCCATTGAGCCCAGCATGGCCAGCTTTTTCGATCTCAAGGCTAGAAAAGCGGCTGCCGCCAATGGAGCTTCATCGCAGAAACAGGATAAACCAGGCAATGTGCGGGCTCAGCCTTGGGTTGAGAAATAGTCAGTTGAACCATATTCATCAATTGATACCATCGATGGTAACTATGCTCATACTTTATAGCCGCCCCAAGAGCCTGGACGATGTCACTGCTCAAGATCACACAGTGACCGTTCTCCAGAGAACACTACAAGCTTCGAATGTTGGTCGATTTGCTCTTAGTTAAGTCCAGAATGCATGTTTAAGCTAACGGACGCTACCTATCAAGCTCCCGCACATGTTATTTTACGGCCCTCCTGGCACAGGCAAAACGTCCACCATCCTTGCCCTTGCAAAGGAGCTTTACGGTCCGGAGATGATGAAATCGCGAGTCCTTGAGCTGAACGCGTCCGACGAGCGTGGTATCTCGATTGTTCGACAGAAAGTCAAAGATTTTGCACGAATGCAATTAACCAACCCGCCGCCTTCCTATAAAGACAAATACCCCTGCCCACCGTTTAAAATCATCATTCTAGACGAGGCCGATTCCATGACGCAGGATGCTCAGAGCGCCTTGAGACGAACGATGGAGACATATAGCAAAATTACACGCTTTTGTCTAATTTGCAACTATGTTACTAGAATCATCGATCCCCTGGCGAGTCGATGCAGCAAATTTCGTTTCAAGAGCTTGGATCAGGGCAATGCAAAGAGGAGGTTGGAGTCAATAGCGGAGGCTGAAGGTGTTACGCTTGAAGACGGTGCTTTGGATGCTCTTATAAAGTGCAGCGAGGGTGATTTGCGAAAGGCCATTACCTTTCTGCAGAGTGCGGCGCGATTAGTTGGAGCGAAACTTTCAGGAAAAGACAGCGAAGGCGACGACTCTATGGATGTGGACAAGAGGCCAGTGACTGTCAAGATTGTTGAGGACATCGCTGGTGTGATTCCCGGCTCAACAATCAACGATCTTGTCAATGCTATGCGCCCAGGCACATCAGGAGAGGCGTACCGGTCTATATCCAAGGTAGTGGAGGATTTGGTCGCAGATGGCTGGAGTGCCGGCCAGGTAGTAAACCAGGTAAGCCTGTCAAATTTCCTTCTTCTTCTTCTTTTTGGCGTGTTTAGCGTTGTTATACTGACTCTCTATAATTGTATAGCTGTACCAAGAATTAATCTTTGATGAGATTGTTCCTGATGTCCAAAAGAACAAGATTGTTCTCGTCTTCTCTGAGGTGGATAAGCGGTTGGTCGATGGAGCAGATGAGCATCTGTCAATCCTTGACCTGGCAATGAGGATATCTGCGATCATGTCCGAAAAGTGAATCACGAATAACTTGAGGGGCTGAATGGAAAAATAAAACGATGAGCTGGGATCAACATGTCTTATTCTGACTAGACGGCGTTTGTACTTTTTAATGGAGATTTATAGGCATAATTGAAATACATAAGGCGGGGGGTATACTAAAATTGTTGATGATATGATTCAGGTCGTGTCTTTTCTCAGCTCAATGCTCCTAAATTTCCGTGTAGTCTAGACCAAACATCGTGACCGTCATCCATTATGCTGCTCTCTGATGCGGACTTCCGTGATTCAAGCTTCGTTGCCGCCACCAAAGTCTTTGATTTATTATCCGCGCCTTCACTGGATACGTCTCCGTCCGGATGACCTAGCAGGAAGTCAATCTCTCTAAGATTTTCCAAGCAATTTTCCAGCGCGACTTGTCCAATGTCGACGGTTTCTGCAGCGTATTCAAGAAGTGTGATTTTGGCCGAATCGGCGGCGAATACCCATGGCTTAACCCGCTTCGAGATGTCCGGCTGTTCAGACTTCGAAGCTATTTCTGTTTGTATACCAGACCTCCGGCGTAGCGAATCCTTCATGGGGTATGCTGGCAGCAAATGGCTTTCTTCGCCGAGACGGCCGAGTAATTGGCAGGCATCCTGATTCTGCTTGGACAATGCTGATGTGAAAAAGGATTTCTGAGTGATGGCTGCCTTCTGGCTTACAGACATAGCAGCCAAGGCTCTCAGATAGGGCGTCAGAAGATGGTCGATTGGTACCGGAGGCTTGCTACTATTTCGATCCAGGCCCGCAACTAGCTGCGCAGGTGGTAGCAGAGATGGTTGAGCTGGCTGGGAAAGCTGAGACTGCTGTGTTTCTAGGTCTAAGAGAGTTTTTCTCATAGACACATATGTGGCATACTTTTTGCTAATCTCCTCAAGATGAGCTGCAATTGTTGACGGGCTAACCCTCGATTTATAGGTGTGTTTTTGGCCCGCCTCTGAGCCGCTTCCAGGAGATGCTCTGCCGAGCTCGTTTTCGATCCAAGCTATAAGCTCGTTCCGGGTTGCAGTCAACGCTTCTAAGCGAGCGCCGTTGCTGACAATCTCGAATTGATTTTGAGACCGGGCCTTCGCTTCACGCCGTGTTTGCTCCTCTTTCTTAAGCAGCAGCTTTGCCCTCAGCACCGTCTTCTCCAGCTGATGGATCCGATCATCGAGGCCTGAGTGGGGAGAGTTCTGGTCGGGCGCGAGGCTGTTGATAACGTCGTCTGGCGCACTTGGTGCGCTGGGCATCCCTTGGAAGATGTGCCTGGCACCCAGGAATTCACGGGTTGCAGCTGGTCTTTCCATAAGCAGATCCAGAGACTGTCGAACTGCGAGCAAGCTCTCTCGCTTCTGCTGCAGCTTCAAGAGACATATGCGCTCCTCTAGGAGATCAGCACTGCTCGCTGCTCGAGTAGGCGGCTCAGAATCTCCAGGGGCATTATTTTGTAAGAGATCTTCAAACTGCCGGCGTGCTGCAGAATTGGCCTGGAGAGCTTCGACATATTCCCTAAACACACCAGTTAAATCCGATGGTGTGGTAACTTCTTGTGAGCTGTCCACGAGGAACAGGGGATGCTGAACGGCGCCATTGCCGGAGCACGACCCGAGGTGAAGCGCCAAAACACGCCTGATATAGTTGACCTGTTCTCGGGGTTTAATATATGGCTCGAGCTGCTTTTGAAATTTTATCAAGATTTCAGGCTGAGGGTCAGGCATATTGAGATGCTGATAATCATTTTCCTTGATATGCCAACGTTGGGCAGCGCGTGTCTTTACTTGGGCCAAGTCAGGAACCTAGGTACTAAGGTACTCCCTACATACCGCCTCTAATACTACTACTAGGTACCTACCTAGTAGGTATCCCTGGGGCCACAGGTGAGCTGTCCTGCTAAAAAGTGCCCACTACGGAGCACAGGCTCGACGCATAGCAGGTCTCCACAGTGTGGCTCGGGTAGCTTTTTCAATGTGGCGCATTACACTAACTATTTGCTGCTTGGCGCGCGTCCAAGGCAGAAGATGTTGGCTCAGGAAATTTATCGCGACGGAGACCAAGGCAGCGGTTTCAACCAATTCAGCGACTTCACTTTGCTGAGACGCCTAGGAAGCTGCCCACCGTTCCGACACGATCCCTTCTGTCTGGGCGGCAAGCACATGGTGAAGTAGAGGCTGAGCTCATCGAGCTTTTGTCGAGCACATCGACGTTCTCCCCCCTCTCTTTTTTTCGCCTTTGACACTATCCTCGACTACGACCGCCACGATGTCGGACCCTCATCGCGATGTATCCCAATACAAGTACTCGGCCATGTCCAACCTGGTTCTCCAGGCGGACCGTCGGTTTGTCACACGGCGGACTGATGAGGCCACTGGCGATCCAGAGTCTCTTGCTGGGCGCTTGAGCATTAATGATATGGGTTCACGAGTGGCTCGAGACGAAGCCCCGAAGCAGAAGAAGCAGCCTGGAATGCCCGACATTGAACGAGGGAGTCTTCAAGAAGGCCAGGATGTCTTGCTAAGAGAACAACGAAAACGAAAACCCGATGCCCAGCAAGCTGGTGTATTGGGGGCAAACGATGCCTTGATTGAGGGTATCACATACCGACCTCGGACTGCTGCGACGCGGGCGACTTTTGATCTGATCCTGACCCTCGTGGCAAACAACCTTGGCGACGTACCGCATGATGTCGTACGAAGTGCTGCGGACGCCGCGCTGGAGTATCTGAAAGACGATGACATGAAAGATCTGGACAAGAAGAAAGAAATCGACGATATTCTTGGCACAACCCTGAGCCCCAAGCAGTTCAACGAATTAATCAATTTGGGAAAGAAAATTACGGATTACGATGCCCAGGACGAGGATGAGGATGTTGATATGAGAGATAACAATGACGATGACGCAGAAATCGACGAACGGCAGGGTGTAGCCGTCGCTTTTGATGAGGATGACGAAGAGGACGAGATTGTCAACGAAGTTCGCGACGAATCCTCGGAGGATGAAGAAGAAGAGGAGGAAGGCGAGGGGACAACGAAAGCAGAGGAGGATGCCGCAGAGGCAGACGACGACATGATTCTCGACTCAGCACCCGTGGATTCTAAGCACAAGAAGAGCGAGAAGCCTTCAATACTTGCACGGGATATAGATGCCTTCTGGCTACAGCGGCAAATTGGTCTCCTGTATCCTGACGCACACGAACAAGCAGATAAGACCAAAGAGGCCCTACGCGTGCTCTCCGGAGAGCCTGACGAAGTTGGTGGCGAAGAGAAGTCTCTTCGAGAGATTGAAAACGATTTGATGGAGCTCTTTGATTTTGAACATCACGAACTTGTCCAGAAGCTGGTCGAAAATCGTGAAAAGGTTTTCTGGCTCACAAAGCTTGCCAGGGCAGCAGATGCGGAACAGCGGGCAAATGTTGAGCGGGAAATGGTATCGGAGGGGCTGCAATGGATTCTTAACGAGCTGCGGGGCAAGTCTGGAACAGATGGAGATAAGGCAGGGAAAGGAGGTATCAAGATGGACATTGATGTTCCCGCTTCTTTTACAGCCGAGGCGCCAAAGACAGAACGGCTCGAAGGACAGCTAGTTGGCGGACTGCAGCCAAAGAGGCTCATCAATCTGGACAACTTGGTTTTTGACCAGGGCAACCATCTGATGACCAACCCCAAGGTCAGATTACCAGAGGGATCGACAAAGAGATCTTTCAAGGGCTACGAAGAGATCCACGTCCCCCCTCCGAAGAAACGAAATGACCCAGACGATATCCTTATTCCCATCACCGATATGCCGGAATGGTCGCGGCTGCCCTTCAGCACGTCCAAATCCCTAAACAAGATTCAGTCTAAGACTTACCCAACTGCCTTTGAAGATGATGGTAATATGCTTGTTTGTGCGCCGACCGGTAGTGGTAAAACAAACGTGGCTATGTTGACCATATTGCGAGAAATCGGCAAGAATCGAAACCCGGAAACCGGCGAGATTGATCTTGATGCTTTCAAGATTGTTTACATTGCCCCCCTGAAAGCTCTAGTTCAAGAACAAGTTGGCAACTTTGGAAAGCGTCTGGAGCCATACGGAATCCGCGTGTCTGAGCTTACTGGTGATCGTCAACTTACCAAGCAGCAAATCTCAGAAACTCAGATCATCGTTACCACGCCTGAAAAATGGGATGTTATTACTCGCAAGGCAACTGATCTCACTTATACTAACTTGGTGCGCCTGATTATCATCGATGAAATTCATCTGCTCCACGATGACCGTGGTCCAGTATTGGAGAGCATCGTCAGCAGAACCATTCGCAAAACTGAACAAACCGGGGAACCAGTCCGAATCGTCGGTCTTTCTGCAACGCTTCCAAACTACCGAGATGTTGCTAGCTTCCTCCGCGTGGACACCAAGAAAGCCATGTTCCACTTTGATGGTTCTTACCGACCTTGTCCATTGCGCCAGGAATTCATCGGTGTCACTGATCGCAAGGCCATCAAGCAGCTAAAGACGATGAATGACGTAACATACAACAAAGTTATCGAGCACGTTGGCACCCACAGGAACCAAATGATCATCTTTGTGCATTCCCGCAAAGAGACTGCAAAGACTGCCAAGTACATTCGAGACAAGGCTCTAGAAATGGAGACTATTAACCAGATTCTTCGACACGACGCTGGCAGCCGAGAGGTCTTGGCTGAAGCTGCAAGCCAAGCAACTGACCAGGATCTCAAAGATATCCTACCTTACGGATTCGGTATCCATCACGCAGGTATGAACCGGATAGACAGAACCGATGTGGAGGATTTGTTCGCCAGAGGCGCCATCCAAGTCCTTGTATCTACGGCCACCCTTGCCTGGGGTGTCAACTTGCCTGCCCATACCGTTATTATCAAGGGCACACAAATCTACTCTCCAGAGAAAGGTAGTTGGGTTGAGTTGAGTCCCCAGGACGTTCTCCAGATGCTAGGTCGTGCAGGACGGCCTCAGTTCGACACCTACGGTGAAGGTATCATAATCACGACTCAGAGTGAGATTCAGTACTATCTTTCGCTTCTAAACCAGCAACTTCCGATTGAAAGTCAGTTTGTTAGCAAATTGGTAGATAACCTCAATGCTGAAGTTGTACTTGGCAACGTGAGAACTCGAGATGAGGGTGTTGAATGGCTTGGATATACATATCTCTTTGTCCGAATGCTTCGGTCTCCTGGGCTGTATCAAGTTGGCGCGGAATACGAGGACGATGAAGCTCTAGAACAGAAGCGTGTTGATCTGATACACTCTGCAGCAATGGCCTTGAGGAAGTCGAATCTTGTCAAATACGACGAGAAAACAGGCAGGATCCAATCTACCGAGCTTGGCCGCATTGCCTCCCACTACTACATCACATCCAGTTCTATGGACACCTATAATAACCTCATTCAACCTTCTATCACGACTATTGAGCTTTTCAGAGTATTTGCTCTCAGTGATGAGTTCAAATACATCCCTGTCCGTCAAGACGAAAAGCTGGAGCTCGCGAAACTGATGGGCAGAGTGCCGATTCCCGTCAAGGAAAGCATTGAAGAATCACACGCCAAAATCAATGTCCTACTTCAAGCGTATATTTCTCGTCTGAAGCTAGACGGCCTGGCTCTCATGGCAGACATGGTATATGTCACTCAGAGCGCCGGCCGAATCTTGCGTGCTATCTTCGAGATCACGCTGAAGAAGGGCTGGGCGTCGGTTGCAAAGACTGCTCTAGATCTTTGCAAGATGGCTGAGAAGCGAATGTGGCCTACTATGTCTCCGCTGCGCCAATTTCCCTCCTGTCCGCGCGATATTGTCCAAAAAGCAGAAAGAATTGACGTCTCTTGGAGCAGCTATTTTGATCTTGATCCTCCAAGAATGGGCGAGCTGCTGGGTATGCCCAAAGCGGGACGTACTGTCTGCGGGCTGGTTGCCAAGTTCCCCAGAGTCGACGTTCAGGCACAGGTCCAGCCTATGACCAGATCCATGCTTAGAGTCGAGCTGAGCATTACTCCTAATTTCGAATGGGATGATAGCGTTCATGGTGCTGCTGAGAGCTTCTGGATCATAGTCGAAGACTGTGATGGTGAAGATATCTTATACCATGACACGTTCCTCCTTCGCAAAGACTACGCCGAATCTGAAGCAAACGAACATATCGTTGACTTTACTGTCCCAATCACGGACCCTATGCCACCGAATTACTTCGTTTCGGTCATATCGGATAGGTGGATGCACTCTGAGACGAGATTGGCTGTTCCGTTCCATAAGCTTATCTTGCCAGAGAAGTTTCCTCCTCACACTGAGCTGCTTGACCTTCAGCCTCTGCTGGTCTCTGCTCTGAAAATTCAGGACTACGTCAATCTGTATCCAGACTGGAGGCAATTCAACAAAATCCAGACGCAAACCTTCAACTCGCTGTATAAGACGGATCAGAACGTATTCATTGGTGCCCCGGCTGGAAGTGGTAAGACTGTATGTGCCGAGTTCGCTCTCTTGCGGCACTGGTCGCAGGGCGATGATGCTGGTCGAGCTGTTTATATTGCTCCGTTCCAAGAGCTCGTTGACGCTCGCTTACAAGACTGGCAGAAGAGGCTCAGCCACTTGGGCGGTGGAAAAGAGATTGTGAAATTGACTGGTGAAACTGCTGCAGACCTCAAGCTTCTCGAGGCTGGTGATTTGATTCTCGCTACGCCAACGCAGTGGGACGTTTTATCCAGACAGTGGAAGCGGCGGAAGAATATCCAGACAGTACAGCTATTTATTGCGGACGAAATCCACCTTCTAGGTGGCCATATGGGCTATGTATACGAAATCATCGTATCGCGTATGCACTATATCCGTACTCAAACAGAACTGCCCATGAGAATCGTTGCTCTTAGTGCCTCTTTGGCGAATGCTCGGGACATTGGCGAATGGATTGATGCCAAAAAGCACGATATCTACAACTTTAGTCCTCACGTCAGGCCGGTGCCCCTTGAGCTTCACATTCAATCCTTCTCAATTCCTCATTTCCCGTCTTTGATGCTGGCCATGGCGAAGCCCGCATACTTGGCTATCACGCAGATGTCACCAGATAAGCCAGCCATGATTTTCGTACCCAGCCGAAAGCAGACTAGAGGTACTGCGCGCGATTTGCTGGCCGCCGCCGTCTCCGACGATGACGAAGACCGCTTCTTGCACGCTGATGTGGAACAAATGCGGCCCCTTCTTGACCGCGTCCACGAAGAGGCACTCGCTGAAGCCTTGTCTCATGGCGTTGGCTACTATCATGAAGCTCTCAGCCAGAGCGATAGGCGTATTGTAAAGCATCTTTACGACAATGGTGCTATTCAAGTACTTGTAGCATCTCGAGACGTCTGTTGGGAGTTGACGAACACTGCTCACCTCGTGATTGTCATGGGAACGCAGTATTTTGAAGGCCGAGAGCACAGATATGTAGACTATCCCCTCAGCGAAATTCTACAGATGTTTGGCAAGGCGCTACGACCTTCAAAGGATGGGCGCGGCCGCGGAGTGCTCATGCTACCTCAAGTCAAGCGTGACTACTACAAGAAATTTTTGAATGAGGCCTTGCCAGTCGAATCACACTTGCACAATTATCTCCACGATGCCTTTGTCACAGAGATTAGCACCAAGATGATTGAGTCTGGTGACGATGCGATTAACTGGACTACCTTCACGTACTTCTATCGAAGACTACTGGGTAACCCAAGCTACTATGGCTTAACTAGCACTACCCACGAAGGCTTGAGTAACTACATGTCAGATCTTGTGGAAACGACGTTGCGTGAGTTGGGCGAGTCTAAGATTATTGAGTTTGATGAGGATGATGGATCTGTTGCTCCACAGAATGCTGCCATGATTGGCGCATACTACAACATTTCATACATCACAATGCAAACATTCTTGCTCTCTCTCACGGCGCGGACGAAGCTCAAGGGCATCTTGGAAATCGTCACTTCTGCTACCGAATTTGAATCTGTCCAAGTCCGCCGACATGAGGACAGCCTCTTACGGCGCATTTACGACCGCATTCCCGTTAAGATGGCACAACCCAGCTATGATACGCCTCATTTCAAGGCGTTTGTTCTGCTCCAAGCTCATTTCTCCCGGATGCAGCTCCCGATTGATCTTGCCAAGGACCAAGAGATGATCCTTTCCAGAATTCTCAGCCTCCTCAGCGCCATGGTAGACATTCTCTCATCAGACGGCCACCTCAACGCCATGAATGCCATGGAGATGTCTCAGATGGTTGTCCAAGCAATGTGGGATCGAGACAGTCCCCTCAAGCAGATTCCTCACTTCTCTCCAGAGGTCGTGAAGGTTGCAAATGACTTTGGGTATGTATTAGATTATGACTCCGCTATCTCTGTAGATGAATCGACTTGCATACACGAACCGTGGCTAACTTGTGTCTATAGAATCAAGGACATTTTCGACTTCATGGAGGCTATGAATCCCGAGGAAAACGCAGACTACAACAAATTGGTCAAGCAACTGGGTCTTTCGCAGAAACAACTAGCACAAGCAGCAGATTTCACAAACGAGAAGTATCCAGACTTGGAGCTGGAGCATGAAGTTGTTGAGGAAGACGAAATTAGAGCGGGCGAGCCATCCTACCTGAGCATCAAAATCACGCGAAACATCGAGGATGATGATGAACATGACTCTACGGTGCATGCACCATTTTATCCAGCTAAGAAGATGGAGAATTGGTGGCTGGTTGTGGGCGACGACAAGACTCGAAACCTGCTGGCGATTAAACGAGTTACCATCGGCCGCGAGCTGAACGTACGGCTAGAATACACTGTGCCATCTCCTGGTGAGCACAATCTCAAGCTGTTCCTAATGAGTGATAGTTATATCGGAGTGGACCAAGAGCGGGAGTTTTCAGTGACGGCAGCAGAGAGCATGGATGTGGACGAGGACGACGAGGACGAGGACGAAGACGAGGAGTAGATGCCGGCGCGCGCTCTCCTACCATTTGATATCTGGAAAAAAGAACGGTTATGTACAGTAAAGGCAAGCTACGGATACAATCTTAATATGTGATATATTTTTGCCCAGACTTCGTTTGCGCGATCGCCCTGCTTCTGGTTCTGGCTTTACAGCGACCCAAATGAAGATGATCTACTCTTTGTGTATTGTTTTCCGGGTAAAACAGGGGTTGTGGTGGCGCGCGGTTGTGGAACAGCTGTTTTCGAGGCCCAAGGCGGTTGGGTAGTTGGGGCGAGAACCTCTGCAAGGCAGGGTTGGAGTGGCAGACGTCCAAGGCGCCGCCTGCCGAAGCGGTCGAATGAAGATGGTCGCACGACCCATGCGAGCTATAGTCAATTGTCCAGCGCAGCGGCACCGGGAACGCCGTTGCCCTATGGCGCCTCGGCATTGTGAATCGCGGTTGCGGGTGCTTATGGTCAATCGCCATTCTAATACCACACCATGCGAGTCACGTGATGTAGATTCAGACTCAGTGACGTTTGACGTGTTCCTGCGGTTCGTTATTCGCTCCAGTGTTTTTCCTTTCGTCACCCACATCGATCCTAGCACAACGCGGGCGAAGCTGAACGAGACAACTGCGCCTTTCATCCGCCGAGCTTCCAGTCTCATCACGCAACCCGCCTTGCGCCACCATTGAACACGCATAACACGCCGCGAAACGCGTCCGACGCTAGATTTTGGAGCTTGCCTCGACCCTCGTGCCGTTCGCGTGAGATCTGCCTCTGTCTCTAAGCATTGGAAGCTGCGCATCGCCACCCAGCGTTTCGCCATGGCTGATAACGCCCCAGAGAAGCCCGAGGTCGCTGCGCCTGTTGCTGGCACTGAGGATAAGGTCGCTGGCGAGGGAGATGTGGCCGCCAAGACTGTGGATAAGTCGGAAGCGGGTGATGCTACAATGGAGGAAGTAAAGGAAGCTGAAGGTGAGCTTCCCCAACGCGCGTGCAGCAAGCTTTTCGCCCACGTTCAAAGCTCCTACTCTTGCTGGGCTTCAATTCTGCAATTCTAAATAACAAAAAAGCTCCGAATTGCTTTTCATTATTTTTTGTTTACCTTTTCTCCGAGTCTATGGATTTGCGCTAACTATAGCTGCTATAACAGAACCCAAGGTGCCCGAGAGCGCAGAAAAGACTGCCAAGGCCGCAACCGAAAAGCCAGCTGAGAACGAGAAAAAGACCGATGCGGACGGCGATGCCGAGATGAAAGACGCTGCCGAGACTGCTGCTGCCGCTGAGCCTGAAGCTGATGCTGCCGCCGCCGACACTCCAGCTGCTGCGAAGGGCAAGGGTCGACGAAAGTCGACTGCTGGAGAGTCAAAGGGCAAGACTCTGAGTAAGAAGGGCTCAAAGGCACGCCTAACCCACATTGATGCTCAGCCTGGCGATCATTTCTTGGTGAAGCTCAAGGGTTTCCCGGCTTGGCCCGCCATCATTTGCGATGAGGACATGCTCCCGCAAGCTCTCATCAATACTCGACCAGTCTCCGCGGCACGTCCTGACGGATCCTACTCTGAGGCTTACGCGGATGGCGGTAAGCGAGTGCACGATCGAAGCTTCCCCGTCATGTACCTGTATACAAACGAATTGTGAGTTATGCAACCCCCAAACCTTCTGCGTCGAGGCCGTAGCTGATTGGTTCCAGTGGATGGGTTGCAAACACTGCCCTATCCGAGTTGACCGCGGATAAGGCCCGAGATACGATTGGAGACAAGATGCGAAAGGACCTAAAGGCAGCTTTCGAGCTCGCAATCGAGCAGAACTCAATTGAGCACTACAAAGCGATTCTACAAAGTTTCCAGGATGAGCTGATTGCCCAGGAAGAGGCTAGGAAAGAGGCTGCAGCTACGCCGAAGAAGTCCAAGAAAGGAAAGGCGAAGGCGAACGATGAGGATGAAGACGTGGATATGGAGGATGCGGAAGAGGCGCCAAAGGCTAAGCCAAAGAAGCGAAAGGCCGCCGATGAAGAAGCCGCTGTAAGTTCTGCCCTTTATATCGTATCTCTCTGCCAAGTTGCTTGGTTTACTAATGCAGAATCGCGGCCAGGTCCCTCAGCGCTCTGAGTCCGTTAAGAAGCCTAAGATAAAGCTTAACACATCATCATCCGCATCAAAGGCTGCGAATGGAACGACAGCGCCTAAAGCCAAAGAAGAAAAGCCTGCGAAGGTCGCAAAGGCCAAGCCAAAGAAGGGAACCGACAAGAAATCTGATGCGCCCAAAGAACCCAAGTTGACCCCAGAGGAGCGACATCAACGCAAGGAGGTGAGTTGATCATCACATTGTCGAGAGAACTTGATGGATATCATGTACTAACTAAATCCATAGAAAGAAATTATGTACCTGCGCCATAAGCTCCAAAGGGGTCTCTTGACTAGAGAGCAGCAGCCACGAGAAGACGAGATGGAGGCGATGTCCAGTTTCATCACTATCCTTGAGAATTTCCAGGATCTTGATGTGTCAATTATTCGGGGCACTAAGATCAACAAGGTTTTCAAGGCTATTCTAAAGCTCGACTCTATCCCCCGTGAGGAAGACTTCAACTTCAAGAAGAGGTCTCAAACTTTGCTGGACAAGTGGAACAAGCTACTTGCTAGCGATCCTGCGCCCGCTAACACGGCGAATGGTGTCAATGGAGCTTCTGAATCCAAGGACTCCAGTAAGCCGACTGGAAACGGCGATGTGAAAGAGAGCGACGACAAGACTAAAGAGGTCGATGATGAGAAGCCTAAGGGAGATGATGAAGAAGTGACTGGCACGACCGCAGCCAAAGATGAAGAATCAAAATCCAAGGAAGATGTGAGCGAGAAGAAGGACGAAAAGGCCGAGGCCGAGGCAGTGAGATAACACCATTTACCAGTTATTGACCAATTCTAATTTTTCTTTGTAATAGGCTCCCGCTTCCGCAGCAGTTGAAGCCGCTGCTTAAGCTCCCAGGGTTTTCGAATATTCTGACATAATTCTGAGAACAAAAATGTCTTTCATATCTAAGTCTCGGTTCTGATACAGACTACTCAAGGACATCCTGTTGATGTCCGACACTTTTCTTTTTCCCTCTCTCTTTCATTTTGTGTGTGGCGCAACGGACTCATTGTTATTATTATTTCGCACATTTTTCTTATACTATAAAAGGGGTCACAGTTTACTCTTTGGTTTGTGGTGTACAAGTAGTCACCAACATGGATGAGCAAATCGAAGGATGGAGAGAAGGCTTAGCTGATTTGTTCTTCTACGAGCCGCTCTGTTGAGTGGCGTGAGAACGTCTTGGGTGAAGGAAAGGAGTACTGCTAGTAGTATTGGGTGTTTCAACCTAGCATGCACAACACACGGGAAAGAAATGAGATGTGGAGTGACTGCGGTATCTGAGGGGGGCGCACACCCGAGGAGATGAGACATATGTATTTGTTGATTCGCGCTGCTCGATCTTTTCTAGGGGTGGTGATTGTTACTGCCGGGGTCAAAGGATGCTTGGTTGGGAGGGGAAGGATAGGTTAGCATGCTTTTTTCGCGTTGAGAATCAAAGCTCTATTTAGTTTATGAAATCCAGCGTGGTAAGATGATCAATTGGCCTGTATGTATACAAGGATGCGCAAGTGTGTGAGAGGAGCTCATTCCATAATGTGGCCTGTCATTTGTAAAACTGCTAAGCGGGTAAATTCTGTTATACAAGTATAAGTGCATCTCTGGTTGTCACGCATACCCTTATTGTACCAAAGTGAGTGTAAATTTGTGTTAACCTACTGTACCCAGTTGTTTTCTACCGCCTCTACCACTTCTACCGCCTCGATTACATGTATTATAACGGACATCCTTATCTATTTAGCGTTCTTATTCCTATTTGTGTATGATATTTCATTTGTGTTATTCAATTTTTATTATCTGGTCCCTCATGCTTAAGTATATAGAAAGGCTCCAAACCGAGATTGGGCATACGAGATATCAGCGCGTGATGTTGTTGGAATAACTCGAGAAAGCACACTAGCAGCTTTAAACTAGATACTGGAAATTTTGATATTATATAACCACCCAGGCTTAAGCATCGTTTCGTTACCATACTTGAGAACACGATGCCTAAACTTGCCACAAGTAAGTAGCCCGACCTTGTAATTCTAAGAGCGACTGTAGAGACACAGTGTTTATACTGTATTTATGCACTGTATAACGAACGTGTTTCTGCCAAATCGCGCTCCGCTCGACGTTTGACGACCACAAGCCCTTTAAGTGCAGCCAGCTTCTTGCTGCATAAGCGATTTCTTTCATTAAGATACATATACCAAAGGCCAAAATGTCCACTGAAGATCCTCAAAGCACTTTCACCCAGGAAGATCACCAGGTAAGCGAAGAAAAGTTCTGAGCTTTCACCGCGTTCTAAGCCTCACGTTCTAATATTCTTGAACCATATATAGGTGGCCTTCATCTTTAATCCGGAAGAGAATGAAGCTCCACGCCGAGAGAGGCCCTCAAAAAGGCGGAAAACTGCCAAGAGGGCTGCAGCAATCGAAAATGAAGCACAGCAGGATGAGGACAGTTCATCATCGTGGTTCACTCCCTTGCTTAGTGGTGCGGAGAGCATGGCTTGCGTGCAGCGACGGCAGCGGCTTCTTGACGAGAATTGGGCGGTGGTTGATGCTCGTATCAAGGTATCATGCGTCACTCGAACTGGGATGGCTGAAATAAGCTTGCTGATGAAATGGGTAGAATATTTTGAGAGACTCCAACTCTGCGACTCTGGAGGACGTGTCGCGATTTGTGACTGAAGCAGAATCAGAGTGGTGAGGATTGCTAGCCCCCCTTTGTCCCTCTAATTCTTTTTCATTCTTTTCTCCCCCCCCCCCCCCCCCCCCCTCTTTGCCTCCTGGAAAGAATCATATGCGTATTTCAAATCTCAGAATTGGTTCTAATCTAATGAAATCGTAGTGGCGATAAGATACCCTCTGCTTTTATCATTACAGGCCCCAACATCGCCTCTCAAGATTTACTCTTCGAACAGCTGTCGGACTCACTTCAGAAGACATCACAGAGCAAATTCATTAGGCTACGGTCTTCGGAAGCGACCAACTTGAAGAATGCTCTGAAGAAGATTATTCAAGATGCAACGTCGCAGACGCTGGTCGTTGACGGCGAGGAAGACTTGCAAGTTGGGCAAGGCTCAAATCGGCGCTATCTGCCGTATGACCTTGAGGCATTGCATGAATTCTTGGGCCATCAGCCTCACGAGAATGTCTTTGTCGCATTTCAGGATTCTGAAGGGTTTGACAGCGGCTTACTATCCGATATCATTACTTTGCTTAGGTATGCGGATGAAATCATGTTTCGGGGACGAGAAGAAGATCTCTGTTTGCTAATATTAGGCATACATACAGCTCATGGCGACCGCAGATCCCTTTTACTTTACTATTTGGAATTGCTACGTCAATTGATCTACTGGAAAACCGCCTGTTGAAGTCGGCGTGCCGCCTGATATACGGTGCGCAGTTTGATTGCGTACAGACAGACACCATCTTGGAGAATGTCTTCAAAGGAGCGGTGATATCCAGCGATGTCCCCCTTAGGCTAGGACCGCAGATCTTGAGGAGCATGCTTGATCGCCAACGGGACCATATGGCTGGTATTCAGGCATTCATAAGCTCTTTGAAGGTGAGATTGATCTGCGACTAAAAATAGACAAGACGAATGGCCTTGAGGCTGACGACAGCAGTACATTTATATGTGCCATTTTTACGCCAACGCCCTCAGCGTCTTACTGGCCCCAGAGGTTGAAGGAGGGGGAGAAATCCTACAGGCCGAGCACATCGAGGCACTGAGGCATCTCCCCTCGTTTCGCAACGAGGTGGAGAAGGCCGTTGGGCTCGCAACCACCGACAGCCTTCAACATGCTCGCTCACTTTTAGAGGACGACGAATATCTCCTCTCACAGGCCCAAGCTAGTAACGACTGCCGACAAAGCTGGATGGATGGCCACCTGCGCTCACTCCTCGTTAGGGAAGCTGCAGGAGCAATCCAGCCCCCACTCTCGCGGGCGTATGTCGACTCCCTCTCTACGACGCATCCTGAATCAGGAAATGGTAGCCTAACAGAATATATCCGGCGTATGAGCATAGGCGCGCTTATTGGCACGCTGCGTCGGGTTATCTCTATATTTAAGGAAGGAGAGCCGAGCTTGCATCTCCAACCAGCGTCACAGGAGGAAGACGTCGCGCTACTAGGCTTCCTAGAAGAGACGCTATCACGCCTAGAACAGCTCGAATCAGACGCGGAAAGCGCAGGCATCACACTGCTCACCAAATATAGTAGCCAGAGCAAGGTGATGCGGACGACGGTTATTGCCCAGCGGGTCCAACTGAGTCGCGACTCTGCAGCCCTCCGCGATGAGGATAGGCAGTTGACAAACATCGTAGACGCAGTATCAGAACGGCTGACTCTACACATTAGGGCAAGCCGCCCCGAGAAGGTGCTGTTTTCAGAGACGTGGCTGTATGACAACAGGTCGCCTCTCCGGGATATTATGGTGCCACGGCCTCGGGTGACATTCAAGCGCAGCTTGGCGCGGCCGTACGACTATCTGGCTTGTAGCTGCTGCCGAGGCGGCGATGCAGAGGACGGTACCATGCAGGCGACACTTCCCGCCACGTCTATTCTATACCATTTGTATCTTGAGGCAGGCAGTTTGATCAATGTGGCAGATATGTGGTCAGCATTTTATGCCCTGGTGAGCGGGCATAAAGAGGAAGAGGAGGAGAGTGAGGAGCACGACAAGCAGCAGCAGCAGCACGATGAGCGGACAGCTCTGGTCATGTTCTACCGAGGCCTGGCTGAGTTGAGAGCCATGGGATTCGTCAAGAGCAGCAAGAAGAAGACAGACCACATTGCCAAGGTGAGATGGCTATGAAAGCGAACGAGCGAGGGAGCTGAGAAGGCCAAAATACTCGGCCTGAAGCTTAAACACGAAAGTATCACTAGCATTACGTGGCTATTAGATTTATGAAAAGAATGCGTCCCGGCAGCATGGAACCATGGGAAAGTCAGGGCACTCGTGACAAGCACAAGAGAATAGGACTGGAATGTACAGTTGAAGCCAACACTTGCCAAGTCCCAACCAGATTTCAGGATTAGCCGGTACTAGGAGACGGCTGGCGCTTTCATTTTTTTTAGCCCTTCACTAGGATGGCGCTTCTTCTCCCAGAGACTAGAATCGCGCCTTTCAAGCCACGTGCGGCTGATGGAGTAAGAGAGATTGGACGGCTCAGCTAAGGCACATACCAAGCCCAGACGCCTTTCATTCTCTCCTGACTTGACCGGGAGCGGAAGTGGCGAGCTGGCGAATACCAAGCACTACGGTCTACTGAATAGGGCGAAGCAATGGCGGTGGCAGTGATACTGGATGGATGAGTGTTAAAGCAATCTCGTGATATACCTACCAAAGCGCGAGCACCGAGCCGTGAGTCTGCCTACCTACCTATGGAATACTGGTGCGTACTTGTACATGCAGCTCTGCGACTAGTAGCCGCGAGGCGAGAGACAGGTGGAGTGACAAGGGTATCGGACGTTTCATTGGAGTGTTTTGGCTTGGTGTGGGATGGGTCACTAGCAATTTATACGACGTCAAGCGAGCCGTGAATCTGGTCCAAATCGAGGAGGGTGATCTTTAGCTCCTGAAGAAAATGCTGCTCCATAGGTAGCAGCAGGTTGGTTATATGAGCACAACCTAGCATATACAAGTATAGTAGGTATATACGTTTGATACAATGACCATGTCCAAGTACCCTTTACTTGCTATTCACAATGTCTCACGCATCAAAAGTTTTTTTTTTGAAACATGGAACAGAGGTCCGTAGGATTCAATGCCTTGATACCCAAACGCCGCCTCGTGCATAGATGGCGTACCCCAGGCTTGGTACGCTGGAGCGCGATATATGTGATGTAACGCGCATGGGAAACGGGAAGTGGGGGAACGAGGACGAAGATGTAAGGGAAGCAAAATCGAACGAGTCAAGTTTAAAAAAAAAAAGAAAAAGAAAAAGAAAAAAAAAAAAGGCGAGTGTCTTTTTCTTTCTCCCCTTGCTTGAGCCAGAGCGGCGTGGTATGGTGGCTTGTTTCTATTTTCTGCTCATGGCTTATACCTATCTCGAGTAAGCCTGGAAAAAAGGCATAAACAAAAAAGAAAAAGGGCTGAGAGCTGAAAAAGAAAAGAAACAAAAAAAAAAAAAAATAGACGGAAGGGCGGTATGTAAGGGGCGGTCTGTGCGAAATACTACTGCTAACGAGTGCCGAGTATCTATCTATCTATACCTGACTTGTGCATGCCTGTAGGGTTTTGCAGACAAGTACCGATCATGCTCGGCAGCGGTGGAGGAGAAAATGGAGATTTGCTACTGCCGGTATGTATGCCGCCATTGTGTGCTGCGATGCAATAAATTACAGATGATTTCGGGTCATAGTTTGCTAATGTTTGGGCTTGGTGAGAATGAAACATAGTCGTGTACAACGTTAATACGTGCTTTGTAATTGACCAAGCAAAACTGTCTCGGAAGGAAAATGGAAATTTTTTCATCGAGTCGGGTCCGAAAGAAAAAGTTTCGGATTTGGCTGCGAGTGCTTTCCGCATGTCTTGTTTGCCTTCCTGGTTTGAATGAAATATACCTACGTACGGAGTGCGTGTATTATACAATTACATTAGGGGAGAGAGAAAGAGGGGGGGGGACCCTGTTTCTGGAGCTGAATGTCACTCAGCACGACGCGGAAATTTATCTTGTAATACTGGGAGGGGCGTGTGTGTCGCAGAATGAATCACATTACGATATACCACTCGTTGCTGGGTGATAGCCGTCATGTTTGCTCCATTTCATCATTATCTTTTTTTTTTTTTTTTATTAATCCGACGGACTGCGGTGAAAATGTTTAGGTCGGTAAGATGTTGTGCGCGTTTTGTCTCTGTTTACGGATGCATGGGTTTTGTATCTATGCAAACGAGAGCAGATTCGTGGGAGGCTGGTGGTTCCACCAAGCTGGGGCTGGGAATTTGAGACATGTAAGATGAGAAGAGAGAGAGGTGGTGGTGATGGGTAAAAGAAAAGTGACGACAGCGGTGGTATTGGTTACGGAGAAGAATCTCACCTGAGCGGTGCCATACGTGGTATACGTGGACATGCATTAGCAACTGGGCATGGCAAGCTGGCGATGCTACGCATTTTCGGGCTACTGATGCCGCGGAAGTCGTTTGCCATTGTTGCTGCTGTTGATTAGGATTAGTTGCCAGCATTGCGATCATCACTCGACTAACACTCGACTAACACTAACAGCCAGCCTAGTCGTCGAGCATAACACCCGATATTGCTGCTGGCTAGCACTGCTACCTAGTATGTAGAATATGGCTCCATCTGCAGCCACGCATAATCACACGCCTGCCAGTGGGCAAGGCCTCCATCGTGCAAGATATACGGTGTAAGGGCTCTTCCAAAAGACATGATCCATGGACGTGAATAGCTTCTCATGCATATGTCGACTGACTCAAGCTGAGTTTTGCGTCTCGCACCCAACTACAGAGTAGTAGTACTAGCATCATGGCCTAGCAGCAATTCCAGCTCGCTGCGACTCTATAATAAGCACCAGTGTCCACAATGACTCTTGACGTTTTGCTGCCCTGCAGCAGCTAAACCCGGCAGCGATTTATTTATTGTCTCTGCTAGCATGTCTTGTATGTGACACACGCAGCTTTTAGTACGCCGGTGGGCTGAGCGGCTATGCCGTAGAGAGCCTGTACGTGCAAGCGGGAGGCATGGGTTGCTGCCTTTCTGTTTCTTCCTCCTCTTCTGTTTGTTCCCCTACCAGGGATCTTTTGCAGTGGGCCAACTGTTTGTTTTCTGGAAACAAAAAAGAGTCATCTCTGGATCCAAACAATCCATGTAATTTCACGCTGGCTACGGATTGGCGGAGCTCCATGGGCTCCTTGCGGTTGGACAAGACGGTGCCAAGTAAGGAAAGGTAGTACATGCGTTGTCGATCATGTTATCTGTATTACTCTAGTTCGTGATCAGACGACCGGCTTTGCGAGCGAGTCTCGCTTTGGCTCGGGAGAATGGCACAGCTCCAATGGCAGTAACTGGGCGCGAGAATCCAGTAGCGCGAGAGCCAGCCAAGATAACGGATTGGACGCTGTTTAATGCGAGTGCTTATGACTATCAGACACCGTCCGCAGGGAGAAGAGCAGTAGTCTCCCATGCATGCAAGGACTCGGGTGCTCAGTGGCAAGGAGGCTCTATTTGTGTCTGGCGGCCACATGGCTGGGCGGCCTAGAAGCCCATGTGCCACCGATCCTTTGACATGATGGGCTTTGTGTAGATCGCGCGCGCGCAGGGCACCAACTGCATGCAAGCATAACCTGTTATTCGGGCACCAGGTAGCATTTACTGCACAACGAAGCAGCTTCGCCGGTTCGGTAATCAAAAACGGAAAAGCAAAGAGAAGGGAAGGGAGAGAAGCATAGCGCCAGGTAGCAACCGAAAATAGCTGCTCCATGTACCGTACTCAGTGCCGGCCCAGCATTCCAGCCCAAAGCACCGGCTCGCCGTGGACCTGGCCGCTGTCTCGCCTATTTGGTCTCTTCTTCTGCTTGCTTCCTTCGGCGTACTTTAGGCAATTTGAGACGTGGGGCGGTGGTGATGCTGAGAGGCGGAACCGGCCTTGGATGGATTAAGCATCGCCCGGAACCAGCGTCGCCGGGCCACGAGCAGATGCGGATCCGGGAGCCGAAGGGCTCAACGGCTCTCTTGCTTGCTCTCAGTCTGTTGGCACCGTCGAAGCCAACGTCGACGGAGACATTCTTCTGGTCTCGGCGTTGGGTCGAGTTGGCCGAGCACTGCGCAGTCATCAATGGCCATTCGCCGGCTGCACAATGCGACTGCATACAGTATGGAGGCCCAGCGAATCAATACCGGCATCGTTGGTGCAGAGTCGCATCCATCGTCACGCTGTCTGTCCGCCTAGGGTCCTGGTCAGCTCTGCTAGAATGTCTCACTCTGGCGTTGTCGTGGCTGCGTCCGTCGCAAAGCGCTGCCCCCTCCCCCCATGGCCATGGACCCTCAGGTGAGGTAGCGTAGCGTCCAGCTACAACCGCCGCGGTGGTAAGGGCTGGCTAGAATTGTGCACCATTTACATCATCTCTCCTTGCCGCCCGGGGGACGAATCTGGGTGACGGAAAGAGGGTAGATCTGGATTGCGGGATTGGAGACTGGCGGGACGAGGGTGTGGGACATGGCAAGCCGGTTATTCATCAAGGACTAAATACATGTATACTTGTGCGTGTGCCAGTCTGGCTCACTGAAGTCTGCTGGATTAGCGGCTGGTGCCAGTGCGTTTTAGTGCTTCGATGCGACCTGGCGCTGCATCGCTGACCTGTAATGGGCGCTCCCAGCGGGCGGGGCCCCAGAGATTCAGCGCACGCGAGCGGCGGCACCGCCGTCGCCTACAAGGCCCAGGTACCGGTACCAAATTGCGGTGCGACGACAGCGCGCTTCGGCGCCTTGCCCAGAGCAGTAGCCAACTGCGTGGTCGGTGGGGACCAGACAGCGCTGTCTAGTCTCGATAGCAGCAAAGAGGCGCCTCCAAGGCGTGGCGTGGCTGTCAGAGCCAGAGACAGCAGCGATGGGGGCGGCTGAGGGCCCAAGGCCGTCCCAGATCCCGGCCCCGGCTCCAGCTCCAGCTCCTGGCTCTAGACCAGACTCCTGGCGCTGGCCTGCCGACACACCCCATGGTGGTGATGGATCAAGTGCTGATGCTGCTGAGGAAGAGGCTGCCGTGGTAGCGGCGCCAATAAGGGGGGCCCGGCAGGCACAAAGTTGTAGATGTAAGGCGATTGCGTGCATATTAATATAGCACGAGCTGGGGTGAGTCGATTACCGACTGCCCGTCCATTCATCTATAAAGACTCTCTGGCCTCTGTTGCCTGCTCCCGCCTCTTGCAGAGCGAGTCGAGTCGAGTCGAGCCATCCCATTCCTCTACTGTGCTACCTTGATCAGTATTATTATTACACCGACCGTCCAAAGGAAGAAACACCAGTCAGCACATGACCACGGATCTCAGCCTTGTCCTCCATCCTGCGCCCTGCCCATTGCCCAGAAAGGAAATATTAATACTTCGCCGGAAGGATCCTGCCAACCAGAGCGTCATTTAAAAAGGGAAGCTAGGACCTGCTTATAGAGCCTGCAACTGCCATTGATTGTCTCGCATCCGGTGCAACGGCGACTACAAAGTGAACAAGGAACGCAGGAACCAACAACAGGAGGCGCTGTTTCCATCTATAAGCGGCCAGGGGACAAGAGCAGAATTTCTTCTTTTTTGCTTTCGGGGGAGCCATTTTCTTTCTCTTCTCGCTTTCGTTTTCATACAAAGGAGGAAAAAAAAACCATTTTAGCTGAGCAAGCCTCGCTGTCTCGCCTGGCATTTGCGCTTGTTTTAGCCTTTGAACGGACTCGTACATTGTGCGCGCAAAACAACGGACGGTCGCTCCGCATTCACACAGGCGCTTTTACTTGGCCGACCCTTATTTAAGCTTTACTTTCCGAGAACGGCAAACTTTGCACGAAACGCAAAGGCACAACAGCAAACGATCTCAGAGATCTCTAAGTGGCTGAAACGCTTGGATTTTATTTAAAAGAGGCTGACCTTCCTCTTGAAGCGAGAGAGTCGGCACTCGTCATCTGTGTGTTGAATTGTCGAGTCCGGCGTATTCGACAGTGAGCCTCGCCATCAACACCACCACAGCCTTTGTCTCAGCTTACTTTGACCTTGGCATAAACAAGAGAGGGAAAAGAAGAGAAAAGAGGACATTCACTACCAGAAATACAGATTCAAACAAAAAAAAAAAAAAAAAAAAAAAATTCCTTGTCGACCTCTTCCACAGACGCCATGATGCACCACCGCCGCCTACCACCCCACCACCACAGCCATAAGACATCTCTTCGCCGCCGTCTTGCCAAAAACCCCGAGCTCGCTCACAAGCTACACCAGATGGCCCTGCCCCTGTCTCCTCTTGTCCAGCTCACAACCGGTGCCATCCACCCTCATTTCCCGCGCACCGTGCTTCAGTTTTGGCTCCTCACTGATGCTCAGCTCGAATCCCTTGCTCAGTTCTATCACCAGCGCACCCCATCACCCTGGTCTAGGCAGTACCCTTGCCCGGTCAACTGGCGTTCCGATGCGCCACTTGAAGAGAAGCGCCGCAAGATGGGCAGGTTTATTGGCCTAAGGGGCTGCGAGAGCCCGACGGCTGTCCTCAAGACCGAGGAGCAGATTGCGAGAGACGCTAGACTCGCCAGCAGGAATGCAGCCGATGAGGATGTTTTGAGACGGAAGATGAACCCTTTCTCCCAGCCGTGATGGACGGACTGGTTTATTTCCTTTCTCTTTTTCCCGGGCACAGCATTGTTCATCATTATCAATTATCCTCATGGATCCGGAATCGGCATCATCCTCGGTGACGGGTGGCTTCTGGCTCTGGAGTTTCGAAAGGCTCTATGGCGTTTTGTTTTGTTTTGTTTTTGGATTTCCAACCATTGGATCGGATGTTTCTCTTGAAACGGCTACTACTTGCATTTTAGATTGGCAACTTCACACTGCCATTCCCACATGGGATTTTCGTACATACTCTGTATATACTTGTG
The DNA here is from genome assembly GCF_020647865.1 of Trichoderma asperellum. Classification (NCBI taxonomy): domain Eukaryota; kingdom Fungi; phylum Ascomycota; class Sordariomycetes; order Hypocreales; family Hypocreaceae; genus Trichoderma; species Trichoderma asperellum. The sequence goes on from NC_089418.1 coordinate 2,310,055, forward strand.
TTGGACTACGGGTCGGGAGGGTCAGGAGGGATTATAAGAACAGCATATATGGAGCATTGGAGGGAGAGGTGGACTAACGGATGGCCTGCGTAGAATACTTACAGCAATGACTTGATATGACTTGAACATACTTGTTTATCTTTCATATTAAATATAAGACAAATTCAACCAATATTTCGTCTTCTCCTTTGTGACACCCATTCAAAGTTGAATTTTCTGCAGCAATTCCCTTTAATAACCTGACCAGAACGTTAATCTAGATTTGCTAACTGATGACAAATTGAATGTTGCTATCCCGCTCGTCCTTGGAAGCATGTAAAATCTTCCACCGCCACCAACAACGCCCTTTGATGCTTGGGTAGAACATTTCAACAGTCTGGCTATTAAAAATGTTCCAGATGAAGCATTTATCGTTTCAAATATTCTCAACCTTCTTCACAGGGTTGAATATTGTCCAAAGAGGCGACAGGCTCTATTGTAAGAAGATTTCTCATATTTTTGAGAGTGTTTGCGAAAATTTTCAACAACGATGAAAGCCAGGCTGGCTTGACTCTTGGATTGACTTCGTACTCCCTCCTCCAGATAACCACAGCTAATAAGAAACAAACTTTCAAAAGGACCCTATTTTGCTATACCATTATTTCATTATTATTACCAACTGAATGCCTTTTAACACCTGACTGAATGGCCCATACTTGTATACTTGAGTGTTGGAGACCATATATGTTCACAATATGCCCACAAGAAAATCGAATTTGCTACATAAGCTCTGTTTATTTCAAGAGTACAACGTCTTTAGAGGGCCTATGCTTTACACTTGAGTGCTGAAGACTGTATTGATTTATGAAAGTCTTGCTGCAATAACATCATTTGGGACCTTATTTTGCATCCATGTAACTGGACCTATAAAGGACCACAGTGGCCCTTTCCCTTCTCTCCATAGAATATTTATATGTACATTGACACAATATCTGTGTCGCAACCTCAACTCTCGCGTCTGCATCTGCATCTCCGTCTCCCCATCTCTCTCCCCTCTCTCCCTCTCCTCTCCATCATTTCTTGCCACCCTTCTTTGGTGAATTAACCACCACAGCGTCATCTTCATTTCCGTCCTTTGTTGAGCCCTTCTCAGACTCTTCAAGTTCCTTCATGAAGTCTGCCTGGATTTGCCCCCTCTTCTTATCCCACCAAGCCTTTTCGGCGTCGGTCTGGGCTTGGATCTCCTCGAGGCGCTGGCGGAGCTTTGTGTTGGCGGCAATCTCGTGGGCAGATTGGAAGATGATGGTGCCCCAATTGGGTGCCAGGGCGTTGGCCTAATGTAACCCTAGTCAGTGGCCTTTTCTTTATTTCTCTTTGATCTCCAAGACAACATTATGGCAAGGGGGACGACATACCTCAGTGACAACATCTCTAAGCTCCTCTTCCATTTCCTTCTCGGCGCGCAAGAATCGCTGCCATAGGTCATCACCTACGCTGCCCCTCTGCAGAAGCGAGCCACATGCTTGCTTGGCAGTCTTGATGTGGATCAGGCGCTCGATATCTTCAACTGCGCGTCGGAGAAGGGCTGCTCGCAGGACACCGTCAGGGACCCGGGGAGACTTTTCGGCGCCCTCTTCCGGATCAAGGTGCAAGAGAGAAAGATAGATGTCTCGCTGGAGGTGAGGCCCGAACCAGGGTGCAAGGTTTGCGCTTTCAGCTGGTGGTGATTGATAAAGTCAGCGTCGGATACTAGACGAGGGAACACCAAGAGGAAGAGGAAAAGAGCAGCGCCGTACCAGCCTTCCGTCTGCGATAGATGGTAGAAAAGGTCATGAGAGCGCCGCCAAGGACAAGGAGGTAGGCGAATGGAAGGGCGAGGCCCTTCCAGTCAATATCGAACATTTTGCCGGCGTGGGTGGTGGATAATGGCCCTGCAGCTATATGGTGGTTTGAGAGATGAAAACGCCGAATCGGTTGCTTCCTGCTAATAAGAACTGCGCCGGGAAACAAAATCCCAGGCAAGAATGCAAAAATGAGCGGACGGAGAAAACCGTGTAATCGAGTGAGTCGGGTGTCGAGGGTCGGGTTTTCCCCTTTGGCCACTTATTATAAAAGAATAGAGTGCACTGGCCGGCGTGCTGCTGATGCTTATCGACACGTCGCACACATGCCCGTCTTTTTCTGGCCAGATCGGCTGCAAGGCTGTCGCGGGGTACGTACCGAACAACTGCCGCTCTTAGCCAAGCAGTGACAGTTTCCGGCACCTCGAATCGCTAGCAAGGGAGCTGCAGCACGGCGGGCCGATTAATCTTCCACAGCACACTGCTTACTTCATCCAGCTGTGGCGCCCGCTTCAGGCACACTGTGAATGACGCTTGACGTACGGTTACTGCTGGAGCTTCGCATGATTTCATCAAGCTTCAGCTTCTTCTTTCCGTCTTCCCTCTTCGCTGCGCAGCTTGTCATGCTGCAGCATCGCCCCCTTGCCGATCTATAAACTAGTGGTTCGGATTTTTCTTCCTTTTTCTTCTTTTCATTTCCCTCCATATCTGCCTATATCTCGAGCTATAGCTCTTCTTATAGCCATACCATACCAAACCACCGATACTGAACTTCCCCCCCCCCCCCACTAATACACCGCGCACCACCCCGTGGTTTTTGCAGCCATCATTCGCCCACCATGTTGATTAGACTTCGTGGGCCGGATGGCATGATCCGCCTGACGGTAGAGCCGTCAACAACATTTGGCGACTTGGGACAGCAGGTGGGTTTTGGGCAACGGGCCTTGGGTGTGCTTGTGAATAGAAAGAGGTAGAAGTTCTGACTAAATGGTGCCTTCAGCTGCTTACTCACCTACCTTCGTCTATTGATCCAAAGACGATCGTCCTGTCAAACTCCCCGACCGGCCGTGATGCGAAGAGGCTAGGCGATATTGTTCAGTTTCAGATCGGTCAGATCGGCCTCAAGTACGCCATTGACTCGTCGTTCGCGTATAAGGCAGAGGCTTTGGGAGGAATGCTAACAGATCGATTTATAGGCATGGCGATCTGATATTCCTTAGCTACCAACACGAAGCTGAAAATGACACCAACGGCGAAGTTCCCGCGCCTGTGACGGCTGCCAGACTCAACGGCAAGCCTGTCCTTCCCACAGAGGACTTCCCCATCGACCCCAAACCCGAACGAATCTCGAAGCCCTGGGAAAGCGTAAAGCAGTCGGCATTAGACGACCGGTTGGATAAGCTGGATGGCAAGATCCCCCGAGGCCGTGATAGGATGTGTCGACACGGACCCAAGGGCATGTGCGATTATTGCCAGCCAATGGACCCCTTCGACCCAGGTTATCTGGCAGACAATGGAATCAAATATCCTTCTTTCCACTCTCATCTACGCAAAATAAACTCCGCGACGAACAAACCAGAATCTGGAACATCATACATACCTCCTCTCGTGGAGCCATATTTCCGAGTCAAGAGAGACTGTCCATCCGGCCATCCGCCCTGGCCGGAAGGCATTTGCACCAAGTGCCAACCGAGTGCGATTACTCTCAATCCTCAGACATTCCGCATGGTAGACCATGTCGAGTTTTCTAGCCCTTCCATAATTGATGGCTTCATTGATACTTGGCGGAAGACTGGTTCACAGCGACTAGGTTATCTCTACGGCCGATATGCGGAGTACACCAAAGTCCCTCTTGGAGTGAAGGCTGTCGTGGAAGCCATTTATGAGCCACCGCAGGTCGATGAAGTTGATGGAATCAGCATGAATGCCTGGGAGAATCAAAAAGAAATTGATCATATTGCTAAGCTCTGCGGATTGGAGCCCGTAGGTGCCATCTGGACAGACTTGCTCGATTCAGGACGTGGCGATGGATCCGTTGTTTGCAAGCGCCACCTCGACTCATACTTTTTGTCGTCTCTCGAGATCTGCTTTTCATCTAGGTTGCAGGCACAATACCCCAAGCCTTCGAAGTGGAGTGATTCTGGCCAGTTCGGCTCCAATTTTGTCACATGCGTTATCACAGGCGACGAAGAAGGAAACATTGCCATCTCAGCATATCAAATGTCTAACGATGCTGTCGAAATGGTGCGAGCCGATATAGTCGAACCTTCAGCAGACCCCAACTCTATGCTTGTTCGCGAAGAAGAGGAAGATGACGGCTCACTCAGTCGGACGAGATATATTCCCGAAGTGTTTTATAGCAAGGTGAACGAATACGGCGCAAAAGTACAGCAGAACGCGAAGCCAGCGTTCCCCGTTGAATACCTTTTTGTGACTCTAACACACGGTTTCCCTGACGAGCCTAAGCCCACATTCACGCAGACAGGATTCCCCATCGAGAACCGCGAATACATTGGCGAGAGTCAAGAGCATTCGGCCCTGGCACGAGCGTTGAACCTACGATCTGGCCAGAAAGCCAGCGATAATGGTCAAGAAGTATCAAACTTCCATATTCTCTGCTTCATCCACAAACTCGGAGTTCTTTCAAAGGTTTGTCTCTCCGATTTTTTCCTCGATGGTATCATCAAACTCTTTCAAGCATACATGTGGCTAACTAATAATTCCTTCCCTTTCTCTCTCTTAGGATGAGGAAGCTCTTCTCTGTCGCGTTGCAACCGAACATGATCTTGCCGATTCGTTCCAGCTCCGCTCTACACAAGGCTGGCAGACACTACAGGCCATCCTAAAATCGACTGGTGAGCGAATCCCTAAGCGTTTACGGGAACACGATGAAGTTCCGCTGGCGACCTCGTCTTCTTCACTTTCTTCATCTTCTTCTTCATCATCTTTGCATCCCAAGGCCCCTTCTGTTGTTAGTGAGCCGGGTGAGCCACTTGCTAAACGGTTTGCTGCCTTCAGGCTGAACGAACGTCGTGCCGCAACCCCGAGCAATTTTTCGCCGCCGCCGCCGCCGCCGCCGCCTCCTTCTTGAGCTTCCACTGTGGGTTTGAAAAGAACATATTCAAGTTTGCTGTTGTTTTCTTTTTAGGCGTGTGATACCAGCAGGGAGGATTTTGAGGGACAGGATTTATACTTCTACTTCTACCGTATAGTTAGATGGTGTTGAAAAAAAAAAAAAAAAAAAAAAAAAAAGAGGGGGGGGGGGGGGAACAAGCCATCAGGTATTGAATTAGGGTTATTTAATGGCATCAAGATGGGCGGTAATATTGCTTAGGGATGAAATGCAGGCATATAGACAAAATAAAGCGAGTACATTTCTCTGACAATTACGATTACGTTCACGAGTTCCAGACATGCTACAGTTTTAAAACACAGTCAGATTTTTAGAAACGAAGCTGAAAGCTATAAATTACTCAGATAGCGACAAGCGAGACACCTGCTGCAGTGAACCAGCAAGCCCCTATTCCGCCCCATTGTAACGCAGATGCTGTGCTACAGTCATGTAATATTAGCGAATTAGAGAACGAGCTTCGACCAGTTCACGAAATGCAGTCTCCTCAAAGAGAGTATCTCGAAATGCAAAATCAGATTGTGGAACTTGAGATTCAGCATTTGAAGCAAGTAAGCGAAATACAACGGAGAATAATTGAACGATACCAGGAGAAATTCCTCAGACTGGAGAAGGAAGGCAGGATAACGGGACGACGAGACTGAAATAAATCAGAATATGGGCGTTGTTGGCATTGTTGGCGACAACGGTTGAGGTATGTGATATGTGTATGATTTATACTACATATATGCAGGACAGACAAAACTCCATGTAGATAAATGATACAATCCAACTGCGATTTTTTTTTTTTAAAAAAAAAAAAAAAAAAAAAAAAAATTTACAGGATCTTATGAAAGCCGAGACAGTACGGTTTGCTCTTTTTTGAAGATAGCATGGTGAGATGTGCATTTTAGAATATGTGTGTATTTTATGGCGAAACACGCATTTTACAACATCCGCTTGAAACATCTGTTTTCATTGCAACTCATTAGAATACTAACGAAATACTACCTATTCTACGATAGCCTTGTGAAATATGTGCATGTATAAAAAGACGCTCTTTACGAGACTGCCAATTAATCACCTAGTAGGAATGAATGTGATTGCACGTGCCATTCGTGCCCCAGATCAGCTATCTGAAACCAGTCTTCCATCTCTTCCATCTTACTTCCCGAGACATTGAATCGAATATTTTGGAACAGGAATGCAGCAAGGTTGCTCGGCACAAACAAAATACAGAATCCATGCCAATCAATTTTACTAAAGAGAGAAAACATGCTGTCGGGACTCAAGGGAAAGAACGTGGTTTGACGGGCGATCAACGAACCCCTTTCCTCAGAGGGTGAATTGTTTGAAACAGCGTGGCTCAAAGATTGTGGAATGCGGCTCATTCAGCACCATTGAATGTGAATATGTCGGAATCCCAATGCTGGGCACTGGCTAGCTGCACATTGCCTTTCTGTTGGTAAACTACTCCGTACTGAAATGGCTTATAGACAAAGTTCTCACATGTGTTAGTCATTGTTGGCCGTCATTCATTGGTTTCACGGCATATCCCCCCATCCAGTCTACGTTCCATTAAGAGTCTGAGAGAACAAATCGCGACTGGAGCTGCGTTTCAGGCATGGAAATCCGAATCAGCAGCACTGTAGGCCCGAAAACAATGAATACATGCTGCTATACCGCAGGACTATGGAGTATAAGAATGGTGATGCCCATGCTATGCCATTGAGTCGATGGAATCACTCTCTCGCTCCCTATTCCGCAACGGCAGCTGAGACAGTCACTTCCGTCTTGTCACTCATTAAATCGTTCTGACCTATTTGTTTGTCGCCAAGCTCAGCATGAAACCGAGCACAGCCGTCATTCTTCTTGCTGCGCTTGCAGGGCACTCGGTGGCAGCACCTACCGGGAATGCCGCGCTGCAAGCTCAGCAGCCAGACACAAACGCTTTGAGGTTATTAGCTACCCATATATCGACAGGCGAGCTCACTCAATCAGACCGTGTGCTGCTTAGCCACTTGTTAGTAGCAGCCTCTTCGCTGCAGAAACGAGAAGCGGATTCGTCGGACGCAGCAGACGGCATCTTCGGCGCTCTGGGTAGTGGCATCGGTGGAGGCCTCGGGGCTGGCCTCGGCGGCCTACTTGATGGAATTTCTAGTCTCGTCACCCAGCTCTTAACAGGCCTGTTCGGTGGTGGTCTCAATCAGGGAGCCGCTTTGGGACTTTCTGTAGGCTCAAATGGCGGCAATGGGCTCAATTTGACCGGCACTGTGTCGAGTCTTCCGTTGCAAAACATTTCCCTTCCCGGAGGCAGCATCTCCCTCCCTGCCAACATCACCACTCTTCCTGCAAACATCTCTCTTCCGGCAAACATCACCTCTATTCCTGTCAACATTACCGGAACAGTGGGCAACCTTGGGGGCGCTCTTGGAAGCTCCGGCTCCGGACTGACCGTGAGCAGCATTAATGATACCGTGAATGAAATTTTTAGGAGCCTGCTTGGCGGTCTGGATGATTCCGTGCTTACAAGCTTGATTAGCATAATCACAAATGCAAAGGGCGATGGGCAGAAGGCTACAAATGATATTATTAGTTTTGCTTCTTCCAATGGTTACGACAGCAATGCTATCTTCGCAGCCCTGAATAATGCTCTGTACCTAGGAAACCTCGATGTCAGCCTTGGGGGTCTTATTAAAGGCTCGGGTGGTATACTTGGACAGCTTGTGATTGCTCTGAACAGTTTAAACACCGTTGGTGGTCACAGTCAAATCAACCTACCTGGTGCAATCGGGCTCAACGGAGTCCTCTCTGCCGGAGCTCAGAATGGTTTGAACATAACTCTTGGGAATCTTCCAGATGGAACTCTGAATGGCTTAAACATAACTCTTGGGAGTCTTCCTGCCGGAGCTCTGAATGGCTTAAACATAACTCTAGGGAATCTCCCTGGCGGAGTTCTCAGCAGTTTGAACACAACTCTTGGAAACCTTCCCAGTGGAATTGTCAATACAACGGTTGGAACAGTCACCAATGGAGCAAATGGTGGAATCAGCCTGCCTGGCGGATTGACCCTCTCAGAAGTCCAACATCTGATTGACTTTATCCGCAGCGCTACTAGCCAACTCGCAGTGACAAATGAGGTTCAGCGAGTCGCTGCGTTGCACAAACTTGATCCTGTTGGTCTTGCTCGTTTGTTGCAGAGTCTCTTGAACCTCCCTGACATTGGAAATGCTACTTCTAACAACACTGGAATAGTCACACCTCCATTGGTAAATGGAACAACCGGAGGATTGCCCGTCACTTTGAATGGAACTGTTGGAGTACCGACTGGGGGTCTTTCTGGCACCATTAACGGAACTCTAGGTCTCGGTGGTTTGGGCATCGGTCTTGGCGGCGGCTCCAATCTGCTTGGTGATCTTGTCAATGATGTTGTTGGGCTTGTTACGTACCTGTTACATCTTTTGGCCCTTGGAGGTCAGGGTGGCAGTCTCGACGCACTTGGAAATATTGGAGGACTTGGTGGACTCGCATCTGGACTCGTTTCTGGTAACCCTGCGGTCAACTTGACAGGATCTCTGGGTCCCGTTGTCAGTAATCTGACCAGCACAGTTGGTTCCATTGCCGGTGGCTTGCCAGGTGTGGACGTTGGTGCTACTATTACTGTTGGACCTACTTTAGGGTCTGTGATTTCGGGTCTGAACTCGACACTCAACGGCGTGCTGCCCGGTGTAGGATCTGCTGTCGGGTCTGTTGTCTCGGGTCTAAACTCAACAATCTCCTCCGTCTTGGCGTCAAATGTGACATCTGGATTAGGAACCACTGTCGGGTCTGCCCTGGATGGTGACTTGGGATCGGCTACATCTGACGTAGCGTCTACCGTTGTATCAACACTCACTGGCGCTGGAGTCCCCGTTGTAGGATCAGCTCTTTCTGGCACAAGCCCACCTGTGGCTGACTTGGGATCAACTCTCTCGGGTGTAGTTTCTACTGCCGCTGGGCTTGTCTCTAGTCTATTGAACGCAACTAGTTCAGGATCAACCGCCTCTGGTCTAGCTGGTTCTACAGGTGCAGGAGTCGGGACAATTGGATCAGACACCAGTCTGAAAACCGACGGGTTTTCCGATGCATCTGATGAGAAAACCACCGCAATCGTTTTTGACCCCAGCGGCTCTGGCGAGGACAACGGTTCGCCCATATCAAACGTCAGACGGTCTCATGTCGTGCGATCACGACCCTCGGTCCATGGTAGAATTGCCGCCTAAAATGTGTTTCCAAGGAGGTGGATGAATGCAGTGCAGTGGCACACATGTTGGAAAGTTTAACCAGTCCGTTCAGTTTAAGGGGGCCGAGGGATAAGACTGGCATCGACAAGTTGCTTGCGAGGCTATGAATAATTGGATGAAATTAAGCAGTATTTATATAGTTATGTTTTTCGTTTTCGATGTCGGAAGAGAGCAGCAGACGAAGCGTCTGGTTAGGAACAGGATAGTTACTTCTTTTTACCCACAGCTATAACACATATTTTATTACAAAGGTTTAGAATCTTCCTAGGCCATTGCCTCCATCACTCCCATTTTAATGGCATTTATTGGTTTCTGTAATGGCATAAAATCTAGCTTGCTATAGGAATATGGCCTCGAAGGGACCCTGTGGCCAAGAGCGTAGTAAAATACATCTAGAGGTCACTTTTAAGGATAGGACTCCACGCCTTTCATCCTTCCAAAGTACTGTTTAAATAGTAGCGAAAATTGGATTCGTAGATCTTATTACCCTACATGGATTCAACGCATTACCATTTCAAATAGAGCTTGTATATTATCATTGTTTGCTGTTCTCAACTTCTCGAGCTCTTGAGCAGACAAATGACTCGTTTGAAGAATTTATTTGATGATACAGGCTCTTCATTTTCTGAAGCCGCTTCCTCACCTTCTTCTTTGTACGGACAATTTCAGTTGGAGGACGGGGCTCGTCGCTTTCTCTTCGGCTATGATTTCGCAACTCTGCAAAGCCAGCTCCACTTGAAGGCGAATACAGCATAATGTACGTAGACGTATACCATTCTAACTCGAGTATCGGCATGATTAAGTCTCTTAAACGTAGCCTTTGGCTACGCTGAGCCCTTACACCATCATCTTGGGCAGATCTGACAGTACCACGCTCATTGAGAAGTGTACTATCGCCCACGTCCTTCACTTTGGGAAAAATGCTCTTCTTGTGCTGCAGGCTATTACCAGCGTATTGGCAGTGGTCAAGCTTGAGCTCCTTGTCTTGGGGAGATTTTAGACCAGCCTGCTCGCCATTGAATGAGACATCATCAGTATTTTGGGGGCTTGGAGCTTTCAAACTGTTATTTCGAGCCAGTTCAGAAGGAGCGCATTTGTCATTAAGTGAGCCACTACTAGCATTTCGAGTCAGACCGGCCTCAGCACCACGATCTCGGGATAGTTCAAGACGAGATTCCTTGGTAATATGTGAGCTACTTCCAGCATCTCGATCACCTTGGACTTGAAGAGTATTGTTCGGGCGTGTTTCAAGACGAGTGTACTCGTTGCGCAGCGAGTCGTCGTCCATACCCTGGACTCGCCTTAGAGGTTGTGAAGGAAGCAGAGCAGGATTGGAGTTGACACGTCTGAAGCCAGTGGCACTGGTACTCACTCTAGTAGCTTTGCAGTTCTTCTTTTCATGGTACCATTTGGCATCCTTTTTTGCTTGGGTGGTAGGAAGGCTGGCCCGCTTCGTGCTATTGACGTACACCTCGCGATCTTTCTCCTGCATTTCGCATTTCGGGCATAGAGTAGCGCGATGCTCTAACTTTTTGGCTTCATGGCGGTGACTTTCGTTAGATTGAGATTGGCTTGGAAAATATGTTGCCGAATGATGGCATTTATGCAGTTCACATTGTTTATTGCAACGACACAAGTGGCCACAGTCGTATTGGAAGAGCTGCTCGCACATACTTTCTGTGAACCTTACCGGGCCAACTCAAAAGGGATAAAAATTTTTAGAAGAGCAAATCATATTAGGAGGTAGCCCAGGGTGCTCTGGTAACAGTTATATAGCTGCTCAATGAAAGAGAGAATGTCTGTTTAACAGAGACGAAATTCTATCATTTGCCCCTGCGAATACTATTGCCTTGAAGAAGGACAGTTAATAAAGATGCTAAAGTGAATCAAAGATCTCCATCGCAAAGATACTGTGGGGTGATTCACTACAGTGTACTGTTGGCAGCCGCAAGTTACTCTGGACAATACGGGTAATTTTCTGAAAAGCAGCTGTTTGGTGAATGAAAAGCGTATTGGATGCCGTTCAATGACGTAGATCCTTAAACGCAAAGAATTTCCGCCACTTCAGAGGGAACTCTGAGTATCTTTTTTTTATCCTAATTGTTTTTTTATTCTCCTCGCCATTACTACATCTACTACATCTACAACCCGCCAGCCTAACTTGAGCTTAGAACCAGACCTAGTGATCAAGGGCAATCATTAGAAGCTCCCTAGAGCTCCATTAGCTGGATGTCTTATCTACTAGCAGCATTGGATCAAATGGGTTAATAACACGGGGCTGGTAGAATTTGACCACTCTTTGGATTAATCCCAAAGGCAATGGAAACAGACTCGCAGCATGAAGCTTTTGGTGTAAATCCTAACGATATTAAAGAATACACGGTGTGAGATAATGTACCAAGTTACCTATAAGGTCCCTTCAATAACTCCACACTATCGTATTGAGTTGATGCTTTGTATGATGCCAGCAAGCGAAGTACCTACTATGTATAATATGGGGGGAAGAAATAGCTTACCCACACGAATTTGCACTGGCTCTCACGGGCCCCGGGAGTGTCCAATTTTACGGACTGTCGAGCTACACCATCCCCAACAAATCTCCAGAAAGTGTTGTTGCGCTGGACCAGCCCTTGTCTGACCGGCTCTCAAGATGTTCTTAGTGAGTGAGGCCAAAGACGGCCCATTCACAAGAATTTCAGCTAGTTTATTTTTCTATTGAAGTCGCTACAGCATCTGATAGAGAGCTTGATTCATGAGTCAACCGAGTAATCCCTTGTAGGAAATCGAATCACGTCTCTATCCCGCTGACGATGGCAGCCTTCCAAGCACTCCGTCGAAAGGAGATGGAAGCACTAACCAAGCTTCAGGGCGATTCAAGTGGTACCTCTGATAGGGAGAGATCTCCTCATCATCGAAATTTGCCTCTCCCTCTGTATTCGTCCGTAGCAGTTCTTCAGGATCGTTGCTAGGCTACACCGAAGCTTACCAGACGTGGAGGCCGGGTAGCAGAGATTTGCAACAAGCCGCACTTTGAGAGACAAGGCGTAGCTGGGGCAACGTGGACGGAAACCGCATGTCACCAACGATTGCCACACGACTATCCGACCCAATGTCCACAAACAGCGTAGCAGTCGAAGCATCTTGCCGGAATCGCTTACAATGGTGATGAAGAGGTGAGAGTATAAAAACCGGGGGACATAGAGCTACACGAGAAATACGCAAACATAGATGTAAAGAATTATACATGTATATCGGTAAAATATAGACTCGGGAGTTAATATACCCCAGCGTATCTAGGTTTATACTTGTTGTTTACATTATTGCTCTAAATATTTATCAATAATTCAAATGTTAACATATGGGTCTTCGTAATAAGTAGCAGTTACAAGTATATCTTGCGCAAAAGTACAGTACTGCCACCTACGTGTAGTCAATACTTATAATACACACTACCAGCAGCTGCGAGGCAAATACTTGAGCAGAGTCCATGAGACTAAGGCAAGGTAAATGGCGCTCCTTTACAACGTAAACTACCTAGTACTGGCATGTAATCTAGTGTCTGGATAACGACGAAGTTGCGTCTTTCTGTATCGTGGAACTACAAAAAAGAAAGCTTGGGTTGGAGTGACTAGGAGTCTCGTTTCTGGATAGCATTTACACCAGATATAGTTTACAGTAATAGAGCCGAGGTTGGATCAAGCATTTTCCAAGACCCTCTTCGCACAGTTGACCCAAAGTTTCTCCCCGGGGCGTGTTTTTAGTAACTACACGTAGCTTCAAAGTAGGTCTTGGAGGCGCAAAATTACAGTTATATGATACTTTTTTATAGCTGGTTTTTTTTTTTAACAGGAGTGGAACTTGCTGGCTTTATACACCAAATTAATTCATCACCTGCGCCGAGTATGTTTGAGTTCATGTGGTGGAGTGACGTGGCGAAAGGAAAATGTTGGGTCTATAGAGCAAGAAGACCAGGATATAAAGCTACGTGTATAAGGAAGGTGTAAGGCAATGGATGCTACCCAATCCCAATCTTTCTTGCACTCAACTTCTTCAATTTGCTCACTCAACTGTCACATCAACCTATAGTGTTATGCGCGGACTGAGCAACTTCATTTTCAGTCGGAAAAGGTCCTTTCAGCAGCAGCCCAAGCAGACCCTCCCCCCCGTCTCGGAAGAGAGTTTAGAGCACCCTGAAGTATACAGGGAAGTGCTGGGCCAAATGGCGAGAGACATGGAGCTTCAGATTAATAAGATATTTGACTACATCGATAAGGTGAAGAGAGACTTACAATACCGTCTCGGTAACATAAGGCATCATTTGGAGGCCCTAGAGACCCGGATAGAAGAGCTCAGCGTCCAGTTGAACATGTTGAACGCCAAGCAAAGCGCTGCGTAAGTTCAAGGCTTTCCTGGAGGTGGTTTCGCTTTGACAGCTAACCTATATAACCAATTTCCTTGTACAGAGAGTATAATGCTCGCGCGCGCGATCAAAATTCCTTGGTCACAAGTAGAGAGATGTATATCTGTCCGCTTCGGAATCCCGAGACCAACGATGACGTCCGCTGCCCGAGTACTTTAGGGGAATTGGAGGCTTACAGTGGTACGTGATTCAGAATTTTAGTTACTCAAAAGTATAGAATATCTTGGCTTAGGAATCCTAGGGTCCGAACTCGATGCCCTCTTACAAGCCCTGGGAGAGCCTGTCCCGACTGCAACGAATCATAAGCTGGAAATAATAAAATGGGCCTTGGGAATTCGGAGTGGCAGATATAAATAAGCAGGTAAAATCTCATCAAACCCCCTATTTCTCTCCTTAACGAGGAGATTGCGTTTTCTTTGTCTAGCTAATGCTTCATAAAAAAATGGACAGCTATTGTATTTTACCAGCGATAACCGAGCGTTTGCCAACCATGAGAGCCATTATAATTATATAATCAAGTTGATACTGCTATTTATAGTATTACTGATTATTTTTCTTTCTCATAACATTGGAATTTAGGTGCTAATAACTATGGAGTTGATATTCCTCTCTTCAACACTCACTATATTTACTTGCGTGGGGGGATTGAGCAGAAATGCGCACATTTTATGGCAACGCTACTTTAATGCTGTTGGAGCTTTCTACAGTAGCAGCGATAGGCGCGAGACCATATTCATCCAATGGCCTTTAGCTTTTTTGCAAAGCCTATGGGGATCTTGCACGATATGTGGAATTCAGGCAAGGATCCTCGCATGTCTAAAAGGATACATAGATACAGCACGCCAGATTCGGCAAGCCTGGACCTGGAGCAGAGTCCAAAGGGCCCGCCTCGACAACGAATCGTTGAGCAGATTAGTCTACTTATTTATGTCTGGATAGAAAGATCAAAACTTACTAGGCCGTGATGAATTTGCATGATGTGGCTCACTGACTAATGGCTGTTAGATATTGAATTGGCCATGGACTAGTGCAGTTCTCAAGCCAGAAAATGGGAAGCTATCTAGAAGAGATGTCCACGAAAGTAATCGTCGATATTGCGAGCGGCCGCAAAAGAACCAAATAACAATTTGAAAGAGAAACTTTTCAAGCCAACAGACGGCGGCCAATCTACCAGAGCTCCTCTCGCAAAGGCTGCCATCTCTGTCCTACGTTGATGCAATGACAGCAGCTCCTACCAGAGCATATCTCCAACAGCCTAATGGTTGTACGAGTAAGTCATGAGACTACCTACCGTCCATGTATACTGCTAATGGCGAGACCGCCACCGTTACGGCTATTGTGCTCAAATCTTCTCAGGATCGAGAATCTAAAATTCCCCTCGTCTAAACCACATGCACCGTCTCTTTCGTGTGTAGTTGCTAGAAAGCTCAACAGCTCAGCATTAGGCGATTTGTTGCTATACAAGTAGCTCAGCATGCCCTGCCCGTCGACTTTATGAACAAAGACGTCCAGAGTCTGGATTTGGAAGTTGCCTATACCCGAACATCGGCAGGATAGTCTCAGCATGAAGTTGTCAACCGCAGTCCTGGTGGCAGCGAGCGCATCCGCACCCGTCGCCGCGTTGCAGGGCTTTGGCCAACAGTCGACCGGATACTTCCCCTACTGCGCCACGGCATGTAACCGGGCTCTGGGATCCAACTATCTCTCATGTTCCTTCGATGGCTACGTCCCCGGCGGCATGATGGACAGCGACTCGGCCTCGGCCACGCCCGCGTGTCGCGCGGGCAACATGCCGTTCCTCTCCTCGCTGGCGTACTGCATCAGCACCCACTGCAGCTACGACATGGGCGTCATCGAGACCTGGTGGGCGGCCAAGAGCACCGGGTCTGGCGGCGTCTTTGAGCCACCCAGGTGGTCCTACCAGGAGGCTCTGATGAACGTTACGGCCGCGCCAACCCACGTCCTCACGGCCAAGGACAACTTGACATCGGCCATGCTTGCCAACGAGACCAACTACCGCAACCAATACGGCACGCTGTTCATGGTGGACCGCGAGGAGTTTCTGCATGAGAAATACGGGTATGAGTCCACGTCCCGTTCTGCCTTAGTGCCCTCTGTCGAATAGGATGATGCTCACATGTATGTTGCTGTAATGACAGACTTGTCCTCCTTATGGTGGGCTTCGGCATCCCCCTGCTCGCCACATGGCTAAGCTACCTGCCCTTTATGAATCCTCTCATCCACAAGCTCAAGCCCTATGCCGTCTGGCCCAGCACCATCGGATCCTACCAGGTCCGGCCGCTCCCCTACCTAGGCGGAACCGCCCTGACAAGAGGCCAAGCACTGTACGTGGCCGTCATGGCCATCCTCACCGTTGTATTCATGGCGGTGCACTATGAATCATACCAGCCAAACCTGTGGTACCCGGGCCAGAGCGTCGAGCTCATGGCGTACGTTGTGTGGCGCACCGGCTGCTACTCTCTCGCCCTGCTACCCGTCGTGCTTCTCTTCGCTGCCAGGAACAACACGCTGCTGTGGCTGACCAACTGGTCACACGAGACATACATTCTTCTTCATCGCTGGGTAGCTCGAATCTTTGCCTTGCTCGTCATCATCCACTCTATCCTCTCCATCGCCTACTATGTAAAAGATGGCAACTACGGTTCCAGTTTCAGCGAGGCATGGTGGGTTTGGGGAAGCGTCGGAACCGTCGCTGTCAGTGCCATGTTGATCACCGCAACTCCGTGGGTGCGCCGTTATTCATACGAGTTCTTCTTGCTGTCGCACATCGTGTTAGCCGTCTTTGTCCTTGCAGGCACGTGGTATCACCTCCTGTACCTCTATATGAATATGTCGGGCTATGAGCAGTGGCTGTATGTTGCCTTTGGTGTCTGGGGCCTCGACCGCCTCTTCCGCGTCCTCCGTGTCCTGAAAAATGGCGTTCAGCGTGCACGCATCATCGATATTGGCGGTGATATAGTCCGCGTAGACATCGAGAGCATTTGCTGGGGATTCACGCCGGGGAAAGTCGTGTATGCCTTCTTCCCGACGTTGCAGCCGCTCCGCCCGTGGGAAAATCACCCCTTTTCCGTGCTCCCAACCGCCATGCTGGAACGCTCCAATGCCGTCGCTCCGGCACTGGACAAAGACTCCAGATCCTCTCTTGGTTCCGGTACCCGAAATGACGTCGAGAAGAATGTAATTAGCCAGCAAATTCCTACGAAGCAAATTGCCACCGCGGCGGAGCACCAGCCGACAGCAGGCATCACTTTCTTCATTCGCAAGTCAAGGGGCTTCACCAAGCAACTCACTGCCGGCACCAATATCTTAGTGCTCCTAGACGGGCCTTATCCTGGCAACCCGACCGCTCCCATCTTGCAATGTGACCGCGTGTTGCTTATCTGTGGTGGAATTGGCATCACAGCCATCCTGCCTTGGATCGACAGCCACCCGAATGTGAAGCTTGCGTGGAGCGTGAGGGAGTACGCCTCGCCGCTGGTCGATTCAGTAAGCAAGGTTCTGGACAGGGTCATCGAAAAGGACGTGAGGATCGGCCACCGTCTGGATATCGAGGAGCTGCTTGCGGAGGACGCGCAAGCCGGGTGGAAGCGTATCGGAGTGGTGGTGTGCGGACCCGACGGAATGTGTGACGATACGAGAGCGTTGGTCACGGCGGCGGCGAAGCGTGGAGATGCTCAGTTTGAGCTGGAGGTGCATGCTTATAGCTGGTAGTAGGGCCTGAAGAAGTCCGAGCAGAGAGGATGTTGTGAAGATGGCAATCTCAAATGATTAATTGCTTTATATACCGAGCTTGAAGAGCCGCAATACCCTGTTTTGTTGCTGATACCTAATTTCTCACTTGTATAGGGCTATATCGGCATGTGCACAGATATTGAACCGATGAGAGAGGAGAAAAATAAATATATACCCCATTTGATGTCTCCTTTTCCACGCCAGGATGGCCTAAGACCTATGATGATTCTCAGTGGTTACTTTCCCTCTATGTTGAGCTTGAAGGGCTGCCATCAGCTGTATTATTATTTTAGAAATTACTAGCATACGATATTTCTAATCATGCATAAATGCTAATTTGTTGATAGAAAACTAACCAAGTTATACCATACTTTCTATTCCTCCTTATACCTAGTAAACAATCAATGCTATCACGACGATTGTATAAAAAGGGGGCAATTCTGTAAAATTTCAAAATAGTCAAGCTTTGATGCTCCATTTGCTTGGTGTATTTAAAAGCATTTGGGAGTACCATCATCCAGTCCCAGTCCGGTATTGGATAACAATAATTTAATATCCCTGAGATAGCAGTCCCATGTGAACGCTGAATTGAATGTAGTAGCTCGAGGCCGTCCCATCAACGAGGCCGTCCTTTTGTTCATTGGAAGCATTCTAATCTCCTTTAAACCACGACAGCCGTTATTGTGCATCTCCCAGCTCTTCTATAGTATGTATCTTAAGGAGGTGAGGTCAATGTATCACCATGTGATGGCCTCATCCGCGCCAAGCACGCCGTCAAACGAAATTGGGATGAAAGGAACAGACATATCACCTTTCTTCTCCACAAATTTTCCGCGTCACACGGGGTACCGTTTCCTGATGTGATATCTCAACGGCCAGAATTAGCGAGCGCCAAGAAAGTATGTTGTCATCGTGCTTGTCATGATAGGTAATAAGTATATACTTGTATCAAATTCAACTGAAACGTGTTGAGGAGTGAAGCTCGGTTGAAAATAGGTTAGACAACATTTAGAGCCAGAAAATGTATTCAGAATCAGGCAGTTTCAAAGAGACATCCTCATAATAAAGCAAATTTCATATTTTTTTTTTATAATCTCTAGATGATTCGCTCGCCAAGAACTTACAAGAACCTACCGCGTATTTCCTTGTCCCCACTTATACCGAATACGCAACGCGGAAATATGCCAGGACGAGAATCCTGCGAGCTGCTTTACTGGAGTCTTGGTGAGTAAGAAATTGCTCAGTATGATTTTCTCCGGATTCATCGGATGTAACGCTAATCATTCGACCAGTTCATGCAATATATATTGTGTGGTATGACACTCGCAAATCTCTTGACCTCTAGAAAATCTTATAGGCCGTGTTCCATAGCGATTGCATGCCATGAGATGTCAAATTCTCATATAACGAGAGTTCTAGTTTAACGACCATCGTTTTATAGAGTAACCTCTCTCTGGCGTATCCTTTCTCATATCGATCTGATCGAGGCGAGCTCGTCATCCTCGACCCACTTTTACGATGCTCTTCACGCTCTTCTCCCGGCTTCCCTTGTCTGTCAAAGTATGGGCAGTTCAACAGGTTGCGTTCCACGTGATCGGGCTCGTTTTCGAGTGGCTGGACTCTTCAAATGCTCTAAGCAAGATCAGGGCCCGAGAGGCAGACACCAAGCCGTATAAACGGATGCTTCCGAAAGTCCTGCTAAACCAATGTCTCGTCCTCCTACCTTGCATGGCGCTTTGTGAGGCGACTGGACTCTGCTTCACAAACAAAGGCCACATCTCGACGGGGCGTGCGGTTTTGTCGCTGCCCGTTCTCGCCATTGGACACGATGTCGTCCAGTATCTTACTCATAGATACCTGCTGCACCAGCCAAACCTGAAGCTCATGCGGATGCTGCGCCACTCAGTCCACCACTCGACGACAGCCAGCAAAGGAATCAGCGCGTGCTACATGTCGGCTCCTGATTTCTTCCTCGAGATTGTGCTACCCTATTTAGTGCCGCTCGCGCTCGTGGGCGGCGGCGGTGCTGATCTGCGTTTCCATTCGCTGGTGGTTGCTTCCGGCGCTTTTGGTGGCATCTACGAGCACTCGGGCTACGATCTCGCCTTGGCATTCCAGGCATATCCCCGGAACAAGGAAGACGGATGGTACTGGAAAGTCGTCGCATCTGTGCTCTCCGATTTGGTCAGCACTCGTGCCCACCACGAGCACCACTCGAGGGGTCAGGTGTCGTTCTCCGACGGCTTTGGCAGCCCGGGAATATGTGATACCATCTTTGGCACACGCTGGGACTTGGTTCCTAGACACCGCGACGAGGTCGAGCGCGAGTGGCGGTCGCAAACCGAGCAGCAGCAGCCCGCAGACGTGAGGTAGATGGCAGCAGGATGTCGAAGATGCCTGGCCCAAGTCTCGATGCCGAACTTGAGGTTGGTGTGCGGCAACGCTTACCGCTGGTTTCGAATCCAGTTTCATCAATTTTGTTTACAGATACCCTCAATTCGAACAATTTCATTTCATCATCTCATGAACCTTTACAGCGAAGATCCTTCAAGCGTAGATCACCACTCAGCAACCCACCAGAAGAAACATAGGCAACTAGCGCGAGAGTGTCTAGCCATCGGCATCAAGAATGTATATCACGGACAGAGCAATGGATTCAACATAAACTCGGCATATTGTTTAAATTTGGCAAGGTGCGGTGATCACTAGCAGGGGGGTTCAAAGAAGACAGTCGCGAATGATAATCAATTCGAATCTGATGTTGAAAATTATCATAATTAGTCTTGAATTTTTACTGTTGGAATGCAAATAAAGTGAGCTCATGACAGATTATAAATAGTAAATAATATGGCAATCAGGTTGGGAATTGTGCTACACTTATATAGTTTGACAGCTCAGCTGAGCACATATGAGCAAGTTTTCATCCTGCACGGGAGCACAAATGCCATTTCTGGACTAACAAATGCTGAGCAAGTTTATTTACCAGAAATGGTCAAAACACTATACCCTATATCAGCATCGATATACTACTAGCACCTGTATTTTAATGTTTGATATGTTATTATATATCAACTCGTGTTGTTCTGCCTTCTGTTCTTTCCTCCCCAGTGATCTCTCGATTCGGTGTTTGGGCAGCACCTGCATGTATTGCCTATGAATTCGCTTGTCGTAGCATGATCTCATTTGCAATTCTGTATATTCTTATATGATCCTGCTGCTCCTATCTCCATCTCCCTTCAGTCTATAATATCCGGCCAACAAGCAACAAAATGGCCATCGCACCGTCCGTCGATCCGCCGCTCGAGGCAGAGGCAAAATACAGCAACAAAGCTGAGAATACTATTCACGAAGTGGAAAGTTCCGACGACAACCAACAAGTAAACACGACATTTCAACCCGGTGTCCAGGACATTGAAGCAGTTACTATTACATGGTCGAGGACCTGGCTCATCGTGGCCTATATCCTGATATGGATCACCTACTTTATCCAAGGCCTAGTGACAGGCGTAACTGGTGCTCTTCTTCCCTATGTCACCTCTGCCTTCGCCGAACACTCGCTCACGCCAACCACTGGCATTTTGAGCGCTGTCATCGGAGGCGTTACCAACCTCAGCATTGCAAAGGTCCTGGATATATTTGGACGCTCCCAAGGATATCTCCTCTGTATTGTGCTCTGCACCATTGGCCTTATAATGTCCGCTGCCTGCAACAACGTTGAGGCCTACGCTGCCTCCCAAGTCTTTTACACCGTCGGTATCAACGGCATAGGATACAGCTTGAGCGTGTTCGTCGCCGACACGTCGTCACTGCGCCACCGAGGCCTGATGCAGGCGTTTGTCAGTTCTCCAAATCTGATAACATGCTGGCTTAGCGGACCTATTTCCACGGCTTTTCTAAACGGAGCTGGCTGGCGCTGGGCCTTTGGAATGTTTACGATTCTCGTCCCAGCCGTAACCCTTCCTCTCTCTGGGCTGTTCATGTGGCAATTCTCAAAGGCCAAAAAGCTCGGCCTCATTGCGAAGCGTCAAAGTGGACGCACACCCTGGCAGTCCTTTGTTTACTACTGCCGCGAGTTCGATGCTGTCGGCCTCCTTCTACTCTCTGCCGGTGTTGCTTTCTTCCTGCTCCCATTCAACCTTTACACAAATGAAGCGAAAGGATGGAGATCTGCGCTGATTCTCTGCTTTCTGATCATCGGAATCCTTCTCATCATTGTTTTCGTTGTATGGGAGAAGTTCTTTGCCCCAGTTTCATTTCTGCCGTGGTCTATTCTCCAAGACCGTACCGTCCTCGGCGCCTGCATTCTCTCTTTTGTGCTATTTCTCAGCTATTTCTGCTGGTCTAGTTACTTCAGCTCATTCCTGCAAGTGGTAAACAACTTGAGCATTACCAATGCCAGCTACGTCATCCAAACCTATACAGTAGGCGGTGTCATATTTGCTGTTGGCACTGGCGCTTTCATCAGCTATACCGGCCGCTTCAAACCTGTAACGCTCTACTTTGGCATTCCTTTGACAGTTCTTGGCATGGGTCTGCTCATCTACTTCCGCCAGCCTGACCAGGACGTTGGCTACATTGTCATGTGCATGATCTTCATCTCCTTTGCTGAGGGAGTCCTAGTCATCTGTGACGAGATTGCCATTATGGCCGCCGTTGTGGAGCAGCAATACTTCGCCATTAGTCTGGCTGTGTTGGGGTTGTTTTCGAATATTGGATCTGCCATTGGCCTTACTATCTCCGCCGCCATCTGGCAGGGCACCATGCCGGGAAAACTTGCTGAGTACCTTCCTGCTGCTGATCAGGAGAATCTACTCCTTATCTATGAGTCCCTGCCGACGCAATTGTCGTTCCCAATCGGATCGCCCGAGCGTATTGCGATTCAGCAAGCCTATGGAGACGTACAACAACGTTTAATGATTGCAGGGACTGCGGTCTGGGCTATCGGCCTGGTATCTGTCCTGATGTGGCGAGATATTAAGGTGATCAACATTAAGCAGACGAAAGGACAGGTTGTGTGAGGACCGGTGGTGTTTTGAATGAGTGTAGCGAGATGCTTTCATGTAAATAAAGAGAAGCTTTCATCAAATGATTTCATGGCATTATAGAGAGGTGAACTGTCTCAAAGAGAGTATTGCGGTATTACGATATACTCTATCTACGTGTAGTTCGTGTAGTTAAATGTATCTCACATGTGGTGAGCAGAAAGGCTGCTCTGTGGCGTTGTAAAGACGAACCATACTCTAGTACACAAAGCTATACCATACCTATATAATGTTATTTTCTAATACAGAGAATTATTGCGATTACCTTTCTAAACTCTTAAGATAACCCTCAAAACTTGAATCAAATGATACAATTGCTCTATAACATCGAGTCGTCGGATGGCGCTGGGCAGGTTAGAAGCGTCGATATAGGGCCAGCCAATCGCGACAAGGATGGTGGGGATGTGGCTCTGAGCCGCCACTTTCTTGCGTCCAGATCATGCTAGTCCAGGCCTCGGTCCCTGTCCGGCCATATCCAGGTGTTTCCTGCAAACGAAATACCTAATCTTGTGCTGCCTTGGGAATGCCGAGTGCTACTGTACCACTATCAAACAGCTAATCTCGAGCTGAGGATCCTCCTGCACGTGAATCCCAGGTCACGGTGTCATTGGAAGCCCCGTTGCTGCAAGTAGCTCGTGCATCGGAGCCATTAGCTCTACAAACTGTGATTGGGTCCCCATTGAGCCTCTGCGGATTGAGTCAACCTCCCTGCTTTCGATTGTGCCACCCTCAGAACACAACTGGCACCTTGTACACAGCCGTAATCATGCCACCCTCTACATCAACGAATTCCGGCATCACCACAGACGAGGCCAGCGGAGAGCGTCACATTCCCGAGTCCATTCGAGCTGACGGAAGCACGCGAAAGGCCATCAAGATCCGGCCCGGCTACCAGCCTCCCGAAGATGTCCAAGTCTACAAGAACCGAACGGCAGAGGCCTTTCGTGAGCGAGGCAAGCGAATCGGCATACCCGGCGCCGCTGGATTGCAAGACGACAAGTCAGAGCAGAGCTCTGCTGCGAGCAATAAGAATGCGAAACGGCGAGAGGCTCGAAAGAAGGCCAAGGCTGACGGCGATGCCAAAGCCGATACAGCTGCGACTGCGAAAGATGCCGAATCCAAGGCGGAAGAGGTTGATCCTGAAATCGAGCGCGAGAAGAAGGCTAGAAGTCTTAAGAAGAAACTGAAGCAGGCCAAGGAGCTCAAGATGAAGAAGGATGGCGGTGAGGGTCTGTTGCCGGAGCAGATTGCAAAGGTCATCAAGATTAACGAGCTCATCCGAGAACTGGATGCCCTTGGGTTCGACGCGGAGGGAGAGCCAAAGACCGAAGCGAAAGACGGTGCGACTGAAAGCGAGAAGAACTGAGTGGTATCTTGTTTATTCTGGCAAAATCCAACTCGGAGGCTCCGTCTCATCTCCTGGCCGATATACACATACGGTTGATCATGTCATCTTGTGCCACGCCAGTGGTGCTGCTGGGAATCATTCAATCCTGCCCATCTCGCCAGCCAAGCCAAAGATGTCTGCTGGCCGGCTAAAGGCACTTTTTGGAAGCAATCCAGAACAGCAAAGGGTTGGTTTGATAGACTTTTTTATCGGCTTCGAGAATCCTGGCGTGGCGGGGCATCAAAGGATCCCTGTACATCCATCTATCCCAGGAATAGGTAGTTTTGGAGGCATGGGACGCATAAGGCTATGAGGCACGCAGCATGTATATTTAAGAAGTCTCGCATGTACAACTACAAATTTGTAAATATTACACCAAATGCACGATCAATTGGAACAGCAATGTAATTCAAGAGTTTTTCTGCTTCTATTACGGCGCAGGGTCGCGGGGTGCAATTGCATGTCCTACTAACGGACTATGAGGTAACTTAGCTTATGTACCTTAGGTACTTAATACTAAGGTAGTAGGCAGTCCATAAAAGCTTCGCCTGAGCAAACAATTCGAAGAAGAAGAAATGCGAGAGAGCTAAGGAGATACAAAAACAAAACTATGAGGGCATTCGTACATGATGCAAAAAGAACCTGAATCTGAAGCTACCCAAGTGCGCATACAGCATGTCAAAGGTGCAAGGTCCAAGCTGAAGAGTATCGCCGATCTTCTGCCGACAAGCGGTGGCAGGGATTAGCTCAAGGCTCCAATGAGTGAGGTAAGCCTCCACGATTTCAAAGAGCAGCCGCCACTGTTAGATCCCCATCCAGCGCATGCAACTCCAGCCAAGCTCCCAAAATAACCGACACGAATAACCCCAGAATTGAAGCTGCATATCCCGGAATAGAAGGCCCCTGAATCAACCGCTTCCCGCTTCTGAATTCCGCCAACAATCATGTCCGCGGAAGACGAGCGCCAAGTCGCCCTCAACGCCTACCGGGCGAAGCTCATCGAATCCCGCGAATGGGAAGCAAAGCTCAAGAACCTACGATTAGAGATCAAGGATCTGCAGAAAGAGTATGACCGAACAGAGGAGAACATCAAGGCGCTGCAGAGTGTAGGACAAATTATTGGTGAAGTCCTCAAGCAGCTGGATGATGAGAGATGTATGGCGCCCGTCTACCTATAACCCTTGTCATGGGGAAGCTATCCTACGGCCTTTAAGAAAGCGATTCTAACTCTGAGCGCTTACAGTTATCGTCAAGGCATCATCGGGTCCTCGTTATGTCGTCGGCTGCAGATCAAAGGTTGATAAGACGAAGCTTAAGCAAGGCACACGTGTCGCTCTCGATATGACGACATTAACCATCATGCGTATGCTCCCACGAGAAGTCGACCCGCTAGTTTACAACATGTCACTGGAAGACCCTGGCCAGGTCAGCTTCGGTGGAATCGGTGGATTAAACGACCAGATCCGAGAGCTGAGAGAGGTGATTGAGCTTCCCCTGAAGAACCCGGAGCTCTTCCTTAGAGTCGGCATCAAGCCGCCTAAAGGTGTCCTGCTCTATGGCCCTCCCGGAACAGGAAAAACACTCCTAGCCAGAGCGGTTGCAAGCAGTCTGGAGACAAATTTCTTGAAGGGTGAGTGACATGCAATTGAAAAGACCAGACTAGGTTCGCTGAGCTAAGCTAATAACCCATTGCAGTTGTTTCATCCGCCATTGTCGACAAGTATATCGGAGAATCTGCAAGATTGATCCGAGAAATGTTCGGCTATGCCAAGGAGCACGAGCCTTGTATCATCTTCATGGACGAAATCGATGCTATCGGAGGACGACGATTTTCTGAGGGTACCAGTGCCGACCGTGAAATCCAGAGAACGCTCATGGAGCTGCTCAACCAGCTAGATGGTTTCGACTACTTGGGCAAGACAAAGATCATTATGGCTACAAACAGACCAGATACCCTGGACCCCGCGCTGCTACGTGCTGGTCGTCTAGACCGAAAGATTGAGATTCCTCTGCCCAACGAGGTCGGACGGCTGGAGATTCTCAAGATCCATGCCTCGTCTGTCGTCATTGATGGCGATATTGACTTTGAAAGCGTAGTCAAGATGAGTGATGGCCTGAACGGAGCTGATTTGCGAAACGTTGTCACTGAAGCGTGAGTTGCTAGCCCGACCCCCAAAGATGACTTTTTCGAAAGCCATTTTCTTTACATTGCTAACAAATTTTGAAACCAGCGGTCTATTCGCTATCAAAGATTACAGAGACTCGGTCAACCAAGACGATTTCAACAAGGCGGTGCGCAAGGTGATGGAGTCGAAGAAGTTGGAGGGCAAGCTTGAGTACCAGAAGCTGTAAATGGCTTTTGATAATGATGGCTTTTGGGAAATGTTTCTGGCGTCAGCGAAAAGGAAACCGATGATGGGTACTTTTTTTTTGAAGCTGTATAATAAAGAAAGGCAGTGTAGATGCAAAATGCCGAGTGAGCTCTTGGCATAGAAATGATACGCATCGGCGACAGGGGAGCGGATACCAGCATCAAGTTCAACCTCTTAAAGGGGGGGTCCTTTTCTCTCTTCTGGTGACGATGGTGGTGATTCCAGGTATTCTAATAATAAGTCATGGTGTTGCTGTGTAAGACTGACATGTCTGTGGATCCTACTAAGTAAAGATATTTACAGAATATACAAGGATAACCACTGCTACAAGGGACGAGCATTTTGCCTTACGCCTTGTTGTCTCTCCCTAAGGCAATTAAAGTGCTCTCCCGCTGTGAGTAGCTGCATGGCTAGCAGAACACATGCCGGGTGAGACGCCATAGTAGGCCTCTTAGTGAACGAAGGAGCAAGGCTGACTGGCACATTCCCATACTGATTGTCAGATGGCATTACAGCTACGTCCGCAAACTGCTATTATTGAGGACAGAAAGCGAGGATGTGGCCAGGGATAAGCTACCAATGAGACACAGGCCACAGAGCATGTTTCCTCCTCCTCGTTCCTTTTGTTATCTTGATTTTCTCCCCTTTATTGACATGACATGACATGACATGGTTCTGGTTCTGGTTCGGGCCGCAAGTTGTTGTTGAGTTGATCAGCAGGGTGCTCTTGAGCGGAGACAACCTGACTAGACAGATTAAAAAAAAAAAGAAAGAAAGAAAACTCGAGTAGTGTGTGTGGCTTTGCTGAGATGATCACTTCCTTAGCTTGCTTTTACTGACATGATTCGATTCTAGAAGGAAATAGACACAAAGACGTAATTTCTTGACTTTCCCTTCCTTATCTTTGTGTTACAGTACTTAAGTAAATCGTCATTTTTAAGAAAAGAAGGGAAAAAAAAAAAAGGTCTATAATAACGTGACTCCATATCTCAGCACAGCGCACAGCATCTGATGCTATTCTTGGAACAAGCCACCGTTGACTAAGGATTACTAGGGGCAAGCCGATGAGGCTGTGAAAGGGGAGCTTTTCTTGTCTAAGGCCCAAGGCGCGAAATCTAGATCCCTCGGAGGCGGCGACGCCAAGCCAGGATGTAAATTGATCATTCTTATTTCTTGCATGAACTGGGCATGGGAAGAGAGGGCGCGTGGAGCTATTATTGGCTTTTTTTGGTGTTTTTTTCCCTTATCTTAGGTTCTCATTTTGCTTGAAGCGAGGTGGCTATCAAGGCAAAAGCATAGCATACATACGAAGTACATGCATACATACGAGGCTGTAATTTCACGCACGAGCCGGGATGGGGCTATTTTCAGCACACACAACTTTTCCAGAAAAATTAAGATGCCGGACGTTCTGCGCTTGGCACAGTACCGGCAGGAAAAACCGACAGGGGGTGCCTAGTTGAAGGGGGTCGCAGAAAAGAGTTGGATGGAGATACGGAAGTGCGTTACCGGGGGCCGGAATACGAATGTATGACGTCTCTGGAGGGTGACACTGGAGTTGTTGGTGCGGCGGCGGCGATTTTCGTCGTTTGTTCTTCTGCCATGATTTTTTGAATTTTTCATGGTGAAACTTGTGCCAGGGATGGGGCCCGCGGCTGTCGTGCTAGTTGGCAGCTTACATGTGCACTACACAAAAAAAAAACAGCCGGAGTAATACTGTGTAAGAGTGACTTTGTCGCTGCCAATGGCAGAACGCACTTTGGACGGAGCTGGCTACGGATCCTTTTTTGTTGTGTAAGACGTTTTTAGCACAGGCGGCACGACTCGGGCGCGGCCATTGGCCGGATTGAGGGTCGGGCTGGAGCGGACGGTGAGATGGTGGTGAGTCGCTGGTGGACGCCGCGCGAGGCTCCTTTTTTCCCCTTGATCTAACGCATTCGGAGAGCGACGTGAGACGCCCTACATGGGACGGCGAGAGATGCTAGCGGGCAGCCGGCGTGGGCCAGCCCTGAGCTGCGTGCCGGCATTCATTCACTGGATTGCGCGCTATGCGGTGCTGCGGCGCATCCCTGGGAGGCTCTCGTCGGGTCGAAGCTTGCGTCAGGCTGGCCCCTCGGCATGACGATGACGAGAAGTAGGTACCTAGTCGCAGCGTCGCAGCCAGGATGGAGCACAGGAATCTGTGCCGGCCCCTGAGATAGGCTAGCGAGAGAGCCCCGCCATCGACGCCTCCGTACTGTAGATGTACCTATTGCATGCACAGAATTGGTACCTCCCGTGGAGGGGCCGTCATCTGGGCCACCGCGCGGTGTTTATACCCATCGACGGCACCCTTTCGCATCGGCCCAAGGCCAGAGAAGAGGCCGTTGGAGCAGTTGGGGAATCAACAGGAAGCATGTGTACCCAATGCCCGCTGCCATCAACAGTGTAGACCGTCACGGGCAGCCCTTTGTACTGCAGCTTGGAACCGGGCCCAGCACCGCAACCCCGCCACGAGTCGAAGCGTCCAGTCAAACGGCTGGGCCACGACGCAAGCACACGCAGTTCGCCAGCCTAGGCGAGCGAGATGCCCGTGAATGCATCTGTATGAGCTGCTGTTGACAGCTTGTTTTTGGCCTAGATTGCTCAATCGTCCGCATCTGTCCATCTCACGCTCAGCTCCATCGCACACGCCCTCTGGGCATCAACCAGGACGGACAAGGGGTGGGACGACGTCGAGTCTTTGGGCCGCTTTTGGCAATCGAGTGCGGCAGGGCCTCGCATACTAACACGATGCACTTGCGTGAATGACCCTGCTCTGCTCTAAACCCATTGTATAAGCGTCCTTCACCTATTGATTTACACGTATGCTTCTTTTGCGTCCAAGGGCCGTGCCACCCGCCCAAAGATAGGCTCGAGGCGATGCTGGGGTCGAAGCAGAAGCTAGCGATGCTGTACGAGGGGCACAGATCAGATCAGCGAGCGATTGAATGATATCGCCACGCAAAGGGAAACCAAGCCGACGCCACCACCGCGAGGGACATCAATTCACCTTGCCATCGCACCGTGCTATGCAGGTACGAGGCCAAATTGAGTGTTGATGCTCGTACAAAGTTCTTTTCGTGCCAGGGCCAAAGCACAGCCAGCGTAAACACGGTCAGCTTAGCCCGGCAACATGGAGGGTTGGAGGGGCAGCCACCCGTCATCCATCCCTCCTCTGGCCTCGCATCTGATCAGACTCTCGCCTGGGTAGCGGTACCTGGGCTGTACGCCGCTCCCCAACCTGCGGCTGCCAGCATGTGCGGTACACGCCGCTCCCTCGTACTCGCTGCTCCATCCGCGGTGCTAATGCTGGCTGCTGTCCAACCAGCCCACCATGGACCCTCTCGCGTCCCCCATCTCCACATTAAGCTGAGCCCCAAGCCTCGCTCCGCTGCGCTTCTGGCCAGCGCTCCTTTTCCTGCCAAGGGAGCACGTTTGTTATGCTCAAGGCTCTTAGCTCGCAAGTCACTGATGACAAAGTACATATAGACGAATACTTCCCTCCTTCTTGTGCTCTGCATTCACCTGTCCGCGCCTCCCCTCCTTTTACACGAACCCTTCCCCCCTTAACTCCCCTCGACGCATTCCTACTGCCTTATCTATAAACCACCGTTTGTCTCTGGCTTTATATTCTGACGAGCCCTCTCTTCTCTTCTCCCTTTCCATCTCTCGTCTCACACCACTCTCGTTTTTTTCTCTCGACTTATTTTCTTCTTTCTCGACTCTGTCCGATACATAACTATCAACCGCAAACATGTGGTGAGCTTCCCTCATCCTACCATTCACCGCCCCGCCCCGCATTCGTACTCTCGCCATCAGTGCCACCATGGCCCCTGATGAAGATGAGAGCCCAATTGGCAATTGAGCTGCGACTGACTCTTGTGTGCTTTTTTTTTCTTATAGTGGTATTTTCGGATACGTCAACTACCTGGTGGAGAAGGACCGCAAGTTCATTCTCGATACCCTGCTCAACGGCCTTGCCCGTCTTGAGTACAGAGGATACGACTCCGCCGGTCTGGCCATCGATGGCGACAAGAAGAAGGAGGTTTTGGCCTTCAAGGAGGTCGGCAAGGTCGCCAAGCTGAGGAAGCTCATAGATGAGTCTTCTTTGGACCTGACCAAGGTTTTCGACTCACACGCCGGTATTGCCCACACCCGATGGGCTACTCACGGCCCCCCCTCCACTCTCAACTGCCACCCTCACCGGTTTGTCCACCCTCATCCCGCAGAATGGAAAATCTTGGTCCAGCAAACTGACAGTAAACAGATCCGACCCCAACTCCGAGTTCGTTGTTGTCCACAACGGTATCATCACCAACTACAAGGAGCTCAAGACCCTGCTCTCCAGCAAGGGCTTCAAGTTTGAGACCGAGACGGATACCGAGTGCATTGCCAAGCTCGCCAAGTACATCTACGACCAGCACCCCCAGATTGGATTCACCGATCTCATCAAGGCTGTTATCCAGGAGCTTGAGGGTGCCTATGGACTGTTGATCAAGTCTGTCCACTACCCCCATGAGGTCATTGCTGCCCGAAAGGGTTCTCCCCTCGTCATTGGTGTCAAGACCCAGCGCCGCATGAAGGTCGATTTCGTCGACGTTGAGTACGGTGAGGACAACGGTGCTCTTTCTGCCGAGGCTGCTTCCCAGACTGTTGCTCTCAAGAAGGACGGCGACTTCCTTGCTCCCTCCAGCGCCCTCGGCGCTCCTGACAAGTCCCTGCTTCACCGCAGCCAGTCCCGTGCTTTCATGACCGATGACGGCATGCCCATGCCCACCGAGTTCTTCCTCTCTTCTGACCCCTCTGCCATTGTTGAGCACACCAAGAAGGTCCTGTACCTCGAGGATGACGACATTGCTCACATCCACGAGGGCTCCCTCAACATCCACCGCCTGAAGAAGGCTGATGGCAGCTCCAACGTCCGAGCCATCCACACTCTTGAGCTCGAGCTTCAGGAGATCATGAAGGGCAAGTTCGACCACTTCATGCAGAAGGAGATCTTCGAGCAGCCCGAGTCTGTCGTCAACACCATGCGAGGTCGTCTTGACATTGCTAACAAGTCTGTCACTCTCGGTGGTCTGCGTTCATACATCTCCACCATCCGACGATGCCGCAGAATCATCTTCATTGCCTGCGGTACCAGCTACCACTCTTGCATGGCTGTCCGTGGTATCTTTGAGGAGCTTACGGAGATTCCCATCTCTGTCGAGCTGGCCTCTGATTTCCTTGACCGTGAGGCTCCTGTCTTCCGAGACGACACTTGCGTCTTTGTTTCACAGTCGGGTGAGACTGCTGATTCTCTGATGGCTCTCCGCTACTGCTTGGAGCGCGGTGCTCTCACCGTCGGTATCGTCAACGTTGTCGGTTCTTCCATCTCCCTCCTCACCCACTGCGGTGTCCACGTCAACGCTGGTCCCGAAATCGGTGTTGCCTCCACCAAGGCCTACACCTCCCAGTTCATTGCCATGGTCATGTTTGCCCTCTCCCTTAGCGAGGACCGGGCTTCCAAGAAGGCTCGCCGAGAGGAAATCATCGAGGGTCTTGGCAATGTCTCTGCCCAGATCAAGCACATCCTTGAGCTGGACCAACCCATCAAGGACCTGTGCCAGAAGGTGTTCAAGGATCAGAAGTCCCTGTTGCTGCTTGGCCGTGGTAGCCAGTTCTCCACTGCCCTTGAGGGTGCTCTGAAGATCAAGGAAATTTCCTACCTCCACTGCGAGGCTGTCATGTCCGGTGAGCTGAAGCACGGTGTTTTGGCCCTGGTTGACGAGAACCTCCCCATCATCATGATCCTCACCCGTGACGAGATCTTCAAGAAGTCTCTCAACGCCTACCAGCAAGGTAAGTTTATATGATACCCAGCCGCTTATTTGTTCTATTCTGAAGCTAACATTTATTGCTACAGTCATTGCCCGAGGCGGCAAGCCTATCGTCATCTGCAACCCTGGTGACGAGGAGTTCAAGGCCTCTGATGCTCTCAAGATCGAGATCCCCAAGACCGTTGACTGCCTGCAGGGCATCCTGAACGTCATCCCCCTGCAACTGATTTCCTACTGGCTGGCCGTTCTCGAGGGTCTCAACGTTGACTTCCCTCGAAACTTGGCCAAGTCTGTCACTGTCGAGTAAAGAGGCGCCGGTCGGCTCTACGTACTGGGTGTTGGCATAGCGGAGATTTTCACCGCCCCAAAATTAAAAAGATAATGAGGAATCGGCAGTCAGGAAGTTTTTATCGGCTTAGCAATTTGTTTTTTAATCGGAAGATGCCCCCTTTTTGTATTTAATAAGATCCCGAGCGGGATTCAACTGTCAGCGAGGACGACAGGGTGCTATATCACTCACATAGGGCACTGGAGCTGCTGGAGCGTATTGGTATACTTGTTTTTTTTTTGAAGCAAAACCAGTATCCTTAGCGTTTTGTACGTAGA
Organism: Trichoderma asperellum; assembly: GCF_020647865.1. Lineage (NCBI taxonomy): Eukaryota > Fungi > Ascomycota > Sordariomycetes > Hypocreales > Hypocreaceae > Trichoderma > Trichoderma asperellum. The sequence continues at coordinate 2,342,687 of NC_089418.1, forward strand.
CTTTGTGTTATCTACTACCTGCATAAGTACGAGGTAGAGAATTGATAAAAAGTAAAAGAAAAAAAGAAGACAAAACTCGTGATCTCTCTTGCAATTGAAACCTAAGCGGACTACAAGCAGGCGTTACATAATACGAAAATTGCTGGAATCTTGGCATCACACTCTCTTAAGATGCAGCCTAAAGATTAATCGTTCTGCCAAGAGCTAAAGTAGAATTTATTTTACTCTTCATTTCTTTTCTTTTTTTTATACTAGGCGAAACAGTAGAACAGGCGCAAGCAATTATATCTTAATGACTCTAGTTTCCGTCTCTAGACTGTCTGAGTGCCGTAACCCTTGATCCTGTCCGCAAATGCCCAGCTTTGGTTCTCCAGCTTTTCGTCCTCTTTCAGTTCGACACCATCCTTGGTCACGACGGCTAATGAGTAGGTATCCAGACTTCGGGCGTCACGGTAAAAGAGCACCTTCATGGCCTCCTTGACAATATCGACGGCCTCCTCGCGGGTGAGCTTCTTGGCCGACTCCTCATCGGGGACGTAGCGTCTCATGATTGGCTGGGCGAGCATAGCGCCGAAGCCCGTGGCCAGGGAAGGGGCGGAGTAGGTGCTGCCGAGAAGGTCGGCGGCGGCGAGGAAGGGCTCGCCGTTGTCGTCGAGGCCGCCGACCAGGAGGTGGTTCCAGAGGGGGTCGAATTTGGAGCGGCGGTTGTAAAGGAGCTTGGAGAGGTATCGGTGGAGGTTGGCGGCGTTGAGGCGAGGCTTGTCGGGAGACTCGTAGGCCTCAGAGAGGGAGAGCTCGGTGAGATGGCGGTCGAGGTACTGCATGTCGGAGATGTCGCCGCTGAAGCCGAGGATGGAGGAGTCGGCGAATGGGCGGAGACGCTTGACGTCGGTGAAACGGGCGAGGGAGCCGTATGAAGCTGTTGTCGTTGAGATGGGTTAGCTATAAGGTCGCAGGTTGCATGAATCATGGATGGTCTGATCCCTCTACGGGAGAAGCGACGAGAGAGACGCTGGCAGCATGATGTAGATTGGGCAATGGTACTAACCCAGGTTATCAGCGGCGATGACGACGCCGTCCTTGAACTTGATTCCTATTACTGAGGTACCGGTGACGATGGGCTGCTGGGTGTTCTGCTTGGGCCCGTTCTCCTGCATGTAGGAGTGGTCGTAGGCGCCGTAGACATCGTCTCTAGGCTATACAGAAGAGTCAGCGTCGTAGTCCCAGGGTGCCATTTGGATACTGTGCTATTGATAAGCTACAATATTGAGGGTTGTGCTCACCCGACCCCATGCTTGCGGACGGTGATCCATTTTGGTTTATATATGTGCTGGAAGATGAAGAAGCGGCGACGTGGGGTAAGAACTGCTGGAGATGGAGGTTGATTGAGCTTGTAACCACTCTTCGAGGGACAAGCTAAATGTTTCTTTGTTTGGTGCTGAAGCTGCGATAAAAGTCCCCAGATGCGTTGCTAAGCGGAATTGGGGAACAAGTCGTTGGCGAAAGAAGAGCTGTGATGCGAGGTCTTGCTAGAGCTGGTGATGCAGCTCGCTGGTCGCGCGTCCCAACGGTAGCCTGCAACTGAAAGAGGCGGTTACATAAGCCGATATTGACATCACTGAGAGTGATTGGCTAAACGGGGAGGGGAGGGAAGCTTGGACCAGGGCTGCTCTCAGGTACCGCATACAGCGGCCATGGCGGGGCCGACGCAGACAGCGAAGTGGAAGATGCCTGTACTTTTAAATTGAAGCTGCAGAGGGTGCAGAAGAAACTGCTGCAATTGCTATGGGGATATCATTTAGTATCTACGTGTTTATATGGTTCTGAAAAATGGAGCTATTATGCTTGCTAGGGGGTACTTGAATAAGTACCTAGGCATAGAGGTTATCCTGTCAGTTGCTTCTATTTCTAAACGTTTACTCGGCCAAGCTAATACACCAACTCCTTTCTGAGAAATCACATTTTTTCGAAACAATTACTTCATTTGTCTATTTTCTCTACTACAACTTATTAATTTATTTTAGGGAGAGCCTTGGCAAGAGACACCAAGTTGGAAATCGTGGTATGGTTATACTCCTTACATGTATTCCTAAAGCTGGCGCGAGTGCATTGTGAGAGTTTTAACAACGGCATTGTTTATGAAATACAGCACAAGACCGCTTTGATGGCTTGTCAGATTATTGTCAATAATTCTTTTGATACTAGCTATCTCCGCATAGACAAAGCTGGCATTCAAAAAAAAAATATTGTTCCTCTAGATGGCCTCTTAACCGAGGACCAGTATTTGTTTTTTAATTGTTGATTGCAACGGTTTGTAACACTCATATCTTAAACATATGATGAAGACCTTGACAATATAGACATTTTTAGATCACTGTGCTATTTCAGGGTTTAGAAATCTGGCCCTCACACGCCGATGTAATTGACGTCAAATAAAAAATAAGACCATTGTCCTGAATGCAAGGACGAGGAGGCAATGGACCTTTGCTAAAACTACTTTATGGCAAGGGCGATGCAAGACATGTTCAACGGAAACAATCACAAAGCAATGCAGATTTTGAACGTAGCCTTTCTTCTGATGGCTGAACAAGCGATAAGGAAACGGACACTCGGCCAGATTTATTATATATTGTACATAAGCAGTTAATACCTCCGCTCCTCCACGAGCCTGCTATCTTCTCAATATCAGTAAGAAAGAAGCAGGTCAAATAGTGACTACCAGTAGCCATAACCGAAAATCAGCGCAGTTGCGTAACTCGTAGTATTTTATACTGACGCTGCCATTTTCTACTACTTTTACCATCTCTAGCGCTTTTACCCCTATTACTACCATTATTATTTCTACTGAAACTACTGATTATATGGAGGTACAATATTGTATTTGCCAATGCATTAGAAAGTTGCCCGACTTAGCATCATGATTAAGTGCGTGAAGATAAGAAGAGAGCCCATGTACATTTTAGAATAGCTGACGTGCGCATGTTTTATAATTCTTTGAATATGTGAAATAATGAGAATATAATATTACAAGTCTCTTATTTATTCGCACATTCATTTTTCCCATCATATCTTACACAACTTCATGGCTCTCTAAACAAGAGCTTTGGCGGGAGACGCCGGGTTGAAAATTGTGGGGCCGAGATTGAGTTGCTCTTGACCAATCAGCGTTGCTTACTTCCTGCTTGCATCTTCGCGAATTTCCTTAGCAGAACTTCTTCTGAGGCCATTCCTATCTCTGTAAAAACCCGCCAAAGGACAGAACCTCGGTCTCTACCAGCCCGCGACTCTATCAGAAGCATTCAATTGCTCACCAAAGCCAACATGGTAAGAACTATAGCGACCCAGCTCCTCCGATTCTCGTGCCAAAAGCTAATCGCGCATGTGCGCAGTCTCTCGCCAACTCCATCTACAGGCAAGTCACCACGACGGCACACGAACGACGTTAACTCACATCCTAACATACGGCCTTATAGCACCCTGTTCCGCAAGAACTACACCATGCTTGCGACCGTCTTCGCCGCTGGCTTTGCTTGGGAGATGTATGAGGACCCTACAATACCGATCGATCTTCAAGGCGGAACGAAAGACTAACCAGTGATGCGATAGCGGTTTCAACTCTACCATGGACAAGATCTGGGATAGCAACAACCGAGGCGTAAGTTTTTACATCACGTCAGGCGGAAGGACCAGACGATGGCTAACAAGGGAACCAGCGCCAATGGAAGGACATCCGACACAAGTACGTTGAGGGTGGCGACGATGAGGAGTAAGAAACTCCGCATTGCTCAGGATAGAATGGGTGTCGAATTGGACTGCCTTGGGGAAAAGTGTATAAATAAAACGAGAAATAGAACGGTTCACAGCTATTTGTTTTTCTTCTGTTCTTGGCCTGTATAGCTGTGATATGGTTGTGCTACGGTCGTACGATGCTGATGCTCATCGTCCACACCAGCGCATGAGCTCGCGGGACGCCGCTGAGACCTGTGGTCCATGCATGAGATAATTGTCTGTCTATTACGCTTGCTATGTTTGGCGCATGCAAAATAAAAAGCACATGCCATTAATTACAGACTTTTTGGCGAGGCTACTGTGCGCGCAGCACCGGATTCTGACGTCGGTCGACCCGGGGCTTGTCACCGAGGGGTAGAGCCAGTAAAAGCCCCCAAAAAAATGCAGCAGTCATAGCTTAGTCGTACCTTAACAGTGCTTTGCTGCTGTCTTAGTAACAATGCGTAGCTGATCTTCTCCCACCTCAGATCAAACTTCAACCAGAGCATATCATTGTCGTTTAACCGCGCCACCGGCACCACAAATAGCTTTCGCCCTCCTTTGGCACCTTATTTGCATGCGCGCTCGTCCATCTCAAGCCCCGACCACGGCCGAACGTACATTTTCGGAGCGAGCATTTCTTCTGCCGGAGCAGAAACGGCCAAAAAGTCCCCCCCCCCCCACCTCGCGCATTACGCCACTCATCGCCAGCTGCCCGCTGTTGCTGCTTTTGATCGACCTACAAGCTGCATCATGAGCTCATGACCATGGAGAACCCCCTGTCAACTCAAGAGCAGCAGCTCTGTCAGCTACTGGGAAGTCTGCCTGCACGATACAACTATCGATACACCGAAGATGCTGCCCGAGAGCTTCTCTCCAGTCTCTTCTGGTCCCTCGCTGGTGGCAACCATGAATACATGCGGCTTCTATTCCCCGAAGGCAGACCGTCCGAAAGCCTCAAGCTCAGCGATGCCCAAGGTGCCGTAGAAGGTGCTGAATATACAGAAGCAGCCCGGGGGAAGCGATGTGGCCACATCTTCAAACCTGGAGAAGCCTCCTACATGTGCAGGACCTGTGGAACGGACGAGACGTGCTGCTTATGCAGCCGATGTTTTGATGCGACAGACCATACCGGTCATATGGTGAGGATCCAGATCTCGGTAGGAAATAGCGGCTGCTGCGACTGCGGAGACGAGGAGGCTTGGAAGACGCCACTGTATTGTACCATCCATTCCGACATAGCGTCTGGCCCCCATGCGAAGGACCCAAAAGCGCCTCATTCGCTTCCAGAAGACCTCGTCAATAGTGTTCAAATGACGATTGGAAGGGCATTCGATTATATCTGTGACGTTATATCGTGTTCGCCCGAACAGCTTCGCCAGTCAAAAACAAAGGAATCGATTTTGAAGGATGAAGAAACGTCCCGCCTGCAATCAACATACTACGGTTCAGATGTTCCAGATACCGAGGATCCCACCGAGTTTGCGCTAGTGCTATGGAATGATGAAAAGCACACTGTTGACGAAGTCAGAGACCAGGTTGCTCGTGCTTGTAGGAAGTCCCGCCGACAGGCAAGCAAGGATGCTTGGGAAACTGATGCAGTGGGTCGAAGCCTTTTGATCTTTTCGGATGACGTTGATCGGTTGTTACAAATGGCAAAGATTCTAGAAGCCATCAGAGTGACGATAACCATTCGATCAGCCAGAGACACCTTTCGGGAGCAGATGTGTGGCACTTTAGTCGAGTGGCTGAGTGACATATCTGGTTGCTCAATCGGCCACGACAACCTTGTTCTTCGCCGCACCATATGCGAAGAGGCTATGAAGCCTTGGAGGAAAGGAAGTGCCGCGACTCATACCATGGGTCTCATTGATGATGAGGAAGAAGAGGATCAGCGAATGGAATCAAGAGATATGCTGCACAATGTGAACGCGCGTTTCATCCTGGCTTTACAAGCCGCTGCTAGAGCCAGAGGCGGCTTGGAGGTGGAAATCGATGTTGACGTTGGAGACGTCGATGATGATGATGATGATGATGACGACGACGACGATGATGATGATGACGATGACAATCGCTCTTTTTCAGATGACGGAGACGACGATGTCATAATGGTCGATGCTCGAGACAGTATTTCTGAGCTAGATATGGCATTCAGGCCGAACGAGGCCTTGGAAGATCACGAAGCAACTCTGGCTGGATATCCGCCTCCGCCGCCGCCGCCGCCTATTCCTGCCACTGCCCCTGGCCCGGCTCCTGGAGAGACAGACCAAAATATCCAGCAGCGTGAGGGCACACCGTCCGATTCCGACATGCAAGAGCCTCTCATTGCGCAGGGTATATACTCAAAGGCGAACGTCGAAATCCCCAAAACGCCTGGCAAATCTGAAAGGGTTATGCCAAACCCTGGACTATACTGGCTTGAAACCCCGGCCGCATACACACGATCAGAGATCGTCCCGCCGGCGGAAGATGTCTTTCAACGAGTTCGTCTGGACTGGCTACTCCTCTTCGATCTACGAATGTGGAAAAGGGTCAGAAACGACCTACGAGCTCTGTACATCTCTACCGTAGTCCAGATCCCTGAATTCAAACGGGTTCTAGCCCTTCGATTTGCTAGCCTTTACACTATCCTAGCGCAGCTATATCTTGTTGGAGATCGAGAGCCAGATCACTCTATAATCAATCTCTCTCTCCAGATGTTAACGACGGCATCCATCACCGCTGAAGTAATCGAGAGGGGGAACTTTTTAACTAGCTTGCTAGCAATTCTATACACGTTTTTGACGACCAGACAAGTCGGCCATCCGTGGGATATTTCACCCACTGCTGTCCTTGCTTTTGATAGTGGTTCAGTCACTAATAGACGCATGTATCACTTCTATCAAGACCTGAAATACCTATTCAGCTCTCAGCATGTCCAAGAGCGACTCAGAAGCGAACCCAGGTACCTGATGCAATTTCTAGATTTGGTAAAGCTTCATCAAGGGATTGGGCCCAACGTTCGCGCGGTTATTGAGCACGTTGAATATGAAGCCGACTCATGGATTACCGCATCTCTAGTTACTCGCCAAATTAATTTACAAGCCAGAAATCTAGCTGAAGCATTCCGCGAGTGTCCACCCGATGAGATGCGTCATCTCATGCGAGCCATCCGAATTGCTGCCAAGGCTGCCGTCTTCAATTCAGTTGGCGGGGATCGCCTCAGACTCAAACAAGGAGAGATAAAAGACGAGGTCAAATTTAAGACTATGAGCGACTTGGAGTTCGACATTGAGGGCAAGTCGTATGATGTCGTTCAATTCGTTGTCGAAAAGGATTCCATCAGTTTCCACCACGGGCTGCATTATACGCTATCTTGGTTGATCGAGTGTGGAAGGTCTCTTCCTACCTCCAAAATGCGGGCCCTGCTGAGCTTCACTCGCCAAGAGCTCAAGTCGAAGCCAAGGCTCATGGCGGTAGGACCTATACAAATACCCAAGAAAGATTATAGTCCTGAGGACTATTTGATGGCTCTCTTCGACTACCCTCTCCGCGTCTGTGCTTGGCTAGCCCAGATAAAAGCCAACATGTGGGTTCGAAATGGCATTAGCCTCCGCCATCAAGCCAGTACCTACCGTGGCGTTGGGCAGAGAGATGTCTCTCATCATCGAGACATATTTCTTTTACAAACCGCAATGGTAGTATGCGATCCTGCTCGAGTCTTAGCGTCCATCATTGACCGATTTGGAATGGAAAATTGGGTAAAGGGTATTTTTGAAGTTTTTTCAGAAGCTCAAGATGATGCTCAGCATCTCGATGTTGTAGAAGACATGATCCATCTTCTCATCGTTCTCCTAAGCGATCGCACCAGTTTAATTGCCCCAGAGGATCAGCCTAATTCTCGGCTACTGGCTATGCGCCGCGATATCATCCATGTATTGTGCCTCAAGCCCCTTTCTTTCAACGAGATTTGCTTGAAGCTTCCTGAAAAATACCAAGAGTCGGAAGAATTCCACCAGGTGTTGGATGAGATGGCTACGTTCAAACCACCTGAGGGCGTGTCTGATGTGGGAACCTTTGAGCTTCGTCATGAGTTCATCGAAGAGATCGACCCTTACATTGCGCACTATAATAAGAATCAACGTGAGGAGTCTGAGCTTGCTTACCGCAAAAAGATGGCCAAAAAGACAGGCAAAGCGATTGACGAAATCGTCTTTGAGCCGAAGCTCCGACCGATACCATCAGGTTTGTTCCAGCATCTAGCTGATTTTACCAGCACGGGCGTCTTTGCACAGGTTATATACTACTCGTTGTTATATGTATTAACATCTCACAAAATTACGCCGTCGGTGCCCAACACGAGGCTGGAAACGTTCCTCCAAGTGGTTCTTCACCTTATCCTGCTGGCTATCATGGAAGATAAAAGCATTGAGACGGACATTCCGGGTAAACATCCAAAATCCTTTGTCCACGCCGCACTTACACGGATCGCCCGGAGCAACTTTATGCGCGAAGCAAAGGACGCCAGGACTATCGTTTCGCTCTTAGATATGCTGTCTACCAATGAGGACTTCAAAGCGGTTCATCCAAGAATTTCCCTCGTTCTCAAGCGCCTCAAGCAAAAACGACCGACGACATTTAACGCAGAATTTCTGAAACTTGGGCTGCCCTTAGATCGCGTTAATACCGCGTCCCCAGCTAACATCTCTGTTGACGGCGAGCGTGAGAGAAGAAAGCAGGCAGCGATCGATCGCCAGGCCAGAGTTATGGCACAGTTTCAGCAGCAACAAAAGAGTTTCTTAGAAAATCAGGGCACTATTGACTGGGGGTCTGACCTTGACGAGGAAGAGGAGGAGACAGAGCAAACCGAAGACCGTAAACACAATTGGAAGTTTCCAACTGGAACTTGTATCCTATGCCAAGAGGAAGCTGATGACCGACGTCTGTATGGTGCTTTTGCCCAAATAAATGAGAGCCTTATCTTTCGTCAAACAGACTTTCAAGACCCTGACCTCGTCCGAGAAGCTTCTCAAACTCCATGCAACCTCGACCGTTCGGCAGAGGATATTCGGCCTTTTGGTATTGCCCAGGAAAACAGAAAGATGGTTGAGAAACTCAATGCTCAGGGAGATACATTCCTTGCCGAGCGACAGACCATTGGCAGAGGATTCAAGGCCTCCCTTTCACGATCGGGGCCAGTGGCCAGCAGCTGTGGGCATATGATGCATTACAGCTGTTTTGAGCAGTACGTCGAGGCCGCAAATCGTCGTCACACACATCAAATTGCCCGACATCATCCTGAGAACATTAATCGGCACGAATTCGTATGCCCCCTCTGCAAGGCTCTGGGTAACGTTTTTGTGCCAATCGTTTGGAAGGGATTGGAGGAATCCTATCCGGGAAATCTCCAAGCAGAGGAAAGCTTTGAAGATTTTCTGGACAAGCAAATGTCATCGTACCCATTTGGCGGTAGCAAGGCCCGTGAGGTGGATGATTCAAGGCTACCTGATATCTACACCCCAAGCCTTCCTGGCAGTTTACTACAAACGATAACTCAATTAAAACCTCCTCAAAATCCTCATTGGGCAGGCAAGGAAGACCCGGACATCCGATCGTCGACAACGCCGAGGGCATCAGGCAGCTCTTCGAGATCCGCGGCCGCCGCAGAGACCTCGGAAGCAGGGGCCAATCAGCAATCGGTAACTGCCAACGAGCTTCTGCTCTTGGAGCTGTTAGCAGCTTACCATCGCATTAAGGAGACTCTTGTGGTAAACAAGCTGGAGACCCGCTACCCTGTGGACAAGATGCAAGCAGGGGAAGATTTACACTCGAGCGATACATTGGTTCAGGTGGTTGGGTGCACCATATCCTCTGTGGAGATAGAACAACGTGGAGTGGAAGCCCAGCCAGGGATGACGTTGATTGAGAAGATTCCAGAGCAAGTAATCTCTCATTTACGGATTCTTGCGGAAACTACGTCGGCATATATAGCGATGGGTGGTCGGCATTCTCTTCCAGGGGGCCGAATAGAAAGCGAGTTCATCGCAGATGCGGAACAGCAGCATGGCCAGCTCTTCATGGCGCAATATTTTGGAGCGGAAGCTGGCGATGCGCGACGGCGGCTGTATAGCTATCCACCGCTGTTGAGCATGGACCCCTTCCTCTTTTTAGTTGAGTGCAGCTACGGTCTGGTGGTAGCCCAAAACGTCGACATCATGCATGTTGTCAGGCTATGCTACTTGGCGGAGATTGTCAAGGTTGTCTTCCATATGGGTCGCAATATGCCGGTAGGCCTATGGTTCGGCACGTTGGCCAATCGACAGACTCAAGATCCTGTCATGAACAACTTTGCGGATTTCGCCCTGACTTTGAGCAAATCGAGCGTGGAGTATCAAGCGAGGTCTGGTAACGATATTCCAGATATGGGAGAAAATCGAGGCTTCCAGCAGCCAGGTGTAGACAGTCTAGAAGGATGGTATTCATTTGTGAAGAAATACGCGTTGGCGTTTTTGCGGAAAACCACAATATTCCTCCACGTCAAATATGGCGTGGACTTTAACACCCACATCTCTTCAAACCCGGACGCGGATGAGCTCGATCGCCTCACTGAGGCCCTGCAGCTGCCGACGTTTGATGAAATGTGTGCAGCCATGACGATGGATTCCGTGACTTGTGGATGGCCCAATACTATGCCCGCATTAGTGACGGGCTGGGTGAAACACCAAGTGCTCTGGACTAAGGGTTTTCCCGACTTGGTCCCTTCAGCGATGGTCAGCCATCCCGGCATATTCGAACTCATTGGGCTCCCTAGAACGTTTGATACCTTGATCGAAGAAGCAGCGAGGAGGAAGTGCCCCACGACGGGTAAAGATCTCACGGATCCCGTCATTTGTCTTTTCTGCGGAGATTTGTTCTGCAGCCAGGGCACATGTTGCCAGAAACTTGATACGGATGGCACTAAGCTAGGTGGTGCCCAGCAGCATATGAAAAAGTACGGCCATCTGTCTCTCTCTCTCTCTCTCTCTCTCTCTCTCTCTTTTTTTTTTTTTTTTTTTTTTTTTTTTTTTTTTTTTAAGTTGAATTTGCAAATGACTAATTTTGATATAGGTGCCAAAGGAACATTGGAGTATTCCTTAATGTGCGGAAGTGTGCTATCGTCTACCTATTTTACCGCTCTGGGTCATTCACTCCTGCGCCGTACATTGATAAATACGGCGAGACAGACCCACAGCTGCGACATGGGCGACAGCTGTATTTGAATCAAAAACGATACGACTCCATGATCAGAAGCACGGTACTGAAGCATGGAGTTCCCAGCCTCATCAGCCGAAAGCTAGAGGCGGACATTAACAATGGGGGTTGGGATACCTTGTAAGATGGAGAATACGATGCGAGTGACTATTACGATGAACCTTGGTAAAGAAGGATTTTGCATCGAAAGGTTTTGTGGCAGAGCTTGAGAATATTGTGTTTTGGCGTATCAAGATGGGTTACTGTTTTTTCTTACTGCTTGTATGGATTTATAGACAGGAACCTTTTGTTTTGCAAGTGTACTCTGTAGGAAAAATCATTAACGTTATGCATTCATATCCTCTAGGCAGAGCAATTGGGTTACTCAGCAGCACGGTGAGATGGATACTCTTGTGAAGCCAGACATTTTTCAGAAAAAAAAAAGGATAAATATACGAAATTATCATTCAGGGCCCCAGCCGTGGCAATGTCACGAATTTTTAGCTATTTTCATCTACTGTTTCTACTGCCTCCAGGTGTATCTGGCAGATGAATGATTTCCTGTGTGGACTGATTTCCTTGTCGGGCCATAGCTAGGGTGCTGAATGATGACTTCCTAGATAAAAGAGCATATCTAAATGCAAATACGTTACTGAGAAGACAAAAGCACATGCCATTTGCCATTGTGCCATACGGTGTGGAGTGTAGCAATATGGGAAATAAACACTGTATTGACCACCGCCCTCCCAGCCAATCGGGTCGATCGCCACTAAAGCAACGCGCCGCGAAAAGGCTATACAAGGGAAAAAGGCCAGCCGCTGGTTGGTTCGCCCGCGAGGCTTCGCATCTCGATTGCGTTTCTGACAACTTCAACTCTCAGCCGCTGTGCTATTTGGCCTTTTGTGCACTGCAACAGGAGGCGACAACGCGCGCTTTTCGGCGTCATTCACTGCTATTAATCCACCGGAGACTGCGGGGATCCTGCTGGAGAGCTCCAGAGAGGTGAGAGGCGAAGATGCCTAGCCGGAGATCAGGTCGCGCGGCGGCCAAAAAGGCTGCTGCTGCTCTTGGTACGTTTTTTTAGAGTCCTCTTGCGAGTCAGGTCCTGTTTGGCGACTGCTCCTACCATATTCTTTTTTTTCTCCTACATAGAAGCAGTCTATCTTTTTTTTTTTGCTTGTGCATGAAGTGAATTGCGACTGGATTTCTTTCTCTTGTCTATTTCACTGTCTTCTTTCTCTTTCATTTTTCTGTTTTGCTGCAGCGCAGTTAGACTTTGTCCGGCTTTCATGGGCTCAAGGAGGAAAAATATGGGAGATCAACCACCCATTCGACTGAAGCTAATTCGCAATTCTGCGCGTAAAGGGAGCACGCCCAAGGGCTATGCCGATCTCGAGGACGAGCCTATGCCAGATGTCCGCGCCAATGCTTCCGCGGACGAGAAGGACGAAGACGTCGAAGAGAACGAAGCAGCAGAAGAGGAGTCCGGCGACGATGACGCAGAGGTCGCAGACAAGGACGACGATGGCGATGATGACGATGAATCAGAAGCTTCTGCAAAGGAGCCAACGCCGCCGCCAGAGCCTGTGATCCGTCGAAAACGATTGGGCCGCCCTCCCAAGAATCGACCGCCCGACTGGGATAACATGGTGACCGTCACAAAGGAAGAGGCCGATACACCGCGTCGCAGAGGTCGCGGAGGATGGAGAGGACGAGGTGGTCGCAAGGGAGGTCCTGCTGCGCCAAAGGCCGAGCAAGTGATTGACGCCGAGGGCACGGTTGCCGACATTGTCGACGACGAATGCGTCCTCCCTGAGGACCCAGAGGGCGAGACCAAGGTTGACAAGCTGGGCAATCTGCTAGATGGAAGAGACTACCGCTGTCGAACATTCAAGGTGCTCGGTCGAGGCAACCGACTCTATATGTTGTCAACAGAGCCGGCGCGATGCGTGGGTTTCAGGGACAGTTACCTCTTCTTCACGAAGCACCGCAAGCTGTACAAGATTATCGTTGATGACGACGAGAAGCGCGACATGATTGAGCGAGAGATTATCCCCCACTCGTACAAGGGCCGATCAATAGGAATTGTCACGGCTCGGTCAGTGTTTAGGGAGTTTGGCGCCCGGATTGTCGTGGGCGGAAAGCGCATAGTTGACGACTATGCCGTCACTCTGGCCCGCGAGGAGGGTGCCGTCGAGGGCCAGCTCGCCGACCCAGACGATCACTTTGTGCCGGGAGAGCCATACAACAAGAATCAGTATGTTGCGTGGCATGGTGCCAGTGCGGTATATCACACCAATACACCTTCCGTACCGATACCCAGTGGTAAGGTTGAGTCGAAGAAGCGCAAGGTAAACGTCAATGACACAAACTGGATGCTGGAGCATGCACGAGAAGCAAGGTATGCGTGAACTACACATAATTATATTTTCTATTTGACAAGCTTTTTATCTAACACTGCTTCCAGCGCATTCAACGCGGGCATCAACGCCATCAGAAAGCTAAATAACGCTGGCGTTTATGACATTCACACAAACATCATGCAGTATCCAGCCTCCATGCAGCCAACAGTTGCGCGCATCGAGCAAATCTCGCCCCAAGACCAAGAAGCCGCCAAAGCCGACCCCGCGTTCCCCCCTGTGCCCCTGAAGATGGCCAGAAACTTTGCGGTTATCGATACTTACTTTGAGACACCAGCGGCAGGCGGAGCTCCAGCTGCAGTCGAGAAGTCTGACCCAGCAGATTTTGTTGCGCAGTTCAACGGATTAGGTGCTGTGTCAGATGACATCAAGGATTTACTGCCAGCGGAATGCCGAGAGGCATTTGACAAGGCTCTGCAAAGGGAGACGGACTGGAGATCACGCTGGGGACTGGAAGCTACGCACATGTCACGGAAGGATCCGATTATCGACAAGGCCATCGTTCCGTATAACATGACGGGATGAGGTTGGGGCTAGTTCAATGGAGGGCTATGAATTTTGCGATTGAATTTTTGTAAACGGAGCTTTCTTTTCTTCTTTTTCTTTTCTTTATTTTACCCCTGGCTCGTTTTCTTATTTTTTTTTTTTTTCCCGTAACTACTTATTACAAAGGAAAAGACGGCCGAATGCAAAGATGGCGTTGGGAGTATGAAGAAAGCAGGCGACGAAATTTCGCTCGCCGAGGGATATCTCGTCTAAGCTATGGGTAAGGTGCCGGAGCAGGTTTAGGGAGTAGGTATGTAGTCTTAATGCAGACGATGATGATAAAGCCTTGTGTATTACTACTTTCTTTTTGGGTTTCATATGACAAGATTGGCTCTTATAACGATGAAAATATCTATCTGGACTGCTGCAGTCGAGTTATGTCACCTGGGTTCAAGTAAATACGCATAGTTCAGGTATATATTCTTGACTTACATTTATATAACCTTTTTACGTCTAGATAGCCCACGTTATTCTTGAATGCGCAATCTGGATTCTCAACTAACAGGTCAAGATCATCCTCGGTCAACCTGGTGATGGATCCCACAAGAAGCTAAACGAGACCAGACACGAAACAACAGGGTAGTCAATCACTCAGAGGATCATGAGCGTACAGAAAGAGAAAGGCATTCCACACAGTCCTATCTAGGCAGCTCCCCTGGCAACGTCCCTCTCTTTGGCCACCCTGATTCCCCCTTCTTTTTTTCTTCTTCCCCTCCTCTATCTCCTCTTTCGACCTCTTTTTTTTTTCCCCTCCCCCGCAACGGCAGCTCTCGACATGGCCTTTTTTTCTGCGGGATTAATTAGTGTCCTGCATGCATAAGCTCATGCAAGCGTTTTCGGTCTGCACATCACACACATTTAAAGAAAGAAAAGAAAAAAAAGAAAAGAAAAAATAGGTAGTGGTGCGGCTGCTAGTCGTGGGGAGTAGGTAGCAGTACTCCGTAAAAATCAATATCCCTTACATACAGGTACTCCAATATGCGTTAGTTTGCATCTACTAGTGATGATTGAACCAGGGTATAACACATGTCAGCTTCCGATTCTGCAGTTATTAGGCTCTGTTTCTTTCCCTTCTCTTGCTAAAAGGCAAAATAAAACGCCCTCATGCAAGGGTGTATACAGTAGTACATTGAAAAAGAAGGGTTCCGTGGAGCCTTTTTCCGATGCTAGTCGGGAACACACACACACACACATGCAAACAGTTTGCCCGCCCGGCGCAAATGCACGAATAATGCAGAGAGACGTCATAAAGAAGAGTCTAGATTTTCAAAGAAGAGGGAGAGACGGAGAGCTAAGGAAACCCCCTCTCAGTCGGGTTGCTCGCATGAGGTTGATATTCGGGGGGACCAACCATGAAGCCACTTTGGATGTACAGCCATAAAAGACATTGGCGGCAAAAGTCGGTTTCAGCATGTACCTCGCAGATTGACATGTAACAACATTTTGGGCTGTGATTTTCTTGATGTTTATTATCAAGAAATATCTCCGATACAGGCGTTTGAAACGCCTGCGCAAGAAAAGCACGGGGCATTATGTGTCTGTCTAAATGCAAATCATGTGGGAAATACGAGATGTAATTCGGGTGTACAGAAAATCAGCGTGAATACTAGCAGATTAAAATTCAGCAGATGAAGGAATTATAGCTCAGTGGGAGATTTTTATTCCGAAGAAGGAGAGTCTATAGAAGGGGCAGTTATTTACATATTGGTTTCAACATACCCAGCTTGAGCCTCAAACTTTTGGAAGCCATCTTAAACACCTATATAAGAATATTATTTAGAAAAAAATTATTATTATTATTATTACTATTATTATTTTATTTAATATTTTTAGATTAATTACCATATATATATATATATATATATATATATATTATACCACACAAAGAGCCTTGGATGAATGATAAATCAACAGCAAGTTACCGTTTTAAACGCTCACATACAAGGAAGTGCAAGTATAGCCATTCATCCATATGAATAAGACACGCCTCACGCCACGCAAGCTCCCATCCCGTATTATGTACTTTCGCCCTCTCATGTAATTTTTTTTTTTCTTTTCATTTCTGCCTGGGCATAATCGGGGCTCATCAGCAACTTCCCCTTTCCGGCCGTAGACCAATCGAATCGAATCAAATCGAAGCTGCAAGGTCCCATGTCATAAGGGACCTCTCTCTCTCCGCTGACGTTACAATACTGCATGTGCTTATCTACAGGTACCAGCGTTGTATTATTAATATACAATGAACGAAGAGAGTAAAATACAAACAGTCAACGCCATCTGGTACAAGTATTATTCAGTTGTGCCCATTCACCGTGCACCCATATTCCCACCCACACACCCCCCAAAAGAAAAAAAAAAAAGGAAAATCGAAAAAGAAGAAAAAGAAGAGAAGAAATCATTCTATGCTAACTACTTGTAGCTGTAAACTAAAATTTAGAGATATATGTTGGATAAGGTTAAAAAAAAAAAAAAAAGTCCAACTTGACAGGACACTAGTTGTGACCCATCAACGCCAAAACACCAGATGCCCATGATTCTATTTCTCGTAAATCTCTTTCCCATCTTGTTTGTCTGTCTTCTTGTCGTTATTTTTGATATGCTCAACTGGGCCCAGTTTGGCCCGACAAGACAAAAGGAGGCACAGATATGACCATTACATCTGTACAGCCTCTTTGTTATTTATATCGGCCAAGTCTCTCTTCGTCATCTTCTATTAATTCGTATGCCGGTCGGAATTCTTGTTCGTTTCCTTGCCTCTTTAATCGAGGGTTTGGCAGAGTATCGCGTCTTCCGCCAAGACTCGTGTATCCCTTTCCACATTCATTAATATCCATAAACCCTAACATGGAAGAGAAAAAAGACAGCCATGTCCAAACATACCTGGTCGTATAGACAGCAATAAGGAATATCCAAATGGCGAGTAAACTAAGTTCCCAGTTAGCCCCTGGTTCTTCACCAATCGTGTTTATCCCATCCATATATGGAAGTGACTCACAGCCCAAATCTCAGCTGTTTTAACAAACCCCCGTTAGCATATATTTCTCTGCATAGATTGGACCAAAGGGTCAAAAAAAAGGCAGCACTCACTATAATGCCAATCAATCACAGGGTGTATTCTCATAAAGTCGGGCCATCCCGCATCAGTCGGGTCGAAGTGCTTCAACTTCTCCCCATGCGGATCCGTCCGCCGGGTCCCTACGAAAATTGCGCGTACGCTGGGGTTTTGCGCCTTGAAAACCTCCAGCCCCTTCTTCATCGGTAGAGTAAATCGTGCAATGTCTAGGTGGTACATTGCGCTGCTAGTCTCGACAAAATCATCAACCTCGGCAAAAGGATCCGCAGAGACAATGTAGACGGAGTGCAGCGTCTCGGGGAAAGGTGGCAGTTTGGTCGCGCCATTCTGCAGGTTGGCGCCTGTCATCGGCTTGGGAGGTGAGTATCGTCGCGCATAGCACGCAAGGAGCACGATGAGCATCACGAGGCCTATTGCGGTGGTCAGTATCCTGGTCGAGATAACGCAAGCCGCGGTACAGTGCAGCCTGTCTCAGAAGCGCAAGTCTTTTGTAACCGTCGGCTGTTGGAAACGTACAGTCTTTGCCGCCGTTGTAAGAAATGGAGATCTCTTCCGGTCTGCAATCAATCGTGTGTCAGTGCCAAGTCATTCTGCAGTGCAGAGCACATGGGCGCAATCCTGGGCGCAGAGCAGAGCAGCAACGTACCGATATCTCTCCAGCGCCTCCTCCACCACCTGCACCGAGATGCGCACCTGCTCCTGCGCTCGTCGCAGCAGCGGCGCGGTCGGTTCCTCTGCCAGAAACGCATCGACCTTGTCTCTCATGGCGACACACGCCTCGTACAGCGAGCCATACGGCCGGTTCTTTGCGGCGGCGTGGCCGTTGGTGATGGCGGCCATTGGCGGGGCTTGAGCCGCGGCTGCGGTGACGGCAGCGGCCGCGATGGGATGGACGGGGACAGCGTGCATTCGTGGCTTGTGGACGGATATCATTGTCGTGGAGGCTTAGGATGAAGAGCTCCAGCGCGCGGGCATGCTGCAGACAGTGAGTGAGAAGGCGACGGTATCGATGGAAGTTATAGCATCTGGGGTGCCCGGCGGCTAGTGGCCCAGCGGTGTGTGCCGGATCCAAGATGTATGTCAGCACCAGGATTTTTGATGCCGAGCAGCCACCGACCGGCAGCGCAAATTGCCCGAGCCTGTGCTCGCTTTGAGTTTCAGCCCAACCCCGGAGCCGCAGAACCGCTTGTATGACGATGGAAGACTGGCTCTCACCGAAAGCCGTTGCAATTGGTTGTGTTCTTTATTTCTCATTGGGTTGTCACAGATATATATTTCTTATTTTCATCGTCAGCGCCTTGTGATCCAGCATTGCGAATGATGGGCGTGGTTGCACACGCGTTGCCATGTGATTCGAGCCCCAGAAACGCTAGATACCTAACATAGTTGATATTGATGTTATTCATGCAATGAGAATACCTACTTTCCCGCTTCTATTGGCTTCTATTTCAACCATCGAACAATGCCAATAGGCCGCTCCACACTCGAGCTAATTCCCGTCTTGTTGCACAACCATGCAGTGTAACCAACCAGGTATACACACTCATAATAAGTATGCTATGAATCGAACACGGCCCGCCGCAGGGATCTCGGGATATGCATAGCTTCGAGCTTCCTCGTGGGATATGAAGACGTCAATCTTTCTCACGGAAAGCCATGCGCTACTATAAATCCCCCTGCAAAAATACAAGACATGTATCTAGCTCTAAGGTCTGTTATAGAACAATTTATAGGTTCTTTGTCGTGTTCGGACTCTGCTCCGTAAAGACCTAGTCTACTGCGGGCCGCATCTCTAAGGCCGTCTACTAGCAGAGATACCTCCAGCCTCGGCCGTTCAAGCTTAATAGCAAGTGAAGGAGAAAAGCATCGATTCAAAGCCACCAGGAACTTCGCCTATAAGAAACGAATACACAGTAAACCTACCCATTTTCCCGGCTTACATGCATGAAATGCCTAGATACGCTTTTCTCTACATACGCAGTTCTCGACCAACCAGCGTCTTGATATCGTACTGGCCAGCAACTCACAACGTATTCGCTTACATACTTCGTGCATGCAGAGTCCAGCAGATCACACACGTGAAATGGAGGCTATACCAGATTCGAGAGATCCGTACAGAATATTTCGTACATAGTCTACCCAGGCTTTGCGTCCGTTAAGCTGCATGTACATACGTATCGACTCCGTTTGCAGTATGCCGAAATAGATCCGCAAAGGCGACGAGTACCCAGCATTGTGCGTCATGCAGCATCATCCGCGCTTAGCGGCGGTGGATATGCGAGGCAAGGCCCGATCTGTCCTTTTTGCTTTTCTTCTTTCCACTCATTTCAATAAGATTCAAGAATGTGTAGCTGGCCACGTACATACCTTATGCTGCGTTGAAAAAAAGCCTAACCGTACGGCAGCAGCCAATAACATATGGGCCCGGTACCGTGCAAAGTCACGGGAGCCGTTAGCAGTGATGGCAGCCTGCGGATGGGCCAGCACATATGTAGGAAAATTAGATAATTAGTATAAATGCAGGAAAACAACTCCACAAAAAGCTTCGGCCGAGTTTGATCTGCCGAATGGCTGCTTCGTCGTGGGAAATCACGCAGCCCCTCTCGCTCCTTACACAGCGTATTGTGTTCTATTGTAGGTAGAGTATGCCTCCCTCCAGCGCAGTGGTCTAAGCCCCCACGCGCTGACGAGGGGAACCATGTCGCTCCTCTCTCTTCTGGTCTTATTTTTCTGCTTCTAGGGATGCATGTTTCATGAGTTGGGTAAGACCGTGGGAAGCCATGGAGGGCCGAGGTTCTCTTAGTTTCCAGCTGCGTCTCTGTTCTGCTCTGCCCTGCTCTGCTTGTGGTCTGGAAGAGAGGCGCTGGTATAGGGTTCGTCCCGTAGTACTAGGTATCTGCCTATATAGCTGCGTCTCTCGCTCGCCCTTGCAGAAGTAGCTGTAGCAGTAGCAGCAACCATCCTTGGATAAATCGTACCTACATGAGCACCTACATAAACAAGAATCCAGTGCCACCAATGCCCACGTATGAATATCCAAGGCTGATTGCCTACATCTCGTAACAAGGCACCGAGCTCTGACGACGGAGTAGCTTTACCCGCTTTATTACCCCTCCCCCTCCAAAGAACAACCTGTTTTTCAGAGAGCAAAGAAAAAAAAGTAATGCTACCTGTCACCGACCGGTACCCACTAGAAAGTAGCAGTAGCAATACGAAGGAGAAGGCGAGAAAAGGTACAAGTTGCCTCCCGCATATTCCCTCGTATGGATGGATGTGTGTGTGGTGTGCGAAGCCATCTACTACTACTAGTAGTCTCATTACTCACCACTCTCGGACGAGACGGGTAACACTTCCCCGAGAACCAAAAGGAGGGGAGTCGAGGGACAAAAAGAGGCGTAACCGGCCCAGATTTCCCACACAGCCAGGCTGCGACATCCTATTAGCCAAGCCCATTCGACGCTTGTAAGCCCAGCGCCATCATGCAAAACGGGATCAAACTTGGTAGCGGCCAGGCATATCTGGGCAGCGCCTCCAATCACGGCTCGCAGAGGTCAACTATTGGCCACCGACGTAGGAGCAGCAGCGTTTTCGTCGTGCAGAGGATGGCCGCGCCGAAGCGGAAGGAGGGAGGGAAATCTTCCCACGGGACTTGGGGAACCGATGGGCCGGGAAGATTCTGGGCCTTGTTCAACCGCAGAACCTTCTTGAACTTGGAAATGGCTGCTGATCGTGGCGTTCGTGGTTCTGGGGTGACTCAGGCTGACCATGTCCCGTTGATCGTCGTCTCGATCATCTCGTGTAAGTGTGACTGAGCTAGGTTAACTTGGCTTCTGTTAGATATATTACGTATGTATTCAGGCCAGTTGGAGAATCTCCCTGCTGACACATCGGTGGCAAAGTCCACGGCCCCTCCATGCCCAGAGTTGGGACGCAATCCTTACTTGCCAGTCGCCGGAGGTAGACTTGTAAGCTACCCGAATCTGCAAGGGCCTGGATGTACCGTGTCCTCGGCCAGATGTTCACGATCGCCCATTCAACTACGTAGCCTTACATACGCACTCCATAAAGCTCTCAGAAATGCAAGTCAGTCAAGCGGATGCGTAATATCATACCAGGTACGGAGTAGTACCAAGGCACCAATGGGTCATGATAGACTCTTAGACGTTTGCCTGGTGTAGTACAGGGTAAGCAGAGCTCATTGAATCCGCGATGCCCGATGGAATATCGTTGTTCCGGGTGGTTCCCCTTCAAGACATTTTCGAGTAAGAATTACGTAGCAGTGCAACATACCTACCAGCATGCCTCGGCAGGATGATCGCCGTAGAAAGCTTGATTCTATAAAAAATAAAAAAGAAAAGAAAAGAAAAGAAAAGATTCAAAAGCCATCGCTTAGCCTCCGCGTGAGCTAAGCCGAGTGGTCTGGCAGACAGGAATGGAAAATTAGACTCTTCAAGGTCCGAGGCTCCCACTCACCAGGCAGCAGAGAAGGCTGGGCAAATACCTAGCAAAATCATGCTCTTGTTGTTTACCTAACAATAGCAAGCCAGCCGTGTAACGCGTGATCAAGGGAGAGAGTGCATACGGGCTACTGCCGGGTATTTTTAGGAAGGGAACATAAAAAGGGACCCTGAAGCTGAGGCTGAGGGTTGGCGCATGGGGGAATGATCGCCATCGTCATTAATATCGAAATAGGCTTGGTGGTTGCCTTCCCCCTTTGCCATCCCTGCTGTTCTCTCCGTGTGGCTAAGACGTTCTTGTAGCATCCAGGCATTTGGTCAATGTACTCACTTTCTTGTATGGCCAATGTACAGCGAGTCTCGGATGTGCCAGATGTGCGATGTACATACGCGCGCGCGCAACAGGCCCACCTGGCACGAACCGTACAGGCAGATTGGCAGGGCGTCTGATGATGTGCAGGCCCTTTTTTATGCCCAACCATCTGCTGGCATGCCAGGCTCGTGCATGGCGCGGGAATGGAAGAAAGGCAGGTTGGGTAGACCTCCCCATGCTCCCTTCTCCGTCTGTGCCAGTAGCATGTCCCTGGTGGCATCCCGCGGTGGCATTGCCGTCCAATTTGGCTTGAGGCTGGAGAGGCTATACTTGTCTTGTATAACACCCGAGACCGTACAAAGTACAGCAGGCCGATCTGCATCCCTACCTATAACATACGGCCAAGTAGGTATCTGTACAAGTACGCGGGAGATGACCAGCAGCCTCAACTCATGCATCCTACTGCTCAATGGTCAGCAGCGCTGCAAAAGCGCGACGACCCAAAACAAAGACCAACATTTTGTAGATCGAGGCAGGTACATACAAGGCTGCAATAGTGTTGCCAGTCGTCAGACAAAACCCCAGGGCGTCTGTGTAACAACCTGACCGCCAGGTCCAAGCTGGCTCCTCTGCTGAGTAGCACATGAACGGGGGCTCAGTAGTGCGTATTTCAAGTAGGCATACTCGTAGTATTAGCTCCCCAACATGTAAAATCGCCAATCCTACCACGCTGATTGGTGTCTGGCCTGCGATTCTGGATCAACTGCCCGCACAAAGCGAGCAAAAAATATGAGAGGGAGGAAAAAACAGAGGCGTCTAATAAGCACCGGAAGGCTGAAACTAGACTGACTTATCGAAATTTCACCTTCATTTCCAGGCGTGCCGGCACAGGGGTTTGGTGCCAAAGTAGCCAATGCTTTGCTCTCCCTGCTTTTCACATGATCTCCTATTCTCAACACTCGGCTGGCGTGGTAGCGACGAGATTGAAAACGAACACGCTGACCACGCTCTGTTCATGTCAGCCCAGGCCAAGCAGCAGATCTTCCCTTGGCCCAAATGCTAGCTGATTCTGAGACGCTGTCAGGTCAGCGCATTTCCGGTTCCTCCATCCTCCCAGCACGCACTGGACTTACACCAGCCACAAGCTACTCGTCGTAATAATAGTAGCAGCACGGCGTAGTACAAGTAGGAGTTACTATACACAGAGCAGTGTTACCGCCTGAGCACTACGTACTAGTTTGATGTGGTTACTAGCAGTAGCATGTACAGTAGTACGGTATTGTAGGCAGTAATAGTTCTCCGTAATGGTAGTCGCAATGGTTAGTTAACGGAGACAAGCCGTGGAACCCATCTAAAATTGGAGTAATCTCAGTGGTCGGTGTCCGTCACTGAAAAGAAAATTAACCACGGGTCTGGGTTTCTTTGGCGGGTTCCATCAGAACTCATAACGTGGTGCTACAGGCTGGCCAGGCCTGGACTTGGGACCCCCTTGACCGCGTTTCATTTCCTAGAATACCGTGCTTCGTGCTTCGAAAGTATTGCAATACGTAGTGTGTCGCGTATACAAGTACGAGTACGGAAGACACAGGTACTGTAGATTGTACAGCAATCGGCCATTGCTGGCCTTATTCTGCAGCCGCTGCTCCGGCGCACTGCTCACGTCTCTTCCCTTCCTCTGCCCCATTGAGTCGCTAGTGGGGCTGTTTCCCAACACACCGGGCTCTTTACTTGGGAAACCCATTGTGATAATGAGTACCCAGTGCACGATGTTCCGGGGGCCGTGGCTCGCGGACTTTACGGGCTGAATAATGCTGCTGTTACTGTACCACCCAGCCTCTTACAGGAGCAACTGGTTGTTGGAGGCGGCTCATTCCGGATGGTACGGTGGGCTAGCTTGTCGTCATGTGTCCTGAAGAATCATTTTTTTCTCTCCTTCTTACAGGGTCGCACATGCATGCGTGCTAGCGGGCTAGTGACAGAAGTTCTGCTAGAGGGTTGAATCCAGGGTCGCCTATGGTGTCAAGAGAGATTCAGAATTAGCCGGCCGAGATTCTCCTTCGCTTCCTCCGGCGGTCGGCCGTGAAAGCCGGGGCAATCAGGCGCGAGTCGCGCGGCCGCCTCAAAATTCCACCATCTCGACATCACCTTCCTTTCCACCATGGAAGAGAAGCTGTCCAGTTGAGTCGTAGCATGCACGGCGGGCAATGTGCATTTGGGCTGTGATTGAACGGATGGCGATGCGGGCAGAAGTCACGCATTGCGACTGGCCTGATGGCTGCAGAAGGCCCACCCCGTCAGAGCACAGATTTTTCGCCATGAAGTCTTTGTAGTGAAGTCCTAGTACAAGTGTAAGCCAAGCTGCCTGTCCGTTTGTGCGAAGAACAGCTGCCCTGGGCGGTTGAACCGAAGCGCGAAGACGGAGGACTCGTCGGGCCCTCCTGGCGAACTGTCCGGAGCACTGGTGGGCACTGGAGTGAGGGATTTCTCTCCGCATTCTCCATCGCCCAAGCCGTAGCGGAAATTTTTTTTTGGCTTCAGAAAAAAAAATCAAAATGGAAGGCTTGAAGGCTTCTGCTAGCACTGCGACGGAGTACCCAGTACTACCGTGCTGCTACCATACAAGGTACTCGAAAGCGTGCGCCGAATGCACCTTTTACGCGCTACAGGTAGCGCTGCTTGGACACTTACGCAGGTTAGCACGCACGCATCTGCACAGTCCCCTGTCCATGCATGCTGATTTGATCCAGATGGAGGGATTAGGAACAAGCAGGTCAGTCAGTAGGTAGTGCTTCGTACCAAGCAGAAAAGGTGGAAAACGTGAGAATGTGGGAAAGGTGTGGCAGGGAACCCCAACATCCAGAGAGCACTGCGTCCCATACTCTCGCAGCGTAGTTCTCGGTGGTAATAGCATCGATGGCCTCGGTCGATGCTACGAGTAGGTCAGCAGCGCTGTGCTCTCTGCTGGGTTCTTGGCCCTGTCTGTCCTCTGGCTCCGGACTACAGAGCGCCTTCGTATTTGCAAACAGCAACAGCTTCTGCAAGAAATGGGTGTAGTTGTTTCGGGCCGCCCAAGGATCCGACAGCTCCGTCCAGCGTGCGAGGGCTTGTCGATCAGGGCTCGAAGAGCCTGAGCAGAGAGCGTCGAAGACACTGGCGCCACCGATTCACACTGGATCATGCAGGCAGGGTCTCAGGACCTTATCCAAGTTCAAAGCCCATTTGCTGGCGCTATTACCAATGCTGCTCCGTCTAAAAGTGTCAAGGCACAAGCACCGCTCTGAAGATAGCTCAAGGATAAAAGTAGAGGCCCCATCGCGCCTAACCGGGTTCGCTCCGTGACTCGCAGATATACCTCGTTCGAGAACGGGCATGGCCCCGTGCTGGGGCCAGGGATTGGGCGGATTGGCGGATCCAGCGCCAGCGACGCGATTCCCTTTTGACAAGAATGTGCAGTGCCAGTGACGACGGCCTGCCGGAGACAAAAGCTGGAGACTGTGCTGGACGCACGCCTGGGTCGGCCACCCCTTCACTTTTGGCCTTGCGTCACATCCCATCAGACGACCAGTCCAGTGGTGGGCAGCAAGCCGCCGCGAAAGATGCCTGCATGTGAGTCGTCATTCCGAGCATCTGCAAATTGTAGTCATCGGCTCCGTACTCGTGCTCGCGCTGGCACGGACTTGCGCGTACAGGGACGGAGCAGGCGGTAGATATTTTTCTTTGGTGCCTCACCATGGGACATCAAACGGCGGATTCCGACTCTGCTCCAAAACGACACGCCCAGTTCTGGCCAAAGATGGGGCTGCTTATTCTAGCTTTGGTGGTGGAAAGGGGCAGAAAAAAAAAGTTGACGACGTCAAAACTTTCCTAGGAAAAAAAAAAAAAGGAAAAAAAATTCCATTCTAAAAAAAAACAAAATCGTGCCACTTTTCCTGTAGTGGACGTCGAGTGAGCTCCAGTCGTCCCGGCCAGGCAGGCACTACCACTGTGGCAGAAGTCAGTCACGGTGGCAACTGCGTTAACGCCCCTCGTGCAGGTCGCTGTGGGAAATCCTCAGGAGGCACCGCGAAGCGTCTTCCAAGCCTCCCCCAACCGTCCTGGAGTACACGAGGTGCCAGGGTGCTCTGGCTGCATGCGCCGACGGCGTCTGAGGTACTCGGTACGGGATGCATGTACCTGGAGGAGGCGAGGCACGCTGATGCACGAGGAAGGCGCTGCGCCCCTGGACCAATCAGCAGGCACGGCGGCGCCCTTGTTCTAGCTAGCAACATTGTCCATGATTGCCCACAGAGGCGCCACCAAAACACCGTGTGCAGTGGAGATGGCGGCCAAGGTACCGTCCCAGCCTCCTACGCGCGCGTGGGTACTTCTGGCGCCGCTGCACTGCGACCCCCATTCCGCTAGGCTCTTAGTTGGCCCGTCAGTGGCGCTGTTGCGGCCCCACCCACTCCGGGGCAAAGAAAAAAAAAAAAAACAGCTACGAAGCACCAAGTACTCGTACCCGAGAAAACCCCTGTCCGGCCCAAGTGCCTCCAGCGCCCCATACCTGCAGTACGTACTCCGTACTTGCGGTAAAGAACCTGGGACGGATTGGCAGGTGAGAGAAAAAAGTTGGCTGCTCCAGCCAGCCCCAGGTACCTTGGCGCCTGGTGTATGGTGGGTGTCCACTGCAATACCTGCTACTACCGCTGCCACCTAGCACGAGTACCGTCCTGGCTGTTCCACCGCCCATGCCCTAACGCTGCTGTCGCTGTGCCGCCCGTAACCTTCATCTAGTAGAGCTCGCGCTCTTCATTTCTGCGTTCCCACACCTCAACCTCTTCTTTCATATTTTCTTCAACCCTTTCCCTCCTCTTCCTCCTCCACCGAATTCCGAATCCGCCGATTTCTCGACAAGCCTCGTCGCGAACTCGCCATCGTTCGTCGACGTCTGGATTCAGGTTTCTCGCGTGAGCCTACTCCTTTGGTTGCCTCCAGCTCGCTGCTGTGCAGGTAGCTTCTTGTGTTCCCACGGCTTGTCTGCAGTGGCCGCCATCAACACGGTCACGTCTACTTCCGTTGAACGGTCACATCCTTTGGAGGGTTTCTTTTTTAAAAGCTCCTGTTAGGACACCTCTCGACTAGAGGTTAGTATTTGCTGCTTTATTTCCGGCTGTATCATCGATTTTGTCGCAACATGGTTCCTTCCCAACGTCCCGCGAATCCTCGCCGCGACACCAGCGATTTGTTTTGACAACGCTCTATCTATAATCACCTGCCTTCCTGTACCGTCGAGCGATTCATTTTCCGATGCTTCATGAAGACTGTATTCATAATCAGCTATTCGACGTCATTTCATTTTGTTTTCTTCTGCCAGTGGCAAAAAAAATACTCGGCAATGTGTGAACATTGCTTCTTTTACTTTACGCCTCTTTCATCACACTGGAAGACGTTTTTCTTGAGCATGACTTGGTTCTCACCGCGCCGCACGTCCTCAACTTGATATAATCTATTCATTAGATCTGTCTGCTAACAGTTTCCGACACAGAAAAGCTTTTTTCATCCCGCTACATTTCTTTCTCTTTTTTTTTTTTACCTCAAGTCTCGCTTCCCGCTTGCGTTAACGCCCATACTTGGACTCGACGTTGAGCGATCTCTGAACCTTGGACGGCCATTATATTTGACCGACTGATTCATTACGATATCCTTTTGTCACGTTTTCCATCTTCAAATCGCTCCCAACAGCTTTTTCGTCGCACTTTACGGCAATACCTTTCCCCGTTAAATGGCTCTTGCGTCACAGTAGAGCCCCATCGACACATTTCCTTTCCGCGCCGCTTCGCCGTTCCGCACGTTTTGCTTTCTTGTCCCGAGACTATTCCATAAAACAGCAGTGCATTGCCACGTGCTGTTTTCGTCTCCGACAAGAAATCTTCTATCCGACAAAGATCTTTGCGATCTTCGTCGGACCTCTTCCACTACCGTCATCATGCCCGGAGGCGTTTGTGCCGTCCTCGATTATGAGGTCGACATGATGGCTGAGTATGTCGCTGAGATGGCAACTCGCGTGGTTACTCCCGAGGCTAGCGTCACTTCTCCGTTCCGGAAGTTTGTGTCGCAGATCCTCACTTCCACAAGGCTGCCCAGCACGACCATCCTTCTTGGAATGAACTATCTCGCCAAGAGAATCAACTCCATGAAGACTCAGGGTCCCTACAAGGCTTCCGAGGGTCAGGTTTGGCGTTTCCTCACCGTTTCGCTTCTCCTTGGCAGCAAATTCTTGGACGACAACACTTTCCAGAACCGATCCTGGTCTGAGGTTAGCGGCATTCCCGTCTCCGAGCTAAACACTCTGGAGTATGATTGGCTTCAGGCCATGAGCTGGCGACTCTACGTCAACCTTGATCACAGCAAGGATTACCAGGCCTGGCTTGACAACTGGCGCGAGTGGCAGCAGATGAAGAAGCGACAGGCCGCTCAAGCCAACAGAGAGCGTCTGGCTTCGTTGGTTCCCGCCATTGATACCGATTTGGCCAGGTACAACAGCAACCGCTGCTCTCCTCACTCGCGCTACATCCAGGCTCAAATCGCAGAGTATGAACGTTACCAGGCTATGAAGACCCAGCAGCATACCTACCGCTCGCGTGAGTCTTCGTGGTCCAACAACCCTTGGAACGCGCCTCTTACTCCTCCGGATTCTGGCTATGGTACCCCCGAGTACGCCACATCGGCAGCTTCTAGCAACGCTCGCTACAATGAATGGTTCGCTCAGGCCGCCGCCCAGTACAGCAGCCGCTACCCCCAGCCTCCAGCTCACAATACGTTTTATCCCAACCGCCCAACGCCCTATGCGTCCCACTACCCTTACCAGCATCATAGTGTATGGGAGCATGGCGTTGCTGAGTGCAGTTGTCCGGGATGTGTCGAGCCCATGAAACAGACTTCCTATTTCATGTCACATGGATATGGACAGCCTGTCATGGGTTAATGTTTGCAACGATTTTCCTTTCTCGTCTATCTTATTGAGCTCAGATGGCTCTCATATTTTTCCTTATTCGGTCTCGGAAAAAAAAGGTGCGGATTTCGAGTTTTAATGGCTACGAGTTTTCGCTTTCTTCTCTTTTATAAGAAGACGCGTGTTTTTCAGATACCCCCGGCATGAAAAAAAGAATTTCTACACACGCGATCAGTTTCAGCACGTCTTTTCTTCAGCCTGTTTTATGATGTCGCCGTGACGCGGCTGTCGGATACCAAAGTGGCCTGCGAATCTTTTTCTCTTCGTGACACAGGCGCTTCGCGACCATGGTTGGCTTCAACTATAAACGGCAATTTTTTTACGGTACATGTTCATAATGGTTTGGTTCGGCGCAAGGTTATACTTTATTTATTACTACTACAAGATGTTCATCGATGCAAAGCGAGCTTGATACTAGCGACAATCCTGTTACCTACGGATTACATCTTGTCGAAGGCTCCGCCAGCTCGCTACAAACACCGAAGGCGAACATTGTCCACTCTTTTACAAAAAAAAAGAATTTTTCTCTCTCTTTGTTTTGATACCATGCTCTATGGAAAATCTTGCGTTTGCGCGCGCGCTGCACATATAGACCTGGTATTGGTACCTTGCATTGGTACCTCGATAGATCTGGAATTCAGTATTAGGCACTGCCTACAAAACGAAAACTGCTCACTAGAACCAATTACGGATTGTGGGCAGGCGTCCGAAGTTTTACAAAAAATTAAAAAAAAGGTCTGAGCCATGTCATCAGAAGTCACTGCCAGCCACGGGCCCATTGTTTTGGGTTGGTTGAAACACCGAATTATTCGTGCCGGCTATAGCGACACTGTTCATGACGCATCAAAGGCAATACAGATTTCAAAAAGTTTTTGGAGCAGCACATATGATACTATACTTGTTTGTTCGTGGTAGGAACCGGTGTCTGTGCAAAATGGGTATTTTACGAGGGCGCTTTTATGCATTGTCTTCAGCGGGTAAAATGGAAGATTGGACCGGTTTATATATTTCTCTTTCTCTTCTTTGGCGCATTTTTTATTATTTTACCATTTACGGTTTTGCATTCCGCGGCCAAACATCCCTTGATGTATTGCCCTGGGTGGTTCGGTGAGGTCAGATGAGCATCTTTTATGCATCATCTGACTTGTTCTATTCTCTTTTCTTCTTTTCTATGAGATGTTAGACGTCTTGTTTTATGGATTGACTTTGTAGAGAAGGAAGGTTTGATGGGGATGGAGAAGAAGGTGTGATTTTTTTTTGTTCGATTAATGAGATTTTTTTTCCATTCGCGCGAATGCGGACAGATTCTCTGTATTCATATGATCAATTCCATATTTGTTATTGTGGAATCTTGCGCTGTTGGGTGATTTCAGGGAGTGCGATTGAATCGCCTGGGCGATAACTGATGGATGAAAAGGTGGTTCTGATTTTGCGACTGAGGGGATATTTCCGATACGGTGGCAAAAGAGCAGCGGCTTTATTTTCATACCCAGAAGGATGGGGACGATTGGATGGAGGGAGGTTGTGTGTGGGTGTGTTATCCTGAGACGGAAACAGTTGTGAAGACTTATTAGCAGGGTTTTAGCCCAAGGTGACGTCTCCTATGGTTCTCCTGATGGCATCCCTATTGTGAGATTATAGTACAATCAAATTGATGGGCAGCCTTGGCTGGAATTCATTTGTATAACTTGACACTGTACAATTCTATGAAATCAAAGTCCGATTCAATCTGCCTGCGTGATGAAAAGGGAAACAAAAAAAATCTCATGATTATAGAAGAGAGTAGAAACGAGCGTCCGGCTGATTATCGGAAGTTGAGACTGTACCGCGCTTTACATTCCGCGGGTACCCTTCGGTCTATAACTATAAGATTTCACCGCCAATGAATATATCTTTCGACATATCTCGTACCTAAACAAACTATTGATCTCCCCAATCCATCTCATTATTTTGCATTGAAACGCTCCTAATTTCAACCACTCTTTATACGATCTTAGAATTCACCAAGTTGGAAGCAGCCCGGGAGGCCAAGTCCATCTCTCGTTCCAAGTGTTCTATAAGCTGGCCCTCTACTCCGTAATAGACTCAACCACGCTCTTACCAATTCGATACATGTAATCGGAAGAAATAAAAGGAAAAAAAAGGAAAGCCATAAGATTGATTAGCTATAATGTCTAGCCGGTTCGTCTCTGGCGGTACGATAACTTCTAGCGGCGAACCCTCGAAAGATGAGAGCGGCCATGAGGCGGTGGTGGCGGCCGCGAGGGAGCCGCTGATGAAGAAGAATGCCGAATGGGAGGCGGTGCAGCACGAACTTGAGGAGGATAGGAAGAAGAGGGAGCAGGCGAGGGCGAATTTGGCGGGGGAAGGGCAGCAGAGCTTGTATGATGTGCTGCAGGCAAATAAAGGTTTGTTTTTCTTGAGATGCGGTATGATGAAGGCTTGTGCTAATATTTTGGGGGGTGGCTTTGATTTCTTATAGCGGCTAAGCAGGCGGCTTTTGAAGAGCAGATGAAGCTGAAGAATCAGTTTCGCGCCCTGGACAATGACGAGATTGATTTTTTGGATGAGGTGAGGGCGAAGGAGAAGGCGGATGAGGCGCGGGCGAAGAAGGAGATGGAGGCGGGGCTGAAGGCCTTTCGGGAGAGGCAGAAGAGCACCGGGGGAGAGATTGCGGCGGCGGCGAAGGAGGATGAAGGGCCGGGAGGGGAAGATGAGGAATGGGTTGTTGGGGGGAGGAAGAGGAAGAGGCATGAGAGGGAGACGTTGGGCGTGAAGAAGAAGTCCGTGAGTAAGAGGACTGAGAAGGATGAGGCTGTGGTGGTGGGTAAGAGTGGCGATGGTGATGATGGCAAGGCGAAGAGTGAGAAAGAGCCTCAGAGGGAAGAGAAAGAGGAGAAGGAGAAGGAGAAGGAGAAAGTGGAAGAGAAGAAGAAGAAGGGATTGGCGCTTGTAGGATATGGTTCGGATTCGGATGAGAGTGGTGGTGAAGACTGATGCTTGACGGGAGTAGGAGAATAAGGGGAGATAATAAGTGTGGTTTGTGGATTAATACGGCTGCAAAGCTAGATAATATGTATATACGCCCTCTATCATGACCCATTCATAGCGCGCTCTCCTCCAATTTTTGTTTTCTCTCACGCCGAATATCCGATTCAATACATAGTCGTACAGCTCATTGTTATTACAATACAAAAAAAAAAAAAAAGATAGTCCCAACCTCCCATCTGTGTACATCATGCCACTTTCATACCGTTAGATTCTGTTTCTTTTCTCTTTTCTTTTTTTCACCTCCATGACGTCTTTCTTACTCAGTCATCATCCAGATTTCCCACGTTGGGGCCCTGAGGTTTGCTCGCGAATGAGCTCGCGCCCCAGTGATACAAGCTCCTCAGATTACGCTTGATCCAACCCTCAATCTCTGCCTCGGGAACGACAATTTCCTTCGCACGAGCCTCATCCTCGGGCTGAATCTGGAAGCGACGCATCCGTTCCGCAATGCGTGAGTCTACTACCATTGGAGAAGCCCAGATCTTCTCCTTCGGCGGCTCAGCGGCCTTCTTCTCCTTTTCATCGGCTGCGGGTTCTTCGTCCTTCCAAACGAACTTGGGCCAGTCGTCTTCCTCCTGCTTTAGGACGAGCTGCTGCTCGTATTGGCCGTCGGCCTCGCGCCACTCGCGCGCAGCGGCGAAGCACACCGCGGCGACTTCTCGGCCGATGTCGTCTGCCAAGTGACGGCGGGTCAAGAAGCGGCCCAGGCGGACAAAAGTGTGGCGGAAGCCGAGGCGGTGAGGGAATGCAATGGCGGTGGAAGGTGAGAATTCGGCGGGGATGATGGCAGGGAGGCTTGCGGAGGGATAGTCATCAGAGGAGTTGTGAGGGCGCGGCTGCGGAGGGCGCTTTGGTGTTTCGTCTTTCTTTTCTTCTTCTTCGGGCTTCTTGTCTTCGGGCTTCTTGTCACCCTCGCCTTCTGTAGATGGGGTTTCAGGCTCGGACTTGTCCTCGAGAGTTTCGACAACAGGCAAGGGCGGGGGGTCGAGAGGTCCCAGCCATCCCTCGTGTAAGCCTCGAACATACTCTTTCCACGTATGCCGGCCAATGACGATATCGCCCTTGACGCCGCCATATTCTGCTAGCCCGATTTTCTTCCTCTGATTCTCCACAATGGCTTCATCTGTCTGTGGTAATTCCTCGTCCGGCCGCTCATGGGCCTTTCTTGATCTTCTAATCTTCTCGGCAACGGCCGCTCTCACATCTCCCTGCTGTCGGCCCTGGACGAACTCCCAATCGAGGCCGGAAGCTGCCAGAATGGGCTTGACGTATTCGATGAAGTGGTCTTGAGCGGTGCGCAGGCCATCACCAGGAGGCGATTCCAGATAGACGGTGAGCTTGCGCGGAAGCTGGCTGGCATTCGTGAGCAGCTCTTGGGAGAGGGGCGCAACGGCTCGGCGCCACTTGGCTGTCGCGCGGTTTTTCTCGCGCTTGTCGTAGATGATTGCGGCGGCAAAGGAGGTGGATATAGACAGGAAGATGAGCCAATTGCGGGATGGGAGCTTGCGAGGCAGGGCCGGGAGGCCCATCATCTTGAAGACTGGATTGCGCGGGCGAGGCTTTGGAGCGCTCGAGGAGCCGGCGGCCGGCGGGGTCGAGGGATTGAGGTCGGCCATGATGGGTGCGCGGCTGTTGGCTTGAGGAGTCGCTTTAGTGAAAAGATACAGAATGGAGAAAAGGTAGGTTTTGGCCTGGGTGCTCCCTTTGATATCGATTTGCAACCCGGAGCCGGCCAATCTGGTGTTGCGAGTGAGCTACGTACCGCAGCTATCAACTGGGTGCTGGTATGAAGTTGAAAAAAATTGGATGCGATAAGGATGCGGGACACGATAAGGGTCGGCGGAGCTAGACCGCAGCCAGTACGTACAGCTGAGCTTCTACCAGCTGGCAACGGGGAGAACTAAGCAGATAGTGACATAGCTGTCGCGTTGAGATGAAGAAAAATCCTGATACATTTTCTAAATTCAATAAGACCGGATTGAATTATCTGCACGCTGACTTCGAAATCATTTGACATGTGCAAGCACATAAGATGACGTAATGAGTTTATGTCACCTCTATGCTAGCTTGAGTGTCCAGTCCATCCTATCTGCCGCCTAATTACCAGCTGCTGCCCATGAAATCGGGTGTATCTGGCTACAGGCGTTATCGCAACTTCTAGATAATGGAAATTTCAAGCTCAATGATTCTCAATACTACCATAATAGTGGAAGAAAAAAAATCGTAGAGGCTTCTGTCACTAGCAATTCTCACTCATACACAGCGCCGTTGGTTGCGTAGACAGACTCTCTAGAAACGACGAAGAAATGAACGTTTATCACGCATTAATTTGATAATTTCGTCTGTATAATATGGATGATTGAGGCAATAGATGCTTTGCGCTTTGTAGCGCGCAGAGAACAGCCTCTTGTTATAATCATGTCCTTGAGATGAAAGTAGCGAGGTCATTAAGCTCGAGACCTGCATCAAAAATGATGCCAAGCCAGCCCCAGCTTACCTGGCGCAACGTTTCCCAGCAACAAGGTGTCCTATTTGGACTGGCCAAGAGAAGATCTGGGGCCTAACAATCTGACCTCTGTACCCTGCATGAAGCAAGGTAGACTGCTAATGCAACCTCGAGTTCCTTATATAAGTAACCTGCGTCTCTTGTCCAAAACGCGGCTGATTTCGCGGGTAGTGTCGCAGGTCAACCTGAGATTGGGCTAATAACTGGGGAGTGACTGAACCAGTGGTAGATAGGCCAGGGATCCTGGAGCTAATGGCAATCAGATGCTACTACTTGCCTAGCAGCAGCGGCAATATATTTCGTGCAAAACGCGACCCCTGAGGGGCCCAAGATAATCGCCCATTTATGAGACCTCATTCTAGGTCCGTGTTCGTGACTTGTACGACTCTCCAAATTCTGGCACTTTAAACAGAGAAACACAATCCTTTGCTTAAATTTGTTTTAAGTCGAATTGAAATACACACTGAAATGGCAGGCTACCAACGTAATAGGTACAAGTGCCTAGGGAGTCAGTCCCATCCAAGAGATGGGACGAAAGGTCGAAAAAATGTGTTAGCGGCCATGTTTCCGCCGTCCACACAGGCCTTGGTCGTGCTAATCTCTTCCCATCCAAGCTCTCAATGCCATTGCTCACTTCTCACTCTAATGAATAGTCAAGGTATGGGCACTGATGTAACAATAAAGCCTGTAGCAGCCAAAACAGCTAAAATAAAAAAAAAGTATTGCATTCATTATTTTGAATTATATTCAGCTGTCAATACCTGCTGTATGAGATCAGCGTGCTGGCTAGCGAGCACTTAAACACCTGCGGCAATGGTACAATGCCAAAGTCTAGTGAACAATGCCCTGGGCGGCCACTAAGAAAACTTACTTGTAGTGCCAACATAGCGACAAACGTCCCTGGTGCTCTGTATTTTTTCGTGCTTGGGGGCGTCGACCAGGACAATTTAGCGGCCAACCAAGCACTGTGCCCCCGTCCCCCCCCTCACTAGCGACCCCTTGCATCGGCGCTGGGGAACATTGAATATACCTAAACTCGCCGCCGTCCATAGCAAAGCAGCGCCTGTGTGAAACGCGTTGCTCAGGTACCCAGCAAGTACTCGTCACCCCGCTCAGCTCATTTTCACATTCTTAGCACGCTGACCGCCCTCCTGGCCTTGTGCCACTGCAATAACGCCTCCCGCCTCTTTCGACCCCTCGGCCTCGCAATTCCCCTTTCCAGCACATCACCAACAAGGAGCTGCATCGAGCCGCAAAACTGACCGCGCTGTGCCAAAGACCACCGCTCCATTCTGCGGCCAGGCCCTTGCGTTGCTCTCGCTCTGTGACCGCTGGAAAAATTGGGCCCGCCCGCGCTGAGTAGCAGCGGAGCACTCGCTTGCAGCGGCATCGAATCGCTGCCCGCCCAGCTCGTCCCAGTCACGCACTAGCATCTCCAGCACCGTCTCTTGTGCCCCCTTTCCGACCCCTCAGGCCCCGTCAGGCTCGCATACCGTACCGCAGGGCCATCTTATTGCTTATCGGCTGCGGATATGGACTCCAACAACGGCCGTCTGTACTTGAACTTCGACAACCAGCGACCGGCCGCCAACGATCGAGCCTATCCCACCACGCCCTCAACCTTCCCCCAGCCCGTCTTCCCCTCGGGAGCTCAGCCCAGTATGCAATCGTCCCAGCAGCAAGCCTACGGCGCGGGCTACCCGCCCCAGGGCTACTTTGCGCAGAACCAGCAGTATCCAGGCCAAGCAGTGACGAGCGACTATCCCAACGCTGCCTATCCCCCGCAGTCTGGCGCGCCTGGCACCAACGACCCGAACACGGGCTTGGCTCACCAGTTCTCCCATCAGAACCTCGGCGGCAGCGCCGCAAGGGGAGGCCAATATGCTGGTCGAGGACCATCCTCAGGACGGCCACGAACTGCGGGCGGCTCAGGGCAGCAGGGCAGCTATGGC
Organism: Trichoderma asperellum; assembly: GCF_020647865.1. NCBI lineage: Eukaryota > Fungi > Ascomycota > Sordariomycetes > Hypocreales > Hypocreaceae > Trichoderma > Trichoderma asperellum. The sequence goes on from NC_089418.1 coordinate 2,378,973, forward strand.
AACTACGCGCCTCCTTTGCCTACCCAGGGCGCTGTGTCCTCGCCCGAATTTCAGCCTATCCCAGAGAGGAACCCTGATAAATATGGCACAAATGCCAATAGCAACCAGAAGAAGTGCTCGCAACTAGCTGCGGATTTCTTCAAAGACAGCGTGAAGCGAGCTCGTGAGCGCAATCAAAGGTACAATCACTTCACCTGCATACATATACATGTCTCCTCAGTCCCGCCTCTCTTCTCTCTACCAGACTTATGGACAACCATGTCGATATTCCGTTTGCTGACGACTGTTTCACGTGAAAAACAACAGACAGAACGAGTTGGAGCAGAAGCTGCAAGACCCCGGCCAGAGCTCAACTAGGAGAGAGCAGCTCTGGTCGACTGCTGGCCGGAAAGAAGGCCAATATCTGCGATTTTTGCGTACCAAAGACAAGCCCGAGAACTACAACACGGTCAAGATTATCGGAAAGGGTGCCTTTGGTGAAGTTAAGCTGGTGCAGAAGAAGGGAGATGGCAAGGTCTATGCTATGAAGTCTCTGATCAAGACTGAAATGTTCAAGAAGGACCAGCTGGCTCACGTCCGATCAGAACGTGATATCCTTGCCGAGTCTGACAGCCCCTGGGTTGTCAAGCTCTACACCACCTTCCAGGATGCCTACTTCCTCTACATGCTCATGGAGTTCTTGCCCGGTGGAGATTTGATGACCATGCTCATTAAATATGAGATTTTCTCAGAAGACATTACGCGATTCTACATTGCTGAAATTGTCTTGGCTATCGAGGCTGTCCACAAACTCGGTTTCATTCACCGGTAGGCTATTCTTCTGGCTTCCTTTTTGCCAAACCTCGTCTTTAGTCGTTGGCTAATTCGAATGAAATAGTGATATCAAGCCCGACAACATTCTGCTAGATCGTGGCGGCCACGTCAAATTGACCGATTTCGGTCTTTCCACTGGCTTCCATCGTCTGCATGACAACAACTACTACCAGCAACTCCTGCAAGGCCGCTCCAACCGCCCCCGTGACCGAAACTCGGTTGCCATTGATCAGATTAATCTCACAGTCAGCAACCGATCTCAGATTAACGACTGGAGACGATCTAGACGACTGATGGCTTACTCCACCGTTGGTACGCCAGACTACATCGCCCCCGAGATCTTCACAGGCCATGGCTACACCTTTGATTGCGATTGGTGGTCATTGGGTACTATCATGTTTGAATGTCTGGTGGGCTGGCCGCCTTTCTGTGCTGAAGACAGCCACGATACTTACCGCAAGATCGTCAACTGGAGGCAAACGCTGTATTTCCCTGACGACATCACGCTGGGTGCCGAGGCGGAGAATTTGATTCGAAGGTAAGAATCTACTCGTGTTTTTTTTATGAGGTTACAAATGGCTAACCAATATTTTAAATAGCATGGTCTGCAACACGGAGAACCGACTCGGAAGGGGAGGTGCCCATGAACTCAAGAGCCACGCATTCTTCCGCGGTGTCGACTTTGATAGCCTGCGTCGCATTCGCGCTCCTTTCGAGCCTCGCTTGACTTCCAACATTGACACCACCTACTTCCCGACTGACGAGATTGATCAGACCGACAACGCGACTCTGCTCAAGGCCCAGGCCATCCAGAACAACCGCACTGGCCAAGCTCCTGAGGAGTCACCCGAGATGAGCTTGCCATTCATTGGTTACACTTTCAAGCGGTTCGATAACAACTTCCGATAGAAGGTCTTGATTTTCATGATGAAGCGGGCATATGCAGTAGAGATTTTGAGTTCAACGCAATGTAGAACTGCGTTTATAAGATGATGAGAATTTTTGAAAAGGGGTCTATGCTTAATCGGCTGACCAAATTACGAGGAGCAACCTGCATAAAGGGCCACAGTTATACAACAGAGACCCTGTCGTTTATTGAAGATGCATGATACTTGGCATGGAAAACAGTGCTGATATCCTTGTTCATATTGCTGAAAGATTTTGCTTTGCTTCTGATTTTTTATTCAATTGCATGAAAGGCAGAAAGGGGGAGGTGGGAGGTTGGGAGGGAAAACGCTGGAAATAGCTCAGGTCTCATGGATATATCAGCGGCGAGAGACGCTTTGGTGGCATTAGAGTATATGAGTGAAAAGAAGCTTCGTTAAAAGGCCAGATTTCCAATTTAATACTTATATACATGCTTCTACCCATCGTACCCATAAATGTAACTCGATTACCCTGACACCAAACTCCTAAAATACATTGCGCCGAATGCGTTGTCTCCCGTCTTTGTTCCTATTGCTTTTTTCTCCTTGCTCATTCTGAGGCTGGTTTGCCATGAGCAACACGGCTAATTGCAAGTCAGCAAAAATGCATGCTGCTGTTGAGCCAACGGACAGCTTCTTACCCCGTAAGTCGTCATATTAAGTGTGCTAAATTATGCTGTATACGTATCGTGTGCTCAATGAAGGGTGCGACTGAATACAAGCCTCCTTCTACTGATATTGAGTATTTGAAATCCTCGTACGACGTTGCTGGCGATTGGAAATGCTTTTCATCAAAAGACGTAAAAATCTCCATATAGACTGTGATTGGCTGCATATGTTCATCTCCTGGCCGTCAAACCAGGGGCAGCGTTGAACCGCTCCTCGCGCTCCGTCATGAACATGACCTGGATCCAATACTCCTTGGAGTCGGGATCCCAGAAGCAGAACTGCTTGTCCTCCCGCTTGTCCAGCTCTCTGGCCGGAATCTTGAATCCCACGCTCTCGTACGGCTCTGCAGCGACGACCAGGTACTGGAAATTCCTGTCCGGCTCCTCGGCGCGCTGCGTGAATGCGTTCATGACCTGCCACTTGGGCGCTAGCTCGGGCGTGGCATCCGGGTACTGTAGCTGGAAGAGAAGGCCCTGCTGGCGCGTGACCGGGTCTCGGATCTTGGTGATCTTGTAGCCGGGTCGGCCAATCTTGACGACGTTGCGCCTGGCCGTGAGGCTCGCAGCGACGCTGGTCGGCAGGCCCGTCGCAGGGTCGATGCTCTGCTTGCCTTCCTTCTGCTCGCGGGCGGCGCGACGGGCGAGGTTGGTCTGGTGCTTTTTGCCCTGGGTGTGGGCGAGGTAGGAGCCGTCGTTCTGGTGGACGGTAAGACAGAGGCGGCATTCGAAGGAGCCGACGTGGTTCTTGAAGAAGTAAGGGTCCTTGTCGAGGTCGATTGTCTCGAGGGCGAGCTTGCGCAGACGCTCGCGGCGGTCGGCGTTGGTGGCGGAGTGGGAGGCGACACCGCCGCCGCCGAATTTGGAGCCTGCGCGGTTTTGGTAGTCCATCTGGGTTTATATGGGCGGGCTGTTTGGGGGTGGTTTGGGGAATTCGGGATGTTGGGGTGGTTTGAAGAGAATTGGCTGATGGATTGTTTAACTGTAGGCGCGACTGATAGGAAAAGTTACGAAGTGGGCGAGGCTGCAATAGGATGGATTATGTAAAGAGGGAGGCTAGCCAATCAGCATTGCACATTGCCACAATGCACTTTTACGTACAAGTACCTCCAGCAAAGCTCAACTGCTCTATTACACCAATACCTGTCAAGGCAGTCTTATATGCCCACTACTTGATTAGTATTTTCTCTTGGACAAAAAGAAGAATAGCTTGTGTATTAGCTCGACTAAATCCTCATAGGATCACTCACACTACTAGAACTAGTAGATCACCGCCTCAAAACACCAATACGTCACTATACTTTGATACAAATGCCTGAACTGCGTCGACAAACCTATCAAGCTCAGACTGTGGGGTCTCGAGTATCAGAGCAATGAGACCTCTACGAGTGACCCAGAACCCTTGCTCCAGCATCTCAAACCAGAACAAGTCTTTTAATGCTTCGTTCTCTGTAAAGTCATCTGCGCTTGTGATATCCTTTAACTCCACATCTCCATCGATGAATCGAGAAGATAGGATTGATCCGAGTCCCGAGAAGCCCAGTCTGGTTCCCTCGACTGTCTCTTGGAGCTTGGTTATGAATAACTCACCAGTCTTGAAGAACTTATCCGCGACATCAGGGGTATATATCTTTGTTAAGCCTGCGTATCCAGCGTGTGTCACGAGCGTGTTGTTATTGAAAGTGCCAGAATGAGGAATTGAAGTGGCCAGCCTCGGGTCAAATGCTGCCATGATATCGGCTCTTCCTCCAAGACCGCCGAATGCGAGGCCGCCACCGAGATATTTGCCAAATGTCTTGAGATCTGGCTTGATTCCTCGCATGCCTGCAAGTCCAGAGGCGGATATCCTAGAAGTCATTACCTCATCGAGGATGAAAACAACACCGGCCTAAGGTATCCATATCCGTGAGTATAATGCATAGTATATGTGTATAGTTTCGTTATTATCCTCACCTTGGCAGCGGTATCCTGGATGCCAGTCAAGAATTCTGGAGATGCAGTCAGACAACTTCCATTGCCTTGCATACCTTCCATTAGCACGGCGGCTACCCCCTCGCTTTGAATTGCCTTAACGGCGGCATCGAGATCATTATACTTGACGACAATCCAGTCATCAGGGTCAACATTGTTGGGTGCCGGCATCCCCCCCTTAAAACCCAAAACTCCTCCGTGATAGCCCCTGTTAAAGACGACCACTTTTCTCTTCTTAGTGAACAGCCTTGCCGCGGCCAGAGCATGAAGATTGGCCTCGGTGCCGGAGTTTGTGAATCGCACTCGTTCGAGATCAAAGCGCTGGCATAATTCTCGAGCAAATAACTGCTCTTGAGGCGTGGTTGCCCCGACATTCAAGCCCACGTTGTTGAGGACATTGTTCACAGCATCGAGTATCATAGGATTAGAGTGACCATATAGAGCCGCTGTAAATTCGGCTGTGAGATCTGTGTAGCTATAGAATCGGATCAGCCGATAAAGATCTTTTGGACGATCATAAACCATGTTCTACGTGTATCATCATATTTATTTCACTTACACATGGCCATCCTCGGATGTAAGCTGGTAGCCTTTGCCAGACTTCATAGAAATGGGGAATGGGTCCGTATGAAGCACTGTCCTAGTATTGCCGCCAGGAAAAGACTTGGTGGCTTCTTCGTGAAGGGTCTTGGATTTAGCATTTCGTGTGATGTAGCGTGCCTTGGCCTCTTCAAGGGCTTGAGAAATCTTCTGAGAGGAAGAGGACGGCATTGCTTCTTGAGTATGCGATAAGCTCTTGGGGTAGCTATGATGTCTTACACCGAGAAATACATATAATGATCAACGATATCACTTTTAATGACTCGAGTATTGAGCTAATAAATAGAAGCAAAATGAGATATATAGAATAAATTCTTGCACAGACACACACCGATTGCCAGTGTGCCTTATATAGTTGTAATCGTCTAGACTACCTGTCTTATACAGGGACATGTACCTACCAGGCTGGAGTTCCAGCAACACAATCAAAGTGGGGTCGATACTTTCCTATTAGACGTTTCTATTAGACGGCTGGACCCATCTCCTGGGCAGGCAAAGTAGCGTGTCCGACAAAGGCCAAAAACAAAATAATCGCAAGCTGATTGTTGAGTATGTCTGTTCGGCCAGACTCAAAGGGAAACTCACGACGAATCAGTGCATAGATAGTATTGTCCAATTCGGACTATGTGTTTGTGGTGAACGATGACCGGCAATGCGAATCGGCAATGCAATATTGACCTGATACATTTGCTACCATAACTGTAACTACTAGGTACTTATCATACATGATACAAAATTATGATAAAAAGTAATACACTGATCTCATCTCATATTGTCGCAACCTCGTCAAAGAGACCGAGTGCTCATTATCCTATCTCGCAAAATATGGGGCTGATAAAAAAGGCGGTGTGGGGAAAATACATGGCAGAATCGCATCCCACTTAATTTTTTTTTCTTAGCACGGCAAGCCATCAAAGTTGGGAGGACGCTGCAGCTCGTTGTTAAAAGAAAAAATTGCTACCATTGGCAATAAAGAAACAAAATTAAAGCACAATGGCAGGCACAATCAACAAGCCCAAGAGTATGTCCTGGATATCATTTTGATCTTTGGTCAAAATCTCCCCCAAATATCAACCTGCGCAAAATGCTGACCAAGGCGTCGTAGGACCCAACTCCAAGCGGTCGACAACCCGTCTTCGCAACAAGATCCAGAAGGCCTCCGCGGCCAAGCAGAGAAAGGACCGCAAGTTGGCCAAGAAGAACCCAGAATGGAGATCAAAGCTGAAGAAGGATCCCGGCATCCCCAACCTCTTCCCCTACAAGGAGAAGATGCTGGAGGAGATTGAGCAGAAGCGCGCAAAGAAGGCCGAGGAGGCCCAGAAGAGAAAGGAGATGGCCAAGGCTGCCAAAACAGGCGGCGCCGAGAAGAACGAGGATGCCATGGAGGATGCGGGTGCGGATGGTGACCACATGGATGAGGATGACGGAATGGACGATGTCGACGAGTCCAACCCAATGGCTGCCCTGCTTGCGAGCGCTCGCGCTGCCGCCGCAAAGTACGACAAGTCTCTTGCCGCCAGTGACGACGACATGGACGAGGATGACGATGACGACGACAGCGATGATGACGCTTCTGATGACGGCGCACACGTTTCCATTGGCCAGGCCTCATCGAGAAAGACCTTCGACAAGGTCTTCAAGCAGGTCGTCGATGAGGCCGACGTCGTGCTGTACGTCCTCGATGCCCGCGACCCCGAGGGCACTCGTTCCCGCGAAGTCGAGCGCAGCGTCGTGGCTGCTGCTGCCGGTGGCAAGCGCCTGATCCTCATTCTCAACAAGGTCGACCTGATCCCCCCCAAGGTGCTGCGCGACTGGCTCGTCTACCTGCGCCGGTACTTCCCTACCCTCCCCGTGCGAGCGGCGCATGCGGCTGCGAATGCGCACATGTTTAACCACCGCGACTTGAGTGTGCAGAGCACCTCTGCTGCGCTGTTCAAGGCCCTCAAGAGCTATGCTGCCAGCCGCGACCTGAAGCGCGCCGTCTCTGTTGGTGTCATCGGCTACCCCAACGTCGGTAAGAGCTCCATCATCAACGCTCTGCTTGGCAGAGTGAGCGGCAAGGGCGCCAGCTCTGCCAAGGCCTGTCCCGCTGGCGCTGAGGCTGGCGTCACAACGAGCATCCGCAAGGTCAAGATCGACAGCAAGCTCACGCTGCTCGACTCCCCCGGCGTCGTCTTCCCGTCGTCGTCTTCCGTCCAGTCCGGCGGCCTCGTCGCCATCAAGAACGCCACTGAGGCTCACGCCCACCTTGTTCTGCTCAACGCCGTTCCCCCCAAACAAATTGACGATCCTATCCCTGCCGTCAGCCTGCTCCTCCGCCGTCTCTCTTCTACCCCCGATCTGCTGCAGAAGCTCACCAACGTGTACGACATCCCCGCGCTCCTACCCAGCAGCGCCGACGGCGACATCACCTCGGATTTCCTCGTCCAGGTCGCCCGCAAGCGTGGCAGGCTCGGCCGTGGCGGCGTCCCCAACATCAACGCTGCTGCCATGACCGTTGTGACTGACTGGCGTGACGGTCGTATCCAAGGATGGGTCGAGGCTCCCGTCTTGGCAGTCGAGAATGCAAAGGGCCAGAACGGCGCTGTCAAGCCCGCTATCAAGAACGCTGGCGAGGAAGAGGTCATGGCTGACCAGAAGGAGATTGTCACAGAATGGGCTGCGGAGTTCAAGCTTGATGGCCTATGGGGCGATGACAATGCTAATGAGGGTGCGGATGAGGGTGATGCCATGGAGCAGTAAAAAAAAAAAAAAAAGAAAAAGGAACCCAGAGGAACTCATGATGCAATGTGGCCGGATTTTTTTTTTTTTTTTTTTATAATTGCGCATGTTTCGTGCTCATTTTCTTTTTCACATCTTTTTTCTTAATGGTATTCTCATAAAGAGTTTGGCGTTGTAGGTTGGTTGGTAATATAAAAATAAAGCGGACTTAAACTGTATGCAACACACGCATACATGTATATCAATATTACATATTAGATGTACACAGTTTCTGAAAAAGGTGGAAAAGGAAAGTCTTCTTGAGATAGATTTTCTTTAAAAAAAAAAAGTTTCCCTCTTTATACGTTTTCTAGTCTCTAGCATTTTGTGCATATATCCCAAATTGACAATTTCCATTAAAATTAAACGTCCTGTCCTTACCCTTTTAAACCTCCTTAAGCACTCACCAACTCCATCTTGACGCCTCTCTTGCCCGTCCTCTCGTCCTTGTCGTCATGGACTCTAACCACAACCTTCTGGAAAAGCTCTACTTTGATGCTTCTCTCCCCCTTCGTCGTCAATGTATACGTCTCGGCGTCATATTCGCTCTCCGGCTCAGGATCAGCCAAATCGCGCAACCTAATCAAGCCCTCGATGCCGAACCGCGGCACCAGAACCACAAATCCATTGCTGAAAATCTTCATCACAAAGGCTTCCTCCTCGGCAACCTTGCCCTTCAGGGCTTGGCCGACGTAGTACGCAATGCTGGCTCGGCCGGCCATCTGGGCGTTGCGGTGACGGACATTGATGTTCTTGCACACGGCTTCGAGACGACCTCTGCTGCGGACGGAAGGGTGGACGGCTTCGTAGCCGATGGCGGCCGCAAGTTGTCTATGGGCAAGGAGATCCGCATATCGGCGAATAGGTGAGGTGAAGTGTGTGTAAATCTCAGAAGCAAGACCGTAGTGGCGGAACTCGGGATATGATTGTGTTCCAGAGCAGAAGTACTCTGCGCTCATCATGCAGCGAGTGGCCATGATACGAACGAGGGTGTTGAAGAAGGGTTCTTTTTCGTCGACGCACCTGTCGAGGGAATCGGCCAGCGCCTTGCTAGAATCGGTGCGCAGCTCCAGGCCGCGTTTAATGCGCAGCTGGTCGGCCAACTCGTCAAAGTTGGTCTTGGGAGGAGCCGCGTGGCGACGTAGAATGGCAGTCTGAGGGAACGCCTCGTAAATCTTGGCAGCAACGCTGACATTGGCGAACAACATGAATTCCTCAACCAAAGAGTTGGTATCGAGGAGTTCTTTGGTCTTGACGTCGATAGGATCCGAAGATTCCGACTCCATGTGGACTTTGATTTCCGGTGAAGACAGACTCAGAGCACCAGCATCCATACGCTTCTTCTTAAGCTTCTTGGACAGCATAAGCAGCATTCGCATGCCCTTTGTGAGATCATCCTGCTGCGACTCGTCGTCGATTCGGAGCTGTGCTTGTTCGTAGCTGAAGGCCTCGCGTGACGCAATAACTGATTTTGCGAAGCGGACATTTACAATATCTGCATTCTCGTTGAGCTCCCAGATAACTGTAAACGCGAAGCGCTCGACATAAGGCTTGAGAGAGCAGAGGTCAGTACCAAGCAGCATAGGAAGCATGTCTATGCGCTTATCAACCAGGTATACGGTGGTACCCCGAATACTCGCTTCAGTATCCATGGCATTGGCAGGCTTGACAAAATTCGATACGTCGGCAATATGAACGCCGACCTCGTAGTTTCCGTTTGGTAATAGTCTCGCGTGAAGAGCATCGTCGATATCTTGACAGCCAGGCGGATCAATACTGCAAATAAGAAGATCGCGAAGATCCTCTCTGTCTCTCCAGCCAGGATCCTCTTTGCTGGCAGGAACCTTCCAGTCGTGACCCTCCTTCGGAAGACAGTCGAGCACCGTTTTCGGGAAAGGTCGGTACTGGACATCCCACTCCAAAAGCAAAGCCTCCGTCTCTGCCGCCTTGGTCTCGAGCTCTCCCAGGGAGCGAACTAGATGTCCGACGGGATGTCTTGAATCTCTATCCCAAGAGTCGACGGTGACCAGGAGCCTCTTACCCAGAAGCTCAGACACTTGGCGAGTGCGCAGGCGAATCTTTGGGATCTTCTTGTCCATGGGGATGAGGAAAACGCTATCGAGCTTCCGGCCTTGTGATGGGCCCTTGTTAGCCGTCGATGGGTCGATGTGGCCAACATACTGCCGCCAGTTGCGTTTTACTACTCCCACAACCTTGGCTGTTGGCTGCAGCTGGTTCTCTCCTGACGCTTTCTGGGTCCTCTTTACTTCCTCTTGAAGTGCCTTGCGCTCTTTGTCAGATACAAAGTCCTGGCGCTCTTCGGCGTCCGCATTCTCATTCTTCGTAATCGTATCCTCTTCAATGATCTTTGTTGATGGTGACTTCCACTGGTCTTGTGGGAGCAATTCAACGACTACCACATCGCCATCGATGGATCGATTGATGTTCTCGCGGCCTAGGATAAGTAGAGGCTTTGGGAAAGCAGGGACCTTGATAGATCCTTCAAGGTAGTTATACGGAGACACATTGAAGATACCCTGATGCAACAGCCCTGCCTTGACTCCCGTCATCATCCTTGACGCGGTAAAGTACTCTGGGTAAATAGGCTGCTGAGAAGCTTGCTTGAATCCACCTTGGGCTTGTGTCTGTGACTCTGCAATCATATCCAGTAACCTCTCGCCATCTTCTAGTTCACTGACGTAGTCTGCGAGCGAAGACGCGTGTAGTCCTTGCTCTCTGGCTTTCCTCAAGTTGTCCCGGTCATCACTGAGCATGACAATCGCCGGGATCTTGGCCGCCTTGGTCAATGCCAGATGCTCCCCGTACCACTTGACAGCTTGTCTAACCGCGCGGTCGTTTCTGTCATTGACACTCTCACCAGCTTCACGGTTGACATAGGTCTCCTGGCGGAATTCGTTGAAGAAGACGTAGAATCTCTTGTCCTCGCTCTTCGTCAGTCCTACAAGGCGGTTGTAGAGAGGAAATGAGCGGTTCTTGAGTTCTTCCAGAACAGTCTGCAGGATGATAACGTCATAAAACGATGAGCTCTGCTCGAATAGGTCCATGGCGTTCAATAACGCGTTTGTATCAGGGACCAGATAGTGGCCTTGGGGAAATGACTTTGTACCGGCCGGCCTCTCCGACAGGACAAAAGGTAGAGCTATCATAAGCCGTCAGCCTCGTGCCGCTGTATAACAGATTTGGTACTTGGTAGATAGAAAAGTAAGTTCTCACCTTGGTTGGCGGCATTCCGGGGTGCCTGGCTCAAGCAGGTCCTGCACAAATTTGATGAACATGGTATATCCGTCCTCAGATAGACCTCCCGAACAATCTTCTGCACTTTTCCACTCCGCGTCGACCTGACATAGACCTTGTTGGAAATGTTGAGCGCAGCCTGGTCTGACCGCTGCGTCCTCTTTAAACTCGTCATGCTGGCTGTCACTGTGTTTTGCTTGCTTCTTTAGTGTGAATTTTTTCACCCATGCTCTCTCTCACTGAAGTCACTGAAAAATGCTGATATAATGTGATAATGCACTTGCAAGTTCAATGTGGGGTGCCTTATCGATATGCGACCGCAGAACAGCGCCAAATGGAGACACTCTATACCAATGGCAATTAGTATTCTCAAGAGCAGATTCGCACGGTATCAATTTGTAGAATTTATATCTTCAAATATATTTTTGCTTCTCGACCTCATCTGCAAATATTCTACCATCCTTGAAGCCTTCCAAGAAAATAATATCACGTGATGTATATTCTGGTCGGTTATCACGTGAGTCTCCCCCTTGCCTTTGAGTGAGTCCAAAGGGTGAGCATCAGAGAGAGCGTCTTTGTACCGAAGACTGCTTTACCAAGTGGTATCTATACAAGCATCAATAAGAGTCCCAATATATGACCAAAATAAAAATTTTGTCGCATTATGCCACATAATTCTACCCTAGCAATCAGGCTTATATCCACTTCCGCTTTGTGAAAGTGTATTTTGAAGCCAATCGCTATGACTTGACAATCTCATATCCACGTCTTCTCTCGCATTGTGAGCACTTCTCTTCGCAATGTCGCATATACATCAATCTAACAATCTTTAACAGATATACTAACTACCACCTACCATGGAGAATCCAAGAGGGGACTGGGGAACCAAGAAGGCCAGGAATCGTTACAAATGCAACTTTACTCTGCAACATTACCACTCCAAGTTCACTTGCCACCTGCCTACGCCAAGCCACTCAAATGGAAAGGTGCACAAAATCAGAAGAGAGAAAAAAAAGTTGAAGAGGATCCTTGAGTACTACCTGGAGCGGAGACTTGGTACCGATATTACCGGCCGTGTGCAATCACCGAGCAGTGAACGTACCCTGTCGCAGGATGAGTCCCCTTTTTTTGGCCACTTCACCAATAAGCACGAGCTGTATCGCCACCGAGCAGCATGTTCCCTCGGCGAACTGGCCTCTCTTTGATCTAGGCCATTACTTTGTATGACTCTGAGTTCACTCAAGACGCGCTCCTGATCCCGCCCGGTGTTGGGATGTGGGCTCCTGGTGGGCTCCTCTCTCCATTTTCGTGAGACATGATATTTGTCAACCGCTCCAAAGGGGGCATACGAGGTTCATAATCACACTGTCACCGTGGTTTGCGGGAGCACGGAGGCTCTTTCAGTTCGTGGGGTCCGGTCCTCGGCTCTACTTCATGACCGCCCCTTTCTTGGCGAAGTTTTACACATGCTCTTGTATCATCATCCGTATTCGCCCTCGTTTAGCCGATTCTGTTCACATACCTGCGCCGCTCATTGGGCCTTGAGGGTGCTCAGCATCCAGCTATTCTTTCAGTGTAGCACCCAGGCTGGCAAGAATGACGCGCCATGTTCCCAACAGAAAGGGAGTGGGCGCCGAATTATCGGGTCTGTATGTGTTCCCACCCCGTCCCTCAATAACCGGACGAGAGACTGGTGTATTGGATGCAAGAAGATGCAAGAAGCGTCCCTCAGACATTCTGTTACTCTAACAACAAGCATCTTCTTATTCGTCATTTCGTCCTAACTAGATCTCAGGGAAAGGTCAATGTAATATTGGCCTTTGTGGTAAAGCTGGAGCCCCTAATAGCACAGAAGATGTCTTGTCTCGTCTTGTACCCCATAGGACGAAGATGGGGTAAAGAGCATGCGCATGTGTTTGACTTCGACTAGCAGAGCCAGATGACCCTTTATCTCATGCACGCTTTCATCATATAGGACCACAACGCAACACTCCCGATGTTCTCGACTAATCCATCCAGCGCCGTGGATAACACTATGTGGATCTATAGCTCTTGCAAGGTGAGCAAAAAAGGGAGTATTGACTCATGATGTAAGTTACAGAAACACCAAAAGACGTGTCGCAGCGTTGGTTAGGCTGCTCGGATTTGTTAACCAAAACCAACTCTGCTAAAGCTAAAGGCGTGTATAAGGGCCCTAAGATTTGGTTCCTGAAAATGAACATGGCATGGGTGGGTAATATGAATAGACCTCGTGCTCTGAAATATGAATGGTCCCAATTATCATACGAAAGAGAATGCGGGCGCTGATCGCCAAAAACTTTCCTTTCCTTTCCCACTGAAGACCCCGCGGGGTATGATTCAAACGGACAGCATCCAGAGCTAGGCTTTGGAGCCCAAGAGGGCGGTTCTTCCATAATGGATGCCCCGCGGCCACAGATGAAGCGACATAGAGGCTTCAGTCAGGGACTTTACGGGAGTATTCATCTCATAGTTGGGGGCGTAGCATGCAACGAGTACTCCATACACACATATGCTTTCCACTTCTATTACCACCTCGCACTGTTCAACATGTGCCAAGGTAGCAGAATGCCTTATCCTGTTGTGGTGGGAGACCGGCTTCAAAGGCAGCCAATAACAAGGGTTGCAATAGTCACTGGTCTGGAAAGCCAAAGGAGCAAGCAGTGCACATTGGCTCCGTCGTAGGGATCAACAAACTTGCCCCTCTTGGGCATTGAGAGACGACGAGTTTTAAATTAGGTAACACTCGAGTGGTTTCCCAGAAATGCGTCCTTGCCTTGGCAAACCGAACTTCCATGCATCTATCCTGTTGACCTATAGTCACATGGCTATATGCGCAGCCCAAAGTGGACTCGATTAACGCTACTTCTTCATGTTCAGTCTCGTGAGATCATACATATCCAGGGTAACATCGCGACAGATGCAAATGATGGCAGAAGCGACATGATATGCTTTTGAACCCGCAGCTTCAAGAACAGCGGTCAGGAATCAGGCTTCAACACGACTTGCTAGCGTGGATAAGAAAGCGTGATGATTAACTGCATATGCGGACGCTATACAGTCAACTGATTCAAAGATATGCTTTGCCCTGGAGAACATTTGTTTTCAACAGCATGATGAGATCCACAGGGAGGAAGAAAGTGCGAGTGATTGGTAGAGAAAATTGCTATTGACAAGCGATGTCTGTCCACCGTGACCATTTTTATGCGTCGGATTACAGGGTATGGTGACGCCAAACTGCCGAATTTCTGCTGAAAGATCAACTTACCAGGTACGAAAACAGGATTTCTCAACCATCGTACATACCCCGGCCAGCCTGTCTTATCCTAGAAGCAGTACTTCGTATATCAAAGAGAGAGAAAAGGCTGTATGCGCACAATTCCCGGATCCTTCTTTTTCTTCTCCTCGGAGGGCCTGCAGGCGGTGTCTTAGACGCCGCACTCCCCCGCAGTGGCGGCGTGTCTATCAGTTGACATGGGGTTTTGTAATAGTAGAGCTATGTACGAAGCACGCTATACAATAGGTTGTATGAAAAGCGCTGATAGGCAGCTATGATTTCATATGATCTAGCATTACCCTAGACGCCTTCCCGGTGCTGAATAAGAATCCTACGAACGCACGTTTAATGAGTGTGGTAGGGTCAGCGCCATAGTAAGGGGAATGCATATTTTGTATGTAGTCTGGTGTAATATTACTTATTACTTTGTATGATCCTGGACCACTCGGGCACGAAAGAAAAAAACTCCGGTGTTAAAGCGGCACCCTCCAAGTTCTTAGTTGCCTTTCCTTAAGGCCGCGATCTGGGGGCATCGGCAATCGCAAAATGGGATTCACCAAGGTGTGGGCGTCACCAGATAGATCCGCGGTGTTACCCCTGACTTATTTCTGAGGAATCGGAAGTGTACTTGGTACACGAGCCACCAATTCAAACTCGCGCAAGGGAGGGGCTGGTACAATGGTAAATCTCGGGGCTAGCGTAACTTTGCTGCCACTGCTGTGAGGCACAAAGGCATGGTATATTGTGAGAGATTCAGGCCATGATGGCGTTGGTGCCGCCAAGCTAACAATGGGATGTGGGGTGACATGTCCCGACATCCTTGGCCGCATCTTTCTGCATGGCCAACTCCTTTGTGTGTGCATACCTACTTGTACTGGAGGTAACCAGGTAACCACACCGTGCTGTGTGCTAGATTCCCGCTTCATTCTATGGCGAAGGGAGATCCCTGATATGCAAGTTCGGCTGTCTCCGTAAGTGCTGGTTGCCACCTGCAACGCGACAGGCAGCTCAGTACCAGTAGCTTGGAGTTTTAACTTGCTAGCATTGTATCTCCAGCTAATGCCCAGGGAAGCACATGTAGAAAAGAAGGAGACATCAAGGTTTGGATAAATGGGCGCCGTACTATGCTGAACCCCTGAAAATGATAAGTTTTTTATCGCCTGATCCGGCTTTATGAGCAATATCACGATTGCAAAGCATTATCAATCTAGCGTATAGGGGATAAAGCAGGCAAATCCCGTGGTCTTTCCAGGCCCAGCTCAAAACCTTGATGCTGCTGCAATGGTAGTAAGCGTGTAGTTGAAGGTTTGGATGGTTGGGCGGCGTTCTCAGGCAGGTAGTCGCTGTTGGTCCACTAGGCCCATATTAAAGTGAAAGGGGAGTCCACAAGGCCGAGCTATTCCTAGTTGAATGAATTCTGAGCATCAGCACAGCTGTTTAAACCTGCGGGTAGTTATCCTGGGCGGCTTCGATGGAATACACTCTTTATCATCTGCAAGTGGCCGCTGCGGGCGCGGTGGGGGCGCTGGGATGGAGTCGAGTTGAGGGAAAAGGCTAGGGGTGATGAGCGGGATGGCGTAGTGCAGTATGGTAAAGCCCTGGGGCTATCTTCCGTCATACGCGTTTGCGAGGCCGAGATAGTAGAACTTTGTAGTAATAGTAACAGTAGTAGTACATAGTAGTAGTAATAGAATTTTGTTGTAATCTGGACTTGCTACTAGCAGTACTAATGTTGCTGCTATCAGTGCTACTGCTAGTAGCTTTTGATCTATCATGGGACGGGTGGAGAAATGTCTCGAGCTGCGGGTTGTCAGCAGACGGTTTTCAGCTCCGCTGTCCCGCAGATATTATCAGTGGCTGTCGAGTAGCATTGACTGTAAGAACGGAGCGTATCATCCGCAGGGAGGAAGAGGAACAGAAATCCGGCATCGAAAGGGAAGTTAACAACGGGCAGCCAATGGGTATCAGTAACCACTGCACTGCGGCAGCAGGCCATCCTGTCAGAACGTGGGGGAAGAGATCCTAATGGGCCGTTCTTCCATCGAATCGAATGAGAGAAGGAAGACGTAGTAATTCGTACTGCGTAGCGTATACCGGGTTGCGGGTATCGCTGCGATGCACTGCTGGAGAGATAGATTTCTCTAAAGAGGGTGTTAAAAGCCGTGGTAGCTGCTGAAAGGGAGCCGGGTATTCAAGAGGATGCCATCATGGTTTGGCTGCGGGGAACGAGCTTTTCCGATGCTGTTGGCCGGGCTGCACCAAGGCCCTTGAGGCGCTCTTGGTCTGGGGTCAGCACGATCGAATCGTTCCCGCACCTCACACTCAAGAGGTGCGCACGCAAGGCCACCCATCCCTGCACCCTAGACACCCCCGGCCTGGACCCCATCCCATGTTCATGATCAACTCTGTGAACGCCTGGGGCCAGTGATATAGAACGGGTACGTCTTAGCGTTGGGGCTAGTGCCGTGGTGTTGCGTAAACGCCAAAGCAGTATCACGCAGGCCATTGTCGTGCGGAGGATGGCGTCTTATTGCACCCTATGAAATATCGAGGAGATTTCGAGATTGGCCGAGCCTGGCAAGCGCTTCTTTGTGCGACTCGGGTCGGCCACGCATTAGTCGAGTGAGGCAGCCTCAGCATGCATCTGCTCCCTCTTTCGATATTTCCCGCCGCTCTTTGTCGGGCAAGGAGTCGGTCGGCAGCATGGCGACATCTTTTGCAACGGACCAGCAAGCCGTCGGCCGCCGCTAGCAGGTAGTAGCTCCATTGCCGTGAGAAGAGGTGCCTCGGGGCTGAAAGAGGGGGTGGGCAGGCTGTCGGAGCTGAGCACAAGACAGAAGAGAGAAACGCGACAGACAGCATGATGGTTCGGTTGAGCTAATTGCCGGTGGAGCCTCTGATCACACAAAGCTCCAACTTTGTTCAAGAACTAAAGCGAGCCGTTCTTTGGCCCTGCTGCCTCGTTCTGGAAGGCTGGCTCCGTGGCGGCAAACTCAAATCCCAACACGCTGCAAGTGGGTTACGCGGATGGACTGAGGCCGTGGCGCTGGCATTGTTGGCAGCGTGGCGACAATAAGGTATGCCTCTCCCTTATTGACAGGAGGCCAATCGCAACGACAATGCTAACAAGAACTTCCCTTGCCGCCGCCCATCCGCAACTTTCAGACGTTGCAACGGCCGTGCCTGCCTGCCATGCAGCGGGAAGCGCCTCCTAGCTTCTGGCTAACCCTGACTTGCCCTGTTAGCAGGAAGAGGCATGCAGATTCGCGTTGGGGAAGGCGCTGGATGCCTCTACTGGCGCTAAACATGCACGAGCAGGCACGAGAGTAAGGACTGCATGGATGCCTCCAAAACACCTACAAGTAGTACAAGTATAGTATGACCTAGGAATGCCTGCTAGTTACGAGCATGTACTGTACTGCCTCTTGCCGACCAGGGATCGGTATGCTAGTGCCAAGTAGCCTTAGAGCAGAGTGCTTCTCAACACCTGTAATGGCATCAAACTCCGGCTTATTCGGAGCCTTCCCGTCAGCGATGATGACCGGCACGGCATCAGCAATCATTCAAGGGGATCCATACCGGCTGTACAACAACTGTACCGTATGGTATGGTAATATGCATCAGCTTCTAACAATCACATATACCTGCCGAGTGAAAACGAGCACAGGCTGTCTGCTCTGACTCTCTGGCGCACCTGTGGAGACCCCTGCCGAAGTTTACTGTACAGTAATACGGGCAATATCAAATATCAAATCGTTGCGTAGCACTGGAATGTCATGGCTCGAACAAGGCAGCGAATCATAGCCACCAGACGCAAGCTTGAGCGTCCTTGCATGTCTATCCAGTAGCATCATCTCACTACCATAGCCGTAGGCGGCTGGGTAGGTAAGGTGGTAGTTTCCAGCAACACCTTGTATGTGTCCTATTAGAATATGCAATGCACAATGACCAAGTAGTATCTCCGGCGCACGCAAGGAACAAGCCTGTCGTGACAGAGGCGGCGAATTCCAGGCCCCGGACAGATGTTGAGGCGCATCAAAGGAAATTGCCGCTACTACCTGACTATCTTCCTCCTATTGTATAACCAGACGGTGAGACATTGACGGTTCGATAAATACAGCCTCTCGGGGTTTCGGAGGGCCATACACGGCGCTGGTAGAGCAGACAGTCGAGATACCTGCGAATACTTGCCGGCGTCCCCCTCTATCTGCCAGGCCAAGCCGCCGCCCATTCAGCCAGAAGCAGAACCCCACCTCCAGGCCAACTCTATCCGGCTGCATGGCCTATGCGGAATGGATTAGTGAATCCAGCACGCACAGCCGCCAATCAGGAACCGATATATTGCCCAAAGGCGCCTAGCAGCGCAGCGCAGCGCAGAGTGACTCTTTGTTTCCGACGGGTTGCAAGACCGCTGCGCTGAGATGACGTCGTTGGACGAGCTAGCGGCACCGACATGCCAGCTAACGCTGTGGCAGGCAAATCATGCAAACGTACAGACAAGGACGACGATGCGATACATGATACATCTGATTCACGTCTGGCATGGATGACAAGGGCGGCTATTTCCCGATTTGCCACAGAGCGGTTCTAAAGGCCAAGTCTAAATTTTTTTCGGCTCGCATGACCAAATGACTCCATGGAGCTGGCCGCTGGGAAAAACATCAGCTTTTGAAAATAGACGTGCCCTGCGCCGCGATCCATAAAAACGTCAGGCCGGGCGCAAGCCCAACACGAGCTGGTAGTGACTGATCATATCGATGCATGGGGACGCACGGACCCCACGGACGAGCCAGGGGGTGGCCATAGCTTGTCGATACGGCTAGTAGGACTCGTCGTACATACAGCCAGGCAAGTACCGCCGCCGTACCAGTAGCATTTTCAGGTAGCCGGCGCGATGCAACTTCGGGCCGGGGCCTGTTTGAGCAACGATAGGTTGCTTGTTTCTGGCCTCTGATGCTTCTCTGCTCTGTCTCTTTGATTTCCACTGCTTGGACTGTCCTTTGTACAAAGTGCTTGTGTTTGTTTCAGCTGCTAAATTTGTTGTAAAAAATTTTTTTTACTCAGCTTGCATCTTGTCTTGGTTCTGCAGCCCTGGTAACTTGGCTCAGCTAGCTCGTCTCGCCCTTGACGCGGTCTGATCATTTATTCGCGGGCACGCATCACTAAAATAAGCGACGCGCAGATGGAAAGGCCGCTAGTGTTCTGCTTCAGACTGATATCAAGTATTCCGGCATACTAGCGCGCGCATCTATTTGGGCAGGTCAAGACAGGCGTGAGCGCCGACCAAAACTCACTTACATTAAAATCCCATAAGCAGACCGGGCTGACCTGAAGGATCAAATCAGCGAAAGCTGTGGTTCCCAACATGGCAGTATAGCCGAATACTACAAGGGTGGTTTTTGGAAGCCCGGGCACAGAGCATTGCTTGCATATTCAGCGGCCTCGACTCCAGCATGCATGGACGTGCCTTACAGGGCAGTTTTGGTGGCGATTGACAGCACCCAGCATTTGTGGTTGTAGTGCGCTGCAGGTTGAGGGCGATGTGCACATAGCGTATCAGCTTATACTGAAACTGGGGCAGCTGCAGCTACTATCTGCATCATCTCATTCCCTCTCTTCATCCTCTGTGTGTGCTTGTGTGTGTGTGTGTGTGAGAGAGAGAGAGAGAGTGTGTGTGTGTACTTGTGTAAATACTCAAGGGGCATCGTATCTATCGAATCTACCTACTAATTAAGGTGTAAGCCAATCATGTCTCCCTCAGGAATTGTCAAATATAGAAAAAAGAAAAAAGAAAAAAACGAAGACAACAAATACCTATAGATAGACAAGGTCTCCAGTATTATCGGCATCCATGTTAATGTCGACTACGACTATCAGGTACTCGTACACGCTCTCGTATAAGTGAACTTGTGATAGGCGGCTGCAGGGATGCTCCTCTTTCGTCGATGCTATTGGCAACATTTACAAGTATTGGGTCTTCTGCACACGGCTGAGCTGCAGCATGCTTGCTGTTGCCCCCTGGCCGGCCATGCAGTAGCAAATAACCGGGTTTCTCGTCTTTGGCTGTGTTCCGTCAGGCCCTCCAGACTTCCCCTCCCATCCCTCCTCGTCCCCGGGGCATGGGATGGCATTGCAGGGCTCTTTCGCATGGCCATCTGCTTGCTGCTGTCTTGGCCCCCCTAATGCACCGCAGCCGCTAAGGGATCAGTGTTTGAACTACTGTGCCTGTAAATTAAAAATCAATGGCAGATTCACAGTCGAGCAAGTGAACAGAGCAGCAGCCCAGGATGGCACTGGAGTAATCTGCACCGCGCTCAGTCGAACTGCCCAGTGCTACCTACCGGCCTAGCAGTACGACGTAGGTACTCCATACCTGCGCGCTACTCTCGAGATACCTGGATTCACATGTCCACGGCTCGTTCTCTTGTCCAGTTTTCTGCTGGCCACACCCCTCCTCCACAAAACTTCGCATCATCAACATGTCTATCCCTCCAGCCCGGCCGCTGCGTCTTTGCAGCCAACCATGAGGCGTCGTCATCCGCTCGCAGCCCTCCATCCGCGCATCCACAAATATATCATCCAAGTCATCCTTGCCTTTTCTCCCTCTGCTCCCCCCCTCCTCGCGGCCCCGTCAAGCCCGCTCTTGTTTCCTGCACTCTGCGACCTCTAGCGTCCGCAAAGCGTGCTAACGTACGACATACCTACCTGCCACTGTCCCATTACAAACCAGCACGCTGCCCCATCTCCACCTCCACCACCACCATCATAACCATAACCACCCTAAACCACCCTCCCTCCTCTCGCACACAACCTCATCGCGCCCACATCCGGCACAAGGTCCCCAGCTCTCGACCTTTGCGCCTCTTTGTTTTGACTGCGCCGTGCCTTGCTGCATACCGCACTACACTGCGCTACTCCCGCCCTGAGCTTCGCTGAGCTTTCGCGAAACAGAAAAAGAAAAAAAAAAGTCTCCACCACGGTCGAGTCGAGTCGCGCTGCTTCCAACCATCGCCGATTGCCTCTCTGCATCCAGACTCGCAGAAACGCGCACGTCGCCAGACAAAAGTCGGTCGCCGCTCGTGTTTCCTGACTGCCGCCGTGTGCCATCATCGCCATTGCAGTCGCACACGCGTCGCGCCCCTCGCCCATCTGCTTTACTGCATCCAAGGTGCAAAGAATAAGGTAACAATAGCCCAAAAGAAGAAATCTTTGTCCCATTTCCTTTCTCTGTCTCCCGTTCAGTCCTGTGGCCCTCTCAAGATCAAGAATCGCAACCCAAGATGCGTCGTGCGCGGTTCCTCGCTGCGCAGCCATGGCCAGCTACTCATCCATGGCCTCGTCGCCCTGCCTCGAGATGTTGATCTGCGCTCTGGCGTGGCAGCTCTGAAGCAGCCGCCTTGACCTCTGGTTGTGTTGCGCCGCACTCGGGCGACACCACGCTCCTACACCTGGTCGCCGCTCTGCTCTCGTCTCTGCTGCCTGTCTATCCATCTGGCCTGCCCGCCACACCCTTCCACGCCCCCTTGGAAGCCAACCACCTGCGGGTCGAGCTTGTCTTTCTGCACCTCGTCCATCCTCGGAACTTCGCCAGCCCAACTATTTCACGACACGTCGCCGCCGTTGTCGTCGCTGCCGCCACCGTTGCTGGCTTGGATCTCTTGTCATGTACTCCGCACAACCAACAGGCGCCGACGGTGCGACAATCAATCCCGCCGCCCTCAACTCTGGTGAGTTCTTCATTCCTCATCTCATCACATATAATTGCTTGTCGACGTCGTTGCCCCTCCATCCCGATCTTTTTATCATGTCCCCTCCCCCGCCAGATCTTGACGGCATGCGCCGCGTAAAAAAAAGATACCAAGAGAAAACAACACCAACCCATATTTCGTCTTATTGCACATAACCGCCTATACCCCATAATCTCTGTCGCAATGCCTCGCGCGCCTCATGCAAGCTATTTTTCTTTGAGCCCTTGCAGTGCTGACCCGCCGGCCTCATAGACCTCGTTATCGCGCCTCTGCGGGGTGTCAAGCGCAATCGGTCTCCGGATCCCCTCGACTCTTTTTACCGGCCTGGCGATGACGGTATGTCGGCGATAGATCTTGTGTAGCTCGGACTCAGGCGCCGCGTTCCACAGAGCCTGCGGATATGCTCTACATGTTACATCCTGCTCCGTGCGACGGTGCGCAAAATTATGATCTTTTTGAACCAGGGACAGGAGCGATGCGATGAGATATTGATGATTTTTCATGCATGTTAGAGGACGGCAACGCTGACCCAAGATTCTATTCCTTCCTAGGCGATCGCCAATTTCAACCCAAACGAATAAGACCAATGAAGGCCCGAGCGACAGGCAGCATCTCTGAAGGCCCCGGGCAAGCGCCTGGCGGACCTGTGCCCCAAGCCATACCGCCGCCCCAGACGGCGCAGTCTCAGAACACTACGATTCCTACTCAGGCCGCGCCAGCCTACTCGGCCCCGCAGGCGCAAATGCCTCCGAAGACGACGCCGACAAAGACGACGCTCAAGGCTTTGCCTACAGTGCGAGATCATACCACTGATCAGCTCAACGCCACAGGCGATGAGTACATTCCGCGCGAGACCGACGAATTCGGTGAGAAGAAGGTGATGCCCAACGGTGCGCTTCTTGGCAACCGCCAATACCGATGTCGCACGTTCCTGGTCCCAAACCGTGGTGATAAACTATTCATGCTGGCCACCGAGTGCGCGCGAGTACTGGGATACCGGGATTCCTACCTTTTGTTTAATAAGAACAGGTCGCTATACAAGATAATTGCGAGCCAGGCCGAGAAGGACGATCTTGTCCAGCAGGAAATCCTACCTTTCTCGTATCGGTCGAGACAAATTGCCATTGTTACTGCTCGCTCCATGTTCCGACAATTTGGAAGCCGCGTCATCGAAAACGGCCGCCGCGTCCGAGACGATTACTGGGAAACCAAGGCCCGCAAACAGGGCTTCACCGAAGCTGATCCCGCCGGGGAGAAGCGTCCCGGAGCCGCCAAGGCCAGAGAGGCTGCGGAAGCAGCAGCGCAGAACAACGTTCTGATGGGCAACCCACACACTGAGATAGTGTATAACAACACGCCTGGGCCATACCCTGGTGCGCCTCAGACTCATCTCGTTCCAGGTATGATAGGAGCACCTGGAAGCGCCACAAGAATGCCGGCATTAACCATGGGACCAGACCTTAGTGATAACAGATCCCGGGACTACGGCGGCATTGTCAAGGGCGGCCCTCGACAGGAGATTACTGGACCTCCATATCAAGACCAAACCAGGCCTTCTCCTCTGATGGAAATCCACTCGCAGGCCAATCACGCAGCCGACTACAACCGATCCGTTAACCAGCAACGCGACATGCGTGACACCTACCTCCAGCGGATATGGCGTCAGCCCCACGAGCAGCCCGCTCAGCCCACTCTCGCTCAGCAGCCTGTTGCTGCGCCTGCCGACGCGTCCATTCCCACCAGTCGGCCGTCGAATTCGCCTCATACCACTGCCGCTGGCATATCCCAGCCTGGTGTTGTATCATCGCAGAGTCCGCAGATGATGATGACGGCAGCCCCCTACTCCCAGTCCATCAATGCACAGAGTGCGCTCGGTCAAGCTCCTATTAGAGGTATGACCCCTTTGCCTTTAACAACCAAGCTGAGTATCCGTGAACCAACACCTGCTGCAGGCTCTACTGGTGCCATCAACCCTTCAGCCGCTGGCTACAGCTATCAACAACCAAGCCAAGCCATGTGGTCCCAGAGCCCCCCGACAGCACAAAATAGCTACAGCAGCTATACGACGCAGCCCCAGCCCCAACACCCTTCCCAGTCTCCGGCCTCACACCTTCGTCAGACTGGGGCCAGCCAGATGCAACCCGGCATGCAATTCTCAGGCATGGGAAGTATGCAGTACAGCGCCGGTCAGGGCATGTACTCCGCCGACCAGACTCCACGTCAATACATGCCCCAAACTACGCCAAGTGCGCAGTCGGCCTCGCAACAACCATGGTCAGGCCAACACTCACAGCCCCAGCAATGGTGGACACCTCAGCAGCAACAGTAAAAACGTTGCTTGTGTTGCCATTGCAAAGTTGCCCTCTTAACTTGCGCACGTCGTGGTCATTAAAATACGAGATGTAACTATGTTTGCGCGCTGCTGCTGTCTTTATGCACCTTCTGGTTTGAAGAACTGGCTAGTTCTTTTGGCTTTTTTTTTATTATGATCTTCTGGGACCGAGCTCCTGCAGTATTCCAGATACCCCAAGCATACAGGTTGGTTGGAGCGGCTTTTTGCTTTCTTGGGTCAGCGGCTCGTTCTAGTTTGAAACGATGTGCAGCATCTGATCTAGGCAAGGATAAAGGAGTCGGGGGAGATCGGTTGGGATGTATCTTTTTTTTTTTCCCCTCTCTCTTTGTCCCCTTTCTTTTCTTTTCCCTTCTTCTTTCGCTTACGATTTTTGCCATCTTCTTCTTATATGGCTAGTGGTTTTGCAAGAACCCCTACACCAATTATTTCATTTGGCTATGACTGTCGAATGGCCTTGTTTCTTTCTTTCTTTCTTTCTTATGTTTCTCCTTTAACGGCCGATTTGTTATTTTAAGTGTCCAGGATGTTATCCGGGCGAGGATTTCATATGTGTGTTTTTGTTATGGTATTTACGAAAGGGAGAGAACTCCTACTTGGCATCTCTTCAGGGCTAATTCTCATGTTTTGGCGGGGCATGTTTTGCGTTGATGTTGATACCACTCGGTTTGATTTAGTCGTCGAACGCAATTATGAGAGAAATTGAGAATTTTCTATTTTTGTTGGGCCCTTGCAATTTCTACGCTGAATGGTTTCTGGCTGATGCCTGTTGTGTGTTCCCTCTCCAATTTTCCCTGAAACCAGGCTCATCCCTAAGAGCAATGAGTTCTTTATTGCCTTTCCGTTCCTGGTTGGATAGATGTCCGATTTGTTGGTGTCTTTACTGCTTTCCCTTTTTGGATCTCTATTGGTTTCGAGCAAATCAGATATAGTCTGATGCACGCTGTGGAAGAAAGAGGAGGGAAAAGGTAAACGGGTTTTCAATGAAGGGTTATGATGATATGGACTTTTTTTTTCCCCTTCTGTATTGGAGACTCAGGATATGTATGTATGTATTGTGATTTTGGGTTTTGTGTGTATTCTTTACCTCGGAGGGTATTCTAGCATTTTTTTATATATTCTCCTTTTTTGAACGATAAATTTATGCTTAGCTGTGAATTGAATTATATAATGTCTCTCTGGCTTACTTTGTATGAGCCGAACGAGCCATCCGCTTCTGCGATATTATCTATCCCTCGCTTGCAGATCGTTGGCGAGGTATAACGTACAATGCCGAGGTAGGTAAGTACCGGCGATGTTTAACTATCGAACAATGGAAACTCAGAAATTCTCATCTAAACTCGTTTCTTCGCTCAAATACAAAAAATGGCCACTTAATTAATCACTTTCATCTCCCTCCAAGGCCTCGTCCTCTACATCATCTCTACTCCTCCTCTCTTCCAGCGCATCTTGCGTCTCATCGCCACTAGCCTCTCGCTCCTCATCTTCATCCTCATCACCAGCTTCTTCTTCTTCATCATCCTCCTCGCCATCATCGTCATCGTGAGCTTCTTCGTCCCCATCGTCATCCTCGTCGACTTCATCGTCATCGACAATCGCATCAATCTCTTCGTCCTCCGCTGCTGCAGCAGAAGGATCGACACGAGCCTTTTTGGCGCGTGGGCCGGATGAAGTAGATGCCTCTTCCGAGGCTACAGTTGTGTCGGCCATTTCAGTGTCGTCGCCGCCGCCATCACCGGAGCTGGGCTTGGTGGCGCGAACTTTTTGGCGGTAAGTGGTGCGTTTTTCAGCTTGTACGGCAGTGAATTCTGCGAGAAAATAAGAGGGTCAGAGAGAGGAAGAAGAAAAGAAGGAGGAAGAAAAGAAGCCGGTTGTATGTTGTACAAAAAGCAATAAGAGTTGTATGTAGCGATCACTCTAAGAAATGGCGTAGCGTGATATGAGAAGGGCTTTTTTTTTTCTTTTTCTTTTTTTCAGAGTGAGGGGTTTGTGTGTAGACATACTGGCAAATTCGGCCTCAAGAGGCTCTTTCAGAAAAGAAAACTCGGTGTCGTCTAATGCCTTGAAAACGTCGGCTGGGGAGATGGTCTTTTTGCCGGCAGCGACAGTGTTTTCATTGGCACTGTGATGGGTGATCGTGGTTAGCCTTTTTTTTTTCTTTGGGACTCTCACAGAGCTTTGATTCGTGTGTATGCGGATTGGTCTGGTCCTCGTCTATGAGATAGACATAGAGAGGGAGGAAGGAATCAATCTCAAGCCATGTTACGAAACGGTGATGCTGCACCGTAAAGAATGAAATGAAAGGTTTCGTAAGCAGACGTACTGTGAAGCTAAATAGCTGATAAAGACAGTGGCGCTCTTGCTCAGTGCCAAGATCGCATTCCCTTGAATCTGCGTGTTAGGGGGGAGGGTTCCCTTTGCCAATCTTGTTATTATTGATTTCGGGAGATTCAGGTCCTGGGCAGGCGAGTTAGCTTCCCCTGACTTATATTTTGACGCTGCTGAAATGGATCAAGACACACCTCAATTGTGATAGCATCCTCTCCCTTTGCCTTCTGGATATCCTTTTCCTTGTCTTTCTCCTTTTTCTCTTGTTGGGGTTTTGCTGGAGGAGAGGTCTCCGCGGCAGCAACAGGGGTGGATGCCCTGACGTCGGACTTGCGAGGAGGCATCTTTATTCTGTTTGGAAGGACGAACAATAGATGTGAGCGGGCTACTAGGTGGGGGGCTGAAGACTCCGTGTGGCGAGATAGAGAGGTTGTGGGGTGGAGTAGATGGATGAGAGTATAAAGCTTGTGTGGTGGATATATAGAACTCAAGATACCGCACGTGAAGAAGGCGTGGCGAAGAAAAAGAATAGAAGCAAGATGCTATATATGCCTTCCCAATATCCCTCTATATAGAATGGAGAGAGACTCGGGAGAATAGCGTTGAGGGTGATGCAAAAATTAAGAAGAAAGAAGGGGGAGAGAAGACAGCTCAGGCCCAGGTTGAGGAAGAGGATGAGCCCCCTCCGAACAGCTTCAAATCGACCCAGACTCAAGCAGAGGCAGAAAAGAGAAGCCAATCAGGCTGAAGTCAAACACTGGACCCGGATCAAATGCAGCGTATAAAGCAACGCCTGTAGACCGCAGAATCGAGACCAATTGGGCACAGAGAGCGAGAGAGAACTGGTCTGCTACGTGCTTTTTTCCTCCCTAGTCCGAAATCGAGGCAAAGGCTAGCACCTAGAACCGCATCGGGAATTATGTAAGATGGCAGGGCCAGGGTGCGAAAACGAGGGCAGAGCAGAGTGGACTGCGCTCAGGCTGGGTGAGTTGCGCGTCTGATGCTCGTGAGCAACTCGCTGGTTACGCCCAGGCAGCTGTCCGGATTATGGAGCAGAAAAGAAAAAGGACGTGCTGGACGCGTTTTCCCCCCGCCGTGGCGCGCGTTAAGTGGTTTCTGTGTGCTTTACAAGCTGCCCGTGGGCCTACGGGGACAGGTACCCTCTACTGCAGCCCGTCGGCTATTTGCGCTGTGCTGACCTGCGCCTCATTAGGTAGACAGTACATCCTACCACCACACATTTACAATCTGTATGCTTTTGAAGATGGCTGGTCTCGCTCAGAGACGTCAATTTGGCTATGGCAATTTTTCTTTTCTTTCCTCCTATTTTCTTTTTTTCCTTTCTTTTTTTTTTTGGCCTATTTCTTATATGCATCGCCGGCTCCCCCTCTTCGCCGCTCAGCTCACCAAAGGAATGAATGATTGCTTTAAATCTCGCCCATAACATCCACACCACCATATACTCATACTCTCATCGCATTCTGGAGTCAATTTCTCTCTTCAATTCAAAATCTGAAAATAAGATAAAAAGATAAAGTAAAACCCTCATGGCAGTGATAGGCGCCTGCTCATGGTACATCAAATAAAAATAAAAAATAAAAAAAGGGGGGTATATCCGTCATATATATCAAATAAATCATACTACTATCAAATGAGAAAAAGGAGAGAATCAAGGCTCAGCCTGCATTCATTCGTCGCTTACCATTGGAGCGACTAAAAGGTGCCTGGCATACGAATCCTCCGCAGGAGTGATAACACCCGCGTATGCGAAAATGAATAGGAAGGGTACGGAATAATTCATGTTGATGAAAAAAGAGAAAAAAACGTGTGCTGGAAACGAACCCACCATGAATCTGCGATAATTCATGGACACGTCCTATTCTGCTTAAGAAGTGTGAGGGGATAATAAATGGCTGCCACATTCTTCATAGAAGTGGCTGTCAGAACGTATATTTCTCGTGCTTCGTCCACCGCGGTGAGTGAGACAAAGCAGCATCGAAACTTACTCACTGCCGCGAGCCTTTCTCAGCTTATACTACTGAGCAAGTCTTTCAACAGGAGTTGAAAATAGGTAGCTTGCCAAAGATGCTCATCCTATAGCACGCCCAATATCAGAACTGTGCACCACTGGCGGACGTGGTGTCAGGCCAGTCAAGGGGACCTCGTCATCCCGAAAGCCCTGCCGAGCGGCAGGAGTCGAAATAGTCGCTCTGCGGGATGCCGGCGCGGATTTGGAGTATATGTCGGCAGACTGCCGAGGAGAGTTCTGCTCTGGAGTCTGGCTGTACCATTGCTCCCGCCTAGTATTGGCACCGAAACTACTTCGCGTGCTGCGTGTGCTTTTGGTCCGCGCGTGGCGAGGAGGATTGTTCTTGGTCAGGCGCGCCGAGGGAGTCCGCTTGATATTAACGTACGCATTGTCACCTCGGACTGTTTCGTCTGTGAGGCCTGGCCGAGAGTTTGGTGCTCGTGCAAGGACTGGCGTGGGCGGGATATCAATGCTCTGCTTTGCACGGGCGGGAGAAAACGGGAGTTGCTCTTCGGAGACTCGGCTTTGGTAGACAATGACACTAGATGACTTTACAGAACCAACAGATGTGTTTGCGTGGTGAGAATGGTGGGCCGGTCTTGGCTCACTAATGGCTGATTTCGGTGTACCGGGAAGCTTCTCCTCGCCCTCAACGCTTCGGGTCCGATCAATCTTCCAAGATTCAATCTCCTCATCGTCAATTGGTGTGATTCCCCTTTTGCGAAACCGAGCTCTACGTCTTCGAATTCGGTGATATACAACGGCGGCTAAGGCGATGAGAAGCACAGACGGGATAGTTGTAGCCAGGACAATGATGAGTGTTTCATGCGAAGAAGATAGGCCAGCCATACTGTCTGCTCCGTGGCGTAGTTACGGCGACCAAGTGAGATAGAGCCGGAAGGTTGAATGAAGAAGGCGTTGAGATGCCGGTATCACAAGGCCATCCGGACGACTCGGTATATCATGGACCTCCTTCTCTTTTGTCTTCTTTTCCTTTGTTATATGCCTTTTAAAAACTGAAAATGTTTGAAATATCGTTCTTTTGATCTGGAAAATTCTTTTCGACGACATTCACTTGGAATTCGACCACAGTCTTAGTCCGAGCAAGATTCTTTCCAGATACAACGACGTCGACAATATAAGCGGTGGTAGTTGATACGGCGCACGTTTAGTGAAAAGAAAAAAAAAAAAGTAAGCTTTGTTGAAATTGATCAACGGAAAAGCGATCGATTCCCCTCCTCCTTGTAGTAGATGAAAGACCTAGAACAAAGAGAAGAAAGGAAAAAGAAGAAGCGAACAGCAGCTGGTGCCCACTGATTAGTCTTTTTTTTTTCTTCCCTGGTCGTTTATAATTCTTCCAGGGCCCCTGAAAACATCGAATGAAGGAGGAGTTATGCAGTGCAAACCTGGTAGATGATCAACTTACACTCAAGGCCTGTGAATCATACTCCAACCCTGTTAAGCCCAGACGAAGAGCGAGTACTTGGAAGCAGCAGCACCCAAGTACATATGCCCTATGGAAGCAGAAGGGGGAAAGAGGCGGGATACGGCAAAGAAGAGGGCTGGATGGGATGGGATACTAATACCTACTACTACTAGGAATAGCAGTATGGTACTACTACAAGTGCGTTATAGTAAGTGCAGGTTTACGGAGCCGCATGCAGGCGTAGAATCCAGTACCGGCAGTGGTATCAATACTTGTTGTACCACTACTCCTCCATATGTACGGAGTGCTATGTATGCACTCAACTGGAGACGACATCTCTTGATGGTGTCAAGGCGTGGTACCTGTACTGCAGGCGAAGGGTCCAGGGGTGTGAGCGAGAGGAGCCCACTTGCGATCCACCCGTCAACCCTTGTTCAATGCAAAACAGCTCAAGAGCTCACGGCGAATTTGTTGTAAAAGAACAAGATATTGCTCCGTGGGACTACTCCGTATGAGGTATAGAGAACGCAGCAGTAGTGCATATGATGTGCTGGTGGTGATCATTCCTGTTGTGACGAACGATGGCCCATACGGACCAAACAATGAGGTGACGAAGCAATAGCTGCAGCTGCTAGCAGCCGCGTCAATACGGCATCAATGCGAGCGTGCCGCCGTGAATGGATTGCTAGTGTGACCAACTGCTAGCAAGCGAGACCTCGTAAGAGAGGCGCGTGTGCTGGACATAGCATGTAGCTCACCAGAAATGGGTGTGGTGGGTGCACTGCAAATACTCTCATTCAGGCCCGCTAGCCTCTCAGCAGCTCTTCTGGCAGCTTCAACGCCAGCGACCTCGTCTCCATCAAGTGCCTCCCTTTCGGGGGATGATCAAGGGGTTGGCTGTGGGGGTGGTCTCCAGAGCTGGGGAGGGAAAAAAAGCTGCCGAGTCCACATACTGTACTAATCACGACGCCAATTCTGATGACCCTGGCCTGGGCAAAAAGACGCCAGCAGGGAAACGTGGCGCATCCCGCAGACGTGTCTCTGGCACTACGGCACGAGCCTGACTCGAATGGGCCTGTCTGCGGCGAGGGATGCGGCTGTGGCTTTTGGTTGGCCATTGAGTGGTTGAGTGTGGCCGATCTTTGAATGCCCGTTGGATTCCGCCAACGCCACCACGAGGAGGTCGCAGAAGGTGTGAGGGGGAAACTTTTCTCAGATTGATTGCTTGATTGCTCGACTGACTGAATGAATGAATGAGTGGCCGGCTTGTTCACTGACTGACTGATTGATTGGCACAAACTTTTTGCCCGTTGGACGAGAATCTCCTCGGTTTGCCTTTATCTCTAGGCAGCACATTCCAGCAACGCAAGCAAGCAGGGCAGCCCAGTCAGTCAGTCAGTCAGTCAGTCATCCATCTTTCTTCTACGCTGCTCTTCTCATTCTGCTCCATATTCCAGTGTCTTAAAATGGGCGGGACCCACGGAGCTACAGTCCGGAGCACGGAGCATGAGCGGCCAGGAACCAGGCACAGAATCTCACTCAAAGTCCAGCCGGTAGTTGCATGTACAGGTATCGTGTCTGACGTCCGTATGCGGCGTTGGGGAGAGTAGTATTGGGGGAAATCAACCATGGCGTCCCTCGGATGGCCAGCCCCAAAAAGAGCAGGACAACCGGAATATTTCTCTGGGCGACAGTTTTGGCTCGACTTTGAATCTGTGAGGGAATCTTGGTGACAGCAGCGGCTAGACCACAAGCAGTACAGCTTTGGTCACGATGCCTGTTCTGACTAAAGGCCTCAACTACACCTTGCCCTTGGTAGAGAATGCGATTGTCTCGAGGGAGCACCATTTTCGTCTTTTACGAGACCAATTTGCCCTCATAGCTTGTTCCAGTTTTCCCTGGAGCTTCAAACAGAGTGTAAGACACCAGACAAGAAGCACAATCGCGGCGAATGGCTTTGGCCAATGCTGTCAAGCTGTGTCTCCGTCCTTTGGTAGGGTGAGGCCAATAATTCCTGCTCCCTTGCATCGCTGCGTCCAGGTCCTGTAAGGCCTTGCAGACAGTTAGCACTACTGCCATGACTGCTACCCAACGCCTGCAAACTATCGAGTACATACTTCGTATTATCATAGGCCTAGCAGGTGCATGCGCGGCAATGACACCCCCAAGACCCCCCAGCATTGGTGGCGTCTGCGTTAATACACGTTGCAGCAGGTGATATTTCGCGCTTACCGGTATTCCGCGCAATGTGATTTCGACTGCACGTACGGAATACCTACATGCTTCAGCTTGTATGCAAGGCCATCCGATCTTCCGCCAGCAAACAGGTCTGATGCGAGTTCTTCGGTCGTCCAAATCAGTTCAGACTTGCATTGGCGCTATCTGGGGTCGACAAAGCTCGCCTCTCAGGCGGTGTGGGCAGCTGGGCAAGGCAGAAAAGTATATCCAGGCACCCAAAACATGCACCTCTTGATCATCGTGGCCGCAGCAGCTGCACCGGCAGGCTCGGGATCAAACAAGTCTACGCGTGTGCATGGAGCCAGAAGCACTCTCATATCGACCAGGTAGCCTTCTAGCAGCTTTCAAGTGGCTGAGGCCATGATTCCAACGAGTCTCCCATGCGCCTTGACTCGCCTGCGGCTCGAGCTGGCAGGGGGCAACGAAAGGATCAAATGGCGATCATGTCGTGTAAGCCGTGCGATGCGCTACTGCTGATCACATTCACGCACATAATACAAGCAGTGGAAGAGACGTGGTAAGTCTTTGCTCTCTCAGTGGGAGCTGACGGGTCAATTGCACAGCGTTGATGCGTCTTGTAGCCATTGCTCCCCCAGTGTCCCTTGTACAGTAAGATAAGGAACCATTGGAATACGACTGCTCATAGACGACTCCCTGCCTGGTGCCCACGGTACCTGGTTCTGGGCAGACCGGAAAACCAAAGGCCCATTTCCATCTCGGCCATGCTCGTTTTGCTCTATTTACATGCCTAGCATCAGAAATACAGGTTTTACTATGGCTTCACAGGTACTGCCACCCTGTGGAAGACGATTTGCGCCCAAACTCTGATGCTCATGTGCTACTTTTAGAATGAATGACTTGCGTTTAAGAGTACCCATACCTCAGCCGCATCTCGCTCGCTTGCTCGCCTATTGCTCTCCTTGCATCAAGGCTCCTCCATAGCGCCGTTAGACCCCATGGGAACGTCCCCACCAGAAAAAGAACTTTGCTCTTCAGTCAAAAGAATCGTCGAAGAAAAAAGCCACCGAGATGACCGAGAGCTGGACGCCTAAATGATGGCCTTTGCGTCTCACCGTCGTCTTGGCGGTTCGTGCTAGCACTCATATTTCGTGCCCGGATCGATAGACAAGCTCCGCCACCTCTGTGGCTTCGGCGCAATGACTTAGCTTCCATGTTAGCAGATCAAGCCTTTCCTTTCAAAGCCGTGGGGAGCAGCTGGTTCATCTGCTATCGTATCCTTTCAAAAAATCTTACCCC
Organism: Trichoderma asperellum; assembly: GCF_020647865.1. Taxonomy (NCBI): domain Eukaryota; kingdom Fungi; phylum Ascomycota; class Sordariomycetes; order Hypocreales; family Hypocreaceae; genus Trichoderma; species Trichoderma asperellum. Next base: position 2,412,634 of record NC_089418.1, read on the forward strand.
AGCAATCTAAAAACAGCAGAAAAGCCACAGCATCAATGGCGGCCACCACCGCAACCACCGTTCAGGGCTAAGCTGCTCCCGGATCCTGGCGCGTCTGTATCCGTTATTCAAGTGGTCCAAAGAAGCGCCCTCCAGTGAGTGACCTGGCGGTCCATTCAAAACTGCTCCGCAAAAGCTCAACCCTACTGGCTAGTATTCCGTAATGAGGGTGTTATAGCCACTGCTGCTACTAGTACTATTGGCATTATTAGCAGCTATTCGCAATAGTATTTGTGAGTACTACTGGTGATATTCCCGACGATCGGTTCAAGATGCCCTCCTGGTGATGCGGATACAGAAAGAACTATTGATTAGGGAACACTAGTTCATACTAGCTGTGCTCTGATACAGCACAGCTCTGGTGGAAAGGCTCGGCGCGCTCAAAGTCAACCTCTAGTGCTGGACTAGAATGCCTCATCTCTCGTATACAGGTGTATGAGTATACACCAAGAAGCATTCATCTCCGAGTGTGATTACATCGGCCGAAATGCTATCTTATGGCCGCGTCCAGTCCAAGATTGGGAAATCGACCGCCTACTTGGGCATATTTTCCATAAGCTCAGCAGAGCATTCATACAGTAGACATCGAGATGGCACAACTGGACACCACTCGGCTTGCTTCGGGCATTACTTCTGACGTATCTGCTCTGTCTCATTCTCTTGGCCGATATGTGTGTCTTGCAGGCGATGATCATCGCGTCCATGAAGCGAGACACTGTGCTTGCAGAGGGATAGCATCCGGCTCATCTGGCAGTGCGACTCTGGCCTCCCATTCCGCGTGGAGCTGGCTCATCACGGGAGAGGCCGTCCATCGCCAAGTGGCTTGCGCGATCGAAACTAGGCGAGACTTTACTGAACAAGGGGAGACTCCGCTTCTCCACCGTACTATGGCCAGGAACCCTCTTCTAGCGTCTTCGTCAACCCCTGCTCCATGTGATCATGTGCCACGCTTGCCATAACTGGTACTGTTTCGTTTCACCTTCTGTCGACCCTCTTTGTGTCTTCTTTCTGCCCAGGGGCAGTATGAATGTGTGGAGAAGCGTTGACATTTACGGGGACAGTGAATGATGTGCGAAAGACACAGAGCACAAAAAAACAAGGGAATTGAAAAAGGGGGCGCGATAAAACGCATGAATGAAAGAGACAAAAACAATCTTGCGTCGCTCACCGCTCATTCTAGCGAGGTTCCATCTTCCTTCTTTTCATTTACTCTCCCTTGCTTTTCATTTGTCACGCTTCCCGGTGTCATCACGGTCGTGAAGATTAGTACAAGTAGGGTTTGCGTGCAGCATCTTACGCACACTCCTCAACATTCTTCGCGCGCCATGGCCTGCAAGGGACGCCTAATTGATCCTTGCTTCAACACGCAGCCTATCAAAGAACTAATATCAAGCGAAAGGTTGGTTTGAGCCAAAGCTAGCCCGTGTGCCACTCCTTCCTCCAGCTTGCAGAGCTGAAAGAGAGTTTTGGAAGAGTGATGATATGCATGAGTAGTACTCGGCACTGCTACTTCATACTTATGGCTAAATAGCCAGTTTGTCGTCCATCTCTTTGAACGGGCAGCCACAGTGCAGCCTGATAAGCCAAGACTCGCTTTTTGCGTGTGTGCTGGGAGTTTAATTAAACTGCTTCCTCCTATCCCGCACCATCCACACCTGCTACACCGTATTCCTCTGACACGTCCAATCAGCTCTGCGGGGTGGCGGGAAGAGCAGAATAGCAATGCCACTAAGCCAGCGGATGAAGCGGGTAAACAGAGAAGAGAGATCTGCCGAGTGGGATTACGTTTAGCAACAGTGCTCGCAGCAGCTCCGATGTTTTGAAACCAAAAAAAAAAAAAACGGAGCATATCTACAGTTACTGTTACTGTGGTACCATAGCAAGTACCTGTCTCCATGAGTTTGGAAAACCCAGGAAGCCGTTTATGGATTAAGCTGGCCCAGATTCAACTCTTACCGATAAGAGATATTTGCCGTGCATGAGCTAAAGACGCTCCATCAGCACTATGTCCGACTCTGCACAGTACAAGCAACTGATTCTATTTTTATTCTCTGCTGTTCCCTTGAGCACAGAGAGAAAAAAAAATGCAGCAGGGAGGGCATACAAGTACGGTCTCATGTTGATAGTCTCAGTCGCTTTTAACGCCCGCATGATGACTACCCCCACGGCTGTCCCGGGATACTTGCTAAAAGAGCTCAAGATGAAACTCTCTGGCTCGTCATCGATTTCGCTCCCTGTTTATCCAAGCTGGTGACCCGAAGTGCCGCGCGTAAAGGGCATACGAAACAACACCACTCAGTACTGCTACGTATGGAGTATACTCCATCTGTATGTGACATGCTGATGAGCAGTATTGCTTTTAATATGAGAACAATTGCGCGGATTCACATTTCTGAGGGGCTTGATTATTATATACTATCTGTTGCGCCCGTCAACTTGACAGAAGGGACGGTGCGACGCGGCCGTTTCCGACGGACTGGATTCACGTAATCGACGATGACGATGTGTATGTGCATATATCCGTTACGGTGAGCACAATATGTCATAAGCACAGCACAAGTTACGGTTCAAGGGGGACACAGGACACCCATTCTCTTCTAATCTACTTACTACCATTATTTGACGGTCTTCCTTTGATTCCAATCACTCAAGGCTATGTGCCCTACACTCAGCATTATAAGTGGCAGATGTACTCGTGCCGTATGACAGCCAGTAATACTAACTTTAAAATGCAAACACCGAGAAGAAGACTCGGCCGACGCAAGCACTGCAAGAGGATGCCTTCTCCGCCAGCTAGTGATCCTTCGGAGCTCAGAAAGAGCAAGAGGGGGACGGTGCCAATGCAATGATGCTATTCGACGCCTAAACACTTGCTTGAGAGTGCATCTTAGCGTAGCTCATAATCCAATCAGAGCGCTCTTATGTCGTCGGCAACGCGGGAAGATAAAGCAGCCCTAGTGCAGCTCTGGAAGCGTGTGCGTGTAAGTGTTGACGGAAGCTGGACTCGACCTTGCCATTGGCTGGCGATGGCGAGAGCCATGCACGTAGACAATAAGCACTGAGCTCCAGCAGGCTTGTTTCATACAGAGAAGGAATCTGACACTTGTGAAGCAATTGCCACGTTGGCACCACTAACATGCCGGTCCATATGCACGATCGTG